>NC_044985.1:103987314-104653104 GCF_008728515.1 Papio anubis | reverse complement strand
ATCTCATCAACCATTAGGGAACATTGTAATTACTAACATTTACCTCTTTGGTGATAAATCTAATATTCTGGTAGTTTTAACAATTTCTCCAAAGACATAACTCTTAAATTTGGGGACTTACCTTTCTACCCTATATGCACAGATGAGATGAGTTCATTCTCTGGCAGATGATGTAAGTGAGATATGAAACCAAGGACGGGGAGAAAATTGTAGAGATAAGAGTTACGTGATCAGTATTTTACATACAGAGTTTAAGTTATATGAAACATTGATGTGTAGCTCTCTAGCTTATAAACTAAAAATTGAGTGCAGAAAATTATGAGAAAGACTGGGATGAATATTGGTGACTCTTCTGCTTAGAAATGTGAAAGTTGTATCTCTGAGTATTGTTAAAACTGCTCAGGAAAATAGTATGCTTAAGAAGACAGCCCAAGAGAAAATTTGTATAGATGCCTTCAATTAAGGAATTAATAAGGAACAGAATAAAATTAAATAAAGTGAAGAATAATTACAGAAGTAGGAGAGGAAGCAACAGAGTGTGATGTCATAGAAGGTGAGAATTTCAAAGAAAAGCCACAAGCATGATGGTGGCAAATGCTACAGGAAGTCAAGCACATCAAAACTCAAGTGGGGTTGCTGAGTTTAACAGTTAGTAAGTCACTGATGAGATTTGCAAGTGCTGTTTTTATGAAGTGGTGGGGACAGAAATTGGGTTGCAATAACTAGTAAGTCAGGAGAAGATGAAGAATTGTTAAAGGTAAATGAATACTGCTCTTTAAAAACAAAAATGAAAAATAATAGATGAAATATGATTTTGTAATAATTATAATACAGATGTAGAATTAAAAATCTTAAAAATTCCCATTCACTACCCATTGAATCCCACTCACTTCCCCATGGTTACTGGTTAATAATAGATTATGAAACTTTCAGAATATTTCAATGCATTTTATGCCTATATATAAATACACACCCACATATAGGTGTATACATATTTAAATGTATGCATACATACTCTGGCAAAGAGTTAACATTGGTCAAATATTTAGTGGTTTATTTATTTATTTTGAGATGGAGTCTTGCTCTGTCACTCAAACTGGAGTGCAGTGGTGCGATCTCGGCAAACTGCAACCTCCATCTCCCAGGTTCAAGTGATTCTGCTGCCTCAGCATCCCGTGTAGCTGGGACTACAGGCGTGTGCCACTACACCCGGCTAATTTTTTGTATTTTTAGTAGAGATGGGGTTTCATGTTAGCCAGGCTGGTCTCGATCTCCTGACCACGTGATCTACCCGCCTCGGCCTCCCAAAGTGCTGGGATTACAGGTGTGAGTCACCACACCCAGCCTATGGATATTTTGAAATCAAAAATCCAAAACCAAAAAAATGTAAGGAAGAGTTACAGTTCTTTGCTCTTTCTTTTCCATTGTGGTGGTTACATTTTTTATTTTTCCCATAAAACATTTTGATACCTAGTAGCCAGCATTTTTGAACTGGAAAGGACCAGATTATTCAGACCCAGGGAGGAGATAGATTCTCAGGTTCTAGACTTAAACCAATTAAATTAAGTCATCTTGCAAAGTAACCAAGGCTATTCTTGGGCTTAGGGCTACATAAGCCGTGAGTGTGTAGGTGTACAGGAAGCTGGACGATTTTCTGAACCATTTAGTAGGATTAATAATAGCAACTGCTGCCATTTATTGAATTGTATGAAACATGCAATTAAAATTATTTATATTGTTTCATATTCAAAATAATGTGCTAAATTAGGAACTTTTATTGACATTTTGTAGTTAAGGAAACTGTAGCTTAAAGAATTCAAGCAACTCATTCAATGCCATGGAGACAAAATGCAGCAGAACTAAGATTTGAATTGCAGTTCAGTACTATCTGGCTCCAAGCCTGGTATTTTCTTTTTTAAACACTGTACCGTCAAAGCAGACCTAGCAAGCTTGTCCTTCTGAGAAGAAGATAATGGAATCCACATGGAGAAAAACAGGATTTTCCCCCTTTCTCCCTAATATAGCTGAAGCCCACATGCCTGTAGGACCCGTGCATATTTGGTTTTCTTTTTCATTCAGCCACCTCCCCTCTTCTTTAGCATCTTATGCCCTCCATGAGAGCAGCTTAATGGGCTACCATGCAACCATCAAGAAATGAGATCTTGTAAAGAATTGTGGGAGGTACACAAGCTGTTCTGTTTTCTCTGTAGGAAGGAATGCACTGAGCCCTGTGAAGATTAAAAGGATAAATGAAAGATTGATAAAGGAATCCCAGGAGGTGGGGAGAGAAGACTTGTAAATAAGCAGGAACACACATGTGGTCCCAGAATGCAATTAAACATGAACAGCTCCATTGGAACTGACACGTGGACCAAGATTCTAAATAGTAGAATGCCTGGTTCATATTATCTTTCTGGATATAAATTATAGCACCTAATCAGTATCTTGATTAAATGACTCCACATTAACATTCTGACTATTTAAACTATTTGAAGTACCGATTCCAGGTAACCATTAATAGTTTATTGTACTATCCTCTTTCCCTCAGCCAACCAAATTCTCAAAGTAAGAAAAATAAAAATTAAAAACCACACAATGCGTTAATGAATTACCACATTCCCTAATACATTATGTCTGTAAAGTTTTCAAGTTGTTTAATAAAATTACATAGCACTAGGAAGTTTCACATATGTTCATACACAACTAACACAGTTAATGTAAGATGCTAGGTAGGAAACATTGACTCTTTGTAAATCCTTTAAAATGAGCTAAAACTTCAGAAGCAGTTAGGTATGGTTGACATTGCATTTTAAGGACTTTTTGAGGGTTAGAGACATTAAGCCTCACAGGTATATCAAAATGATAGCCTTACCCCAACTTAAACCATCTTGCCCATCTGCAATAAAATTTCCATCTTCCCTGGCCTAGAAAATGTGCTGAGCTCATAGACTAAACATTCAACAGTTGTATGCACTCACCAGCTTTATGACTTCTTTTGGTGCCTTTGTGGAATCATCCTGGAATCAATTTATCTTCATGCTTCAAAGAATTCTAATTCAAAAGTGCTCCAAATGTTTGGGACTATTTTAAGATTATTTTTCTTCTGGAAGTTTAAACGTAAACTTGAACGAATGCTTTCTTTATAATTTTATACTGTTTTGCACTAACTGTTAAAGTTCACCTTATGTTCAAACGATTGCTTTCATGCCTAACTGCATTTTTACTTCTTTGATTATTCTATTATTGAAAAACTAGTCTCTTAATAACACTTTCCAGCTCTTCTTTCCCATCTTACGATAGGAATGGCCAAGCCAAGTCAGCTGTAGAATGAATTACGTTTTTCATTGGTTCCTAAAATTGAGAACTGTTTTTTACTTGTTCCAAAGAGAAAAGAAATAAAAATTACAGTAAGTGGAGAATTTAGGTGTAGCAGAAATATGTTCAGTCATGGTGGTGATTGTTTAGCACTAGAACTGTTATTCTGGCTTACATTTTCAGATATATTCAGCAAGTCCCTCTTTGTCCTTTGTGGCATTTTGCCTCTCAGGAATCTTTCTCTCTACTGATACTGACAGACTCACTGCTGTCTCTGGACTGTAAGAATGTCTCCCGTGATTTTTTTTTTCACTGTAACTAGGAGCATTTTGTCTTCCTTTCTTATTTTTCAGAAGGCATTCTCTGTTACAGTGTCTAAGAGAGCTTAGCTTCCCTATGATCGGTAGAATCATTCATCTAATTGATCCAGCTTGGACATCTTATTTAAGATTTTAAATTATTTAGGGTGAATTAGTTTGCCTTGATCACATCAGTATTTTGAAATTCCCCAAAGCCACATTTATGTAGACTAAGGGAAGACTGTATCCTTCTTCTTCTTTCTCCTTTCTCTTCCTCATTTACCCTCCTTCTCATGAAATGTTGTGTATTTTCAAGGAGTGAATACTAACTATGAAACACCTGGTCTTGAAGGATGACTTGAAGTTGTTTTTCTCCTGACGAAAGTATTTTCTAAAAGCTGTTATGAGAATTATAGCTAGATAAAAAGACCAGTGTGCATTTTAGATGAAAATTGAGGATTGTGAAGGAATAGTTTTTTTCCTGGACGTAGCTATCCGAAGCATGTGCAGGGGATGTCAGAGCACAGAAGGTGCTAGCAAAATACCAGTAGCAGGTCTAGAAGAGTCTGTGCCTGTTCATTCCTTAGAGACCTAAAGAAAGTGGCAGGTCATCTCCAAAAGCAAGGTGAACTAAATATTCACCTTATTCTATTCCTTTTTCCCAACACCAACACGGCCTTCTGTTGGTATCTGGGGCACCGAATAGGGTCAGGGAAGTCAGTATAGGTAAGTGAGAGAGATGAGGGACAGGGAGGAGAAAGATTTATTTATGCAAATATTTTTGTTTAAATATAAAAGCAAACAATATTTTTATGCATTTATGACACCTAGAATTAATTATCATTAACACTGAGAGGTGCATATATATGCATATAGAGAGATAGCGACTATATATATGCATATATATGCACATACATATAGGCACAGAGTTTTAAAAGAATTATATAAATGTATATTTCCATTAACAATTATTTGCATACATTGCATACTTGAAGTTCTTTTAAACTTACATGTAGTAATGCATTAATATTTGTTAATTTATACATTAATATTTATAAATTATTAATATTTATGAGAGTATGATTCCTAATATATCTATCATATAAATACCCTAGAATGTCTCCAATACTCTTTTGTTAAAAGTAGGTTTTGATAATTTTCAATATTATAAAATCTGCAATGAGCATTACTTTTTACAACAGTATTGTGAAAAGCAAATTTCATGGGAAAAATTTCTAGAAGCAGAATCACTAAATAATGTCAGCTTTGTAATTCCCAAAAGTTTGTAAAATAATTTATTACCCACAAGCGTTTTAGAGTTTTCTTACCCTTCATTTCTTAACAATAGCTCTATAAATATAAACTGGTCTAATTTGAGATTTATAAGTATATACATATTTCAATTTGCAATCATTTGATTCCTAGTAAAATTAAGCATTCATATTTGAGCCATTTGTATTTATTTTCAATTATCTATAGCAATATTTTCTTGTGATATATAAGAACCTTTTATACAGTAAGGTTATTAATTTTTCCAATCACGTGTGTTGCAAATTCTTTTCAGTTTTTGTCTTTTTAAATTTTATTCATGGTATGTTTCTCTACAAAATGTTTTACATTCCTATTATTAAATACATCAGTATTTTATTTTAATGATTTAATCTTCAATGTTTTAAAAGCTTCCTATATAGATTATTTAGAACCTAATTTTTATCATAAATAGTTACATATAGGAATGAGATAAACTATTGTTGAGAAATCACCACTATATTTCCCCAGGAAAACTGCATTCTGTCTTCTGCACTCATTTTTGTTCACTAATAATAATACTTGTGAAAACCCAGTAGTACTTTTGCCTACCAAAAGACAACATTCTGGTTCAGGAAGAAACATCATTATTCATGTATTTATATGTGAGTTTAGATTTGTGACCATGACACGTTATACCACTTCAGTGAATCTTTTAGGGAACTGTTTATTCTAAGAAGCCTGGTTACTTAGAGCAGGAAGGTTTGGAGGGGGGCCTGCTGCATGGCTGTCCTAGAGACAGCCCAGTATCTCTCTAGAGCTCCCCTGAATACTTTTCACCGTTGACTTCATGCTGTGTGTCTGGTGACTAAGCCAGTATCCTACAGAAGGGCTGGAGAAATCAACAACATGGTTAGGGATCCAGAGGTCTTTTGCAAGTAACTGATGCTAAAAATTCCCAGGGCAGAGAGGAGGAAGGGAGCACCTTGGAGAGCTCAGTCCCACTTGGGAAAGGTGCTGCCACCATGACAGAGGCGTTGCTCTGTGTTGTAGCTCAGACACTGTCCCTTCATCTTTGTCCCCTTGCTTCCCCTCCCTGCCTACTTCTCTCCTTCACCCCTCCTCTACTTCCCCCTCTCCCCTTTAATTTCCAAACCAGACAGACTGTTTAGAGATTTATGAGGAATTTTGTTTCCAATTCAAAATATGAGGTGAGACATTACTTCAGGACCTGTTGTCTCCCAACACAGTTAGTTAACAAGAAATTCGTAGAGTGACCATCTTTTCAGAGAAGAAAAAGAGGAGAATATGAGTTCAAAAAAACCCAGCTCTCGCTTTGTCACTTTTTCTTAACTCTGTCACCCAGTTACAACTCCTCAACATCCTCAACCTTGACAAGTCCACCAGCCATTCAGCACCAAGAGACTTAAATAGCGTCAGAAGCTGTCTCCCTCTGTGTGCCGTTCAACCTCAGGCATTCCTATCTGAAACACAAACATCAATAAAGCAAATAGTCATGTTAAGTTTCTTTCAGCTTATGAAACATATGATCCCACACCATCAACATTAAAATTCTAAGGAAAAGGTACAATCCTTTCCAAAATAATTGTCTCCTTTATCTTACAACAATGCTGCCTTCATACAAGTCATATGGATAAACTATATATTCCACATTTGAGCAGAGGAATGCCTGATAAATTTGGATCTCAGTCTCTTCAGAGTCAAACAAGCAGTGACAATAGCATGAGTCTCCATCCAACTCCCTGCATGTTGAGTAGGATTGATTTGACTGCAACCTATCAGAATCCACAGGACACTTTTTTACTTGCCTCTTAGGGCCAAGCCACCGCCCCAGACAATATGGCAACAGAGGGTGTGTGGCATTTGGACACCACATACTTTAATAGGAGGAACATTTGATTCTCACATCCAGTTTATGTTAAGGCTTACAACAACAACCATTGCCATTTTTTTTTTTTTTTTTGAGATGGAGTCTCTGTTGCCTATTGACTGTTTTTGTTGTTGTTTTGAGATGGAGTCTCTGTTGCCCAGGTCTCTGTTGCCCACTCTGCTGCCCATGCTGGAGCATAGTGGTGCAATCTTGGCTTACTGCAGCCTCCACCTCCCAGGTTCAAGCAATTCTCCTCCCTCAGCGTCCTGAGTAACTGGGACTATAGGCACACACCACTATGCCTGGCTAATTTTTGTATTCTTAGTAGTGACGGGGTTTCACCATGTTGGCCAGGATGGTCTCGATCTCCTGACCTCGTGATCCGCCCGCCTCAGCCTCCCAAAGTGCTGGGATTACAGGTGTGAGCCACTGCACCTGGCCCAACCACTGCCATTTTGATGTTATTATTCTTTTTTCTTTATCAAGTAAGATGGATCATTCACCCTGTCTCTGAACCTGACCCTATCTATCACTGAGAGCTGCTTCTCTCAACTGTAGGATGCAGCTCAGGAAAGGAGCGTATTTCTGGGGGAGTAAGAATAAAGGAGAAGGTGACAACAAAAGAGCAATGAAAAGGTAGGAGTTCGGGCTATAGTGAGTGTGAGGGGGGAGGGTGGGGAGTGAGGTCAATTGCAGGGATGTGGCTGAAGTCATGGGGATAGTGGAGGTCTGGGAAAAAGGATCCCAGAATCCTTACAGTACCAGATGAGCCAAGTCACCATGTCCTGCTCTGTCATGAGTCATCGTGACTTTCATGATTTTGAATTTTTGATACAGGTAATGGCATCACTAATGTCTAGTGTCAGTTCTGTAGACCTGTACAATTCCTCTTACTCTTTGTAGTAAATTGGATATCTCCATATGTCCTCTGAAATCTTATAAAGGACAGAGAATATAAAAATGTCCACCGTGTCTTAGTTTCCTTTCGAGATTTAAATTTTGCGTCTGAGTTGAGCACAAATGAAACGCTAAATCCCACGGTCTCTGCATTCCTTTGCTGACCCCTTTCCCCAGAATTCAATGAAATTTTTCACAAATTTGATTATTACAAAAACCTAATTTATGTGATTATTTACACTGTGTAGTGCCGTCTTTCTAAGGACCTGTAATTCCTTTGTAAATGCCCTTCCCCCACTAGGAATTGATGAAATGTTATGTAAATTTACTCAGATTTATCACAGAATGTGGCTGCCAGAGCATATAATCTTCAACTTCTATAGTGCTGAAGGGAAATGCATCATTCTAAAATTACCAATGACATTTGACTAAAGAATAAAACTCCTGTTGCCTAACAGACTATTTAAACTGTTGTCTTAAAAATTATTACAGCCTGGTAAACTGAACGTCAACTTTCAGACCACAGTATAATTTATTTTTTAACACAAAATGGAAAACCTGAGAAAAAGTAGAGATGTGACAGACTGGAACACAACATTTAAAACAAGTTCTTGCATTAGTGGTTTTGACATTCTCTTTCCATTCATAACTTGCAACAAGTTTCTTAAAGTTCTCCTGCTGAGTCAACGTAAAGTTATTGAATATGATGAATTGACCAAAAGCGCCACATTAAGGAACACGACTAGACTGTTTGCCAACCAAAATAAATGAAAGTATAAGAAACAGAAAAATAGTAGCTTTCATGTCTGTATTTCGAATTGTCTTCAGTGTAATATTAAACATGCTATTTAGGTAAAAGCACGTACTTTACATAACTGATCTTACACAAAAGGAAACAAAGTTATGGCACTTGAATTTTTGGCAAAGAGATAATATTTGCTTAGTAAACAGCAAGCACATTTGTATAGACACCACTGTGTTTATGTTTACAAAGTGCTAAAGGGCCAAACACTTTGACTCCCACTTTCATGCTTCCCACATATTTTTAGTTCAATTAGTGACTTCATTTTTTTTTTTTTTTTTTTTTTTTTTGGAGACGGAGTTCACTCTGTTGCCCAGGGCTGGAGGGTGCAATGGCACTGCTCACTGCAACCCTGCTGCCCAGGCTCAAAGCTGCATTCCTCCTGCCTCAGCCTCCCAAGTAGCTGGGGATTACAGGCATGTGCCACCATGCCCAGCTACTTTTGTATTTTTAGTGTAGACAGGGTTTCATCCCCTGCTGGGCTGGCTGGTCTTGAACCCTGACCTCAGTGATCCACCTGCCTTGGCCTCCCAAAATGCTGGGATTACAGGTGTGAGCCACCATGCCTGGCCATCACCACACTCTTGCCCCACCAACCTAGGGGGATCATGTGATATAATCTCAATGGACTAACGCATAAAGTAAACCTTTTGATATTTCTCAATTTTCACCAATTATAAAAGACTAAAATGATCTCAAATATAAATCTGAATCACTTTTAATGTTTATTAGTATGAGTCAACCCACAGAGGACAATGGATCAATAGTATGTATTTAATACTTTTTATAACAATAATGGCTACTGCCGAAAATATATTTATATAAGGATTCATGCCATGTCACAAGAATTAATGCTAGAGGTCATTCTGTAATATTTCACCTTGTGTCCTGATTCATAGCCTAGAGAAGTGATGGAATATTTGTGATGTAGTGATTTCAATTCTCCAGCTAGGGGGAGAAGGTGAATTTAAATGTTGATGTTTTTAGTTCTTCTAGTCACAGGGCACTCAATAAAGAATTATTCTGATAATGGAAAGTAAAGCAGCATATCTTGTCTTGGGAAATAACCATTGGATAAATAATAATAAAGCTGCTGTCTCTTTTTATCACCAATTAATTGCAAAACAGATGCCATGTGGTACATTTGCATTTCCTACAGTACTGGCAATGAAAAGTGTTTATGAAAGAGATCCCTTTTATAGATACAAAGGCCAATAGAATGCATGTACTTGAGCCAAGTTAAAAAAAATAAATAAAGCAGTTCACATAAGGACCTACAATATTATTCAGGGGACTGGAAAACAGGGCTGATTGTAAGGGAAACTGAAACTTAACAGTTTCAAATTTTGTTCAAACATTAAAATAATTTGTGTGTGTGTGTGTGTGCGTGTTTAAATTACCTATGTGATGTAGCCAAGACTGGTCAAATTGTAAAAGTAAAATTAAAAGTGAGTCTTTCTGTAATCCCAGCACTTTGGGAGGCCAAGGTGGGCAAATCACGAGGCCAGGAGATGGAGACCATCCTGGCTAACACAGTGAAACCCCGTCTCTACTGAAAATACAAAAAATTAGCTGGGTGTAGTGAAGGGCACCTGTAGTCCCAGCTATTCGGGAGGCTGAGGCAGCAGAATGGCGTGAACCAGGGAGGCGGAGCTTGCAGTGAACCGAGATTGTACTACTGCACTCCAGTCTGGGCGACAGAGCGAGACTCTGTCTCCAAAAAAGAAAAAAAAAAAAAAAAAGTGAGTCTTCTTTTATTCTAAGGTGCCTCTTTTTTCTCTACTTCTATATCATCTAAACATTATTTCTTCAGTTTATCAAATGTAAGCCATTTGAGCTTTATTGATTCTTCTTATCTCCCTTTATATAGGGTTAAATGAAATACGTATTTCAAGAACCATGGGTGTGTTCTTGGATATAGAGCATCCCAGTTTCCAGTCACCCGTTGTAGTAATCTAATACCCATCTAAATTTTTCTTACCACATATTTTATTCTGGATTATCCCAAGTGGTCCTCAGGTAACGCTCATTCGAAACATAGATTTATCTTAATCTTGAACTAAGACAATGAAAATTAAAAGATAAACCTGAAATTAAATTTACAATATATAATGTATTCTAAACCCCAAAGCAGAGCGCCTTAGACTAACTTGATGCTTAGATGGGCAGGAGATGTGTGGCACCAACACAAGGATTAGAGCCAGCGAAATCTATCCTTAAAGCCTAGGTGCACAACTTATCCACCGTGCAAATTTAATATGTGGTCAAAGCATGGTCATAACTAAAAAAAAGGGAGGAATGAAAAGTATTTAGTTTAATCCTTGACAGACAGTAAACACTCCATAAATAGAAACCCTATAAATCATCATGATTTAAAATTTTCTATTATCTTACTATTACAGATTTGGTTTCTCTGAATTGTTTGGGTTGGGAAATGGTTAAGTATTGTTCATTTTCATTGTGGCTTTGGTCATTTTACCACTGAACTGCAAAGGAAGTTGAGAGTCTATATGTCTTTCAAGTACTGTCAATACACTGAATAAATTAAACCATATATTTCATAAATAATTTTTCAAGTGCATGTGGATGCAATTGTAATTAACAAAATAACAAATTTATTTATTTATTTATTTATTCATTTATTTATTTTGAGATGGAGTCTTCCTTTGTGGCCAAGGATGGAGTGCAGTGGCGCGATCTTGGCTCACTGCAACCTCCACTTCCCGGGATCAAGCAATCCTCCTGTCTCAGCCTCCCGAGTAGCTGGGATCACAGGCACACGCCACCACCCCTGACCAATTTTTTTGTACTTTTAGTAGAGAGAAGGTTTCACCATATTGGCCAGGCTAGTCTCGAACTCCTGACTTCGTGATCTGCCCACCTCGGCCTCCCAGAGTGCTGGGATTATAGGCGTGAGCCACAGTGCCCAGCCACAAATTAATTTAAACATGTTAATTGGGCATGTAATAGTTGGACTTTAAATATCCATTGCTTGAGAAAATATGTGGTCTTACAATACTACAGTGAAGTCCACGATAGTTCTATCATTAAGAGATCTTCAAAAGTACGAAGTCTGGAAATCACTGCTCTAAAAAAAAAACCATAGGGTGTACAACACCAAAGAGTGAGCCCTAATGTAAACTATGGACTCTGGGTAACAATGATGTATCAAAGTAGCTTCACCAATTGTAGCAAACCTGCAGGAGGTTGTTGATAATGGAGGCCAGGCATGGGTGGGAGCAGGGAGGAAATAGGAAGTTTCTGTACTCTCAGTTTTGCTGTGAACCTGAAACTACTCTGAACAGTGGGTTTTGTTTTTGTTTTTGTTTTTGTTTTTGTAATAGGAAGCAGAGTTTTTAACTTTACACTTTGTATACCTTTCAAACTTTGAAATGTGTGATTAACTATTCATAAACTAAAGTTTGATAATGTTAATTTTTATTAGCACGAAGTTATACTTAACAGAAAAAAACCCCAAAAATTAAATGTTAGTTTTGTTTAAATATGACTTAAGACTTTTGCTTCATCTAGTGAGGATTTGGCCCACATGTGTCAAGTTGTACTGCAAGTGTCATTATTTCTTTCTTCTGCATGCATGTCAGGCATTAGTAATCAAGTGTACCATTCCTTTTCATTGAGTTTATAGTCTTTGACTTACTATCCTTTTCAAGAGAATGCTTCAAGCAGCCACTAACAGCCACATGCAGCTGACACAAAAGATAAAACCTATTTTTTCATCACAGAGTGTCTTTCCAATACCCTATCAATATATATCTCAGCAATAATTCAATAAAAAGTTTAAACCTATTTTTAACTCTTATTTATTTACTGGGTTTTATTTTACTTTAAGTTCTGGGATACATGTGCAGAACATGCAGGTTTGTTACATAGGTATACATGTGCCATGGTGGTTTGCTGTACCCATCAACCCGTCACCTACATTAGGTATTTCTCCTAGTGCTATCTCTCCCCCATAGGCCCTGGTGTGTGATGTTCCCCTCCCTGTGTCCATGTGTTCTCATTTTTCAACTCCCACTTATGAGTGAGAACATGCAGTGTTTGGTTTTCTGTTCCTGTGTTAGTTTGCTGAGAATGATGGTTTCCAGCTTCATCCATGTCCCTGCAAAGGACATGAACTCATCCTTTTTTATGACTGCACAGTATTCCATGGTGTATATGTGCCACATTTTCTTTATCCAGTCTATCACTGATAGGCATTTGGGTTGGTTCCAAGTCTTTGCTATTGTGAATAGTGCTGCAATAAACATATGTGTTCATGTGTCTTTATAGCAGAATGATTTATAATCCTTTGGGTATATACCCAGTAATGGGATTGCTGGGTCACATTGCATTTCTACTTCTAGATCCTTGAGGAATTGCCACACTGTCTTCCACAACAGTTGAACTAATTTACACTCCCACCAACAGTGTAAAAGTGTTCCCATTGCTCCACATTCTCTCCAGCATCTGTTGTTTCCTGACTTTTTAATGTTTGCCATTCTAACTGGCGTGAGATGGTATCTCATTATGGTTTTGATTTGCATTTCTCTAATGACAAGTGATGATGAGCTTTTCTTCATATGTTTGTTGGCTGCATAAATGTCTTCTTTTGAACAGTGTCTGTTCATATCCTTCACCCACTTTTTGATGGGGTTGTTTTTTTCTTGTAAATTTGTTCAAGTTCCTTGTAGAGTCTGGAGATTAGCCCTTTGTCAAGTGGATAGATTGCAAAACTTTTCTCCCATTCTGTAGGTTGCCTGTTCACTCTGATGATAGTTTCTTTTTCTGTGCAGAAGCTGTTTAGTTTAATTAGAACCCATTTGTCAATTTTGGCTTTTGTTGCCATTGCTTTTGTGTTTTAGTCATGAAATATTTACCCATGCCTATGCCTGAATGGTATTGCCTAGGTTTTCTTCTAGGGTTTTTATGGTTTTAGGTCTTACCATTTAAGTCTTTAATCCATCCTGAGTTAATTTTTGTATAAGGTATAAAGAAGGGGCCCAGCTTCAGTTTTCTGCATATGGCTAGCCAGTTTTTCCAACACCATTTATTAAATGGGGAATCCTTTCCCCATTTGCTTGTTTTCATCAGGTTTGTCAAAGATCAGACATTTGTAGATGTGAGGCATTATTTCTAAGGCTTCTATTCTGTTCCATTGGTCTATATATCTGTTTCGGTACTAGTACCATGCTGTTTTGGTTACTGTAGCCTTGTAGTATAGCTTGAAGTCAGGTAGTGTGATGACTCCAACTTTGCTCTTTTTGCTTAGGATTGTCTTGGCTATATGGGCTCTTTTTTGGTTCCATATGAAATTTAAAGTAGTTTTTTCTAATTCTGTGAAGAAAGTCAGTGGTAGCTTGATGGGGATAGCATTGAATCTATAAATTACTTTGGGCAGTATGGCCATTTTGACGATATTGCTTCTTCCTATGCATAAGCATGGAATGTTTTTCCATTTGTTTGTGTCCTCTCTTATTTCGTTGAGCAGTGGTTTGTCGTTCTCCTTGAAGAGGTCCTTCACATCCCTTGTAAGTTTTATTGTTAGGTATTTTATTCTCTTTGTAGCAATTGTGAATGGGAGATCACTCATGATTTGGCTCTCTGTCTATTATTGGTGTATAGGAATGCTTGTGATTTTTGCACATTGATTTTGTATCCTTAGACTTTGCTGAAGTTGCTTATCAGCTTAAGGAGATTTTGGACTGGGATGATGGGGTTTTCTAAATATACAATCATGTCGTCTGCAAACAGAGAAAATTTAACTTCCTCTCTTCCTATTTGAATATCCTCTATTTCTTTCTCTTGCCTGATTGCCCTTGCCAGAACTTCCAATACTATGTTGAATAGGAGTGGTGAGAGAGGGCATCCTTGTCTTGTGCCGGTTTTCAAAGAGAATGCTTCCAGATTTCGCCCATTCAATATGATATTGGCTGTGAGTTTTGTCATAAATAGCTCTTATTATTTTGAGATACGTTTTATCAATGCCTAGTTTATTGAGAGTTTTTAGCATGAAGAGGTGTTGAATTTTGTCAAAGGTCTTTTCTGCATCTGTTGAGATAGTCATGTGGTTTTTGTCATTGGTTCTGTTTATGTGAAGGATTACGTTTATTGATTTGCGTATGTTGAACCAGTCTTGCATCCCAGGGATGAAGCCGGCTTGATCATGGTGGATAAGCTTTTTAATGTGCTGCTGGATTTGCTTTGCCAGACTTTTATTGAGGATTTTCCCATTGATGTTCATCAGGGATATTGGCCCAAAATTTTCTTTTTTTGTTGTGTTTCTGCCAAGTTTTGGTATCAGGATGATGCTGGACTCATGAAATGAGTTAGGGAGAAGTCCCTCTTTTTCTATTGTGTGGAATAGTTTCAGAAGGAATGGTACCAGCTCCTCTTTGTACCCCTGGTAAAATTTGGTTGTGAATCCATCTGGTCCTGGGTTTTTTGGTTGGTAGGCTATTAATTCCTGCCTCAATTTCACAGCTTGTTCTCATATTTTTAACTCTTTAATAACACATGCCAAAGATTTTGTTTAGCTATTTTCAAAATATTACTGCTTCTGAAATATTAAGAAGGTATTAAACATAATCTGAAAACCATAAAAATATATGCATAACACTTTAAAAAGAGATAATTAATGAATTAATGAAATGAAAATATAAATTCATGTATAAATATAGATATAAAATCCCTTACAGAGGATATTTATTATATTATCATATAAAACTTCCTGTATATCTGGTTTTTTATAATAAAGAAAAACTAACCCAAAAATGTTCTGAGTTAAAAAAATATAGAAATCAGATTGTTATAAGATAAATATACAAACCGTTTTCTGTAGATCATAAATAACCAATCAGAAAATGGATAAAAATCCAGCAACAGCCCCAAATTGGCCTATATGAACAAAACTATAAAACTTAAAACACAATGTCAAAGAAGATTTGAAGATTTGGAGAGACATGTCATATTTCCAAAGACAAAACGTGAATATTATAAAAATTCTAATTGTTTTCAAGATAATGCATAGAATTTCAAGATAATACATAGAATTCATAAAATCCATAAAATTTCAAATGAATTTTAAGGATTTTGATGGTGGACAGTAAGGACGGAGCAGAGATGGCATAGTGAACTATTAATCCATTCAGTCTGCTCTAGCAGAATACTGTAAACTGAGTGGTTTGTAAACCAGAGACATTTTATTTCTCACACTTCTAAAGTCTAGAAAAAGTCCAAGAAGAAGATGTTGGCAGATTTGATGTCTGTCTAGGGCCTACCTTCTAGTTCATAGATGGCACCTTCTCATCATGTCCTAGCATTGTAGAAGGGCAACTGAGCTCCTTTGGGCCTCTTTTATGAGGCCACTAATCCCATTCATGAGACCCTCAGACCTAATCACCTCCCAAAGGCCACACCTACTAATCCCATCATCTTTGGGACCAGGATTTCAACATATGAATTTTGGGAAGACAGAAACATTCATATGATAACAACAGCTATTCTCAAGTTTTATTTATATAATATTTATATTACATAAAATGTTAGGTGATTGTTATAAAATTGAAAAAGAAGAATAAAGGGTGGGGCCTTCTTACCGGGTATTTTTAAACTGCAAGAATTAAAATAAAATAGTCTTACTATTGCATAAATAGATCCGTAGATCCATGAAGTCAATTAGATGGCCCAGGAAACACATACACACATACTCACACACAATAGTCATATAAAAATATATAGTCAGAACATATTAGTATGTACTAGGTATCTGTTATATATACCTTTAATATATACAGCAATATTTACAGGCATAATGTATATAAGTGTGTATATAAATATAAGTTTTATATATGATATTATAAGTATATATAATAACCATAATATATAAATACATAAGGTATTTTACATAAACAGTTAATAAACTTGGTAAATATGTAATAGAAGAATATTAAACATTGGTGAAAAATGGGCTACTTAAACATGCTATAGAAAATTAGGTTATAAGGAAATAAAAACTTTCTTTAGAATTCTATCCAACACTATACTCTAAAGAACATTCTAGTACCATGCAAATAATTAAACCATAAAAATCTCACATATAATTATATATTTACATAGATGAAGAAGTATTTGATAAATATGAGAGGACAATGAATTATTATACACCAAAAAGATAAATTTGAACTTTTGAGCTTTTAAAAATTGCATTTAAAATTTCATAAATTTTAGAAAATACAAATAATAAATGTTTATTTCTTTAATACCTAAAGAGTTCATTGCCAAGACACCAGCAGAAAAAAATAACCTCCTCCAAAAATACTAATGTAGACAGTTCACAAAAGCAGAATACAAACAACTAATACCTGTAAATGATAAATTTTCAACTTATTATCAAGGAAATGCCAAATTTTCAATGTATTATCAAGGAAATGTCAGTGTAAAAGTCAGATACTAACTTTTTCCAATCAAACTAGCAGATTTCAAAAATAATCATTAATACTAATGAGTGGACACTGACACTGGCATTTTCATATGGTACACATGAAAATATGAGTTAGTGCTAACTTCCAGGAAACAATTTGCCAAGTATAGTTACGAATATTAAACATTTTAAATAATATTTATGAGGGATGTACCTTTGAGCCAATAATGCTGATTTAAGGGAAAAATCTTAATAGATGTGGACAGTGTTTATGTATACAATTTTTTTACCATAACTTTATATATATGTAAAAATTTGCAACAGCAACAAAAAACATTTCTGGAAAGGTTAAATAAGTTACAGAAATAAATATTATATATTTTAAGGCCTTTTAATGCTGTGGAGTACTGCTTATACTATACTGTTGAACCAGGAAAGAAAGATATAAATTATAAATATTTTACAAATGTAAAATGGAATGTTATTTCTATATATTTGGTAAAGAAAATGACAAAGGAAATTTACACAACTGAAGAGTAACCATTTCTGAAGTGGAATAGCAGTAATTGTATGTTCTTATGTGTTTCTGTTTTCTAAACTTTTCTCGATAAAGATTTATTATACTTTTAATAAGAAGTATTAAAACAAATACAGAAAATTTCAGATAAATATCCATCCATCAAACAAGATAAGCTTCTTTATTTGAGAGCCTAACAGTTCTAATGAGGACACCCACCTAACATGCTAGGGGAGATGAAATAGCTGACATGGGTTTGCATTCCTTTGAGGTTCCTGAGTGTGTCATGGTGCCCAGAAACAGAGACGACATCTTCCGTAGAGGAGGCAAGACTGGAGTTGAGTTCCGTTACACGGGCAGTGAGAAAAGGGAGTTTTAGGGAGAGAGAATACTCATCACAGAAGCCCAGGGACACAGGCAGAGAAGTTAATCTTAGATTGAAGGCAGAAATGTTCTCCACTGAGAAAAGGTACTGAGAAAAGAAATGTTGAGTAGGATTGCAGAAGCCTTTATATACCAGAGTAGAAAGATGAGAGAGTTGCAATAGGCAGCTCTAGTTTCTCTCTTCTCAGAAGAGTTAGCTGGTGGGTTCCACAAAAGCTTACTAGTAAGACTTGGAAAAAAATGGAAAAAGGTTGGCATGCTCATTCCGAGTAAAGGGAAAAGAACCTTACTGGGTAAAAGTCAAAGGGATGCAGAGAGCAGTTCTGGATACTGGGTATTCGAGGGTACACTCATCTGAGAAGCTGGCACAGCATGTTCTGATGAATCCCGACTACTTCTTTTCTTCTGTAAGTCTAAGGGAACCACGTGATCTTTCATCACACCTGGAAGGAAAGCAATTGATATATATTTATTGAGCTGCTACCAAATGGCCACATGGTATCAGATGCCATAATCTTTCTCCTTAGTTGTCACTTTTATTACAACTATTCAGGGACATCACCTGGCCTGAAGCCCCTATTTAGAAAACATGTCAAGAAGTACCCCATACAGTATGCAGTTCATATTTACAATGGCAGCACTAAAGCTAAAATATAAATAATAATGATTCGGAAGCCAGCCACTTATTCTCAGGCAAAGAAAGTACTTTTGTGTTATTTTCAACCTGTTATAACTTTGTTATTCTGAATCAAAAGCATATTTGAAAGGATATCCAGAATTAATTAGGTATGATGGTAGGCAGGGAGGCAGTCCCACACAACTTAGCCATTAATTACACAATCTTGTATTGTAAACTGATTATTTCAAGTATACTAATACTGCCCTTCCAATGGCAGACTGTTAATTTCATACCTGCAACGTATTTTATATTCCTTTCCTATCTCTCAAAGCACTTGAAACAGAGCTAATTCTTTGGAAATCCTTGCATTTTTTTTTTTCACTTCTTTAAACCCAGACTAATTGGAGAGAGAAAGGGAATTAGTCACTGTATTAAATAATTCTTGTTGTTCCTCTTTTGCATTCAGTTGAAAAATTATGCATTTCAATCTGCTTGGAGAAGACTAGAGGCTCTTCTCACAGTGTAATACACTAATGATCATGAAGATTAATTCCTCTTCTTAAGCTATTGGTGCTGATCAAATAGCATAGAATAAAGGCTTCAAGGAATTATGAATTCAGAGCCTGGAGAAAAAAAAAGAAAAGAGAGAGAGAAAGAGAGAAAGGGGAAGGAGGGAAGGAGGGAAGGAAGGAAGAAAGGGAGGGAGGGAGGGAGGGAGGGGAGGGGAGAGGAAGGAAGGAAAGAAGCAGGGGAGGGAGGAAGGAAGGAAGGAAGGAGAGGGAGGAAGGAAGGAAAGAAGGGGAGGTGATGGGATTACAGGAATGAATGAAAGAAATGAGGGAAGAATGAAATGATGAATGAATGAAGGGGTCGAAAGAAAGGAATGAAGGAGGAAGGAAGAAGAGGGAAGAAGGAAGGAAGGAGGAAGGAATGGAGGAAGAAAGAAAGAAGAAAGAAAGAAAGAAAGAAAGAAAGAAAGAAAGAAAGAAAGAAAGAAAAGAGGAAGGAAGGAGGGAAGGAAAGGAAAGGAAGGAAGGAAGGAAGGAAGGAAGGAAGGAACGAAGAAAGGAAGAAAGGAAAAGGAAGGAAGGAAGAAGGAAGGAAGGAAGGAAGGAAGGAAGGAAGGGAAGGAAGGAAGGAAGGAAGGAAGGAAGGAAGGGAAGGAGGAAGGAAGGAAGGAAAGGGAGGAAGGAAAGGAAAGGGAGGCAGGAAGGAACAAAGGAAGAAAGAAAGGGAAAGCAAGGGAAAGGAAAGAGGGAGGGAGGAAGGAAGGAGGGAGGGAGGAAGGAAGGAAGGAAGAAAAGGAAGGAAGGAAGGAAGGAAGGAAGGAAGGAAGGAAGGAAGGAAGGGAAGGGAAGGGAAGGAAGGAAGGAAGGAAGGATACATACCATGCATAAAGCAGTAGAGTGGAGAGACTGAAAGCAGGCATGATGAAAGGAAATGGAGTTTGGGACAGAGTTCTATCACGCTTGTAGGTTGGAGTACAGTGGCGTGGATCTTGAAGCATTGAAAGCCTGGCCTGGAGAAAGAGATAGGACAGTAGTGGAAGGAGAGCCCCTGACCTCATGAGCCCCCTGCCTCGGCCTCCCAACGTGCTGGGATTACAGGCGTGAGCCACTGTGCCTGGCCCAAGGCGGTTCTTGATGGTCATAGACTTGGAGCTATTCCTGGCTCTGTCACTTACTCTGTGCAACTTGTTTTCTCAATTTGCAGCTAGGCAGCGGGTTCTGTGGCATAATCTAATACTTGGCAAAACATAGGTTGCCAGAATCACGAAATTTTAGATAATACATGGAATTTGGGACATCTAGTCCAAACATTGTATTTTCACATGAAAGAATTCAAGCCCAGGAGGAAGAGGATCTTATACGAGGTCTAGTTTGTATCAATAAATTGTTATCTGAGGATAACCAAGTAGCAGAGATTTGCCAGGAGGGACAGATGAGGAAGGGGATCAGGGAGAAGAAGGTGGTACTTGAAACAAGATTAAGAGGAAAACAATAACAACAACAACAATGGAAAGGAATCACAAAGGATGATAAAAGCAGGAGTTAAAAGCAACTCAAAGGCTCAGGCACTGGCATTGGTGGTATTGCCGCCAAAAGAAAACAAAAAAATTAAAGGAAGTACATTTCATTTATTTCTCTAACCTAGGCAGTAAATTGTGCTTTTACTCTATTGTTTTAAGCATTTCACAGAAAAATTAAAATCAAAACCAATTTTTTAAAAACCTGCATTTTCTAGAAATTTCATACACATTTTTGGTGCTGTTGGAACGATTGCAGAGACAACCTAGTCTTGGGTCCATGATGAAATTTCCAGCTCCAAACAACAAATTTTATCCATTTGTATATTTTCCCAACATATATATGCATTATAAATTTTGTCCTACCATATTTTTTCTTCATTGCATTTCAACAAAAAGATGATCAACAACAAGATCACATTGTTTATGTCAAGGGCACACAGGAGCCAATTGAAGGATCTCTCAATGGTCAAAAATGGACCAAGTTGAGCAACAAAATAAGTGAAGTAGTATTGGATTAGAAGCTGATTATAAATAAATATTCATGAGTCCACAAGGATATAAAGAAACCATTGAAGAAACAAATGAGGATGAATAGACAAATTCCGATGCAGAAGAATTTCAAATGATTTATGTAGATACTCTTGCCCTCAAGGAGGTGGAGAATAACATCTCACTCCTAAAGTTTGGAAGGGTATCATAATAATGATACCCTTCCAAAGAGGGTAGGGTGGAAAAGGAAGGAGAAAAAGGTCATGTTAAGGGAGAGAAACCTGACGAACACTACCTCAGTCAAGTGATCAAGATTAACATCAACAGAGATCACTCATATTGATCATATATACCCTTGGTGAGATATAATGAGAATGGCTATTTATTTATTTATTTATTTATTTTTACTTTTTGAGACAGGGTTTCACTTCCATCAGCCAGAGTGGAGTGCAATGGTGCAATCTTGGCTCACTGCAACCTTTGCCTCCTGGGCTCAAGTGATTCTCCTGCCATAGCCTCCCAAGTAACTGGGACTACAAGTGTGTGCCACCACGCCCAGCTAATTTTTGTATTTTTTGTAGAGACGGGGTCTCACTATGTTGGCTAGCCTAATCTCAAACTCCTGGCCTCAAGTGATCCGCCCACCTCAATCTCCCAAAATGCTGGGATTACAGGGACGAGCCACCATGCCCAGCTGAGAATGGCCTTTTAATTCTGTGGGGTTTTTTTCCCCCAAAATCTAAAATCATAGCCTAATTATGAAAATTATGAAAAAATCAGACAAATTCAACTGAGAGAAAAACCTACAAGATTCCTATCAAAGTCATCTAAAAGAAGGAAAGTCTGAGACACTGTCCCTGCAAGAGGAACCTAAGAAGCAATGATGACTAAATGTAGTGTGTTATCCTCTGCAGGGTCAGAGAAAGGACATTAGTAAAATCTTAAAGTGACTGAATAAAATATGGTCTGTAGTGAATAATAATATATAAATATTAGTTTGTTAATTGTGATAAATATACCATGCTAATAAAACTGCTGATAATAAGGGAAACTGGGTGTGAGGTGTAGAGGAAGTCTCTGTACTGCCTTTGCAACTTTTCTGTAAATCTAAATAGATTCTAAAATATTAGGTTTATTTTAAAAAAATTAAAAGGTCCTTATTTAGTTGTACAATAATGTTAACATTGTCTAAATAATTAAACTTGCTTCTTGTCAAATCTCACCTCCCTCACCCCTACTGGGAGTTTCATTAGTATTTTGCATGAATGCCTACCTGTGTTCACATAAAGAGAGAATCAATCCCATTTTTTATCTTTTGACTTGAGAATGGGTTTTCTGACATTTCAACAGAAGAACAGATGTTCAAAAACAAACCAAAATGGTCAAATGTTATTGTACTTTCTGAACCTCAGACAACATGGGCTGGAATATGACCTGAGTCTATAAGTTTAATGCCTCGAAGAGGAGTTATCCTCCAGAGGACTATAAATATATATGACTGTAGAGTGAACAGAATTTTTTTTGAAAGCTGGTCTAGCTACAAATCTAAAATAGACCATAAGATTGCAAATATGAATGTAGCTTGACTACAGTCTCCAAGGTACAGAAGAAGAGAAAGACACTAAAAACTGTGGGATAACAAGACACATTGAGATTAGGTCCTTGGCTAATAACTTTTCCTTTTGCCTGATACTTTCCCTCCTGATATTTGAAAGACACAGGGAATAAAATTTAATTGAAAATGGGAATTCCTAATGTAATTTAAATTCTCAATACATAAATGAGTATATCAGAAAAATTTCACTAATTTTTAGTGTTACTAAAATAAGAAAAAGGTAAACCCCAGTTATATTATGTACAAGTCTTTTGTATCCGTAGAGAGTTACAGCAATACCAAAATCAAAACCAAGATGGCAGAGAAGGGCTTTTCCTTGGCTCCTTTTGGAGCAGGTTCCAGGGCACAGTCCAAGACAGAGATCGTGTCAGTTCATTTGTCATTTAGATAATAGAATATTGTATTTTTTTTTTGAAGTAGGTAATTAGTGCAGTTTAATTTATGGATATATTTTAAGGTTTTCTCTTTTTTAGTAGAGATGAGATTCCTGTGTTCCTCAAACAAATTTAATATGGAAATTTTCATGATAAAATTTGAACATAAAAGACCATTTTGCTAATCCTAGTCTAAAATTGTTTTTTATTCCTTTAACTAGAAAAATATTATAAAAATGAATTCTGAATTATCTAGATAATTTGGCATGTAACCTTTTGGAGACAGAAAGTACCCATCATAGAAATACTATTTAAACTTCAGTTACTGGGAGTCCTAGCAGTGTGAAGCTTGCCCTTCCTCTGGAAGCAAGTGGCAATATAACAGGCCCCTAGAGAGAAGGACATTTGAGGAATATAATGATGTTTTCACACATGCTTGAGACTTAGCCACTGATTCCTTGCAATAGCATCTGACCATAGTCTTCATGCTTCGGAATTTAAAAACAGAGTACTTTAACTCTCTCCCACTCTCTTCATCTGCCTGATTCCACTTAAACTTTCAGGTGTATACTTAACATCAATTTCTCCAAGAGGCCATTTTTGAACCTCTAAACTATGGCTGCTTCTCTCTTACACACACACACACACACACACACACATTCATAAACAGTACAGTATTTGTTTCGAAATTTAGAAATCACATGTTAAATGTTTGTCCAAATCTTTAAAACCATAATTGCAATAATTCTGCTGCTTGCCATGATGATGTAACTGATCCAGACTACCCTCTCACCATAAAAAAACATAAAATTTGAGAAATTATGAGGCAAATGTTTCTGTACATTTAAAAAAAAAAAGTCTACATAAGATTGTGATCTTTGAGAAAAGGGAATAAACATAATTTAGTATCATGTTTGCTTACCCTGGCTTTCTTCCTGGAAGTACATTCCAAACCAGTGCACACAGAGGTGCATCTCAGGCAGAGTAAGGTGTCTTGCTGAGCCAAGAAGGCTGAGATTTAAATATGGTGTTGCTGGAGGGGATGGAAATAGTAGAGCCAAGGAGAAAGGAGCTCAGGAAAAGTCTGCATAAGAGTTTCCAGTAGGTTCTGGACTGAAGGTTGAGCTGTGCCTTCATAGGGAGAGAACTCAGAAAGCCAAGGAGAAGGTGGCACCACTTGCTACAAGTCTGAGAGCTTCACAGTGGTGGATGATTTTGCATTGAACTGGAAGATGAGGGAGGTCTGGTCCAACCAGTGTGTTTGTGGATTGGAAGACTCAATATTGTTAACAGTTACGATAACAATTCTCACCAAATTGATGTATAGATTTAATGAAATCCCAATTGCAACCAAAGCAGCTGTTTTTACTGATATGGGCAAGTCAATTTTAAAACTTAATACGGAAATGAAAAAGACCTAGAAAAAGCCAAAACAGTCTTGAAAAATAAGGGAGGAAATGGAGGCTGTATACCACTTGATTTCACTGCTTACCTTAAGTTACAACAGTGGTACTGGCACATGGATAGACAAATAGATCAATGAAAGAAAATAGAGTCCAGAAATAAATTCTCAAATATCAAGTCAGTTGATTTTAAGTAAGGATTCAAGGCAATTTAATGGAGAAAGTTTCTTTTTTTCCCACCTACAAATGGCACTGGATCAACTAGACAAATGAATAGAAAATTATGAACATTGATCCCTACCTCACATCACACACAAAATTTATTTGAAGTGTATCATAGACCAACATATAAAAACTAACACTATAAAGCTTTTTGAAAATATATTTACTATCTTATAGTAAGAAATAAATTTATGGGAAAATGCAAAAATCACTAACTATAAAAAATAGAAGTTATAAAGTAGACTTCACTAAAATTAAATGACTTTTCTCATCAAAAACATAATATTAAGAAAATATAAAAGACAAGCCCCAAACTGAGAGAAATATTTGAAATACATATATTTAACAGAAGATTTATATTCAAAATATATTTTTAGAAACTCTTAAAACTTAGTGATAACACAACTCGTTTAAAAATTGTACAACTTGAACAGAAGCTTTACGAAAGAAGATGTAGAAATGTCTAGTAAGCACATGAAAAGGGAAACTTCACTGACAACAGCAAATGTTGATGATGACATGGAACAATTGGAAGGATCAAACATTTCTGATTACATCTGCAATCCCAGCACTTTGGGAGGTCTAGGTGAGCAGATTGCTTGAGCCCAAAAGTTTGAGACCAGCCTGGACAACATGGTGAGACACTGTCTCTACAGAAAATACAAAAATCAGCCGGGCATGGTGGTGCATGCCTGTAGTCTCAGCTACTTGGGAGGCTGAGTTGGGAGGATTGCTTTAGCCTGGAAGGTTGAGGCTGTGGTGAGCTGAGATCACCCCACTGTACTCCAGCCTGGGTGACATAGTGAGACCCTGTCTCAAATCAAACAAACAAACAAAAAATACATTTCTGGTTAAAGTGTAAAATGTTACAATCATGTTGGAAAACTGGCAATTTCCTTTAAAGTTATACATGCTCTTACCATACAATTCAGCTATTCCCTTCTAGATATATACCCAAGGGAAATAAAAACATATTCAGAAAAAGTCCACTATTGAATATTTATAGCAGCTTTATAAATTATAGCCAAAACAGGCAATAACACAAATTTTCAGAAACAGATACTATAATAACATATTTATATGTTCGAGAGCATCCTGGCCAAGATGGTGAAACCCCGTCTCTACTAAAAATATAAAAATTAGCTGGGCGTGGTGGCAGGTGCCTGTAGTCCCAGCTACTCAGGAAGCTGAGGCAGGAGAATTGCCTGAACCTGGAAGGCAGAGGTTGCAGTGAGCCGAGATTGTGCATCTGCACTCCAGCCTGGCGACAGCCTGTCTCAAAAAAAAAAAAAAAAAAAAAAAAAACCACAAACAACAACAACAACAAAACCCTCAGTCTCACAAGATTGCCTCCCATTTCTGGTGCTGATTGCCAGTAGTAGACTCCAGGGTGCCCACATTTCTGTCCAACTTGTCTACAAATCAGTGGTTCCCACAACCCTCTCCTCAGTTTCAATAATTTACTGTAATTGCTTACAAAACTCAAAGAAACATTTTACTTACATTTACTGGTTTATTATAAAGGATATTATAAAGGATACATATAAATAGGCAGAGGAAGAGGTACATAGGGTGTGTTCTGGAAGGGTCTGGAGCACAGGAGGGTCTGTCCCCATGGAGCTGGAATGTGCCATTCTGCTGTCATGTGGACACGTTCACCAACCCAGAAATTCTCTGAACTCTAAACTTTATGGATTTTTTATGGAAGCTTCATCATGTAGGCATGTTAGATTATTAACTCAAATCAATCTCCAGCCCCTCTTCTTTTCTGGAGGATGAGGATGAGGCTAAAAACTCCAAACCTTCAATCATGGCTTGGCCTTCCTGGTGACCAGACTATCCAGGAGTCCAACTAGAGTCACCAAATTAGAATAAAGGCTGCTTCTTCCACCCAAAAGTTCCAAAGGATTTAGGAGCTCTTCATAAGTCACTCCTATTTCTCCATCATTCAGGAAATTACAAGGGTTTTAGAAATTCTGTGTCAGGAACTGAGATAAAAGACCGAAGATATATGTTTTATTGTGTCACAGTGACACAGGTGAATACACTCATCAATATTCATGCAATTGTCCATTTAATTTCTGAGCATTGTACTATGTATATTTTGCCTTAATTTAAAACAAAAACAAAAACTATGGTTTCTTTGTAGTCAGAGATATTGTCTACCTTACCTTTTCTCTGAAATTTCAAGGATGACTGCAGTGCTTGGTATATATTAAATACTCATTAAAGACACATTGAATAAAGTGTTTTGTTAAAATAGGAAGGCAAGGCCTAATTCTTCTCAGTGCATTGGATTCTGCAGAGAAATCTGATGATGTGGAAACCTTTTTAGGGTCTGTTTAGATGACTTCCTGCTTCCTCGTACTTTTGGTCCCCGAGGTCCTCTTAGCTCTTGTCATGCCATTGAGCATCATGAGAATCAAATCTAAAGGAAACGTGGGAAAGGCAGTTTAACTTTCAAATGAATGTAGCTTTCACTAAATGGCATGTAAAAAGTTTATGACTCATGGCATTTATTTTGATTATTGACAAAGTAATTGGGATTCTTGAGGAATAATTAAACTGATTGAAAATGTTCTGATTGGTCAAGAGGTCAACAATTATAATTAATGGAAACTTACAATGGTTTACAAAATGACACCATCCAGAATTAAAAGTGATCATCTTAATTATTGTGATGACTTCTTAAATGAACGCCCAAGCAGCCAGTCATGACAAGGCCCTTATTATAAGTCATGCATATGTATGTTTAAAAGAGATATTTAAAATTTGGTCTAGTTTACATCAGTCTAATTTTTTGAAAGGCTTGATCTTCAAATATTACATTTTTATTTATTCAGGAAGTAATTCTAGTCTTGATGGGATTTATTGCAAAAAATCCTAATGGAATATTTCATCAGCACTGAAGGCCCAGACTAAATGTCAGATTTTTATTACTTTGAATATTGATGGCATGTTCTATGAATTGTTTATCATGGGGATCAAGAATATCTTGATTATTTATGGTAATTTTAATTTTATTTTTCAAGAGACCTTTACACACCCATTATGTTATAACCTTATGCTTTAAATACAAAAACTGTAAAAATATCAATCTTATTTATGAAGAAGTTGAGACACAAAGGTTACCTGAGTTATCTAAAGTCATAAAACTGCTTAACCACAAAAGCAGGAATAGGGCATGAATCTTCATGTGACCCATTGAGAATTTTTTCCATCAGATCATAGTGTTTCTGTGGTAACCTAACTCCATACCAAAACTAATTTCTGCAATATTAATGACTCTAATAACTGAGATTAAAGTCATTTTGGTTGAACATGTTTGTTTCAATATGAGATGACTTTCATGATCACATCATTCTCAAACATTTTCACTACAGTCCCTTTAGTTCTCTACATATCTAGACATTAGGTTGGTACAGTTGAGTCCCGGTTTTTGCAATTATTTTCAATGACAGTGGCAAAAACCACAACGAGTTTTGCACCAACCTAATAGAATAAAACATGTGAGGTATGGAAAAGAGACATGGATGAATTTGGTTGCCTTCAATATTGTTTGTATAGGGAGTATGTACGAATTGCTTCATTGCACTACTCTCTGTGTTTTTTGCTTCCTTTCATTTTTTCGGCTATTAATATTTTCTGTACCTCTTCTCCCCCCACCCCCACCCCAGATGTTTGAAGAAAATGAGAATGAGAGAGATTTCCTCAACAGAGGAAACTATTGGCCTCAGAACCAAACTCACACTTGTTGCAACAGTTAATTTTGCAAAATCACAAAAACGAAAAATAAAGTCAGCTGTAGGCGGATCCATATGGGTCACAGACCGTGAGCATCCTGGCCAACATGGTGAAAACCCTTCTACTAAAAATTACAAAAATTAGCTGGGTGTGGTGGCACGCACCTGTAGTCTCAGCTACTCAGAAGGCTGAGGCAGGAGAATCGCTCGAACCCAGGAGGTAGAGGTTGCAGTGAGCCGAGACTGTGCCACTGCACTCCAGCCTGGCTGAGGACTCATCTCAAAAATTAAAAATAAAATAATGATTAAAAAGTCAGGAAACAACAGGTGCTGGAGAGGATGTGGGAGAATAGGAACACTTTTACACTGTTGGTGGATTGTAAACCGTTCAACCATTATGGAAAAATACCTGATGTAAATGACGAGTTGATGGGTGCAGCAGACTAACATGGCACAAGTATACATATGTAACAAACCTGCATGTTATGCACATGTACCCTACAACTTAAAGTATAATAATAATAAATAAATTAAAAAAAAAAATAAATAAATAAATAAAAATAAAAATAAATCAGGAAAACTCCTCTTTTTTTTTTTCTTTTTTGTCCCAGGCTAAACAGAAATGTACTGACTCATTTTGTGGCTATATGCATTATTATTCTCGTCTCAGGTCAGGACTGCTAGACATAGAAAGAATTCTGATAAGAATTGTGATATCAGTGTGTAACAGGAAGTGTACTGGAAGTTGTTCACAATCTCCAGACACTTGGCAGGTCACAGAGAGAAGTGCAGAGAGCTGCCTTTTTCCTTTCTTTTGGGTTCAGGATTACATTTCTGAAGTTTTTTTGCTGTTAGATAACTGATTTCCAAAATTAGTGTGTATATAGATTGCCTGAGTCATTTATTAAAAATTTCCTGGCCTCCCCCTAGGACAATTTATTTGTAGATTTCAGGTGAATCCTAGTAATCAACAATTTAGCTAATACCACGCTCTTTCCCAGAGAGATCCTGAGATGGGCAATCTGAAAACACCTCATTTGAAACATTCTAGTTTAGTGAATTGAGTTTATTGTTTTACATATAAATTATTTTCACTATGCTTTATCATAGAGCTTGACTTGTTCCCAGAGGAAATCTATAGGCATAAAATGAACACATGTGTTCTCAACGGCTTTAATTAAAAGAGTGGCATGCATATTTCATTGCTATTAACAAAAACAAAATTGATTTGCTTTTCTAGATAATTGAATGTATGAAAGCCTCAGTGCCTTCCTTCTGTAACTTAACTCTATAAATTCTGCATCATTTTCATTTTATAAGTGCTGCCATGTATTGTGAATTTCTTTACAGCAAGAAGAATGACTTAATGTTTTAGAGTTAGTTTTGTGTTTTTGTTTTTTTGTTTTGTCTCATTTTTTACCAAACATAAAATGGCCTAAAATGAGTGCAAAATAAAAGTGTGACACCTTAAACTAAAGTAACATCAATCTTTTCCATAAGGTATTTTCTTCTGTGATGGCAGATACCACCATATGATTGAAACATTTCTATGTGTGCCATGTATTAAAGACTGAGCCCCTTCTCCTAAATACACATATTTTTGAATGATGTATATAATATATATTAAGGCAAAAGCAAATGGCAAATGTAGGTCACTTTTTTTTTTTTTTTTTTGCAGTTACAGTAGTTTCCAGACAGCCACTTCTGTTCCTATTCTAAGAACTATGACTAAGATTTGTCTGTCTGGATGGTATCATTGAATGGGAGGACTGATAGTCTCTACAATGCCACCTGAATTTCTTATCATTGTTTATTTGTTCTCTCATGAAACATGCAGCATATATTTACTACATGCTGATTATGTAGAAGATAAAAAGATGAAAAAGATAACCCCAAAATGAATTTTCCCTCTCAGGATGGTCTGACATTTAAACAAAACTAATCATAATGCAAAAGAATAAGTGCAATACTCAGCTTTCTAGATGACCCTCAACAATTGCCTCCTGGTTTTTATACCTTTGTGTAGTCCCCTCCTGTGCTGAATTGTGGCTACCTGTGTTACCAATAAAATACCAACAAAATGACAGGGAGTGACTTCTGAGATTTAGTCATAAAGAATGTTCTAGGTTCTGCCTTGCTCTTTCTTGAATCACCTGCTCTGGAGGAAGCCAGTTGCATGTGAAGACACGCAAGCAGCCATGGGTTTTGTAGAGAGAAACTGAGGCCTGTCATCGGCAGCCAGCATCGGCCTGCCAGCCATGCAAGGAGCCAGTGTGGAAGCCAATATTCCAGATCCAGTCAAGCCTACTTCTTGACTGAAACTCCAGGAGAGACCCTGAAACAGGAGGACAAAGCTACTCCTGAATTCCTGACTGATAGAAACCGTGAGATGATAAATGTTTTTGTCATTTAAACTAGGAAGGTTTGGAGTAATATTTTGCAGTAATAATTAAATAGTAAAGAAAAAACACACTAAGAAAAATCCAAAGTGTTATAGGGGTTATGAGGAAAGGTTTCATGGAAGACATAGCATTTGAGTGAAGCCTTGAAACATAACAGGATTTAGTAATGCAGGGATGAGAAAGAAGCCCATTCTAGATAGATGGAACAATGTGTGCAAAGCTACAGAGGTGACAATTTGCCAAGGATTAGGCAAACATCAAGTAATCTCGTTTGATTGCAACGTTAGTCCGTCCCATTTGCTCCAAGGTTGTCACTTTTGTGGTGTTGAGGCTAGATGTAGGACTGTCTCTTATTTGAAGCCCAAAGAGAGATAAACACATAAAGCTGAGCATAAAATTTAGCAAAGTAAGCTCAGTAAGTCAGAGAAAGTGTCCAAATAGATTTCCTTCTATCTCTCTTATCCAAGAAATAAGCCAAGCCAAGCCTTGCATGCCACTCTTTTAAGAGATATATTTGGACTCCTTAAGAAGGGTCCATGGGCAGCCTGAGAAAAAGGGATCAAGGAATTCAGAAACGGCATCTGTTCAGAATGAAAATCTGTTGCTTATGCATGAGGTTCTCTCTAAATCTACATGTGACTTGACATATATGGCAGACTAACTTCATTGAAAGATAATTCATTTTATGAGTTAACATGGCATTTACACAAACATCAGACAAGAATAAGAAAAGAAAGTGAAATTATAGTAAAGGACAGTATTATGAATATAGATACAAAAATCACAAATAAAAACCAAATTCAGCATTATATGTAAAACAAATAGGGTTTATTTGAGAAATATGGGGGTAGTTTAACCCTGAAAAGTCTGCATATGCAACCACATTAAGTGCTACAGAAAGAAAAACCTTTTGATAAAGTTCAACATGCATTTATATTAAGAATTCTTAGAAAATCAGAAATAGAAACTTCTTTAACCTAAAGAACAATAGCTATACAAACTTTAGAAAACATACTTTTTGTAAAATATTAGAATTATTTATGGAATAAGACAGTGTATTAGCTAGGGGCAATGCTTGCTGTTAGCAGATAAATCTCACATTATCAGCATTTTAACACAACCAGCAAAGTTGTTTCTGGTCAACAGGTAACACTGCCACACCTAACTAAAAGAATTTGAGAAATTTAGACTATTTGGAAAGGTAGACTGAAATTTAGACCAGAAAGAAGAGAAAATGAGTTTGCTATTCATCTAGCAGTTACTGATTGAGTCTTTATTTCGTAGTTACCAAATACCTATTTCATTAAAACAAATTAAACTCTTAAATTAAATTGTTCATTAAAACATCATTCATAAAGCATATCCACTCTTGCTCCGAGAAACATCCAAAGTCCTACCTTGTGGGAAATTCAGTTCAAAGTTATGGTTCAGGTGACATGCATTCCTCTGCATTAGGTCTGAATGGGGCTTTTTGTCATCCAGTGATTTATGAATCAAAAGAAAAATCATATACTCCTCCCAATCGCCACCTCCACTATCATCATGGATAGTATAACTCCAATCAACATATCCATTCACAAAAGTGACAATGGGAGCACATACCAGGAAAAGAGCAATCTAATTCTGTTGGGTGAGTATATGAGTTCCCTCTGCCTGACATTGGAATCATTCCTTGGTTAGATCTCAATTCTGCTCTTTGGGAGGAACTATCTTGTCCTCAGCACCCCTAGAGATTCCTTTTGCCCATCATTCTTTCTACAATATCTGAAATGGGTTAGGAAGTGTATAATCCTTGGGGGCTATCTAGAGACTGGATCCTGCTTCCTGCTTATATAACTTTGGGGACTCAAGAATTGTATTAGAGCTCAAATGGTCAGAGATATTTTTTATGCCAGTCTTACAGCATCTTTCAATTTAGTTATCTCAAAAAAATAGCAGGGGGGAAATATGGCAGTCCCTTACAAAGTTGAACATGTGTTTACCATATGACTTAGCCATTATACTCTACAGCACTAATGCCAGGGAAGTGAAAATACACATTCATTCAAAAACCTGTATGAAAATGTACATAGCAGGTGTAACAGCTCAAAACTAGAAATGACCCAAATATCCTTCAACAGAAGAACAATTCAACAAACCCTGTGGTACCTCCACACCATGGAATACTCCTCAGCAATTAAAAGAGACAAACTATTGACACATGCAGGAATAGATTGATTTTGTATTAGCTTCCTATTGCTTCTGTAACAAATGACCACAAATACAGCGGCTTAAAACAGCACAAATTTCTTCTCTGACAGTTCTGGAGGTTGAGATTATAAAATCAAGATGTTGGCTAGGCTGACTCCCTTCCAGAGGCTTCAGGGAAGAAGCTGTTTCCTTCCCCCTTTTCAGCTTCTAGAAGCTGCCTGCAGTCATTGGCTCATGATCCTGTCCTTATATCACTCTTAATCTCTTGCTTCCATTATCACATCTCCTACTTTTCTTTAACCATTTTTTTTCTTTTTTTTCTTTTTGGAGACGGAGTCATGCTTTGTCACCAGGCTGGAGTGCAGTGGCGCAATCTCAGCTGGGACTACAGGCAATCGCCGTCACACCCGGCTTTTTGTATTTTAGTAGAGACAGGGTTTCACCATGTTGGTCAGGATGGCCTCGATCTCCTGACCTCGTGATCTGCCTGCCTCGGCCTCCCGAAGTGCTGGGATTACAGGTGGAAGCCACTGCGCCGGGCTTCACCTTATCTCCCTCTTAAAAAGGCCGTTGGGATTATTCTAAGTCCACCTGGATAGCCAGGATGCTCTTCTCATCTCAAAGTCCTTAATCACAGCAATGATGTCTCTCTTGCTGTATTTTTTATATTCATAGTTTCAGAGAATAAAAATGTTGGCATCTTTTGAGGTGGGGAAGCATTATTCTGTCTATCATAGATCAAAGGAATTAGGCTGAATGAACAAAAGCCATACTCAAATGTTATATAGTGATGACTCCATTTATACAGCAAAATACCTGTTTATTATCAAAAAAGACAAAACTCAAAAATGTAGCTCAGATCTGCTAAATGGATTTTAGGTTTAGGCAAATTCAACCACCTTGTCACAGGTAATCCTAGCAAGGAGTTGCAGATACAAACTTGAGCTTTCTGCAGTCAGATTCATCCCCCAGAGAAAGGCAGAAGAAACTGCACTCCACATTCCAGGGTTTTCCAATCTGCTAATTACTCCATCTCCCAAGATACATTAGTGCCGTATGCCAACTGGGCATCCCTTGCATGAAAAGAAACAAAAGAGATAGGGAAGAACTATTCCTTTTAACAATTGTATTGTTCAATTTTGTTTAGGCTTAGCAGTGCATGAGCCTCCTATACTTTTTGAAGGTTGCACATATTTCACAATAAAATTAAAATTTAAAATAATCAAGAGAAGGCCCTAAGACTGTAAGAAGTACACTGTGGAGGGCTTTCCTGACAGTTCTAAATTTGAGACTTTTGAGGGTATAAAATGGAAAGCAATTGAGACTTTGTAATCAGGGAAGTAACAAGTTCAGAGCTGCACTGGGAGATGACTGCAATGACTGTATAAGATAAGGATGAATACTGAGCGTGGATAACAAGATCAGCAAGAAGATTGCCATTGTTCCACCAGGACTAGGTTAGTGACCACAGGAGTGGGAAGCAGGGAGACTTAGGAGTATATTGTGATATACTAGGGAATAGTATATCAGTGTTAGGAAATGTCAGCTTTGTAAGTTTTTATCAAGCAGCTCCTGGTATAGTGTATGTGTTCAATAAGACATGGAAACAGATTAGTTGTATGAAGAAGGGAGCATTAAAGGTGAGGTTAAGATTTAATAATATGGGGAATTTTGGGATCATTAATATGAAGAAATTAGGAGGAGGGGTGTTAGTGGATGAGAGAACCAACTGTGAGGTTTAGACAGTCTTTGCCAGCTTAAGTTTGTATCTAGCCACATAGATAGATGAAGCATTAACTTATAATACATTATTTTAAGATAAATCAAAAGCTCCCCATGTTCCATGAATATCGGTTATCATATCCCTGCTGTTTAAGACTTTCACCAAAATTTCTTGTTTATCATAGATCTCACTTATTTTTCAGGATTAATTTTACTCCTACATATGGTAATAGTTTCTATTGAGATAATCAATGAAATCTTTGTGTCCATTATAAAATGATAGGTAGTTATTACCAGTCTTTAGGAAAGCTCTCATTTTTTGTGTGTTTCACATGAAACAGTGTTCTGCTCTATTGCTCTGAGTATGGCTGGCACAGAAAGAGTTAAGTGGGGGAGGAAAACTCTTGGTTTCTGTATTTGCTTGTAAAATGGCATTCTGTTCTATTACTGGAAGAGCCTAGCTGGAGAAAAACAAGCAGGGCCAGAGTGCAACAGCGGCTGGACAGGTAGAGAGCAGCAGTCAAGGAGCATTCAGGGCACAAGGTAAGAGATTCACATTGCTTTTTTGTTTGTTTTCTTAATGTTCACCATTCTTTTCTTATACTATATTAGTAGTGAGAAAGCACTAATATATAATATAAGTATATCTGAAGCTGTGAAATATGGAAATGGATTTTCTGTGACTATCAGTGTCTGAAAACAAGCATGGATAGGCTGCTGTATGACCCTTGAGACCTGTGGTGATGGGCATGATCCCCTTCTTGACGGGTCCTCAGTAAACTCAACACTCTACAAACACAGTATGCTGTTGTGACTGGAAAGGGGTCCCAATCCAGACCCCAAAAGAGTGTTTGTGGATCTCAAGCAAGAAGGAATTTGAGGCTAATCCATAGAATAAAATGAAAGCAAGTTTATTAAGAAAGTAAAGAAATAATCCATAGGCAGAGCAGAAGCATGGGCCTCTGCCCCTTTTTATGGTTATTTCTTGATTATATGCTAAACAAGGGGTGGATTGTTCATGAATTTCCTGGAGAAAACATGGGTAATTCCAGAACTGAGGGTTCCTAAACTTTTTAGATCATATGGGGTAATTTCCAGACGTGGCCATGACATTTGTAAACTGTCCTGGTGCTGATGGGAGTGTAGCAGTGAGGATGACCAGAGGTCACTCCCATCACCATTTTGATTTTGGTGGGTTTTAGCTGTTTCTTTACTCCAATCTGTTTTATCAGCAAGGTCTTTATGACCTGTATCTTGTACCAACCTCCTATCTCATCCTGTGACTTAGAATGCCTAACTATCTGGGACTACAGCCTAGTAGGTCTCAGCCTTTTTTACCCAGCGTCTGTTCAAGATGGAGTTGCTCTGGTTCAAATGCCTCTGACACTATGAGGGTGCTTTGGCAGGAATTATCTTTGGACCACTTTGGCTTTGATCTCCCGGGGAGTGATCATGTCATAGAAATGGAAGTAAGCATGTATTTTGTCTCTCCAACTGAACTGTTCAGAAACAGTTAATAATTTCATAATATTATTACTAATAATTGTAACAGTATGTGGTTAATTGAGGTTCTATGTGCATTTATTTCACAGTGTCTTAATTTTCACATGAAGCCTATGTTTCAGGGGTTGTTACGCCTGCTTTACAGATTAACAAACTGAAATGTTAAATAACCTAAATAACCTTGCCTAAGAGCTTATGAGAGGGTTGGGGCTGGAATTAGAACCTGGTCTGTCTAACTTCAGCACTCAGGTGCCAAAACACTGTGAGAAATAGAGGTAGTTTATTTCTTAAATGATAAAACCATTTAAATGTTCCAAGTATCATACCTAGCATTTAGTAGAGACTCAGTACATTTTAGTTCTCAATTTCTCTTTGAAACAATTAACTAATTAACAAAACAAACAAAAATGTGCCTCAGTTCCAAATTAGAGTGATATGTGAAACTCAAAGACATAGTAAAATAATGGACTTTAGGAATTTAGGAGCTCCAGATGGCAACCAAGAAGTCTAGGGTGAGGACTCCTCCAGAGTAACCAGAAGAGTTATGCTAGACACATCCGAGGCAAGGAAGGAGAGGGCAGGAGGAGGCTGTGAGGGAGGCAGTGACCACTAACGGGGGAAATGGGCAGAGAGAGAATCCAGATGGCCACAATAACCAAAGAACACGTTAGAAGAGCTAATGTCTATTATTCAAGACTAAGTTGTCTCCAATTCTGAAGTATCAGAAAGTCTTCTCGCTGTACCCTGACACCATTATGAACACTCAAAATTTGAGTAAAAATTTGCCACCTACAAAGACCCTGGGCAGTTAGAGTTTTTCCTAAAGCCTGAAGGAGGATGGGTGGTCCACCCATGCAGTTAAAGGTATTGAAGACAAACGATATCCAGTAACAGCAGGAAGCAGGCTGTTCTCTTGGCCATTCTGCAGTAGACACAGATGAGCCTTCCTTTCCCATTGAGCTAGAAGGTGACCCTTTATGTCAGAATGAAAGAAACCCAACCCTGCTGGTTCTGTGAAAGGAGACTTCTAGGAGGCAGGTCTATACAATTGTTCCCATGCTGTCCTGTCCTCATGCCTAACCAGGGACCACTACTTGGGGCAGACACCATACATCCTTGAACAACTAACAGGGCTTGGTTTCCAGCAGCCTTGAGGGAGGTTGGGTAAAATGTTTTGTCAAGATGAATTCCCCTGCAATCATGAGCCCGATGCCACACCATCTCTAAATGGCTGTTTCCCGCATGTAGTGTCAGGTTTTCCTTTTCTCTTTTCCCCTAATCCTCTAGGACTGTCCGTAAGTGGAAGCATCTACTGAGGCTTAGACGACTATAACCATGAATATCAATAAGATCCGCGATCCTTCTCAGCATCGGTGAGTGTGCCGGGGCCATTTCCCAGCTCTTGGAGAGACGAGGGGCTATTATGCTCTTGCACTTTTTAACTTCCTGTTCTGTAGAGACAGCGATCACACATTGCCATAATTCCATTAGTTAATGAATACTCTGAGAACTTGTCCATCATAAAGATACACTTAAAAGTTAATCAATTATCTCTTCTCTTCATGTTTTTTCATGTTTCTTATACCTTCTCATTTAACTGAAACTATACTGGAAATATATGATTAATTCTTGAATTTAAAATTTTCATGTGATTATATAGACAGGTTGAGAAAGGAAAAAAGTATTTCTGATTTTTCCCCTGTTTTGCTCCATATTCCCATTTTCAAGTTTTCGAGGAGTGTGGTCTAGTGGGGAAATTGCAAATTTGAGATAAGCAGTTCACCTCTGCCCCATGGCAAGCTGATGATTTTTTTTTTTTTTTTTGAGATGGAGTCTCACTCTGTTACCCAGGCTGGCTTGCAGTGGGGCACGATCTCTGCTCACTGCAGCCTTCACCTACTGGGTTCAAGCAATTCACCTTCCTCAGCCTCCCTAGTGGCTAGGATAACAGGGTTGCACCACCATACCCAGTTAATTTTTTTTTTTTTGTATTTTTAGTAGAGACAGGGTTTCACCATATTGGCCAGTCTGGTCTAGAACTCCTGAACTTCAAGTGATCTGCCCGCCTGGGCCTCCCAAAGTGCTGGGATTACAGGCCACCACACCTGGCCAGGCTGATGACTTTTGTGCTCTTCTTTGCTGAGCCTACACTGGGCCTCAGAACCCTAATCAATTCAGGAAACCAGGCAAACATTAGCAATCAATCCGTTTCCAGAGGTAGATGTAATTAGCCAATTTCCATCTAATAGGAGGAAACCCTAAGTTAGGACTGGAGTATCAAACTCATTTCTTTCAGTAGCTAGCTGTGACTTTAGGCAAATTACTTAACTTCACTTTGCCTGTATCCGTCCTGATCTTTACATGGAGAGACTTCAGTAGCATTATGTCATGTGAGCATTTGACTTTGCAAATTCGACTACACATATTCAGCAAATAACAGCAGTGATAGTTTTCCTACCACAAAGCCCCAAATGCATATAAACTACTACTTCCGGTACTCAACCACAAAAAAAAAAAAAAAAAAAAAGTAATCTTTTTCAATGCAGTAGGAAAACTGGTTAGATTGCCCTCATAAGGAAGACGAAGTAAACACAAAATCAGTTGTGCTACATTTTATGAGCTTTTAAAGAGATTTTTGAAGGGCAATTTTAATTCTACACAATTTTTGCCTGATGTGCTGATTTTAGATTTAATCTCATTTAAGTAATGAATGCACTCTAGTAAATGTCAGAGCTAATGAGTGGCTGTGAGGTTAAGTGAACAAGAGGGGTGATAGCACTTTTGAAAGTTAAAAAAAATGTACTACCCAAATACATGGCTATAGTGTGATGATGGAGGTGGTGATAATAAGAAAGACACCCTGGGCACCCTGAGTGTCAAGAGAAGATTAACATTTTGCTAATGAGACATCATCATCTGTGGTCACCAGCTGATATAGTTTGGATATTTGTCCCGCTCAAATCTCAAATTGAATTGTAATCCCTAATATCGGAGGTAGGGCCTGGTGGGAGGCGACTGGATCATGGTGGTGGGTATCTCATAAGTAAATTTCACTATCCACATGGTGCTCTCCTCATGATAGTGAGTTCTCACGAGATCTGGCTGTTTAAAAGTGTGTGGAACCGGCCAGGCATGGTGGCTCATGCCTGTAATCCCAACACTTCGGGAGGTCCAGGTCGGGGGATCACGAGGTCAGGAGATTGAGACTATCCTGGCTAACATGGTGAAACCCTGTCTCTACTAAAAATACAAAAAATTAGCCGGCCATGGTGTCATGTGCCTGTAGTCCCAGCTATCGGGGAGGCTGAGGCAGGAGAATCACTTGAACTCGGGAGGCCGAGGCTGCAGTGAGCCGAGATGGTGCCACTGCACTCCAGCCTGGGTGACAGAGTGAGACTCTGTCTCAAAAAAAAAAAAAAAGTGTGTGGTACCTGGCTCACTCACTCTTGCTCATGGTATGCCTACTCCCACTTCACCTTCTACCATTATTATAAACCTCTTGAAGCCTCCCCAGAAGCAGATGCCATTATGCTTCCTGTATAGCCTGCAGAACTGTGAGCCCATTAAACCTCCTTTCTCTACAAATTACCTAGTTTCAGGTATTTCTTTATAGCAATGCAAGAACAGCCTAATACACCACCTAAAAACCATTGCATTTGGTTTTCCTTAAAGTGATCCCCCCATGGATTCTCTCACATTCTCTTCATAACTCCATGAACTCCTAGAGAATCCCTGAGGTAGAGTCTCACCTTCCTACAATCAGTTCAGTAATTTAAAGGTGACACTGAGGGAAGGTAGGAAGAGGTTGGATGTGTGCATGAACTTCCAAAAACTGTGCTGTCGTGCTGGAAGATAACCTGAAGATCCTGGAGATGTTGTACCAAGAGAGAACTCAGACATGCTGCCCCTTCAACACATGCAGCAATAGATGAATGGGTTGGTTTATTGATTCCAAGTCTGGGGGTTGTTTGGGCATTAGCAACATGAATAGGGTTGTGTAGAAATCAGCCAAGGGCAGAGCCCAGGAGAAATGGAGATCTTCTTTCAAACACTGAGGATGAAACATCAACCAGACCATCTTAGCTCCAAGATGATGGAAAAGATCTTAGCACTGATTGCAAGAAATAGTGAAATCTACAAAGGAAAGCCAGTGTTGACCTAAAGACGGGATTCTCTAAGAAAGCAGGGACTTAGAAAGGATCAGAAGGCTCAGAACACATCCTGGCATAAAATTAGGGAACGCACGGGATGGATGAAAGGCCCCATCTCAGAAACTTTACAGGAGTTACTAGAAAGCCATGATGGATTAAGACAGAAGTTAATTATCATGGGTTTCACAAATGAACCCAATCCAAAATAGACATCAATCTAACATGCCAAAAGATTGGGGATGGAAATCAGAAAATGGTCATCATTGGCCACGAATTTCTAAGTTGCTGGAAATAAAACAAAGATCGTGACAATCACCATGTTGGTCACATGGCTTTGGATTCATTAAGAAAACCATAAATCCAGTTCTGGGGCCTAGAAAATAAATTCCTCAAGAATCAAGGGTGGGATAGATGATGAATGCCACTGCAGGCATAATATAAGCATTTTCACCTTGCAGCTACAAGGAGTAACTCTGTGGTTTCCAGTAATTTTCAAACTCCCCCGATTGATAACTTGCTGATTGGTTGCCACCCAGATGTCTGTCCATACCAGAAAGCAGTATTAGGGAAGAGAAAAAATAAAGGAATATTAGGCAAAGAAACTTTTAGCATTTAGAGGAACACGAAATGTGACTAAGCTGTCTCCAATCCCCTGAAATTCATTTTTTTTTTTTTCTGAAGATAGATATTCCTTAGTAGTAAGGAGTGTGTGTGTGAGTGTGTCTGTGTGTGTGTGTATAGGGTTTTTGGTTAGTTTTATTTTACTGTGCTATAGCTATTTAAAACATTATTCAGAGAATTCTGAGTACTTTTTTAATGGTAGGACTCAAAAATACTGGCAGGCACAAACTTACCCCATTTTCTAGGAAATCTTTTAGTGTTCAAGCCTTCTTTCGTGTTTTAAAAATCATACTAAAGAATTTCAAGCAGGCCGGGCGCACTGACTCACGCCTATAATCCTAGCACTTTGGGAGCCCAAGACAGGCGGATCACCTGAGGTCAGGAGTTCAAGACCAGCCTGGCCAACATGGTGAAACCCGTCTCTACTAAAAATACAAAAATTAGCCAGGTGTCGTGGCACATGCATGTAGTCCCAGCTACTTGGGAGGGTGAGACAGGAGAGGCACTTGAACCTGGGAGGCGGAGGTTGCAGTGAGCTGAGATTGTGCCACTGCACTCCAGCCTGGGTGAAGGAGCAAGACTCCATCTCAAAAAACAAAAAAAGAAAAGAATTTCAAGGAGACTTAAGTTACAATAAAAGACAATTTATAACATTTGACTGTTTTACACACACACACACATACACACACACATACACACACAGACCCTTCTCTGCTTTTATAATTTCCGTTGCAAAGAAATTAAAGAGATTTGGCAGAAACCCCAAATACATCTAGGTGGTGATCTATTAAATTTATGCCCAGATGAAAATGTATAAAATCATATTTTGCAAATTTAAATTTTATTAGGCCATTTCAATGTTTTTTTTCTTTCATCTTTCTGAAATCTAATACCTCTTTCTTACAATGATTCTTCTAACACCACACGTGGAAATGCTACTCACAGATCTGACAGAATATGGCTCCCAATTTACACGAATAGTTCTATTGCAAAAAAGATACAGACTATGGGAATCATGTAAAAAATGCTGTCCTTTGAAGACTGGTTTTAATGTTTCATTTAATAATTCATTTAAAAATTTTTGCATACAGACAGCTAATGTTCTCCCTCACATTCTGCCTGTTATCTGAGATCCCATATATATGTATATAAAGCTAAACTGGGTTAAATAGACCCATTTCAATTAAGAAATGTCTTAGAGGTGTAAATGAACACACGATTGAACAGGCAAGCAACCGCACAGGCACTGCACAGGAAACACCCCTACCTCACACCTTTAGTTCAGTGCACTCCCTCATTAACACTATGATGACCCATTTCTAATGCTTGGCTGTTGCCAGAAATGAGAATCATATTCGCCAGCCTTGTAAAGCCAAAAATGAATAACGATAATAATTTTTTAAAAACCTGGCCATGATGATCTTTCATTTAAAATAAATACTAGCAAAAGAAGTGCTTTCCTTTAAAATATCCAAAGAAGGTATTTATTCACCCAGCATTTATCAAAATGACTTTTAAACAATGTAAAGAGACTCTTTTTTAAGATGTGTATTATTGGGACAATACTCTGATTTAGTGTGATCTGGGGTTTAGGAATCTGCCTGTTAAAAAAATACCCTCAGGTGACTCTAATCCAGGTAATCTTTGATTACTGGTTTAAGAAATCCCATCTTCTAAAATGCTTCAAGGGGGAAAGTTATGTTAGCTTTCAGGCTTAATTTGCTAGAATATTTTCTTGCTTTTTAGACATCAGCCTAGTTCAATTACTCCACAAGGATAGAACTCCATGGAAACTTACCCCAAAATAAATGAAAATGAAGGACAGAGTATAAAATATTTTTTTGGAAAATTATGCCCAGTTTTCTTTTGGTCTGCCATATGATATCTTTTAGATCTCATTCTTTTTTAAGATCTCCAAATTAGCATTTCTTTAAATAAAATATTTCAAAGTATTTGATTTAAGGGAGTTCTCGGAGATAAATTTTTTTTAATGCTTTTATTGTTTCCAAGTGTTAGAGAACCTGAAAATAATTTCGATTCTACAGAAATGTTCTAAATTTATTTCTATTTTTCCACATTCATTAGCAGGTCATCTCTGCATAAAGCTCATGAGAAAGGAAATACTTATGCTAATGTTTGTATATTATACTGAACACAATAACGTTTACATGCTTACATTTCCACTGTATTTTTGAGCAAATATATGACAAAACAACAATTGTTATAATAGTAGAATGGTAGTGGCAATAATTAATATTTTTGGAGCAATTACTGCATTCAAGGCATGGTGTTAATTACTTTACATGCATTATCTAAGGTATTTGTCTTAACAAACTCATAAGGAAGGTAAAGCTTTATTTTAACTTATGGGGAGAAAACTAACGTTTACAGAAGTTAAGTAACTTGCCCATGATCACGGAGATTGTAAATGACGCAGCAGGGACATAAACCTTCAGGCTGCCTGCCTCAAACGCCCTTGCTTTTAACCACTCTGTGGTCCATGGGTCAGCAGTCAGTAAAATAACTGTCAATGCAGTTAAACTCTGATACTGTATTTACAGTATTAAGCCAAATGCCTTCAGCTGCTAAAGCCTGCTAGATACAGTTCAGGATTTTCATGCCACCCTAACATTGCCTAACACTGATCACTCATGCAACATCCCAAATGACATTTTAGAAACTGTTTCACACAGTTATCCTTAATAAATATATTTCCGAAATTTTTTATAAGCAAAATATTTAATCAGTGGGGATGAGGCGAATCTCTCTCTTGCTTGGTTTCTCCTTACTAGTTTAGGTGCCTCCTAGTTGACAACACTGAGGTCATTACCTTGGAACAGAAAGACAATTCGAGGAAGAGGCCGTCACTGGGATGGCTTTGCATTCTCCACTCCAAATAAATTTCTTCCTCTTTCTCCAAGCTGAGTAGTGAAGCTAAAGTCCTCTCATTTCATATTGGAGGCAAATCTTAAAATTCAAACACTGAAGATTCCTAAAATAAAAAGACTTAATTAAGGACCTATCAGATCCTCTCTAGGAATAGGCTTCAGTGTGTAGGAGTGAGCAGAATGTGACTGGATGGCAGTGGGGGAAATTAGATGAAAGAGTATGGAAACAGAACAATCTCACCTAGTTCACTAGGTACCTAGGTACCCTTTGGTTGTCCTGTCAGAGCAGATCCAGGCATGTTACCTCCATAAAGGTATTCAAGACTTGTATGGTGTCAACTCCATCCCTTGGGCTTTGTCAACTGTAAATGAAACTGATATAGGTTTCTATACAGCTTGTGTTTAGATGCTTTCCTCAGTTTGGTAGGAGTGTTTTTTAAATCACAATATGAATGTCTTTTATGTAAGCTACAACTCAATTAATTCCTATTTCAATTAAGGATGAGGATGAGTTTGTCTTCTTCTTTTTTTTCAAATGACAACTATATAAGGAAGAAATACATTTTTCTTTCTACCCAGACTACTGGACTAGCAGAATATTTAAATTATCTTATCTCATTTTCCTAGTACAATTATCTTTCTCCTTCTAACAATCTCAATAAAATGTCTTTAACTGCTCTGTGCTAACTGTATCAGTTTTTCCTGAGTTCTTTGAAATTATGTTTTAGAAATTTGGGTGGGTATATGTATATACACATGTGTTTGTATGTGTGTATATAATTTTCACATAAATACAGTCAGGTGACAAGGCAAGTCCATGTGTAAAGTAAAATATGTGAGACAAATGGAAAATACTCAGTTATTTGGATAGATACGTATCTAGAAGTTACCATGGAGATTTTCTGAATTCATTACAACATAATGGGCAAGCAGAGATTTAGGCTGGCATATGGATAGAGGCACTTACTAGCTAATAGAATTCCTTCATGTTTCTTCATTGTACCTAATAATGTACTATTTGGTATAATTTAAAATTTATAAATGGTTGATGAGTAATTGTTATTTCATATTTGTATATCAAAATGCAGTGGTGGTGGTAATAATTTGATGCAAATCTTTTAACTTTGTCCTTAACCATTACTTTCTCATCACTAGTTGTAATATGAATGATCAGAGTTCGTGAAGATGGTAATTTTACTTGAAAAATTATAGTTTTATCAAGGTAACAATAAAGAAAAAGCTCTCTCTCTCTGTCTGAAGATTTTCTTCTTTTCTCCCTTGTAGCAAATTTGTAACTTTTCTATTAAGCTGTGACATTTTGTACCTCAGAGAAGAATGAGAGTACTGATATTTGGATGGTTTCATTTTCTATCATTTCATACAAATTGAACTCATTTTCACCATCTCTGAAGAATATTCTTTTTAATGTGTGTGTTGTACTTGTATCATGTTCAAAATAGATGCCTTTGGACCTACAGAGTAAATCTAAAATAAAGCCTTGTGTTCATTCATATTATCACTCTGTGTTTGTAGGTGATTGGGTAGCTGGAGGGATATACAATTTGGTAAGTTTTATTCACTACAATCTAATTAAGGTTTAATCTTTTCAGTAATGTGATATGTGTGGCTCAGAATGACGTCAGTCTTGTCCTTGAGGACTGCTGGGCTGTAGTCTCCGGAACCGTGGCTCTACTCTGAGACCCATTCCACTCCATAGCTGAGTCCTAGCCAAGAAGAGTTATTTCTAAAGCTGCTGATACAGGGGTTCCCACAAGATTGCAGCAGCCCATCTCTTGCTCATGACTTGGCTGAATTTCCTGTTAAATGGAGTATTGCTCATTCTTTCACAGGGTCATCTCTCTCCTCCAACCAGTACCATGGTCACTTATGCAACTGCCAATAGCTGAGGTCCTATTCTTTTGCCATTGCTAATTCCCACTGCTTGTTCAAACCTATCGAACATGCAGAGGCAGATGTTTTAGTCTGTTTGTGCTGCTATAACAAAATACCTAAGAATGGGTGATTTATGAAAAACAGAAATTTATTTTCTCACAGTTGTAGAGACTGGGAAGTTCAAGATCAAGGTACTAGTAGGTTATCTGGTGAGAACTGCTCTCTGCTTTCAAGATGGCACCTTGTTCTTGCATCCTTCAGAGGGAAGGAATGCTGTATCCTCACAAAGTGAAAGGCAGAAGGGTAAGCCAGCCCAGTTCTGTGCAAAGCCTCTTTCATAAAGGCCTTAATCCCATTAATAAGAGGAGGAGTCCTCAAGACCTAATCACCTCTTAAAGGTCCTACTTCTTAATACCATTATATTGGCCACTAAGTTTTAACACATGTATTTTGGAAGGGACATATTCAAATCATAGCAGAAGGTATGGTGGTAGAGATGGGGAATGAGTTAAAAGAGCACAAAACTCTTGAGCCAGAATTCAAACTATTTAACTTAGATCTCCAATGGACACAAAAAATTCTTTTTTCTCTTGCCCTTTTGCTTTGGGTAATGCATTTCCTTTCTCTCTGCCATTATCACAACCCACATCGCACACTCAAGTATGGATATGTTACCATAGTCAGTAGCAGAGTTCCTTGCTGGTAGAAGGCAAGTTGAGATGCAACAAAAGAATTGGTGCCATTCTTAAAGTTTTGTGAAATAAGTTAAGAGCCAAAGGGATTAATGTATACTGGCTAATGACATAAAATTCCAAGCATGTCTATTCAATAAGTACTAAATAAATATTGTTCAAGATCAAATCATTTGTTCAAACTGAAAGATTAAATTCATTTAAAAATCTATTCTTTGAGAAGTCATCATTTGAGAAAAACCTGCTAGACTAGAATAGGCATGTTACAGAGCTTCATAAAGTGTTATTTAAAAATGTACTAAAGTGTGTAACAACATGTGTCTAGCAAAAACCATGAAAGCTCCATTTGGTTACAACTGTGTATGCAAATGTGTGTGTGTGTCTGTGTCAGATGTGATATGGGTAAGGAAAGGTGGTGAGAAAAACTACAGTTTTCTCCCCTAATCTTTGATATAAACTTTTATACTTCTATAAGGGAGGGCTTCTTATGTATATAATTATTTGAAAATATGAGCAGCATAGTGTAGGAGAAAGAACCTAGGATTTAGAATCATAAGAGTTGGGTTCAAATTCTACCTTTATGGTTTCATAGGGATCTCATACCTTAAACTTTTTTAGTCTTTTTGAAGGTGACAATAAAACCTGTGTCCCAGGATTATAGTGAGGGTCAGAAGAGATCATCTATGCATAAATCCCTAATAAATGTTCTTGTGCTTTTATTGTTACTATCATAAATATTGTGTTGTTTTTATCATGAATATCACTTTGATTTTCTCAATCAGATTCTGATGGGTTGTAATGTTCTGTGAAATTATGAATACATCTTTCTATGAAGAACTGCCTGAGACTGGGTAATTTATACAGGCAAGATGTTTACTTAACTCACAGTTCCACATTGTTGGGGAGGCCTTAGGAAAAGTACAATCATGGTGGAAGGCAAAGGAGAAGCAGGCACCTTCTTCACAGGGTGGCAGGGCAGAGTGAGTACATGCAGGGGAAATGCCAGATGCTTATAAAACCATCAGATCTCATGAGACTCACTCACTATCACCAGAACAGCATGGCAGAAACTGCCCCCATGATCCAATTAACTCCACCTGCCTCCACCCTTGACATGCAGGGATTAAAATTCAAGATGAGATTTTGGGTGGGGACACAGCCAAACCATACCAACCCACTCCCCAACTCTACCTCCATGCCTTCTGCTGTGGTTTCAGTGTGTCCCCTCCAAAATACGTGTATACGTTTTCTCACCACCTTCCCTTACATCACACCTGACATGAGATACACATACATTTGCATAACAACTGTAGTCAAATGGAACCTGTATTAGTCCATTTTCACATTGCTGATAAAGATATACCCAAGATTGGGTAATTTATAAAGAAAAAGAGATTTAATGGACTCACAATTCCACACGGCTGGGGAGGCCTCACAATCATGGTGGAAGGCAAAAGGCACATCTCACATGGCATCTGACAAGAGAGTGAGAGTCAAGTGAAAGTGGAAACTCCTTATAAAACCATCAGCTTTCGTGAGACTTATTCACTGTCACAATAACAGTATGGGGGAAACCACTCTCATTATTCAATGATCTCCCACCAGGTCCCTCCCACAACATGTGGGAATTATGGGAACTACAATTCAAGATGAGATTTGGGTGGGGACACAGCCAAACCATATCAGAGCCTTCATGTCTTTTGTTACAGTTACATGTTGTTACATATTTCAGTACATGTATTTTTTATAACCCTTTATGAAGTTCTGTGGCATTCCTATTCTAATCTAACAAGTATACATATATATGCATATATATATATTTGATATTGGGATATAAATGTTTATCATTAAAATTAATTTGACCTTAGAAAGGAGCTTATTTTTTTAATAATGAAAGGGAGAAATAAAGGCTCATAGGGAAAAAAGGGTAGAAATAGGGAAAATGAAGAAAATAAACAGGAAGGAAGGAAGCGACTGGTTAACCATATGCCAATACAAGGTGCAGGAGACTTTTAAATATGTTCTCAACAATCTGAAAGGTCATAATTTTATCTCTTGTGACTTGAATAATCTAAAATTAAGAAAGGTCATCTGCCCATGTCAAAGCCTAAATTAAGCTCCATCTGGCTCATCCCAGATGTCCTATTTGTCTTCGTGTCCCTGCAGTAGCTAGCACACTGGGGATAGCGAGTAAAAACACAAAGGAATTAAGAACTCTTTGAAGGAGAGGAGGAAGTCAAGCTTTCCTCTTTACCCCCAGGATATTATATAAAATGTTGAAGGAACTTCACCAAGTCCTCTCCCATATTACACTTCAGACATTTTAAGATAATAAAAAATAGAAGGCTTTCCTCCCTGGGGGTTTTCAATGGTTGATTTTCCACTTCACCTTCCTTTCTAACCCCCTTCATCTCCTCATTCTACAATCAACATCTAACTTAGGTGGCTTCAAGTAACAGGTGGTGGTTGCTAGGATACTGTCAGCAGCCTCAGAAATCCTGAATATGAACAGCAAGTTTATTTCTATAGCACTCATTTTTAGCCATTTTAGCATGTTGTGTTATATCAACATATGAAACATGAGTCTACATTACTTAATTCAAAGTGGTGTACCTTACATATATTGTTAGGCATAAAACTTTATATATAGGTTATATATAGGTGGCCAGGCATAGTGGCTCACGCCTGTAATCCCAGCAGTTTGGGAGGCTGAAGTGGGTGGATCACAAGGTCAGGAGATCAAGACCATCCCGGCTTATACAGTGAGACCTCATCTCTACTAAAAATACAAAAATTAGTCACACGTGGTGGCATACACCTGTAGTCCCAGCTACTAGGGAGGCTTAGGCAGGAGAATCACTTGAACCTGGGAGGCAGAGGTTGCAGTGAGCCGAGGTGACACCACTATACTCCAGCCTGGGTGACAGAGAGAGACACTGTCTCAAAATATATATACTGAAGTTCCAAATGGTCTTATTCTGTGTGTCTCCAAAGGCACTCATTGTTGGAGTCTGAGAGTGAAGCAGCAGATGGATGAGATGCATTCATATTTAAAAAATGAGGCTGAAAGGAAGTACAGGGGACAAACAACCTCTCAATGAATAAGTTAGAGGAGTAAAAATTATGCTTGTTAGGGGTGACAGTATATTATAATGCCCTGGGAATACTGATCGGATATCAGTGGTGAGAGTGTAGTCTAAATTCACTATGTTCGCAGAGGTTGGTGGTAGTGAGGGAACACTACATTTAAAAAATAAGTAGAAATAATAACAACACTAATGTGGAGTAATGGAAGACAACTTCAAGACTGTAATCTTCACAGGGAGAGACTGTATCTGCATGTCTACCACTATATCCCCAGTGTCATGCATTGGATCAAGCCTTACAAAGTGCTCATTGCTATCTGATGAATGAATGAGTGCATGGATAAAAGCTGAGAAGCAACAGCATGATTTTATCCACGATGGAAAGAGATTCCTCCCCCAGTCAGAACGGCAACTTCCTGAGGGTTAGTGCAACTAGAACCACACCGAGGAAAGAAATACCAACATTCAGAAAGGCAGTCAAGGGGTGATAGAAAGACACTAAGCATGCTCAATATGTAGCAGCTGGAGAGTCATATGGGGGCAAAGAGGAAAATGATAATGGCTCTCCAAGAACATGTGCAAAGCCTCAAAAGAATTCTATCATCACAAGAAAGGGACCTGGGGCTAGGGTCCAGAATTACCTTGGTGGGGCCCAAGGCCTATGGCTCTTCCTAGGGAGAAGCATAAACACTGTATCTTTCATCTTTCAGGCTTGTGTGTCCTAGGAAACAAGTACATACATATTTAATTTAGTTAAAAATTACTTCCAATTGGCAGATGTTAGGATATTAGCTTCAGCACAGAGAAGTAGTATTAAAATATTCACTAAATACATCAATATGTTAAACCGTCTGTGGGCTTTAAAATTGTATTGTGTATTCCATTATGGAAATATGCATGCGATATGTTAGGTGAAGAAAGCAAAAACACAAAACCATATGCACACACTGTGTTTACAGCTATGCTAAAATGTACAGTTACAGGATTTTAGGGAGCGAGACCAGATGATCATTGATAGAGATGCGAATATTTGGTATTTTAGTGTTTACTGAATATTTTCCCTGTACATTTTTCTAGTAAACTTTATCATGTAGAAAGAGGTTGTTCCCTCTAATCAGTCATAGCATGCATTAAATGATATTTCCAGATGGGGATGGACTGTATGTCACTCCCACTCTAACACAGAAGGACCATAATATAGGTTATACGGCCTATAATGGGGTTCTGTAGGACTCCATCACTGAAAATAAAATGATTTGCCAGGAGGCGTATGGACTGAGGAAAACAGCATTAATAAACTTTAAAATGAGTTTCCCTAGATGAGCTTTATTGTCTTCCTATTTAGGTTATATTAAGTCAGCTGTCAAGCAGACACTGAAGTTCAATTCAGCAGCATTATTAATTAGGTAGACCATTTCGTAATAATATTTGCTCACATTTCATTTAGGTCTCAGTGAATTTCACATCATTCTCCTGCTGGTCATTTTGTTCTTAATAAAAGACTGAAGAAAGCTCCTGAGCTTCTAGTCTGGAAAGAAAATGAAAGGGATAAAATAGAAATACAATTAGCAGTGGTACTTTCCATATTTCATGACTTTTCTGTAAACAGATGTTTTCTTAGCTGGCCAGTCTACAAGTGCATGAGTCATATGAGGAGCAGCATTACTGAAATCCTTTAGGGCAAATAAAAACCAGCTCTTGTCTTGCAAAGACTCCTTCAGAAGCCTCACACATTCATGGTCTTATAACATTTTTTATCCCTTCCCTACCTCTTGGTCCCATAGCCTTGAACACCCCTCTCATCTTTATCCCCCCTAAGGAGATTGAGTGAAGAGAAGAATTCTGGAAGAATTTTAGGAATTGGGTCAATGGAGTTTGTGTCTAGAAACTTCATGTTTTGACATACTGAGGGTATCTATACTTTTAACAGATATTTTCTACCTGAGATTTAGTGGACAAGAGAGCATAACAATTTTTTTTTTTTTTTTTTTTTTTTGAGACGGAGTCTTGCTCTATCGCCCAGGCTGAAGCGCAGTGGTGTTAGCTCACTGCAATCTCTGCCTCCCAGGTTCAAGAGATTCTCCTGCCTCAGCCTCCCAAGTAGCTGGGACTGCAGACACGCACCAACACACCCAGCTAATTTTTGTATTTTTAGTAGAGCTGGAGTTATACCATGTTGGTGAGGTTGGTCTAGATCTCTTGACCTTGTGATCCCCCAAGAGTGTAACAATTTATAGACACTTGACACTGTTAAATTCAGCTTCACTCGTAAGTTGTCTGACCAACCATTTTGGACAAGAGATTCTGAGTTTGGAACACAAAAACAAGATAAAGAGGAGAGGTCCTTTTTCTTCTCATGATTGAAGATGTGCAGGGGGGTTGGCAGTTGAGGAGTGGTCAGAGAGGTGTCAAAGAAAGAGTGGAGGTAGAGAGGAATGCCAGGAAATCTCAGCTCAGGATGATTAGTGTCACTTGATCTCAGAATACCTGTCTTTCAGCAGGGCATAGGTGGGTGACATGGTTTGGGTCTGTGTTCCCCCTCAAATCTCATCTCAAATTGTAATTCCCATGTGTTGAGGGAGGAACCTGGTGGGAGGGAGGTGATTGGATTATGAGGGTGGTTTCCCCCATGCTGTTCTCATGATACTGAGGGAGTTCTCATGAGATTTGATGGTTTAAAAGCAGCAGTTTCCCCCACATCTCTCTCTCCTACCACCATGTAAGACATGCCTTGCTTCCCCTTCACCTTCTGCCATGATTGTAAGTTTCCTGAGGCCTCTCTGCCATGCAGAACTGTGAGTAAATTAAATGTCTTTTGTTTGTAAATTACCCAATCTCAGGTAGTATCTTTACAGCAATGTGAGAACAGACTAATATGATTGGAAAAATGCAAATTAAGTCAAAGATTTCCTCAGCCCCGTCCCCTGTGACTCTAGGGCAACTGCAAGTCCTGCTTCAAGAGGAACCTCATCCAACTCGATGTTTTAAAATCCTTTCTGTTTTGCCAAGAATTAGAAAGTTTTATGGGCTCACTCAAAAGTCATAGCCCTACAATTTTTACTTCTTCCAAGGCTTTGGGGGGACCCTCTCCAAAGAATAACTATACTAATTGAACTTTCTCACTAAATATTCAGTCCTCTAAACTTTTGCTCAGTGTTTTCAAGCTTATCTCATTAAATGACTGCATTGCTGATGCCTAAGCCACCTGCTACTGTGGATCAGACCCAGCTTTACTACCACTTCACAAGTGTCATATCAAGAGAACTCTCCAGCCCTGTCAGCAGACTGATCAAATCATGTGATACAAGTTTCCAGGCTGGCCTTCTTTATGGCTGTGTGGGGAAAAGATTATTCAAGAATTGCCTAGGGAGTTCAAGCTGTTCACAAGCCATTACCAAGGGATGAGGGTGCCATAAAGAACTGTAAAAAGGAAATGTCATTGTTATAACAGAAGGCCAGTGTTGCATCTTATTGGCTACCCCCATCCAACACATTCAGGCCTGATTAGCAAAGAAGCCTTGGCTAGGAGATACACTGCCTTGGAATTGATTTTGCAATTAAACAACCGTGGCAGTACTCAGCACAGCACGTGCCTGATTATTTAGGCTCAGTTCAAGTGAAATTGCCAAAAACCATGATCAATAATCCATATTGGATTTATGTTGGACCACTGAGGAGAAAATACTTTTCCATTTTGACAGATTTCCTCAAAATAGCTTGCAGTGTTCACAGTTTTTCTTCAAACCTTCTTCCATCTGCAGCCATCACAGCTCTGTGGCAAAGATGACATTCACCTCCATGGAGCTGAGGGAATGAGTCACCAAAATTCTTATCCAATCTGTCTCATCATCATATCTCACTGTCCACAGACACATGGTGTAGCTACATTCATGGAGCATCGCACCAAGGAACCTATCTAATTTTACAAACTATTCTTTCCTCATTCCACCGCCAATGCACCTACTTCTTACAACTCCACACTCCACCTTAACCAGATGATCCCTAGTATGGATCTTCATGTTCCCTACTGTATCTTCAATCCAAGTTTCACAGCTTCAAAAGCAAATATGTATACATCAAAAGCAAATGATTCAACATAAAATAACATTAAGAAATTCTTATAAATTCAATGTTTTTATTATTATTCTATTACACTTACCTCCATTTGTTGTCAGAGGGTTTAAGTTAAATTTGCAGTCACTTTGCAAAGTTGGAACATTTTTCTATGGCTAGTAAAAGAGAAGCCTTTGAGTTGTGGATATTATTATTTTCCTTTATGTAGCTTACAAGCAATGACAAATTGGTAATGACTGTCTGGATTGCTGTGATATGAACAATTCAGAGGATATTTCCAAACTGGGAGAAAGAATTCCAGGAAAGATTGTGATGTCTATTATTATCTCAAAGGGAGAACTTTGAGTATACATGCCACACATTTGCAATTTTTACCTTAAATTTCTCACAAATAATTAGTTTTAAATGTTTTATTCAATAACAATATTGAGGGGTGACAATGTGCTAGCGGTCCTCACTCTCGGTGCCTCCTTGGCCTCGGCATCCACTCTGGCGGTGCTTGAGGAGCCCTTCGGCCTGCCACTGCACTGTGGGAGCCCATCTCTGGGCTGGCTGATGCCGGAGCCAGCTCCCTCTGCTTGCTGGGGAGGTGTAGAGGGAGAGGCATGGGTGGGAACTGGGGCTACGCCAGCATGAGTTCCAGCGGGTGCCTGCCCTGGCGCCAGCCGGGTCCCCCCCAAACTCCCCACCCCCGGCCGGGGCAGTGACAGGCTTAGCACCTGGGCCAGCAGCTGCGGAGGTTGCGCAGGGTCCCCCAGCACTGCCGGTCCGCATGCACCGCTCTCAAATTCTTGCCAGGCCTCAGCCGCCTCCCCACAGGACAGGGCTCAGGACCTGCAGCCCGCTATGTCCGAGCCCCCGCCTCCCCTACCTCCCCGATTGTAAATACACCAATCAGCACTCTGTGTCTAGCTCAGGGTTTGTAAATACACCAATCAGTACTCTGTGTCTAGCTCAAGGTTTGTAAATACACCAATTGGTACTTTGTATCAAGTTAACCTAGTGGGGACTTAGAGAACTTTTCTGTCTGGCACTCTTTGCCTAGCTCAAGGATTATAAACGCACCAGTCAGCACTCTGTCAAAATGGACCAATCAGCTCTCTGTAAAATGGACCAATCAACAGGATGTGGGAGGGGTCAGATAAGGGAATAAAAGCAGGCTGCCCAAGCCAGCAGTGGCAACCAGCTTCAGTCACCTTCCACACCCTGGAGGGTTTGTTCTTTTGCTCTTTGCAATAAATCTTGCTGCTGCTCACTCTTCAGGTCCACACTGCCTTTGTGAGCTGTAACACTCAATGCGAAGCTCTGCAGCATCACTCCTGGAGCCAGCGAGACCACAAACCCACCGGGAAGAATGAACAACTCCAGATGTGCCGCCTTTATGAGCTGCAACACTCACCATGAAGGTCTGCAGCTTCACTCCTGAAGCCAGTGAGACCACGAACCCACCAGGAAGAATGAACAACTCCAGACGCGCTGCCTTTAAGAGCTGTAACACTCACCGTGAAGGTCTGCAGCTTCACTACTGAGGCCAGCGAGACCACGAACCCACCAGAAGGAAGAAATTCAGGACACACCGTCTTTAAGAACTGTAACACTCACCACGAGGGTCCGCGGCTTCATTCTTGAAGTCAGTGAGACCAAGAACCCACCAATTCCAGACATATTATTATTACAAAAATCTAGATGAGAAGTGAGCAAACTATAACCTGTGGGCCAATTCCAGACCCTCTGTTTTTGTAAATAAAATTTTATTGAAGGCAGTCACTCACATTTATTTGCATGTTAGCAATGGCTGCTTTTGTGCAACAATAGGCATATTGAAAAGTTGTGATAGAGAGCATAGAGCCCACAAAGTGTAAAATATTTGCTATCTGGACCTTCACAGAAAAAATTCCACCTCCTGATCTAGACCTAACCTCAACCTACTGCTTGATTTCTTTTGCTGTAGACCTAATAGCTAAAGTCACTTAATTCACTGTTGCTGGTTCAACCCCACTTGGTCTTTATTCAAATGAACTTAATTAAAAAGCTCAGGTATCTGAGCATCAGTTTAACTTCATGACCTAAAGAGACCCTTATCTCCTACACTGTAATAATGGGTAGCTGCCCATTTTCTGTAACTCAGTTGCCATTTGGTATTCTAGTTCCTACATGTGTGAAGAATTAACAGATGCCCCGCACCACACACACTGCCCTTCTATTTCAATCTTTCAGATCCCTGTCACCTACCTGAAATCCAAAAGGCCATCCTTCAGAATTACGATTACCAACTACTGCTGCATATAAAATCACCTCAAAACCCTATGGTTTCAAACAACAATGAGCAATTAGAATTCATGTGTCCGTGGGGCAGCTACTCTGGACTGGGCTTATTATAGGTCTGTGGGTCCCCTCAGCAAGCACAGGGACTGTGCTTCAGCCTGAATTTTGCTGGTGCAGTTTAATTGGGCAGCTCTGCTCCACATTTCTTTCATCGTCCTCCTGCTAAAGGATGGGCTAGTCCAGGCACGTTCTTGTCCTGGTGATGTTCTAAGTCCAAAAGGGAAAGCTCAACCGCACAAATGATTTTCAAGTCTCTGCTTGCTCACGTCTGCTAACATTGCCCCAAACAAGCACAAGGCCAAGCCCAGAGTCAAGGGGTAGAATAAAGCCCTATTCATAGATGGATATCTACAAAGTTACATGGCAAAGGGCACAGAAAGAAACCATTAATGCAATTCACAAATAGGCTCTCAGAAGAATCCAATAACCTGTCTGTCAGGTGACCATCTCCAATATCTCTATCAAACTGATCCGGAGCTAAACAAAACCATCAGCATATATAGTATAGAAAACAAAGACAGGGTGCCAACTCTCTTGATCCCAAAATTCCAAAGCATGCATGAGAAGAGGGAGAAAAAAGAATTACATCTTAACCTCAATTCTAGCATCAGCAATGATATTCTGAAACACAAGAGAACTTTTAGAAGTCGCTCTTCATGTGAAGCCCACCTGCCCAGAAGTAAGAGCCACACCCTTATCTCACAGTACATATAAGTGGGATGATGACAGTAAGCCATCTGGTAGAGTGGATGATACCACATCAATAGATGCCATCAAAAACTGCTGGGTTTTGTGAATTTTTATCTTGAGATAATTGTAGATTCACATGCAGTGTAAGATATAATATAGAGAGATACTGTATACTCCTCACCCACTTTCCGCTAATGGTAAACTCTTTTAACATTGCAGTATAATATCACAACCAGAACACTGACATTGACACAATTCACCAACCTTATTCAGGTTTTACTAGTTTTACATGCATTCTCGTGTATGTGTATTTTTATGCATTTTTATCACACATGTGTAGCTCTGTGTAACCATTACCATGATTAAGATAGTGAGATTCTTAACAGTTCCATCAAACATCTATATTTTATTAGTTGAAGGCCAATGAATTCTGTATAGGAGCACAGAATCCGCTTCATTGTAGGAGTTTTCAATAGTCTCAAACATTTGGTTCATGTCATGCAGTCATAGACTCTGTCAGACATAGGATATTTGTCTCTTTTTAAACAGGTAATTGCCTGTTAAATGAGTCACGTAACCACTCTCCTCTCAAGTGACCATGGAGTGCTTATTCAGTGTGTATCCTCTTACAAATCTAATAAGAGCTGTGTAAAATGAATTAAAAAGTGTTTCACTGAAATGCTATCTCAAGGAAACCCAGCTCTGTCCATTATATTTGAAGCCGTGAAAGAATCTGAAACACACTGATGAGTGAAACCCATTTAGATATTTTCTAAAATGAGATTGCTTCAGTTTTGCTATTGCTGATCTCATCAGAAATGATTCTTTGGCCATACTTGTTGTCTTGGCTCTGAAAGGCCAATTAATGAATTTCTAAAACAAGTGACTTGGATCCTGGATTTTTACAGAGGTTTCATAAATGAAAGATGTGACAATGAACTTTAAAAGCATGGAATTTCACAGAATTCATTACCAGAGAGGGTGCCATGTGTCCTTCCTCCGACTCTCCTTCTGATTTTTTTTTGAGACAGAGTCTTGCTCTGTCGGACTGGAGTGCAATGGCGTGATCTCGGCTCACTGCAACCTCCACCTCCCGGGTTCAAGCGATTCTCCTGCCTCAGCTTCCCGAGTAGCTGGGACTGCAGGCAGGTGCCACCACACCCAGATAATTTTTGTATTTTTAGTAGAGATGGGGTTTCACCATTTTGGCCAGGATGGTCTCCGTCTCTAGACCTCGTGATCTGCCCACCTTGGCCTCCCAAAGTGCTGGGATTACAGGTGTGAGCCACCGTGCCTGGCCTCTCCTTCTGATTTTTGTGAGTAAAGATGCCAGAAAAACGTAGTCTTGACAAGAAGCATTTATGAACCTCAAGCTGTATGCCCACCTCACATGTGTTGTGTTAGGACTTAGAGGAATGTACAAAATCCACGATTCTGTACAATGCAGCCTACTGTGCTGGATATAATCATAGAATAGTAAATCCTGGAGGACTTTCTATTCAAGAGGTTTACAATATTCTTAGCATTAGAACTTTCTGCTCAAATGTATCCTTTTAAAATACATTTTAAAAGGTTATACATGGACATAGTCCAAAGGATCAAAGAGTCCTACAAGACTTGACTTGGTGTAAAAAGCAGCAGGCTGACTTAGAATCAAATCTTCTTGAGTTTGCCAAGTCCCCAGTTTCTCATTTCTTTTTGCTCTTGTATTGTTCTTCGTTCTCTTGGCCTGTCTCTTGGTCTGTTCTCTTATGCCTTATATTACAAAGTCAAACAATCAAACCTGTCTTGTCATTTCTGCAAGGTTCTGGAAAGAAGTAGAAAAATAATTATGTTTATACTGCTATCATTTACCAAAAAGCAAATGTAACCGTCTAAATCCCTAAATCCCAAAGACTCTCTCCTTATCAGGCATTCATCTCATCCCTTCAGAAGCCACTTGAGTCATCTCTGACCAAAGTTTTAAAAGCTCCTTGAAGTATTGGTTGAAAAAAACAATACAGTCATCTAATCTCAGCTTCATTTTGTAGATAAGCAAACTAAGACTCAAGTAAAATAAGAGTAGACAGATTTATACTGTGAACCACATCTTCTCTCTTCTTACCAGGTGCTCCTTCTATCATACCACATTGCCTTTACTTAAGTCAGAAAACAATGAAATTACTGGAAACATTATGACAGTGGTCGAGACAATCTAACCATTCATCACTTTTTCTTTCATTCAACAAATTTGGACACCTGCTCTGCACCAGGGATTATACTTGGCACTGAAGATAAAGTAACAAATATAACAAGCATGACCTTTACTTTACTCAGGTCTACATTTAAAGATTCAGAGGTCATTATCTGGGAGTTTGCAGGCTAGATTTGGCCAGCAGATGTGCTGTACTTTGCCTATCCATAATTTTATAAAAATAAAAATAAATGTATTGCCAATATTCATAAGTTGAGAAAATCATATTAAAGGCAATCTGGAAATCTGTCTTCGCTTGATGAATGATCTAGAAAGACTGGGCCTTTAGTTTCTACTTGACATTAGTGTGAGATGTAGCAGTCCCTTTAGACTGAGCATGCACCCCTCGTGTAGCCCAGATCCCGCCAGTACATTTCCTTCCTTTATATTATCTGCCTTGCCTCTGTAGAAACTGAATTTGTCACTTTTTTTCTAGTGGTTGTCAAATTATTCTCTGTGGAATCTTAGGAGTTCTGATGAGGGCCTCAGCTGGTCAGATACAGAAGGGGTTCTGTTTTGAGAGCCCCCAGCTAAACGGAGGTGGCCAGCAACCCTCCCCTAACAGAAAAGCAAGGGACCTGGACATGAGTGTGGAAGTATGCCTTTCACGGAATACTTTGGGACCTGATGGACAGCCTAATGCCTCATTTTTCAACCCATGGAAGGAGGTCTCTCACAAGAGAAACTTGTTTATACTGGAAGATGCCCTTGTAGCTCTTGTGTGACCCGTGTGCAATTGCCTGACCATTGCTCTGGCAATAAGGACAGTCCCAGTCACGTGATGCAGGAATGAAGAGTCAGAGAGAAAGAGAGAGAAAGTGAGTGCACAGATTGAGGCAACAAGCAGTGTATATAAGGAATAGGATGCATATCACTTTAAGTTCATGGGCAAAGATTAGGTTGGTGCAAAAGTAATTGTGTTATTTTTCTTTTTTTTTTTTTTTTTTTTTGCACCAATTTAAAAATAAACACCTGAATGGTCCCTTTAAAGGAAGTTTCTGGGAAGCAAGATGAAAGAGATGCCTCTAAGTTTTTATCTCTGACCATAGACTTGAGCCATCTGGGTGTAGTGTAGAACTGGAAACTGTGAAGGGTGACTGAGCCCTGCTATGGCATGAAAAAACTAAACTTGTATTGAAAATAGATGTCCCAGCACTTTGGGAGGCTGAGGTGGGTGGATCACGAGGTCAGGAGTTCAAGACCAGCCTGGCCAAGGTAGTGAAACCCCTTCTCTACAAAAAATAGAAAAATTAGCTGGGTGTCTGTAATCACTACTCCCAGTGCCTAGGAGAATCGCTTGAACCTGAGGGATACAGTGAGCAGGAGATCATGCCACCACCTCCAGTCTGGGGAGACAGAGGAGTGAGACTCCATCTCAAAAAACAAAAAAAAAAAAAAAAAAAAAAAAAAGAAGGAGAGGAAGGAAGGAAGGAAGGAAGGAAGGAAGGAAGGAAGGAAGGAAGGAAGGAAGGAAGGAAGGAAGGAAGATAAATAGATGTCAAGGCAACATAAAATTATAAGAATTCACTAGAGGTTCCTAACTCAGGCCTAATGGATTCCAACAGAAAGGACCTGCTAAGCTCTTCCCTATTTTACATATTAGGCATCCATTTAAGGATTCTCTTTCACTAATGTATTCTGCTGAGGGGAAAAACAATTGAGCCCTGCTGTCTTGTAAGTGTTTTAGCAGGTACTGTCGACAGTAATTACTGTAGAGATAGGAAAGAAACCAAACTCCAGTATTCGATTCAGGTTTTAAGGAGGGAATAGGGCCAGAACTAACCCAAGGATAGGCCTGATAGAAGGCAAACATTTAAGATGGAGAAAAATAACCTTCGTCTTTACTAAGCAGCAAAAGGAACCAGCTGCTCTTCTCAGAAGAAAGAATTCTCAGAAGGAAATGTGATACAAACATAGTCTACCTAATGTAGTGTCAAATATGTTAATAATATATACATAAATGGTTTCTAATCGTGAAGATATTTTTCAAAGCATGAGTACAAGAAGATTAAGAAAAACCCACAAATTGAACTTACCATTGTCAGCTAGATAGGTGGACTCTCAAATACTTTTTCTGAATAACTGTTCTGTTTATACATAAATACAATAACATGGGAGCTCATTTTCCAAGGAGCTTGGTGAAAGGGTATGTGTATCTGGAGAAGAGATTATTACTTCATTTAAATGAAACACACACACTCAATAAAGATCAAGGAAGAATTGGCTGATTTTAATTAAGATGAATTGTACCTAGTGCACTGTCACTACTAGTACACAACCACTCCTGTTCAAAGAAAAACAATATAATTTGTATTTTTATATTTTAGAAAATCAGGCTTCTCAAATATTTTAAAGATTAGGAGCCATTTAGTTGAATATTGCATTAAAATGTAAATATTATTTTCCAGCTTTTCTACTTTTAGCATTTAAATTGCCAGGTCTCACATAGAGACAATTGCTTATCCCATTATTGGCTTGATTTTTAAATACTGAGATCTGCCTACGTAGCAGTTTGTCTTTTTAATTCTTTTCTTCATTACTTCCAGGTCATAGCATAGAATTATAAAAGGTTTTAAATCACTCCTAACTCAAAAAGCCTATAATCACAAGACATCTTCTTCCACCTCTTCTACCTATGTAGCAATAGAAAAACACACTGAGGTTCTCTTTCATGGATTCACATATTTTTAGTCATATCTGCATGTTAAAATTTACGGAAAGTTCACATGGAGGAGCTCACTTGAAACTACAGACTTCCAAGCTAAAAAGAGTATCTTCATTTAAAAAATGTCAAAACGAATTTTTCCAGGGACTAAATGACTTGTCCAAGGTTGTATGGATCTTAGAGAGACCTGGGTTCATTGGCTGGCTCTGACTTGGGGCCCTAACTTCCCTCAAGTGTTAAATAGGTACTGAGAGTGTAGCAACCACATAGGGGTGTTAAAAAGACAACATGAAAGAAATTAAGGAAAAGCTTAGCATAGAAACGGTACCTAGCAGGGGTTTAATAAATGCTCCTTAGAAGTAGTAAAAGGATTGCAACTTGATTCCCAAGCATTGCATCTGATTGCCTCTCCTGCTTCCTATCCTTTGATGTTTCTAACGTGTTAAAGAATCCGGGAGTGTGTTCAGATTGAACATGGCCCAAAATTGCAGTCACTCATGCCTTGTGGCTTACTGAGTTAGCCAGGGAAGTGATGGTGACAAACCATAGCTACAGGATCGTTGGGGCACATACTTTGGTTGACTTCACGAAAGTTCTTCAAAACCTTGTTCATTTGTGAGGAAACATAGAATAAAAAAAACACAGATTACAGGCTCATAAATGGTCATCTTACAAAGCTCCACTGCATGTTTGAGTCCCTTCAACACTGATTCTGGGGGTTGTACATTTTGTGCGTGGTTCCTTCCAGAGATGGGAAGCTCCTGCTCCCTGGGCAGTTCACTCCCACACAGATGGTTCCGACAATGGAAAGATGTACATTAAATGGGGGGAAATTCTATCACAAAGTCCATTTGTGCTGGTTGGAATAAATTAAATTCCTCTTTCTAAAGACATTCTTTCGAAACGTGAAAACAGTTCCACTGACTCATTGTTGAATGATAGCCAAGTAATTCAACAATTTCTCTTTAGACTTGGAAAAAGAAGAGCCTCACATTCCTGGCCAATTTTCTCTGAGTGCCCACTAGTGTATCCTTATCATTTGTTTAATATAATTTTAACTTTTACTTTAGAATAAAGGGGGTACATGTGCAAGTTTGTTACAAAGGTATATTGTGTGATGCTGAGGTTTGGGATATAACAACCTGTCAGCCAGGTAGTGAGCATAGTACCCAATAGTTTTTTCATCCTTGCTCTCTCCCTCCCTTCCCATTCTAGTAGTCCCCAGTGTCATTCTTGCCATCATTATATCCAAGAGTACCCAATGTTTAGCTCACACTTATAAGTGAAAACATGTGGTATTTGGTTTTCTATTCCTGGGTCAATTTGTTTAAGATAATGGCCTCCAGATGCATCCAGTTTGCTGCAAAAAACATGATTTTGTTCTTTTTTATGGCTGCATATATTCCATAGTGTATACGACAGTTTTTAATCCAGTCTACTACTGATGGCACCGAGGTTGATTCCATGTCTCTGCTAACTGCTACAATGAACATATGAGTGCATGTGTCTTTTGGTAAAATGTTTCATTTTCTTTTAAATATATACCCAGTAATGAGATTGCTGGGTTGAATGGTAGTTCCTTTTAAAGTTCTTTGAGAACTCTCCAAACTACTTTCCACAGTAGCTGAACTAATTTACATTCCCATCAACAGTGTATAAGCATTCCTTTTTCTCCACAACTTCACCAGTATCTGTTGTTATTTGACTTTTTAATAATAGCCACTCTGACTGGTGTGAGATGGTATCTCATTGTGGTTTCAGTTTGCATTTTTCTGATTATTACTAACATAGGAAACATCATTCTGGACTATCAGCCTTGGGAAAGAATTTATAACTGAGTCCTCAAAAGCAATTACAACAAAAACAAAAATTGGCAAGTGGAACCTAATTAAATTAAATAACTTATGCACAGCAAAAGGAGCTATCAACAGAATAAACATTCTAGAGGATGGGACAAAATATTTGCAAATGATACATCTGACAAAGGTCTAATATCCAGAATCTGTAAGGAATTTGACAAGAATAAACAACTCCATGAAAAAGTGGACAAAAGACATGAACAGACACTTCTTCAAAGAAAAGACATACAAGTGGTCAAGCTTGCTATGTTTTATAGTTCATGCTCCAAACTGAAAACAGACCCACGAGTGTGATATAAAGTGGACCTTCTTTGGACTTAGTTCTATGCTTTGATCAAGGCGGCCTGTTAGTGACTATTCTTGACTCCCATTATGCTTACGTAAGGCAACTCGCTTTCTCTATTTAGGCAACTGTCGTCTCTATTTTTTTAAATGCTGGACAATACACCAGGGTGACATCTCGCTAATGATGAAAATTGAGAGATATAAAGGATCATAGATACTAAGTAGTCCAAAGGTAGCAAACTAGCCCACAAACCCAGCTGATTTGGTATACACAGATTTGGCATGCATGAAGTCTTAAAGACAAATTGAAGCCCATTTTCAAGAGCTGCATACGTTGGCACCTTTAGCAGGGCAGTAAGACTTTTAATCCTGAATGACCACAATCACCTGGAACTGTCTCTTCTATCTATTTAGACCGAGCATGCTTGTTCCAGGTGCTTACAACTGACCCCCTTCACTGACTTCCATTACCAGCCTGCTCCCTGAATGAGTTAGCAGACCCATAGCAGTTTCAAGGACTTGTATCTGATTTCCCTCTACCTCCTCAACTTTTCTCTCATTTCCAGTCTGCCTTTGCTTCTAGCTTCACTTACCTACCTAAACGCACCCTACAGGATCAAATCTAGTTCTGTTGCTGCAACTCCATCTATAAGTGCTGATGACTCTACTTTTGGCCATTCTCTCAGATTCCAGAATAGTCCTTCCAGTTGTTCCTCTTTCCCCAGCCATTTCTGTGCTTGTCTTTTCTGTGTGTGTGTCCACCTTTCCACATTCATGTCTTACCCAGCTCATCCAGAACAGTTCCTCTGGTTTCTGCTCTGTCCTGCCGTATGTGTCAGACTTTGCTTTGTATATCTTCCCCTTGGTCGTCCAGAATGATCCAGTTTTGCCCCTGCCCTCATCATTTCTGTGATTTTAGCTGTGCTCTGTATTTTCTCTCTTACAGGACAGAAGTTCCAACTTCCTTCTATTTTCCTCCACATCACTCACATCCTCTTTCAATACTGGCTCCTGTTTCTGTTCTCCAACCCACTGGTTTTCAAGTAAGGTTCCCAGACCAGCATTAGCACCAGCTGGAAACTTGTTGAAACTACAAATTCTTGGGTCCCACCCCAGACTTACTGAATCAGAAACTCTAGGGACGGGGCTAAGCTATCTCAATGTGATAAGCCTCCCTAACGATTTTGATTCCTGAGTTTGAGAATCACTGCGCTCCACCCCAGCAGTTCTCAGCTTCCCTTGACATCTGAATCTCCTGAGGAGGTGTTTAAAATACTCATCTCTGGGCACCACTCAAAAACAATTAACTCAATTTCTCTGGGAGTGGATCCAATTAGGGATATAGTTGTAGAAACTCTGCAGGTAATTCTAATGTAGAATCAGGGTTGCCTCTAGCCTGCCAAAATGTTTCCTTTTTGAAGCCTTGACTTGGTCCCTCTGTCTGTGAAGCTCTGCCTCCACTCCACATGTCTTGTTTTCTCTTTATTGCCATCAACTAAGAAAAGCCTTCCCTAGTCATCCTAACTCCAAGCATCCTCCCCGCCCCAGACACTTTCTGTCACTTTATCCTGTATTAATGTCTTACTTGTACTAATCTCTAATATTTGAAAAAATCATTCATTTACTTATTGGCCCTACTAGAAAATGAACTGCAGGGGACCAATGACTGTTCCTTTCAAGGCTGCATCCTAGCTCCCTAGAACAATGCCAGCACACGTAGCAGCTCGAGATATATTTGTTGCATGAAAGAACAAACAACACACACACAAACACCCCAACACATGCTATTTATTCCAAACCCTGTGCTTTCAATGCTCTAGTTTTCTTTGACTAAAATTTTGTTCTTTTCTTTGCATTATATTTTATTTTATAATTAGCAGCATTCCCAAAAAGGTCTAGAACATTTGCTTCAATTCTTCTTTATCCACAATAAATTCTGTTTCCTAATATCATGTATGATGTTGTAACTATTCAATCTTTCACTTCTTTAAAAAATGTGCAGTGGATACTCGCCTCGGACATGAGTGGCAGAAGCACATGGACCAAGCTTTAGGTCTCTTTCTGTTTGCTTCGTGGTGTGGATGAAGTGTGTTGCTGGGTACATGGGGGTAGATACTTTCTGAAGTGAATTGACTTGAGGAAAGGAAAAAAGCTTTCAGTCAATAGTTTTAAAAGCCAAAGGAGAATTGAAGAGAGAGCAAGAATAAAAACAGATACAGGAAAGAGCACATCGTTCAATAGAGAGATTGAATTTAAAAAACAAAAAACAAAAAACAAGGGCTGGGTGTCTAATGCATGTCCATGTATTGGGAATGCCTTGGTGGCTGCTATTTCCAGTTGGTCCCTCTTACTATGCCAGCACTTTTGAAGATCTAGGTCTGGACAGAAATTCAACTGTCCCCCTTAGCCATCCCTTCCCTTTCTCTCTTAAACTGTGCAGAAGACTGAAACTAGCATTCACATCAGGGAATGCTGGAACACCACAGGCAGCCATTGATTGCAAGTAAGCTGCTACAGAAACTCCCCTTTTATGATGCTACATTATCTCTATAAGAGCAATCAGAGCGATCAGCTGGAAATCCCTCAACACTGAGAAGGAACTGACTGGCTCACACACTGCTTCTCCTTGAAATAACTTGCTGGGAGACCAGTAGGGCTCTTCAGCACAAATCAACATCCTAAGGGATTGATCTGTTCCTCCCTAGGAGGGAATGCCTGCTGACTTTGGCTGGACAGAGCCAGAGAGGGGACAAAGCCTTTAAATGATGATTAATACATTGGGATTAGGATGCATTTGTCTTGTATCAGTCCAGGCAGTGTCTTCATTTTCATAACTTAGGATTCCTAATAAACCAGAGGTTAAATTACTTAGATATATTTACTCTTAGTCATACATTTTTATGCTTTAAGATTTAGGCTTGGCCTGACAAAGCTATGATGAGGCTTAAAATCATTTTACCTCTCTTCACTCCAACTTCTTTGTATAATCTGGACATTCAGAGGGTCGCTTCCCTAAAATCAAGAATTGTAGATGCATATGTGTCTTTATTTATCTTGGCTTTATTCATGCACCAGCTCTGCCCTCCACACCTTTAATTCACTCCTTCATCCCAATAACTTGAGTTTTCCAGTGCTGCCTACTCAATGTCTATAACCTTTCCCCTGAGGCCTGCCCTCTCCTGTAACATTCCAGTTTCCGGACTTCATCTGGCCTCCTTCCTGGGTCAATTTCTTTAAAGCAAGGATCTTTACAAGAGTTAACTTGATAACCTAATTTGCACTTTGTTGATGATCTAATATGTATGTTACCTTTCCAAGTACGTAACAGACACGCACTGAAAGACGTGTCTGAAACTCTGTAATTCAAAGACTAAAAATAGGAACTTTTAGCAGTTTTGGATGTCAGAGAAACAGGGGAAGATTTGGTCAGTGGGCAAGGGCAAGTCAAGTGGTGGTGGTGTCAGTCACAACAGAGGGGCCACCTTCACTGTGTCCTCTTGGAAGAGACCTAATTAACATAACCCTACGTGCTTCACCCCATGCACAGCAGCAATGCATAATTCTTACACACTCCTGGGGCTAGAGACACTGGCCCAACCAGACTGGGGGACAAGGGCCTTTTTAGGTTCACAGAGAGGAAATGTAGAGAAAGTGAAGAGGGAGGAGAAAACCACCAGTTTGGAGACCTAGAAGATAAACTTAGTCTATCTTCTGAACATTTTTTTAATTCATTGAAATAAGTCATAGAGAATGACTTCAGGCACAGTTCAGTTCCATTTAACAGGTATTTACTGACAGCTAAGGCATAATTAATAGGGATAATACTACGTTACTAATCAACAACACTGAATTAACACTTACCTTGTATCATGCACTCCACTGAGCATTTTACATGGATTATTTCAATGGTAATTTCATCAGCCTTGTTGGGTGATAGGCAGTGACATGCTAGCTAACTGGCTCTCTGAGGAGAAAAGAAAAACACCCTAATTTGTAGCATCTGCTTATTGCTATGGTGTAAACATTCCTAGCATAGATAATTTAAAGCTACCAATAGCTCACAAAATTTCTGAGTATATTAAAGTTGGCCCACATAATTCCTGACTATTTAACAATTGGGTCTCCTAGCTAGTAGAAGCTGGTTCCGGCACACAACTTGTGGTAGATACCTTTACTTTCCCCTTTGTGAGGGTGACCAGGTCCTCCCAGTTTGCCTGGGATTTTCTTGGTGTTAGTATGTTTAGGAAAATCCCTCAATTCTGGAGGAACTGAGACTGTTGGTCACCCTACCCTTTTGCCCTCATGAATATGATTAGTACCCTTATAAAAGAGGCTTCAGGGGGTTGCTTTGCCCTTTCCACCATGTGAAGATGAAGTTAGAAGCTGCATCTATGAATCAGAAAGGGGGCCCTCACCAGACACCAAACCTATTGATGCCTGGATCTTGGACTTCCCAGCCTCCAGAACTGTGAGAAATAAAGTTACCCACTTTTCCCTGTTTCCTGTTATTTTGTTATAGTAGCTCAAATAGAGTAGGCCACCTTTGTACATATGAAGAAATTGGGAATTTAGAGAAACATGTCCAATATCACATAGGTAGTCAGCAGCAGAACTGTTTGCAGAACTTACAAGTTTGATTATGCAGCCTGTGAACATCACTGCAACAGACAACAAGCTTTCATTCTTCAGTTGAGAAGGTCAGCCATGAGTGCAAAAACTATAAGAGAGGACACACACATGCACACGCACACACGCACATTTCATAAAAACAGAAAAACTAAATTGATTTATGGCATTATTAAAGTATATTATATGTACCTAAGAGAATGAACCACAGCCTTGCCCAGCTGATTGCTTTATCGAATTCAAGGATTTAGCTCAGTGTCATTTTATTGAGATCCCCTGAAAAGAATTGTCCACAGTCTCCTAGCATCTGCACTAGTATCATTTACATAAATCCTCCACATTATGCAGTGGGTACAGATAAAGCCAGGCTCTGCTTCTCAGTACACAAGCACAGTAGTGAGAGCAACGCTCCATCTTTCAACATCCTGGGAAATTTTGTAAGTGAGGAAATTTGGCTTTTCTTAATATGCACTGTTGAATACAAGCTTCATTAACTATAACATAATCCCTCATTTTAGAAAATCATTTCAATGATTATTCCTAATGAGTATCAAGATATTTATATGAAAAGTAGAGCTTCTTTCCTTCCAAATTGAAACTCATGAACTCTAGTATATCCTTTAATTAGAATATCCTTCAAGAATAAGTCTCATGAATAATCATGTTAATGTTCCATTATTTTCTAAGTAAGATGAAGTTCTGTTTGGAAACTTTACGTTTTGTTTTTCCATATCCGATAGAGGTTTTAATGAATGTTATTTGTAAAAAGCCAAATCATTTATTTAGATTATAGTGAACATCACTTTTGACCCCATAGACCCCTTTTAATTGGTAAAATAAATTATCTGCTACATAGAAATGAGTTATCCCAATTTTGTAAAATGCCATTAAATTCTGAAAGCATTAAAAGAGTGCAAAATGACATTAATTTACCCAAGCAATGTTCCAGAAGAGTTGGTTTAATACGAATATATAACATATAAAAATAGTGATTTTCAACACTCATGAACTATCTTAATATCTTAAGAATTTTCCAGAAACTCTTCCCAAATGCTTAAAAAAATCTAATATATACCTCACCCCATTAACTTCAAAAAATAAGTATATGCCAATTTGGGCTTTTGTGTGCTAGAGAGAGACAAAAAATGAAGAAAGAGAATATATTTAAGTTGGGAGTCACAAAATAGTAACCAGAAATAGATTTAAATTTTATTTCTCAGGGGGCCTTGTGTCCCTGAGGTTTATTTTACTCTAAAATTGCAAAAATCTAATAGTGCAAAAGAGATTTAGAAAAAAAAATCTTGCAGAATATTAGATCTGATCCTTGGGGGTGAATGTCATCTAATTCAAGTAAGTAGCAAAAGAACGTATGTGAGGACAGGAGGGTAAGGAAACCTGGGAAGAAAGAGTATCTTTCCAATATAAATCAGAAATTTTATGTTTTGCATAAAAAAGGCATCTGCTATTTTTGTTTGTTTTGCTTAATGGTCCTGAATTAAAACTGATATCACTGACCTCACACATCTGATTTCAGAAAACTTGTTAAGAACAAGATACTATCACATTAAAATATGTTAACAGTTCTATTTCTGGGATTGTTCAGGATTAGTTTTACCCATATGCTAAAACAAATTGGATGGTCCGGAATCACAGGTTATCACCTGAATTCAGATTTGGGCTTTAGGATCATTGTACCTCCAAATTTTATGCAAACGTTTTTCTGGGAGAATGGTTGAAATCTCTTGTCATTTTCTCGTGGCAGTGAGAAACTCAACAAAATTGAAAACTCTCTGGTAAGACTCTCTGGCATATGATCTCATCAAATAATTTCATATTTATGTATTCTTATTACTTACTTGATTGCTTAGAAGATATACAATGAAGTTTTAAAATAAATCCTTCTCACTTTTTTTTACTGTATTTTAAGCTTATGATATAAAGCTCAAAAATGGAAGCAGATAGAATGATTCTAAATGTAAGAAATTCCCAAATCATTATTTTAATGTATTTGTCGTACTTCTGAACAATATTCTCAAACCATACCAGCAAAATAGACACACATGTTACTAAGTTTGATTGTTATTAATGGTAGAGGTGACCTTTGGTCAGAGGCAATCATTTATATAACATGATTTAAGGAAGTTGTGAAGATGTTTCTGAACCCACAAATTCCCACTACTTTCTGGGCTGGAACTTCTATTACCATCCTTCTCTAAACCATCCTTCTCTGTTTCATCTGAACTATAAATATCTCTAGGGAAAAAATACTGTTTTAAATCTCATAAGCCATAAGTGCCTATCAGGACTTCTCATATTTTGAAATGGACAAGAGAGGAGACACATCAACACATGGAGGGGAAAGGACATTCCACTGAAGAATGACATAATAACGAAAATGACAGCCAACAAGGCTAATGGTGGGCTTCAGTCATAGACAGCAAGAGAGAAGGCACAGAGAAGCAGTATCAATGATTATCATAGGTGCCATGATTTCAAATATAGTAGAAATTGAAAGACTCATAAGAGAATTCTATGAAAAAATGTATGCCAATAAATTTGCAAACGGAGGTAACTGTAAAATTTTACACAAAATCATTAACTATATTATAGAATAGATAAACATGAAATGGTTAGACGAATAATACCATTAGAAGAATTGAATTGATAGTAAATGGTTACTTTTCATGTAGTAATACTTTTTCTACACACACAATGCACAAAACACCAGTTTCAAACTGTGTTGGCATCTCAGTGAACTTTTAAGGAATGCATGAATTCTGTCTTATTTGAACTATCTGAGAGAAGAGAAAAAGAGAGAGACCCATGCTTTTCAGAGTATGTATCTAGTATATCTTTGATGCTTAAATCTGTTACAGACAGTTCAAAAATAAAATTACAGCCCAATCTTATTGTGAATGTAGATGGAAAAATATAAATAAAATATTAGAAAACCAAGTTCAAAAATGTGTTGTGGTAAAATATCCAAGTATATATAATGCATACATTCAACTATTCAAAACATACAACAATGGTATTACATGTCAATATATTAATGTAATTCACCACATTAACAGATCAGGAAATAGAAATCATATAATCATCTCAACTGTCATAGCAAAAGCAATTGCTCTATTCAATATTCAATTGATATGCTTTCAATATTTAATTGAATATGCTTTCTTTTCCTAGTAAATTTTATCTACATCAAACAGTACTTAATGGTGGAGTTCAAAAGCAGTTCTAATTAAGTCAGGAATAAGATAAGGATGCTTAGTATCACCTCTACTCAACATTTTACTAGCAGTTCTTTCCTAACTAATAATAAAGAAAAAGAAATGAACATGATAAAGAGACAATTCTCTATAAAGAAAATCCAAAAGAAACTAAAACAAAGAATTAAAATGTATAAGAGTTTTCATTAGGATTGCTGGAATTAATAAAAGCATAAAAAAGTCATTTAAAATATTTTTAAAAGATACAGTTAAATAATATCAAAAATTTTAAGCAGCCTAGTAATAAATAAATGAACAAAAACAGAAGAATATATAAAATACAATTAAAAGCTCCTAAAGAACCCTTGATTAAATAGGGACATATTTCTTATTTATGAATAGAGATATTTAATATCATGTCTATCCTTCCCTCCATATTAATCTATATATTTACATATTTTATAAAAATATCAAACACATTTTTGATGGAACTAAAAATACTGTTACTGGAATTCATATTGAAGAATATAGTTCCAATAGCAGCCATGACAATTTAAAAGAATAAACAAGGTTTGGAGACTTACGCTACCAGAGATTAAAAACTGTTAAAAGAGCTGCAGATTTAAAGCAGTGTATATTAATGGAGGAACAGATGAAGGACTTGATGCAACAGAATTCAGAGCCCACAGAAAGACCAAGCATGTCTCGGAATTTGGGATGTGACAAACACAGCATCACACATCCGTGAAGGATGGTGTTAGGCCAATTCATTCAACTGGTTTCTTTTTTTCTTTTTCCTTTTCTTTTTTTTTTTGAGACTGAGTCTCACTCTGTTGCCCAGGCTGGAGTGCAGTGGTGAGATCTTGGCTCACTGCAACCTCCGCCTCCTGGGTTCAAGTGATTCTGCTGCCTCAGACTCCACAGTAGCTGGGACTACAGGCATGTACCACCATGCCCGGCTAAATTTTGTATTTTTAGTAGAGATGGGTTTCACCATGTTGGCCAGGCTGGTCTTGAACTTCTGACCTTGTGATCAGCCTGCCTCAGCCTCCCAACTCATTTTCTTTACAGAAAAAATTAAATTAAATTTCTACTTCATATTATATCTCCAAATTAATTTTAAGGGATTAAAAAACAAAACAGGAAATAAACAACTTTATAATTATTAGATAAATGTTTAATAAAACTTCTTTTTAAACTCTGATAGGAATGTATTTCCTAGCTGAATACATAACTCAAAAAATACAGATAATTAACACTAGCTGCATTAAAATGTAAACATGCTTCCCATAAAACGAATAATGAACAAAGTCAAATAAGCAAAAATTGGAGATAATATTCATAATGAGTAAAATAAAGGATTAGTACCCAAATTTGAAAATTGTCCTATGTGCTTGTAAGAAATATTCAAGCTACCTTGTAGAAAAGTGGACACAAGATCTAGATAAGCAATTTACAAAAAAGTCAGTCCAAAGGCAAATCATTCATAAAAGTGTACACAATCTAACAGGCATCTGGAAAACAAAATTTATTCCTTTTTTTAAAAACAAAATTATTGCATAACTATTCATTTGGCAAGATTTGTTTCAAGTATCAAAATATCATAAACTGATGAATTGTGAAGGAATAGTCACTGATGCTGCAAAAGAAAATTGTCCTCCAAAATGAGAGAAACTTTGGAGCACAACTTGGCAATATCTAGTAAGTTAAAAACCTGTTTGCTCTAGGATCCATGGCTGCAATTTCAAATATATATTACAGGAAAATCTTTGCACATATACATCAGGAGACTTGTCAACAATATCTCTTGAAGCTTTGCTTACAATGGCTATAAGAATAAAAACAACTTCAATATCAAACAGTAAGAAAATCTATACATACATTATGGAAAATAAAAGAACACACCACAGTGATTAAGAACAAGATGGAGCTACTGGTTTCCATATGTAAATCTCAGAAGCATGTTTAGTGCAAAGAAGCAAGACGAAGACAGTTTTATAATTTTGTTTGTTTGTTTTGTTTGAGACAGAGTCTCTCTCTGTTGCCCAGGCTGGAGTGCAGTGGTGAGATCTCGGCTCAGTCCAACCTCCACCTCCTGGGTTCAAGCAATTTGCTGCCTCAACCTCCCAAGTAGCTGGTTCGACAAGCGCCTGCCACCACACCAGCTAATTTTTATTTTATTTATTTATTTTTTGTACTTTTTAGTACAGACAGGGTTTCACCATGTTGGCCAGGTTGGTCTCAAACTCCTGACCTCAGGTGATCCACCTGCCTCAGCCTTCCAAAGGGCTGGGATTACAGGCATGAGACACTGCACCCTGCCCAGTTTTATCATTTTAAACACTGGTTACTGGGTATATGAGAATTTTAATACTATTCTCATAATTTTTTGTATTTATGTTTACCATTTTTTAAAAATGTTAATATATTATGTCCTCCTTCCATCCTTTATGTTGGTAAGTATTAAAATAATGCATATGGATGAAGAGCCATGGTTTGCTCAGTTGTGTATTTCTTATAAAGTTTCCTTGGTAATTCACAACTAAGCTGTCAGTTTTTGAAACATGCTATGAAATCGATAAATGGCAGGTATCCAGAGACTACAAGAAGTAGTCAAGAAATTACTGTTCCAAGAAAATGCCCCTGGTGAAAAGAAATCCATTTGAATCTCCAGTCTGCACTACCTTCAAATGATCTAAATACTGTCTTTTATAACGAAAGCTATATACTGCCAATATCAGGAAGGCATGACATAGTCTAGGCAATATGTGATTGGAAATAGTAACAAGGTTAAATAATAAAGCAACTTTTGCTGATTCATAGCTCATTATATTATTAAATTATAAGGCATTAGAAGTTATAGAGCAAGTGGCAAACATTTGCTTTGGAGAAAATGCATATCATTTTCTCGTTTCTTTAATCTGATTCTGTAGGTAGACAGTTCCAACTGCTGAGCTTGGCACTGGTAATTTGATTCTTTTTAAGCCAAGTGAAACAGACAGAGGGTAGCTAAATTGACTTTTAAAAATAATAATTTACTCTGTTACGTTCACCAAATTTCACACTTTCCAAGAGTGATAATAGTTGTTCATTGGAAAAGATTCATATGGACCTAGGGCAGAGAGAAACAGGACACTTTTCATTTGAAGCAAGACACTGGAAATGCATTAACATGAAAACCAGCAGCAGGAGATGCTGCTGGAAGAAAAAAAATATGTTAATGCAGCTGGTGGGTACAACGAATTTTTATGTTGACAGTCCTCACTGCTTAGTGATTCCAAGTACTGAAGATTAGAAATAGCTGAAAGCTTTGAGATTCCCAGTCCTGGCAGAATTGATGGAAAGGGAGCTTTTTGAATAAAAAAGGAAAGGAACATTAAACAATCGGGCGAGAGATACAAAAGACACCTATAATTAATTTACAGGTTATTAATTTGTCACTTTGAGCTGTGAGAGCATTTGTATACTTCCATATCCTATGAGTCTATTGTGAAAAAAGATGCGTTCTGCTTAAATTACACAGCTCAGTTTGCTGGGAAATCATTAGCAGTGGACCTTCACAAAAATGAATCCAGTCTTTAAGGGTGTCTGTAATGTGTTGCTCCCTCTTTCAGTCATCGATAATTTTACAACATTTCCATGGACAGTGCCGGAATCAAGGCCAATGGAATATTTGCCAGAAGTACTAGGGAAAAGCACAGTAATTAAGGCAACATAGTAATTCACCTCAATTAAGAGGAACCTTCAGGACAAAGTTGGTTTTCTGATTTGCAGCAGTCAGTTGCTTCTACCCTTTGGGAAAATGTTTATCAAATCTGCATCACCAGTGTCACCAGCAGCACCCTTCGTGTAGCTTAGGATTTGTTTTCCAGCCTTCCCGTCACTAATCAGTTACATAAACCTTGTGCATTTCATTCCAGACTACCAAAATCTCCATCTGGAAAGAAAGTTTATTTTTGGTTAATTCATTTGTATTTGTATTTTTACAGTTTTTCTACTATAGTCTCTAGGCTACATATGTTTTCAACTCTCCGAAATACTTTCTGGAGAATTTCAGTAAAAAGAAAAACAAAGAAACATATTAACATGACCATGCCATTACTGACAAAAGGTCTACAATGAAAGGGAATAATCACTTGTAAAATACTATTAAACCCAAATGGTCCAGTAAAAAGCAAGAGGTCTCAATACTATCACACGAGGTAAGACAAGCAAGGAGTTGCTGCATGGCTGCTACATTCACCAAGCCTTTGGCATTCCAAATTCCAGAACCCTCCATTTCCTACTCACCTCTAGGTGTTTCCACACTGCAGGAAAAATCCTTGGACTGGTTGATGGTGATGGTTAGGTGCAGTAACTATACAGTGGGACTTACAGCTGATAGCTTGCATTAGCAAGTGGATTACCACTCAGTTGATCCAACTACATCATTAAGTCAACCCAAATAACTGGACCATATACAGGGACAAGTTAATTTGCCATTTTAATGATAAAACCAGGTTAGTCAGGCAGTGATTTGGGATTTATTTACACTGTGCAGGCTTGTTTGCCCCTCAACCATCATCAAAGGGGCTTAGCAGTTTCTACTGAACACTTCTTTCCCTTCCCTCACCTCAACCCCAATCAACAGCTTTTATTTTAAACCATTTATCTGTAGAGAGAGAGGGTGGATCTCTCTCCGACACTAATGAACAATTCATTCTGGCAAGAAAGACCAACACAAACAACCCTTAGGTAAAGTTCCTGCTTCCTAATGAACAGCGCCTTTGGGCTCCACACTGCGGAGCCAAATAAATGACTCCATAAGCCCAAAAGCTCATTATTGGCCTGAAATAGGCCCAGCCTCAGGCATATGTGGCCATATTCAGATCATTAAGAATCTTCTGTTGCTCATTGCTCTCTCCTTTTTCTATTTAAGTGGCCAGCAAGGTACAGGTTTCCATCCTCCCCCACATCTGTAAGCCTATTTCTTATTCCATATTTTGCCATCTCTCTACTCTCTGCCTTGTGCTCCTTTTTTTTTTTTTTTTTTAGCCTATAAAAAATTAAGTCTTTCTCTCTCGTCAATGACCCTACTTTTGAGGTTCACTAGTTGACATGTACACAGCTGGGGACTCACCCTTTTTATTGTCTTGCAAAGTCCACCACCGAGAGTCACAACCATGTCAGGAATTTGCAGCTTTCATGTCCAAGCACCCGCAAGTCCCACATGAGTTTAATAAGAAGATGTAGAGCTGAACCGAAATTGTTTCAGAGAACCTGGAGGGGTTCATTGAAAGCACTTCCTATCTCTAGCTCACACATATGCTACTGAACAAGTTCCCAGGAGAGTAGCACAGAATCTAAACCTTGGATGCATCTTGTAGATTAACAAATATTAACTTAACTTGTAAAATATTTTATTTTTCTGCTATAATGAGCATGGATGCCTTCAGAACCCATCTTTGTTTTTGTTTTTGTTTTTCTTCACTTGATGCTAAGGAAATAATCTTTTATTTTAAGCAAGATAATTAATTCATGTTATTTTGCCTATTAATTTTATCTTTACGTCCACAGACATCACGATAAACAAGTCTATGTTTGCACTTTCCAAAAATTCTTCTTTATAAAATTGCAATTACTGAAAGATATTTCAGGCTTAAGTTTTCTCACCAAGGCATTGCTTCCCGAAAATTAGCTCTAGATATCATGACATTGAAGTAAACATCTGTTCAACAGCCACATTTAAGTTTTGTTTAAAATACTTTGGGGAAAGTAAAGTGTATTTTTAAGAAAATTATTTTGAAAAAATACTTGGCAATGGAAAGCCAGATGGAAGAGATAATTTAGAGAAGAAAACAAAGGTTAAAGGCAAGCATTTTGCCACCCAGGCAGGTTAGAAAAATATAAAGTGGAGAGGAGAGAAGTTGAGGACCAGAAAGAAAACAGTTGGAGTTCTTTTCTTCAGGAAAAAAAAAGAAATCATTGCGGAAGAGTGAGGAAATGGAGGAAGGGCATTTTTTCTCACTCATTCTGTTTCAGTTTAACATTTATCAGCACTTGTGATAACCTGGCTCGGGACTCTCCCCATTCAATCATTAAGTGAGACTTTATCAAACACTTTGAGTATTAGACATATGGTGAGTATGAAGAGGAATAACATATGGTCCCTCTAGCCTAAAAGAATCTTTCTTTGATCTTTCTAAAAAGGAGAATATACTTTATTAGAATGACACAACTGAAAAGACCAATTCTAAAGATACAGGTGACATACCAAAATGCAGGGAACACATCCATTAAAGCAAAAGCTTTGACTGAGTTAGGCTTCATAATGGCCATCAGGGAGGAACTGAGGGTAAACAGGTAAAGCGAATGGGAGATTCTACTGGTAAGGGCACAAAATCATACTGTATTTATTTTGTCTTTAATACATTTTTCAAAAGTTGTATTTAAAAACACTGTTGTGTGGTTATTTAATCTATTTTCCTAAATAGGTCTGCTTCTACTTAAACTTTTTAAAAGGGTAAAATGTTCATGATTAAGGAAAGAGAGCCAGAAAGCAAGATTGAACTCTTACATACTGCTTCCATTTGAGGAACCATAGCAAAGATGGCAGGGATGGGGGTGTTGAAATTGCAAAAGTAAATAATGACTTGATAACAAATGTCAAATGGTGCCTAATGATGTGTTACTAAATAAAACCAATATTTAAAGATAATTTCCTCACTGAAAAAGTCCTGGACATGTGCTCTTATTTTTACATTGGGTAAAAGCACTGTTTGCAGAGCTGCCTGGGTTTTTGCCCCAGCTTTACCACTAACTAACTACAAACTTGGGAAAGTTACTCAACTTCTTTGTGTCTCAATCCCCACATCTGTGATATTAGAAAGACTTGTTCTGAGATCTTAGAAAGACAATGCATATGACATGTTTATAACAGTACATGACACACAACAAATGTTACAAAACATTTTTTAGTAGTGATGATGATGATGAAGATGATGTATCATTCATTGATTCTAGAACTATCTATTGGTTGCCTATGTATAAATCACAGCCCAGATTTTCCAGGATAAATCTTACTACATATAATGTTATGTACTTTCATATGAGTAAATTTACAGAAGCTTTTGTTTGTTTGTTTTTGCCAGATCATGAGACACCATTTCATAGATTTAGGACTATGAACTTCGGGGTCAAAATGGTCAATTTATAAATTTTGGAGTTAGCTTTGGCCAATATACTTGCTTTGCAACCTTGGACAAGATATTTAATATCTCTAACCTCTTAACAGTTTCCTCATCTGGAAAATGGAGTTAAAAATGATACATAGTTCAGAGAATTATTTGTTGATTAAATAAAATGACTCTTACAATATTCCTGTAAAGAAAACAACTCACTTATAATGTTTTGCAGTTAATAAAGTTTATGGACATATAAGTATAATGATCTTTCCATGACAAGTCTTGAAAATACAATGCCTCAGTTTAAAGGGTTCAATATCTAATTCTAATGTGGGGAAATGGAATTGGACTAGACCAATAGAATTGATCAGAATAGAATTGATCTGGGTTAGAGTTCTGATATTAATTGACTCTAGACTTTTGAAATGTCACTATTTTTATTGTCTTCAACAGTTCACTTGTATAATAATGAGAGCAAACTGAGTGACTTGGAAGGACTTCCCCAATTTAACATTTTGTAATGACATGACTTAATGGGAGAATTAAGATACGATGCACAATCCAATGAGGATATTACACAATCAACTTTCCTTGTCTTATGTATTTATTTTCAGCATTCAAAACCTTATTCTAAAGTTGTACCCAGATTTTGAATGACTTATTTCTCCAGTTTGGGACTCCATTTTGCAAAGACAGCAAAAGGAATGGCAATGACATTCAAAAAGGAGAATTATAAACATATTATCATAAAGTTAATTGAAGCCTAATAATATATAACAAAACCACAAATGATGTATAATGGCATTCTGATTAAACATCAAATTTCTTCTCACTAGAGAACTGGTAAAATCCCTTAATTCAAAATGTATAATAAGATATACCTGTTTAGGTTTGAAAAACTAACAAAATCCTTATCTGGGAGTTTCAATTTCAGCCTGATGGCGCCTAAGCACAAAACAGCCTGTATAGCCCATTGACTCATGGATAAGAAACAAAAAAACAACTATACAGGTTGCTTCTTAAGGGGACTCACATCTTGTAGAAATAAACCATATGTAGGTGAGTTTCACTTTTTTTTTTCCCCGCCTGAGGGAAAGCCCCAGTTACAGCAAAGCAGCAGTTAAGCTCCAAGAGAGATCATTTTCTTGCCAGAGGAACCAGGAAAATAGGTGACTGTGGGCTAGAGAGTCTGAGAGCAAATCTTGGTGGGGAGAAATCCAGAAGAGTTCCCTTATTTCTGTGTCTGAACCCATAGAAATCTCAGGTTCTATATACACATACAGAAGGCCTGAACCACAGCAAATATTTTAAAAGTGAACTGAAATTTGAACACAGCCCTAAGATGGATGAGCAGACTTTGCAGTCTGACCCTCATTGAGTTGATTTTCTACTAAAACATACTCCTCAGCATCCTCTAGAGGAATCAGAGTCTAAGCAACAGAATGTACACAAGTTCTGGGATATGCTCCCAAATTCCCAACATGAGAAAACTAGGAAAATGTGATCAGTTTTCAAGGGACCAGGCAACTAGCAGATACCAACTCTGAAATGACCAAGGTGTTAGAATTATTCGATAAAGGCTTTAAAGCAGCTATTATAACATGCTTTTGCAGTTAAAGAGAATACACTTGACATGAATGGAAAGAGGAATTCTCATCAGAAAAACATAAACTATATATAAAAAAGAACCAATTGATAAATTTCAACCCCAAAATGGAACCTGTAACATGAAAAAGTCATTGAATGGGATCATCAACAAAACCAAGATACAAAGGAAAAACTCAGTCAATTTGAAGATGGAGCAATGGAAATTGTCCAATATGAAGAAAAGAGAGAGAAGTGAAATGGGTGATGGGGGAGAAAACAACTTCAGGAATCTGCAAGATGATATTTAAAAATTCAAATATACACATCACTGGAGTGTTTGAAGTAAAATAAAAAGTTTGGAACAGAAGAAAGTGTGAAGAAATCATGGCTCCAAACTCCCCAATTTTGGGGAAAGACATCAATTTAGAGATTCAAAGAGTTCAGTTAATCTCAAGCAGGATAAACTCATTGAAAATCATGCTTGTAAACATCTTCATCAAATTGTTGTAAACCAAAGATAAATATGTACCTTGAAAGTGGCTAGAGAGAATGACATATTATGGACAGTGTAGCAATGACCTAATTGGTCATGGACTTCTTATCAGCTAATGTAGAGGTGAGAAAACAGTAAAATGACATCTTTAAATCACTGAAAGAAAAAAAGTGAAATCAGAGTACAATATGTAGTGAAAATATTCTTCAGAAATGAAAGTGAAATGAAGACATTTCAGATGTAGAGAAACTAAAAGAATTTCCCACAATCAGCTTTGCTCTACAAATATTCAAGGGAGGGTGTATAGGCTGAAGGAAAATTATATCCAAGGGTAAGTTGTTTCTTCAGAAATAAAGGAATAGCAACATAAATGGTAAAAATATGGGTAAATAGAGTATATTATCCTCTTAAGTTCCTTAAAATATGTGTAATTATAGAATCAAAAATAAAATTATTGAACGGGGTAATATGTGTATGTATATATAAGTAATGTACAAACTATGTACATATGTATAAGTACATAAATGACAAATGCAATATAAATGCCTATATTTGAATGAGGTAGTACAATATAGATAGACGTAACAGGTTAGATATGTATATTTTAATCACTAGAACAACCACTAAGGAAAAATAAAATCCAAAACAATATAGCCAAGTAGTGAAAACTTAAATTAGAATGTTAAAAAATATTCAAGCATTCCAAAGAAAGGAAGAAAAAAGGAAACAAACAGAGTACACAGGAAAAAAACAGAAAACAAACAATAAAATGGTAGAACTAAATCAAACAATATTAATAATTACATTAAATGTCAAATGTTCAAAAACTACAATTAAGAAGCATAAATTAACAGAGTGGATACTCAAGCAAGACTCTATTTTATGTTTCCTATTAGAGACAATATAAAAACACAGACAAGTTGAAAGTGAATGAAAGGGAAAAAAATATACCAAACAAACAGTAAGCAATAAAATGCCGGACTGACTGTTTTGATACCTGATAAGTATACTTCAATACAGCAAGTAGTACTACTTATACAAAGGATTTTTTTTATAATGATAAAAGAGAAATAACAATTATAAATGTGTAAGTGCCTAATAGCAGAGCCTCAAGATACATGAAGCAACAATTGACTGAATTAAACAGAAATAGACGAGTCCACAATTAGAGCAGAAATTTTTATAACTACCTCTCAGCAATTGATAACACACTAAACAAAAAAATTAGCAAAGACGCAGATCAGAATAACATTATTAACTGTCTTGATCGAACTGATATTTATAAATGACACATTTTTATTAAAAAAGAGCATATACTGTGTGATCCCACTTATAAAAAATTCTAGAAAATATAAAATAAGTATAAAAAGAAAATCAGCCAGGTGCAGTGGCTCACGCCTGTAATCCCAGCACTTTGGGAGGCCAAGGCAGGCAGATCACCTGAGGTCAGTTCAAGACCAGCCTGACCAACATGGTGAAACCCCACCTCTACTAAAAATACAAAAATTAACCAGGCATGGTGCTGGATTCCTGTAGTCCCAGCTACTCAGGAGGCTGAGGCAGGAGAATGGTGTGAACCCAGGAGGTGGAGCTTGCAGTGAGCTGAGATCGCACCACTGCACTCCAGCCTGGGCAACAGAGTGAGACTCCATCTCAAAAAAAAAGATCAGTGATTGCCTGGGGATGGGATAGAGAGAGTAATAGGTTGCAAATGAGCATGAAGGATCCTTGGAAAGTGATTAAATGTTTTTATCTTGATTATGGTGATGCATTCATGGATATTTGTACAGGTAAAATCTCATCATATTGTTCAACATAAACATGTAAAGTTTATTGTACTTTACTTATATCTCAATAAAGTCATTTAAAAAGACCTTATCTGGCCAGGTGTGGTGGCTCATGCCTGTAATCCCAGCATTTTGTGAGGCTGAAGTGGGTGGATAAATTGAGGTTGGGAGTTGGCAACCAGCCTGACCAACATGGAGAAACCCCATCTCTACTAAAAAAAAAAAATACAAAAATTAGCCGGGCCTTGTGGTGCATACATGTAATCCCAGCTACTCAGGAGGCTGAGGCAGGAGAATTGCTTGAACCCAGGAGGTGGAAGTTGTGGTGAGCCGAGATCATGCCATTGCACTCCAGTCTGGGCAACAAGAGTGAAACTCCGTCTCAAAAAAAAAAAAAAAAAAAACCAAACTACCTTATCCTAAGTAGATGTTCATGGCCTTTATCAGACCGCCAAAGAAATTCATGGCACAAAAAAGAGGTTGATTAATCTTGGATTGGGTGGTAAATTTTTTATTACTAGCAATGTTCCAGCTTTACACAATGAAATTTATAGCTTACATCAGATGCTGGGCCATATTTTAATTAATCCATTCATTTATTCGACATTTACTGAGCAACTGCTACATGCCAGACAATGCGAATAATGCCCACTAGAATAATTTATATTTAACGTCTGTTCCATTGTTTATATTATTTCATTTCTACATTATGTTTTGGAGTGGCAAGACATCCCCTTGTTAAGTGACATCACATGGCAACTTCATATGCGCTTTGCTTTTAACGATTGTCCTTAGGGAGCATTTTTGTCATTTACATACCCAAGAACTCATCATCAGAGAAATTGAGTATTCCAGAATTGCCGCAGTGAAGACGTGACCATCCTGGAACTTGTTCTGGGGCCAGCCCAGAAGAAGCTAGAATGGCCTGTAACACTTGGCTCCTCTGGTTTTACATTGGGGGCAGGACTAACTCAATGCAGTAGGCATGGATACGTATACCTGGAGGCCCAAACTGCTCCCTTAAGATGGCAAATTGCTTTGGATCCCAAGTCATTTGCCAGAGGCTGCCATTCTAGCATTTCTCAGAATACTTTTGTTTGGTCGGAAACATGCAAAAATATCTGCTTTTCAGAGGATATGATATTTAGAACTATGAAGATTTGGTGAACCTCCAAACAAATTAGTTTATTTTTGATATGCTCTCTTTCAGAGTTCCTCTACCCAGGAGACTTCCTATAGACACAGTAGAGTTACTGATTTCTGGTTTTAGTTCAGTGTTTTTTATCTCCAGAAAAATGCTCAATCATAATAGCCACAGTGGCACATCCTATGTAGCTGACAGCCACTGTTCTAAATACTTTGTACATATCTACATATTTAATCCCACAACAATGATCAGGTGCTATTATTTTCTTCATCAATAGAGATGAGGAAATTGAAGCTCAGAGAGGTTAGGTAGATGATCAAAGCCACACAGCTGATCGTTACTGGAACTGAACTTTGGACTCAGTAATCCAGCTCCAGAGTCCATGCTTGTAATCAGTAGGCTGCACTGCCTTAACCCCACAGTTTAGTACCCTGTTGTTTCTGTTTTCAGTAGAGTAAGCAGCAAACAGAAGAGAGAAAATGTTGGCGAAAGGTTTTTGTAGAACCTGTCACATCACACTTGGGAGTCATCTATCTTTATCCACACGTAAAGCCAGCAAGAGTATAATGACCCATGAATTCATGAGCTCTTCTCTATATTTGAAATATTACAGAATAGCAACGGAATTCCCTTAGCCCATTGACTGACAAGAGGCATGCCGATCCACTTCTTAAAACACAGTTACAAATGTCAGAGGATGTACACACCATGCCCATCACTCCTACTCTACATTCACTGAATAGCCCAGTGATGCCAACTCTATGAAATAATGGCTTCCAAGTAATCAGTTGTAAACAGAAACATGAAAATATTACAACAGATGCTGAAGTCTACACATTAGGAGGCAGTCTGTGTGTCTGAATAATATTTACTTCAAGTTAATTTAGGCAACTGGTATATTTTTGACCTTAGTTATAATAAATTTTACTATGGAAAACATATATTTCCAACTTCCTAGAATTCACTATTTACTAAGCGTGACTGGTGGGGCATGAAGTGGAAATGTAGAGATTGAAGTAGGAATTAAAACAGTGCTAACTCTATCTCCATGTATTTCTATACACACACACACACACACACCACACACATGCACACACACACACACACACAGGCTAAAACAAAACTATTCAGAATTTTTACATAGGTTATCAAGTGAATCAACTGAGAGTAGAAATTTTCAGTTCAAAAACAAAAGCCACAGTACCAAATCTGAGGGTCATTATTCTAGTTCCCACGTAAGCTTACTTGCCTACAGTTCCCATTTAAATCTTAAAAATTTTATAGAGAAATGTGTATCAATTGTATATCCCATTATGAACAAAATTCTCTCTAGAATAATAATACACACATACTTATTTATCTAAACTGCACCCTTTTGTTTAATATAAACTCTTGATAGGGTAAATCAAACAACTAAAAAAGGACAGATCTCAACCTAAGAACGTAACAGTTGGTGTGAGCAGAAGAATGGGGGCAATTATTAAGGAAAAGGGGAAAAATGTCAACTCTGATAAGGGATTGAGTTGGAAAGGTGGGCAGTTACAGATAGGACCAGAAGTTTTGAACTTGGTAGGTAGGCAGGAAGGAATGAGTTAAATTTCACACAGCAGGAAGCGCTGTTTATGGCAGTGAGTACCCAGAGGAAGGGACAGGCCCAGGGAGCCCAGGTGAGCACAGTTAGAGCCTTTGTAGCAAGGAAGTGGAAATGAGTGGGGGTAGGAGTGGATAGGCGAGGGTTATAAGTGATCCCTACCCCTCCTAAATGTGCAGGTAGAATAAGATAGTGAAAGAAGACAAAGGCTGCTTCAGTGAAACATATGGTTGTACAGAAACACACACATATGCTTGTTATACATCTGTATACACATTAAGTAAATGATAGCATCATAAAGGTTTTCATTTATGCAATACTCGCTTCATGCCAGTGGGATACTCCACTAAGGAGAATTTTATAAATGTCAGATGTGTCAAAGGGTGATTCTTCCATAAGCCACGCACCCATTTTCCAACCAGGCAAAACACAATGTTGACATCCACATGGGGTGTGCTCTGATCCTCTCCCCAGGCACCCTCCCTGCTTTCACAGCTAAGGGGAGGGAGAGGAGTAATTTTCTCTGGTTTCTGGGAGAAGGAAGGCTAACACAGCAGCAGCAATTTCCCGTTTCATTTTCTGCACCATTCTGAATGTTCTACTTCATATTTTCCACTTATATCCCCTCTAGAATTTGTAAATGGGGATTATATTAATATTCCTATACTAGTACACTTTTTACATATACAGTTGTAAGGAAATAGATTTTAGAAACCTTAGCTTAAAATAGCTATCTTTTGAAGACTCAAAATTGCCAACGACACAGATTCAAGTTGGATCATGTTTTAGGGGAACTCCATTTCCTGTAAAAGTTTGGAATTCTATCATAATATGGGATGTAAAAGAGTTCAGTTTGTTTAAAAACTGTACACAAGTTTTCTCCATATCTTGTTTTCATTTGTGTATCAGTTGTAAATAAAAATTGATGTTTGCCAAAATGTAAGCTATTTTAGGAAAAAAAAAATTGTTTTCGTTTGGCTCTCCTTCCTTCTCTATCCTTGAAGTAAGCCCAACTCTCCCAATTATAGAGCCTTCCATTGGCATCATGATCCCCCTGTTGGCAAGTCCTTCCCCATATGAAGGTTTTCCCTACACAGGATATGTAAAGGAGTATACAATTACTCTACCATTCAAATGACAGGCAATTTCTATTAAGCATTATTAGTTTTATAATGTAGATGTGGTTCAGGTAAGAATCAGATTAAACTAAAGCTTGCCAAAACTTGAAAGAGGTTCACCTGAGAAGGGGGCTTTGCTATTTAATTAAGGCGCCGATCTGGTATATAGAAAACAGTATGGCTGAGAGTTCAAAGGACCTATTTGTGCAATTACCCAAACATAGAATACAGATCCAATGATCTTACTGTTGTGTGTCTCCACCTGCATCTCTATATAAAAGTAAGTAATTTAACTGGATGTTTTAAAGTGCGCTGTCTAGCTCTACATTTCTATGATGCTGGGCAGGAAAAAAATTGCAAAGTAATTTAACCTATCTAACCCTTAGTGTCAGAGAAAATAGAGCATTTCTAATGGTGAAATAACTTTAGCATAGACATATTATTCAGAGATTTTATAAAATGCTACCTCTTTCTAAAAAACATGATGTAGGATTCTGTTTTAGAGTCTGAATTATAGTCCTGTTTGAATTCAAGGAATAAATTAGAATAGCTTCTAGAATTTCAGAAACCAGTACAATTTCCAAAAATAAATAAATAAAGGAACTAAGGACTACTTTATTTTTCAGTAAAAGATATTAAAAAGAAAAATAAAGCCATCAATAAACACTATTATGACTAAAATTTCTTTAAAGAAAAAAACATTTGGTATAAAAATTAAGAAGCACACATTCATAGGATAAAGAAAAATAATTTATGTTGCATACTTTATTAAAAGCTCGTTCATTTTCCTAATTTATTTCATTTGTCCATTAACTGGGAAGACATTATCTCGGACAAGCATAGATCAGAGAAGTGGCTTTTGAAAAACTGGTAGATTAGATGACCTCTCACTTTCTGTCTTTTAATCCCATCTTCCCCTTAAATTGGTTTAATTATCCTGCAAAAATAGAACCACAGCAGTGCCTAATGCAGTTTCTTCCTGATGGGGGCATTTTCTCCATCCCTTAGTTTAACTTTGTTCTGTTTGACTGAACATTGTCATTGACTTTCTTTAAAGTTAATCATTTAGATATCTTTGGTTAAGTACATCTCAGGATTCATAATCAAAATACTGGCCATGGATGGCAGAACTATTTGTTGCTTGTGTTTCTTTTTGCTACTGATACTTAAGTACAGCCTTTTCTTTTCAGCCTTGGCTGGCCGTGCTCTGCCTATGTCCCATAGCATTCAGAATGGAGTATTTGGATAACAAGTACAAGTCACTTTTGCCCTTGTTCTGTCACTTCTCTAAAGCTTCAGAAGAAAAAAGGCAGAACACAAAGAATAAAAGTCTTCTTGCCTCATTTGTGTTTGATTTGGATTCCCATTGTAATTGTATAATGGCCACCATCACCTTCTGTGAATGACCTTTGGAGACAATGACTGTAGTCAGGATTTTCTTGAAGTTGAACCCCCAATTCTCTGTTGCTGACAAGGCCTTATCACATGATGGCCAAGTTTGTGAGGCTCGTCTTTCAAAGGGGAACTTGTCTCTATGAAGGAATCTGAGACCAGATACACACTGTTGACTACAAGTTATTTATAGGTTTCTTAGCAGACACATATGCAATGTGCTAGCTTTTTAGAGCCAAAACACCAACATTAAGAAGAATTAATAAGTGGGTTTCATTGTGCACCAAGAGGATACCAGATTATATAAAAAAAGACACAAAGTCACATCACGTGCAAGACCTAAATGACTGTAAACAGAGATTCATTTCTTGCTCACAGAAAGTTCAATCCACAGCTGGAGTGGGAGACAGAGGGATCCAGACTGACCAAACCATCATCTTCAACACATGACTCTGGGGGTTATCCTGGGATCCTGCGAGACAACATCCAGCTGACACTAAGTAAGAGACCACAGGATTGCACAGGTGGTTTTGTTTTGTTGTTTTGTTTTGTTTTGTTTTAACATGACTGAGGCATATAAGTGGTAAACATCAATTCTGCCCATATTTTATTGAGCAGAATTTAGTCATGAGGCCTTACCTAGCTAGATGCAAGGAAGTTGAGAATGAACACACAGCCTCCAGGAAGCCGCCACTTCCGAGCCACAGCCAACCCACAAGGAAGAGAAGATCTCCAGGGCAGCCTGCCATCTTTACCACAGGGAATTTGCAGAAACTCTTGCCAGATGCAAAAATTAAAGCTGGGATAAAACCAATGAAGAAATTTGCCAAAACATTTGAAACATGAAATTGTGCATACTTATTGACTAATATAAAAACAAGTTCTAGAAAAACAACTTAAGGGACCAAAATATTACATAAATGCTAACAGTCATTGACCAGATTTTTTAATTTCCTCAAGCATCCATTGACTGCTCACATTTACAAAAAAATTGCAGTGAAAATATAAAATACCATCCGTCCAATTTTTCTAGGCGTATATCCCTTAAGTGCATATTCCTTTTATGCCCAATTGTCCAGTTCTCCATGTCCCCTTGTACTTGTTAAGTCCCAACATTTTCCTGAATCGGTAAGGCTCCAGAAACCCCTGTACTTATCCCCGTGCAGAAGATCCCTGACTCACCATGGTTCTACTTATCATTTTCAACTTGAGGATGGTGCAAAGTGATACACATTCAGTAATAACTGTACTTTGAGTGCCCATACAACCATTCTGTTTTTCACTTTTAGTATAGTATTCAATAAATTACCTGCACTATTCAACACCTTATTATAAAACAGGCTTTGTGTTAGGCAACTTTGCCCAGTTCTAGGCTAATGCAAGTGTTCTGAGCACACTTAAGGTAGGCTAAGCTAAGCTGCGACGTTCTGTGGGTTAGGGATACTGCAAGCATTTTTGACTTAGGATGGGTTTGTTGGGGTGTTGGGGTATTACTTCATCTTTTTTTTTTTTTTTTTTTTTGAGACAGTCTGACTCTGTCACTCAGGCTGGAGTACAGTGGCACGATCTCGGCTCACTGCAACCTCCGCCTCCCCAGTTCAAGTGATTCTTTTGCCTCAGCCTCCTGAGCAGCTGGGACTATAGGCGCCCGCCACCACGCCAGGCTAATTTTTTTTTATTTTTAGTAGAGACAGGATTTCACCATGTTGGCCAGGCTGGTCTTGAACTCCTGACCTCAGGTGATCCGCCTGCCTCAGCCTCCCAAAGTGCTGGGATTACAGTCGTGAGCAACAGCGCTGGGTTATTAGTTAATCTTAAGATGAGGAGCATCCAGCTAATCCCGCACATATATCCCTACACATAAGTGTCCTATGTCTTATGTCCAAAAGCAGGGGCCACACCTCTCCCTATTCTAGGCTCTCAATCATGCAAAGCTGCATTGACCCTGTGTGTTCCTTCCATATTCTCACTCCTCTTAACCTTCTCAGTCAGATCCTCCATTCACACTCAGAGTAACTTTCTGCTAACAGGTAAAGGAGTTACATTTTCTCACGTAAATCTTTACTATAATTGAGTTTAAAGCCCTTTAGCGCAAGACTCGGAACTAACCCAGATGCAATTGCAAAGTGTTTTTGTCCTGGAGATTGAAGAATGACTCAGAATTTACAACCTAGAGGGCTGAACTTTGGTCACCTTGACCTGGATGATGATAGTGCATGGAGCTTGTTATTTTATGTAATTTTAAATTTGATATTAAGTTGATTATGTTGTATTTATAACCCTGCATTCTATTATTTGGAAGAGAACAACGACATACCTAGCACTACATGCTAACATTCATTGACCAGATTCCTGAGTTTGCCCTGCTGTGGCTGAGGTGGATGGGGTTTTCTAAATATAAAATCATGTTGTCTACAAACAGAGACAATTTGACTTTCTCTCTTCCTATTTAAATACACTTTATTTATTTCTCTTGCCTGACTGCCCTGGCCAGAACTTCCAATACTATGTTGAATAAGAGTGGTGAGAGAGGGCATCCTTGTCTTGTACCAGTTTTCAAAGGGAATGGTTCCAGTTTTTGCCCATTCAATATGATATTGGCTATGGGTTTGTCATAAATAGCTTTTATTATTTTGAGATATGTTCCATCAAAACCTAGTTTATTGAGAGTTTAAACATGAAGGGACATTGAATTTTATCAAAGGCGTTTTCTGCTTCTATTGAGATAATCATGTGGTTTTTGTCTTTGGTTCTGTTTATGTGATGGATTACATTTATTGATTTGCATATGTTGAACCAACCTTGCATCCCAGGGATGAAGCCGACTTGATCGTGGTGGATAAGCTTTTTGATGTGCTGCTGGATTCGATTTGCCAGTATTTTATTGAGGATTTTTGCATCGATGTTCATCAGGGATATTGGCCTAAAATTTTCTTTTTTTGTTTTTTCTCTGCCGGGTTTTGTTATCAGGATGATGCTGGCTTCATAGAATTAGTTATAGGGGAGTACCTCCTTTTCAATTGTTTGGAATAGTTTCAGAAGGAATGTTACCAGCTCCTCTTTGTACTTCTGGTAGAATTTAGCTGTGAATCTGTCTGGTCCTCGTTTTTTTTTTTTTTTTTTTTTTTTTTTTTTTGTTGGTATGGTTTTTTTTTTTTTTTTTTTTTTTGAACTTGTTATTGGTCTATTCAGGGATTCAACTTCTTCCTGGTTTAGTCTTGGGAGGCTGTATGTGTCCAGGAATTTATCCATTTCTTCTAGATTTTCTAGTTTATTTGGGTAGAGGTATTTATAGTAGTCTCTGATACTAGTTTGTGTTTCTGTGGGGTCAGTGTCATTTTTATCATTTTTGTTGTGTCTATTTGATTCTTCTCTCTCTTATTCTTTATTAGTCTAGGTAGCAGTCTATCTATTTTGTTAACTTTTTCAAAAAAATCAGCTCCTGGATTCATTCATTCTTATGGAGGGTTTTTTGTGTCTCTATCTCCCTCGATTCTGCTCTGATATTAGTTATTTCTTGTCTTCTGCTAGCTTTTGGATTACTTTGCACTTGCCTCTCTAGCTCTTTTAATTGTGATGTTAGGGTGTTGATTTGAAATCTTTCTAGCTTTCTGATGTGGGCATTTAGTGTCATAAATTTCCCTCTTAACACTGCTTTAGCCATGTCACAGAGATTCTGGTATGTTGTCTCTTTGTTCTCATTGGTTTCAAAGAACTTCTTGATTTCTGCCTTAATTTCATTATTTACCCAGGAATCATTCAGAAGCAGGTTGTTCAATTTCCACGTAATTGTGTGGTTTCTGAGTGAGTTTCTTAATCTTGTGTTCTAATTTGATTGCACTGTGGTCTGAGAAACTGTTATGATTTCCATTCTTTTGCATTAGCTGAGGAATGTTTTACTTCCAATTATGTAGTTGATTTTAGAATTAGTGTCATATGGCACTGAGAAGAATGTACATTCTGTTGGTTTGGGGTGGAGAGTTCTGTAGATGCCTATTAGGTCCACTTGATCCAGAGCTGAGTTCTAGTCCTAAATATCCTTGTTAATTTTCTGTCTTGTTGATCTGTCTAATATTGACAATGGGGTATTAAAGTTTCACACTATTATTGTATGGGAGTCTAAGTCTCTTTGTTGGTCTCTAAGAACTTGTCTTATGAATCTGGGTGCTCCTGTATGAGTGCAAATATATTTATAATAGTTAGCTCTTCTTGTTGAATTGTTTTGTTTAACATTATGTAATGCCCTTCTTTGTCTTTTTTGATCTTTGTTGGTTTAAAAGTGTGTTTTGTCAGAGACTAGGATAGGATTGTAACCCTTGCATTTTTTTTTCTTTTCATTTGCTTGGTAAATTTTCCTCCATCCCTTTATTTTGAGCCTATGTGTGTCTTTGCACATGAGATGGGTCTCCTGAATACAGCACACCAGTGACCACGACTATCTAATTTGCCAGTCTGTGTCTTTTAATTGGGGCATTTAGCCCATTTCCATTTAAGGTTAGTATTGTTATGTGTGAATTTGATTCTGCCTTCATGCTATTTGCTTATTTTGCCTACTAGTTGATGCAGTTCCTTCATAGCGTCATTGGTCTTTACATTTTGGTGTTTTTATAGTGGCTGGCACCAGTTTTTCCTTTCCATATTTAGTGTTTCTCTCAGGAGCTCTTGGAAGGCAGGCCTGGTGGTAATAAAATCCTTTAGCATTTGCTTGTCTGAAGGGATTTTATTTCTCCTTTGCTTATGAAGCTTAGTTTGGCTTGATATGAAATTCTGGGTTGAAAATTCTTCTCTTTAAGAATGTTGATTGTTGGCCCCAATCTCTTCTGGTTTGTAAAGTTTCTGCTGAGAGGTCCGCTGTTAGTCTGATGGGCTTCCCTTTGTAGGTGACCTGGCCTTTCTCTCTGGCTGCCCTTAACACTTTTTCCTTCATGTCAACCTTGGAGAATCTGATGATTATGTGTCTTGTGGTTGATCTTCTCATGGAGTATCCTAGTGCTGTTTTCTGTATTTCCTGAATTTGCATGTTGACTTGTCTTGCTAAGTTAGGGAAGTTCTCCTGGATAATATCCTGAAGAGTGTTTACTAGATTGTTTCCATTCTCCCTTCAGGTACTCCAATCAATCATAGGTTCAATCTTTTTATGAAGTCCCATATTTCTTGGAGGCTTTGTTCATTCCTTTTCATTATTTTTTCTCTAGTGTTGTCTGAATGCCTTATTTCAGCAAGGTGGTCTTCAAACTCTGATATCCTTTCTTCTGCTTGGTCGATTTTGTTATCGATACTTGTGTATGCTTCACGAAATTCTCATGCTGTGGTTTTTAGCTCCATCAGGTCATTTATGTTCCTCTCTAAACCGGTTATTCTACTTAGCAGCTCCTCAAACCTTTTATCAAAGTTCTTAGCTTCTTTGCATTGGGTTAGAACACGCTCCTTCAGCTCAGCATAGTTTTTTATTAGTTTTTTATGCTATCTTCTGAAGCCTACTTCTGTCAATTCGTCCATCTGATCCTCCATCCAGTTCTGCGCCCTTACTGGAGAGACGCTGCAATCATTTGGAGGAGAACAGGCACCCTGGCCTTTCAGGTTTTCAGTTTTGTTTTTTTGTGTTTTTTTTTTCTGATTCTTTCTCATCTTTGTGAGTTTATCTAGTTTTGATCTTTGAGGCTGCTGATCCTTGGATGGATTTTCTGTGGGTACATTTTGTTGTTGTTGATGCTGTTGTCATTGCTTTCTGTTTGTTTGTTTTTCTTTCAATGATCAGGTCCCTCTCTGTAGGGCTGCTGCAGTTTTCTAGTGGTTCACTTCAGGTTCGTCCCTGCGCTTGGGGATGTCACGCAAGGAGGCTGCAGAACAGCAAAGATAGGTGCCTGCTCCTTCTCCTGGGATCTCTGACCTCGACAGGCACCAATCTGATGCCTGTAGGATTGCTTCCCTGCCTTGTTCTGCTCTGTCCTTGAGCCTCTGGCTGGAGTTATTGGAGTTCCTACAGGGAAGCCCCAACCAATGAGGAAGGATGGGTCAGGGTCAGGCCTGAAGAGATGCCCTGGCTGCAGCCTGCCACAGCCAGTGTGTTGCACTGTAGGGGACACATCTTGAGACCAAGCTGTCCAGCCTCCCTGGCTTTAGCAGGGGAAAGTGCAGCCTGGAGCTATAGAGATGGATGCTGTCCTTCCCCTGCCCAGGGAGCTTAGCATGTTAGTTGCAAGACCCAGTACTGGCTGCTGCTCCTCCCCCAAGAAGCTCAAAGGGCTTAGACAGTATACAGCTGCAGCCTTGGTGTGGGTTTCCCCTTCTGCTGGGAGTTCAGTAGGCTCTAGCTGAGAAGCTGTTGAGAATTTGCATAGCTCCAGGGTTGGGATGCTAGACCCTGGTGGTATGGGTTTGCAAATGGAATCTTCTGATCCATGAGTTGCACAGTTCTGTGGAAAACGCATGGTTTCCTTGGATGGGTACCATGCTCACTCACTGCCTCCCTTGGCTTGGGGGAGGGGGCTACCCTACGCATGTGACTCTCAGATAGGCTGCCGCACCTCACTGTTCTTCTTCTCCGTGGATCACACCAGCCTTCTAGTCAGTTCTGATGAGAGAACCTGGATACCTTGCTTGCCAGGGAGGGATTCACAGGTTTATTAAGGTATTTTTTTAATAGAATTTAACCTTTATCAATTTTGTCTCTTTAATATGAAAATTGGGAAAGAATTATAAAAGTTAAAGCTTCTCTGGGACTGCGGTTGTTGTCATTCAATCTGTCTATCTGCAAATACAATGCATGATCATCCTGGGTATTCTGCAAATGTTTACTCATTGAAAAAATAAATTCAATCTTATATCCCTTTCTCCTTCTTCATACAAATATATTGATGTAGTAGGTGCTTATTAAATATTTCACTGACTTTTTAATCAACCTTTTATATGTCTTGTTTCTTCTATACTCCCCGTCTCTTACTGTTTGCAGCAACTCAGCATTTCAGAGAGTAATCAATAGTGGTGGAAATTGAACCACCATGATAAGCAGAATAGGAAACATTTTATTTGAGTATCTACATTTTATATTATAAGCATCCTCTCCAATCTATTTGTGCAGCCAACTCTGCAAACAGGCCTAACGTGATTTAATATAATCAAGATTCAGTACTGCCTTTGTCCGGAGAGCAACATAGCTGTGGGTCTCCGATGACTCCTATTTAAGAACTCTTGAACTAAGCTGCCCTTGTCTGTATCAGGGTGTTTGGATCACCATCCAGAGTCCATCTTATGCTCACCTCCATGTCCTGCTGTCTTCTCAGTATCCTTATCTCTTCTGACATCTCTGATGCTAAGGGAGGAGTCCTCCCTACTTGCAGTACTTTCTAGCTTTCTGTTTATTTGTGTTTATAATCACTATGAATCTCTAATATGCCACAGTATATTTCTGGTGTTTTGAGGTCAAATTGAAGAGTAAGAGTTAATGCAAAATGTTAATTAGATGACCTTTCAGAAGGCTTGATGGGGTGTACAATGCATTCTCCATTATTTTTGCTTTAGTTGAAGATCAGTCGATTTTTTGTTTAGTAACCTGAACAGGAATAAAACTTCATTTTTGCCACATCATGATTTTTTAGTCATTAGCTATGGTCTGATTATTGGACTTACTTGACATTATGCCTTGTCTTGAGATTTTCATTGATTTTTTTTTCAAAGAAACCAGAAGCTCTTTCCATATTTTCTTTACAATAGGCCTGAAGTATAAGAGCATACTTTTGAGAAATATCAATATTCATAAAGGTGCTGATAGAACATCGCTATCTCATTTTTTATTTTTATAGACGAAAAAAGGAAGCCAAAGTAATAGACCAATATTGAATTTAGAGAGATTTGTGGTATTTTAAAAACCCAAGCTGATAATTAAATAAGAAATAGTGTTGACCTGAGAAGGAAAATTCACTAGTGGGTAACCTTAAACTAGATTATGTTAAAAATGCATGTAAGCATTACTCTTCACATAAATACATGCCACAATAAAATATGATGAAGCTCCTGCCATTACACTGATCACATGGGACAGGATGATTACTATACTTCTGGAAAGTGGTTGGGTCCAAGGAAAATGTACAGTTTTTAGACATGATATCAAATTATAGTGAACACTCAGTCAGTCCCTAAAGAAGAAAAGAGATTATAAAAAGTATGCATAGATAGGAAGGAACAGAGCTCAATGCTTGGCCTTGGCAAATGTTGGGGGTTTGGGGACTGACTTTGAGTTTCAGACCCAAGGAATCACCTGAAAGGAGCTGTTCTGCTTCCATCAGACAAAAGCCCTTAGCTCCTGTAGCTGCTGGGTGGAGGCTGAAGGAACTCTAGGAAATCTGACAGGTTAGATTCTGTGAAGGGCTGCCCTCACTATTGACTTTTCCTGGATGGTTCTGACCAGTCTTGCCAGTTGATGCACTAGTCTGGTTTTGAAGTTGGAGACAGAAAACACTCGTTTTTTTGTTTGTTTGTTTTTGTAATAACTTGTTGCTCCACTTTCTCAATATTATTCTACTAATAATTTCTAAAACATATTATTTTCTAAACACTTTTAACAAAGCATCATTATTTCTACCTTAAAATATATAGCATTTTCCTATAAATGCTTATCCTTTCTTGTGACCCATCTTCCTGGCTTCTATCTTTACTGGATTTGTAATCTCTAATGGGATCTTGCCTAGAATGTCAGGTATAGATCAATGACAGCTAGCCAAGAAATACAATGGCTGATGGTTCACAACACCTTTCGGCTGGAAAGCAAATTTTCACAGATGGTACCACACACATATAGACACACATACACACACACATCCCCCCTCTCCACAGGCACTAGTACTTCTTAATATGTCAGCTAATGTATTTATTAGAATAAAATATAAATATATCATCTGTCTTATCACTATTTCTCTTTGTCCCTTAATTTCTGCCACCTTTATAGCTCCTCCAAATATGGATATACGAATATATATGAAATACATATTATGGATATAATGGAAATAATATATATGAAATACATAATTTCATATATATTAGTATATTCATTATATATTAGTATGTTTCATATACTATATGTGAAATACATAATTTCACATGAAATATGAAATAATTATATAGTATGTGAAATGTAAAGGAGTTACATTTTCTCAGGTATATCTGTATTGGTATCTATATATCTATAGTTATATCTATATTAATATAATCCAGAGTCAATATTGTACAATGTTCTAAAAGTAAATGTACTACCTATCAGGCTATGGGCTTTTAGCGGATAAATAGTGTTTCTTTCTTTTTTTTTTTTTTTTTTTTTTGAGATGGGGTTTCACTCTGTCACCCAGGCTGGAGTGCAACGGTGCGATCTCGGCTCACAGCAGCCTCCACCTCCTGGGTTTGAGTTCAAGCAATTCTCCCACCTCAGCCTCCCGAGTAGCTGGGATTACAGGGGCATGCCACCACGCCTGACTAATTTTTGTATTTTTAGTAGAAACGGGGTTTGACTATGTTGGCCAGACTGCTCTCGAACTCCTGACCTCAGGTGATCCACCCGCCTGGGCCTCCCAAAGCGCGGGATTGCAGGCATGAGCTGCTGTGCTTCGCCAGTGTTTCTTTACTCTGTTGAAGTTGCCAAATCCTTTGAGCATAAGCTCAGTGGCAATATTTGACAGTTTAGGATTTATGCATTCTCTAGACTGCACAACTTGGCAATGGAAGCAGCCAGTTGTGAAGAGCCACGGACTACTTGCCTTTCTCTTGCCCAAAAGTGAGCATATACTGTTTAGGTCAAATACAAAGTTAATACGTCTTTGAAAGCTACATTAATGGGAAGAGAAGAGGACAGACAGAAAAGAGAAGGTGGGGTAGAGAAAGAAAAAGGAAAAGAGGATATGGAGAGAGACGTAAAGTATCTCCATTCTGTCCTCAGAAAGGTGCACAATCAAGCCTTTCTGAGCACAATTGGAGAGAACTGGGTGAGAAGGAACAACAAACAGAAAAATAATAGCGTGAAGAAAAAAACTGACTTTTCAAATGTGTAAGTTACCTAATGAAATGTAATATTTCCATCCTTTCTATTAAAGATCACAGATGTGTGTACATCTGCCTGGAATAACATACGGGACTCGTTTAGTGAAACAATTTGCTCTCCTTCTGAAAAAGTCCATAGCAATGCCGTATTTCATCTGAAATCCTAGCTGCCTATTGATTTCCAGAGTAGCTTCTAGGGAGGCCCTCTGTGTGATTTGAGGACTGATGAGGAATCCATATGTCATGACAGTTCAGACAACAAAAAAAAAAAAAAGGAAAAAGGCTGACTGTAATTCTTTCTCTACTATAATTGTCGGTGAGTTTACAGTTAGTACACTAGACCAAATGATATAATTTGTAAACATGGGGAGTTATGGTTCTGATCTCAGGCCCCAAGGCCAACCCAGTTTGTATTACAAGCGGACATTTCCAAATCCTTTAGAATTTAGCCTTTGGTTGCCCCATAGGAGTAAAAAAACCATAAACCTTTTGGAATTCGTTGATTGGCCACACTGAGATAAACACACAACTTTCTGAAACAGAAGAAACTGTTTATTTAAAGCCACTTTATTATTTCCACTAAAGAAAAATGGAAAACATTTAAAATATAGAGCATTTTAAAGGATTAAGTGGTGCTGATGTGTGTATGGACTTGCTAGCCCTTAATTGAAGTCCCAACTTTCAGATTCTTCTCCACCCACATAAAGTGGGGCCATCTGGCAAGGTTCTACCCAAGTGGGTAGAACCTTCTTTATATTGTGATTGGATGTTATGGGTATGTAGTAAAATAAAGCTCAAACACAACAAGGAAACCTAGCACCCAAAGGGCATGGCTAATGCAAATATGGGAAATAGGGTTTTGCTAAATCTGAAAAGTATATTGCAAAGATAAATAGCTTGACCTCTTTAGTATGCATAAGGATCACCTAACAGCTTGCTAAAATGTGGACTTCAAACTCAGTAGCTTCAAACTTCAGTAGGCTTTGGGCAGGGTCTAAGAATCCACAATTTTTTGTAAGCATTGCTAGTAATTCTGCTGGTTAATGAATCACACTGAAAAATATTTTGAAAAGATCATTTTGATATGCATCATTCAAAAACACATGTATGAAAATTTCTATGTAAAATTTCTTTCAATTATTTATTTATTCATTCATTACCTATGATTAATCTACTCATGTGCAAATTAGTAGAAAAGATTTACTCAAATGATGAGAAATCTTTATTTTCTTAAAATACATTTCGAGATAGTTTACAATGTTCAGAAACCATTAGGTGAATCGAGCAAATAAAAATGAGTAAAACTCTGAAAACTGTCACTATTAACTTAATAAAGATTGCCAACATGGCATTTTTCTAGTAAAATAGTAAGTGATAGCTACTTGAATATGGATTCTTTTTAGGTTGTGAATCAACATTTTAAATTGTTTTGCATGTGGAAAAATTTCATATGCTAAATTGCAAGTAAATAGGTCTATTTGTTTATTGGCCCATTTATATACATGAGCATGAGTGTCCTTAGACTTGTAGCTAATGCAGGACTAATGGTGATTACAACACGTCTCTTAAAAATTAGAGGAGGAAGAAGAGAAAGAGAGGGAAGAGGCAGAGGAGAAGGAGGAGGAAAAAAAGTCAAACTAACCTCCTCACACTAAATTTACTCTTATTTTGTGGTGTCCAGCATCCAAGTGATCTCTGCTTATGCCATTCTGTAGTTCCTTCTCATGTTGTATCAGTGGTGGGTTTACGTAACCAATAGAACATTGTGGAAGTGACGGTTTGATGCCTCTGAGTCAGGGTTATGAAAGACATTGTGGTTTCTGCCTTGCTTTTCCTGAGAGATATTGGGGGAAGCCAGTTGCAGTGTCTTGAGGACACTTAGGTAGCCTTCTGGAAAAGTCCATGTGGCAAGGAATTGAGACCTATAGACAACTGTCATGTGAGTTAACCAGCCCTAGTCAACCCTTCAAGTGACTGTAGCCCTGGCTGACACCTTCACTGCAACTCTAAGAAAACCATCCAGCCAGAAGCACCAGCAGCTCTCAGTTCCCTGACCCATAGAAACTGTGTGTTATAATAAATGTTTCTTATTTTAACCTTAAGCTTTGAAGTAATTTCTTTATGAAGCAATAGAAAAAATAATACAATTTTCATTTGAAGTTGCTATGAAAAATATCTATGGTGGGACTCTCAAACCATCTGCCATTTGACCTTGTGATGTTCTATTGTCTAAAAAAAGGAAAAAGAGAAGGAAACTCCCCTTCATAAAATTTAGCATGTTCATTCATTACCAATGGCTAATATTGTTTGATACTCCAAGAAGAGAGATAATTAATACATAAATTTTCTTTTGTACCATCTTGCATAGAAAGTGTCAACATACTCCTTTTCAGTAAGAATACTTAACATTATGTGAAATTGAAGGCAAAACTACAGTCTTTGATGGAATTTTGTCTTGTTAATCACAAATCTAACTCTACAAGAGTCTCAAAAATAATATAAATATTAATTGCTTGCAACTGCACACCCATTCTGAATCATATGATTTTTAAAGAGGGGAAAAGATCACAAACAAAAGATATTTCATCACCCTTCAATCTTGTAATTATACTACAATTCCTCATTTTTAATAAGTTCACTTTAAGAAATAACTAACATATTTTCTACATCATCTTAGACTCTAGTTTGAAATTAAAGAACAGATGATCCCCAAGAATAAAAGATTATAACCTTTTGTTTAATCTTATAGCTTTGTGTTCCTAAATAGTCTTACTAATATCTATAAATACATTTTTTATTTACAATACATGTGGGGAAATTTGTTATGATCTTGATTATACTCAGTGAATCTTCAAAATTAGTTTCAAGTGTCACCAAATGTAACTCACATAAAAATATAGTTTTAATTTTGAACAAGTCATGTATTGCTGATGGATAACTATAAAATGTATATTAAAATGTGGTGTAATGGTGATACCCTTTTTAAGAAGAAACTGAACCTCATCAAGGCAATGGAATCTATGAAGGTAACTTGTACCTAAAAATTGGGTGGTTTATAAATATTGTAAAAACTAAGGCCAAATTTGGCAGACCTATGAGATGGGCAGAGGATGCCCTACCTGCCGTTCCTTTCATGATACCTACACACCTGGAATTTTAGATTTCGAAAACCTTTCTCTTTAAAATATGATTTCTCTGTAATCATAGGTTTTTATATTCTGCTACCAGACAACTATCTTAACAACTGAAGTAACTTAGATGGTTCTCATAAATACATTTAATGTGGATGCTACTTCCCTGACTCCTTCAAATTAAGGATATTTTGGGGAGCCAAATATCCTGAGGCCTTATTATTCATAACATATATGCAGTTACTTATTTCATATGGATAAGCACAGACCTATTAAAATGTTTTTCCAAGTTATATACCTAAGTGAAACATCAAATACATATTGATCGGCTGTTTTGATAATTTAGGCAAAATTGAGAGGACTTTTTTTTTTTTTTTTGAGTCTCCATTTGTCACCCAGGTTGGAGTGTAATGGCAGCATTTCAGCTCACTGCAACCTCTGCCTCTAGGGTTCAAGTGATTCTTCTGCCTCAGCCTCCCAAGTAGCTGGGATTAGAGGTGCCTGCCAACATGACTGGCTACGTTTTGTATTTTTAATAAAGGTGGGGTTTCGCCACATTGGCTAGGTGGGTCTCGAACTCCTGACCTCAGGTGATCCGTCTGCCTTGGCCTCCCAAAGTGCTGAGATTACAGGCACGAGCCACCATGCCCAGCCCCCTGAGAAGACTATTTTTAAAGGTTATCAATAGACATTTTATAATAGAGTTATTAACACAAGTTTCTATAGCATTAGAATACCAATGGCTTGGTAAATGTTTAAGGAAAACATCTGATGAAATCAAGAAAGCCAGTGTTTACATATATAATTCGTAAATAAATATATATATATATTACAGACACGTATATTATATTACACAGATATGTGTGTGTATATATAATTTCAATAGGTAGTAACAAATAATTTTTTTGATTAACATTACTCATTGAGTTATTAAATAGATTCAGGTCAATACTTATACGAATAGTGTAAAAAATTTTAAGTCTTGTGAAATTTTAAAGGCAACACAATCAAACTGTTGAACCATTATTACAGTATTTTATAAAATAATTTGGCCACAATGTAAACATAAACTCATATATTACAAATCATAACAGTGCCATTCTTAAAACTTCATAAAGACTTTCCATTTTACTTGGAATAAAATCCACACTCCTTGCCATAGCTTACATGGACCCACATGATCTGGCCCCCCTCACCTCATGACCTTCTCTAGTAACACTCACTTCCCCTTCCAATACTCCAGCCACATTTGTCTTATTTTCTGTCCCTAGAACACACTGTACATATTCCTCCTCAGAGCGCTTTGGATTTGATATTTTTGACAAGGTACCACTGCCGCCTTTATTTACTGAATTTGCAATTTCTAATAGGGCTTTCCTCAGAATTCCAGGTGCTGATCAAGTAGTAGCAACGGAAAAAACAAAACAAAACAAAAACACCTTTTCTTAAAGAGCAAACTTAATGATTCCAACATCTATTAGTAAAGAAGTAAACTTACAACTTTTGAGTGGTGATCATGGCTTATTCTACTAGTGGATTCTCTCTCTCTCTCTCCCGCTCTCTGTCTCTCTGTTCTACCAGCAGTAACCTGATATAAAAACCAGACAATGACATTATAAGAATAGTACAGTATGGACTAAATATTCTACAAAAATATAGATGCAAAAATTATTCACAAAAATTTGGGAAATTAAATTCAACATGATTAGTGGGGTTTATCCCTTGAATTCAAGGCTGGTTTAACATTTGAGAATAAATACATGCAATTTACCATATTAAACTACATTTCAGGCCAGGTGTGGTAGCTCATGCCTGTAATCCCAGCACTTTGGGAGATGGAGGCGAGAAGATTGCTTGAGCCTAGGAGCTCAAGACCAGCCTAGAGAACAGAACGAAAACCCACTCTACAAAACATTTAAAAACTAGGGGGATATGGTGGCATGTCCCTATAGTCCCAGATACTCTAGAGGCTGAGGTGGGAGGATAGCTTTAGCCCAAGAGGTCAAGACTGAATACTTTCCCACTAAGATTGGGAATAAGACAAGAATGATGATTCTCACCAATCATTTTCAACATTGAACAGGAGGTTGTAGGAAGTGGCAATAAGACAAGGAAAAGAAATAAAAGGCCACAGATTGGAAAGGAGAAAATAAAATTGTCTCTGAATGCAGATGACATAATTGTCTATAATCCCAAAGACTATAAAAAGGCTACTGAACTAATAAGAGAGCTTAGTAAGGTGGTAGGATACAAGGTCAACAGACAAAAATCAGTTGTATTACTGTATACTGTATATTAGCAATACATAATCAGAATTAAGTTTTAAACATACCACTTACAACAGCATAAAAACACAAAGTTCTGTACAGTAAAAACTACAAAGCCTTTCTGAGTGAAATCGAAGAACACTTAATCAAACAGAGGGATTACCCTGGTAGCTCATGAATCACAGGTGTCAGTTCTCACTAATTGATGTATATGTTCAGTGCAATTTTAATCAAAATTCCAGCAGGCTTTTTGGGTCATACTTGGCAAACTGATTCTAATTTATATTAAGATGCAAAAGACTAGACTAGTCAAAATAATTTTGAAAAAGAAAAACAAAATTTGGATTAATTCATGCCATAACTAAACTGTAGTTTCTACAGGTTAGTCAGAGATATTTCTGCTATAAATTTCCACCAATAAAACATGCCATCAATTATGTGTGTGCATATAAAAAGGTTAGTAAAAAATAGCGTGCTAATAAATGCAAAACCACACAATCCCTAGAAGATAGCATGGGAGGAAATCTAGGTGACCTTGGGTTTGGTGATGACTTTTTAGATGCCACACCAAAAGTACAATTCATGAAAGAAATAAAAAACAATAAGTCACACTTCATTAAAATTAAAAACTTCTGCTCTGCAAAAGACATTATAACAATTAAAAGACAAGCCACAGATTTGGAGACAATTTTTGCAGAACACATTTTATAAAGGACTAGTATTCAACGTATACAAAGAACTCTTAAAACTCTACAATAAGGAAACAACCAACCTAATTTTAAAAAATGGGCAAAAGATTTAAACAGAAATTTCACCAAAGAAGATATATGGATGCAGATAAGTGCATGAAAAGATGTTCAGCATCATATGTCATTAGTGGATTGCAAATTAAAACAACAGTGAAATACCACTATGCATTTTTAGAATGGCTAAAATCCAAAACATTAACAACAAATGCTCTTACAGAGCAAAAAGAAAATCTCATCATTGGTGATAGGAATGTTAAATAGTACCACCACTTTGTAATTCTGTTTGGCAGTTTCTTACCAAATTAAATGACCACTTAATCATATTATTCAGCAACTACACTTCTTGGTATCTACCCAAATAAGTTGAAAACTTCTGTTCACACAAAAACCTGCACATAGATGTTTATAGCAGCTTTATTCATAATTGCCCAAATTTGAAGGAACCAAGATGCCTTTCAATAGGCAACTGCATAAACTAATTGTGCTACATATGTAGAATTGAACTCTCTTCAGTAATGATAAGAAATGAGCAATCAAGCTACAAAAAGACATAGAGAAACTTTAAATGTATATTGCCAAGTAAAAGACACCATTCTAAAAAGGCTACATACTATATAGTCAAGTTTTATGACATTCTGGAAAAGGCAAAACTATGGAGACAATAGAAAGATCAGTATTTGAAAGGGACTCTAGGGGAGGGAAGGAGGGATGAATAAGTGGAGTGCAGGGGATTTGGGGTTTGGTGAAACTATTCTGTTTGATCCTGTAGTGGTAGATGCATGCCACTATACGTTTGTCAAAACCCATGGAATGTATAATGTAAAGAGTGAACCCTAATGTAAAATACAGACTTCAGTTAATAAAAATGTATCAATATTGACTTATCAATTGTAACACATGTAATACACTAATGCAAGATATTAATTATAGGGGAAACTATTGAGGGAGCAGTGAGGGAATATGTAGGAGCTCTGTAGTTTCAGTTAATTTTATCTGCAAACCGAAACTTCTCTAAAATATAAAAAATAATTACAGAGGCAGGAAAAAGCTTGCTGCTGTCATGGTGACTCACTAAAAAAAAAAATAAGGTAAACACATAGGGTGTTAAAAGGAAGCTTGAAAGTTTGGAAGGAGTCTGTGTTCTCAAAAGAGTCTTGAAATAAATTTAAAACCTTTGGAGGTGATAGTAAAGACAGAGAACTAAGAAAAATTGTTCCCATAAAACTCAATGTCTAAAAGGTACTTTTGATAAAGTAACACTGTCTAAGTCTTTTTTATACTTGTTACCTTAATTTAATAACATAGAGTTCCACATTTAAATAAGGATTATCTGAAGATATTATAATTCCTATACTAAAAGGAGTTTTACATATATTATCCCCAAATCTCATACAAGAAGTTAGTACCACTCCATTTCATAAAGAAGAAAACATAGATTTTAGGTTAGATCAACCCAGATTTGAAACCTACTAGCTGGGTCAATCTAATCTAAAATCTATACTTTTCTTTAAAGAATAAATGGAAATTTCAGGAGCCCTGAAAGTCAAGTTGTAGAGAAATATTTGGGGGCAGGTGGAGTTTCTTCAAATCCACAAAATAATGATTGCATTGTCAAAAGTATGTTGGGTAGCAGGAATAACTTCCAAATAAGCTGAAGGCTGATGTTGGGTCATAGAAAAATGATATCATTGGATAATAGGATTAATTCCTGGATGAGAAAACTAAAGTCCTTTCCAAAGTTTGGATGACTTATTTGATGAGAGTTATAATTTCCCCTAATAACCATTTTCCCCCTTTTTCTTTTGTGAAAAGACCAACCTAGTCTTCACAGAGGTATGCGACTGCTCTTCCAGAGACTACATTTCCCAGCCTTCCTTGCAGCACATGCTGTCATGTGACTTAGTTCTGGACAGTGAATGAGTAGAACTGATGTGTGACCCTTTTGGGTCACGTTCTTGAAAGAAAGATGCCTACTCTCTATCCCCTTCCTCTGCTGGAATGTAGATGTGTGGTGGACATGAAGTGTGGTAGGAGCGAGCCAGCTTTGGCCATTCTCATGGGAATAAACAAGTAAAATCGGAGGAGCCTGAGGCCGTGGATGACCTTACAAAGCAAAGATGCTTCACCTGCCTAGACCACCCACCAACTCAGAGTTTACATGAGAGAGAAATAAATCTTCTACCTTGCTCAAGCCACTTTCCTTTAGTTTTTGTTAAGGCAGCCAAAACAATCCTGAAATTAATACTTCCTAAGTCTCATTTTAGTGTTGTCACTCTTGGATATTTATTACACTTAAATATTTACCCTGTTCACTAATTTATCAAAATATATTCATTCCTTTTTATATGAATGAAAAGATGGATATTTTCAATTGGTATTGATATAGCTTAATTAGGAAGTTTTGACTTCAGGTGCATAGATTACAGTTTATGTACTATAAATTGAGTATTCCTTATTCTAAACACTTAGAACAAGAAGTGTTTGGATTTTGATTTTTTTCAGATTTTGCAATATTTGCAAATATATCATGAGATAGCTTGGGGATGGGACTCAAGTGTAAACACTAAATTCACTTATATTTTATGTATATCTTATACATGTAGCCTAAAGTTTATTTTATACAATATTTTAAAATAATTTTCTGCATGAAACAAAGGTTTGTGTTAAGTACTTATGTGTGAAATCTATTTCTGGCATTATGGTGGCACCCCAAAAGTTTTGGATTTTGGAGCACTTCAAGTTTCAGGTTTTCAGATTAGGGATGTTCAATCTGTATTACTGTTCTCATAAATCTAATTGATATATTGAGCATTAAAACTTACGAGAGATTCCATTTCAACTTTCACAGACAGCATTTATATATGCTATGTGAAGAACACATCATTATTGTTGGTTTATTTACAGTTAGGTTGGGTAAGAATCAGTTGAATTTGTTTAGCTTACCTTGACAGATTTTTCCTCACTCTTCTGACTTACTGGAAACCAGTCCAGTCAATAAAAACAATTTCTCCAATGCAACCAGTTGAAAAATGTCTGTTAATTTCTGAAATATCTTGAACTGAGACTAGAGGTAAGAAAGAGGTAATCAGGGGATTTGGAATGGGTTTATTGGACGCAAATTCATGTTGTAGTGAGGATATTTATCACAGCTGTAATTATAGGATACTTTTTTTTTTATATAGCCTCAGAACTTGCTTCATCAAAAGCATTTTCTGTTTTTTAGTATTATCTCCAGGCTCTCTCTCTGCTTATTCCCAGCATAGAGGCTAAGGTTTGCATTTAATTCAACTATTCCCAAATGGAACACTTGCTGAAGTTAAAAATGAATATGTCCTCATTTTCTTGCATGGTTAACACTAAGGAAACTTAGGTAAAATTTAGATAAATATAATTCTTTTGAGTGATGCACCAGATAGGTCACCAACTAGGAATCTAATTTTACTCTAATTAATTAATATGCTTTTGAATTATTTGCAGTGTTATCTATACACATTCAAACCAATATTGGAAATTTCAGTTAGTAAGGATAGATTGCCATGTCTTATTTATTCAACAACGAATTTTTTTTCCAAGGTGAATGGAGGTAGAGGCTAATCAAAGTATTATTTGAAGGTTCCCTGTTTTAGTCCCCTTCTGGTCTATTAGATGTTTTAAATGTCTTGACTCACAGGTTCAGTTAAAATATTTCATCTTAGCTAGTTCCCTTTAACGTCCCTATTCCCATCCCAATCTTACCTTACTTATTTCTTCTAGAATCTGGAAATTTTCTGTTTTTTTTTTTGTGTGTGTGTGTGTGTGTGTGTGTTCCTCGGTCCAACTGCATTCTTTAGGTTGGTCTAGATCACCTAGATTTCTTAAATCCAGTACTTCAGTTTAATAAGAAATACATGTGTCCTTTTCTGATTCCTAGCTTCCACTAAACTAAAATTATTGTAGTGCTTTGAGATTGGGGCCCACTGTTAAAACACCATATTTGCAACACCTTACTCCTCCTACACTGAAAAACTAAATTGCAAGGTTTTCAACTATAGGTACACTGATTTTATTGAGCAGTCAAAAAGTAGATACAAGAGAGACATAATTGTCTGCTACATTGAAAAGCAGAAATACAGTGAAATCTTAAAATAGTTATAAAATGAATGTGAGAGGCAGTATTGCATAGTGGACACTGTAACTGGCCCCTCCACACCTCTCTGTGTCTCAGGTTTTGCTTGTTAAAATTTTGATTAAATACAAAATAATATTTATAAGTAATCAAAAGGTAGGAGAATGATACAGCATTCATTCTTCAATGTACTATTCACTTACCTAGTTCAAGAAAGTAAAAAACTTGGTCTGTGAAGCTCCTTACATGCCCTGCCCAAACCCCATCTTTTTCCCTCTCTCAAGAAGTTACTTTATCTTGAATTTTGGAAACTTAATGTCACAGGCTTTCTATTTTTTTTGTTCTTAACCTATAAAATGAATATAATAGAGAATTCAATAACCCCATCAAATAAAGGGTTAAATATTAAATTTAGTATTTAATAGTGTTATGGATAGTAATAAATTAGTTTTTATTCTAGGTGTTACAGGTAAAACACCTGACATTTGACTTAGCAGATAAATCAGTGAAAATTGCCACTGTGACAACAGTGATAGTAATGATGGATAAGCTTAATATTGTCATGTTTACTGTTGCTTTTGTTCATCTTTATGTTCAACAAAACATCAGACTACTTGTTAGTTTCCTTTAAGGCATCCTGAAAACACAAGAGTTACCTAGTTTTTTAAGGTGGAGAACTTCTGCTACATCAATGAAAGACTCCTGTAAGAATGCATGCATATTGGGGGAGGAAATCTTGGGATCCAGGAACTTTGGGAAACAAGGATCTCTTATGAGTTTGTAGAAAAATCAACTGGATCCTGCAGAAATTTTTTGTTCATCACAAATTTGTTTCAAACATTTCAAAATTTATAAGCCATGCTTTCAACCTAAGGTGATGCTTTAAATCTGTGGATAATATTAGCACACTTGTGATTGAGATTTCATTGCATTTACCTCTCTTTTGTGCTCACCTGGAAAACAATTATTTTCAATAATGCTTCTGTCTCTTGAACTGGAAATTATACAATCATAATCGAAGTGCTCAAAATGACCAACTCCTATATTAATCTGACAAAGCCAAAGAAAATCATTATAAAGGGCTATGGGATATGAAACTACACAGATGAGAGAACAATTGTATTCAAGCAACTCCTTTGGTTGGAAAAATTATGCTTTGGGCATGAGTAAGAAAATAATGATTTAAAAAAGCATTCAAATGTCACTTGTGGTCAATTTCATTGCCTCTAGATAAAAATCACATCACCATATCTTAGAGTAGTGACTCCTTATCATTTTTCAAAAATCTCCATGTAACACACATTCATAAAACCACACACACCATAGGTCTAAATTTGGGTGAATTTTTAGAAGGTGAATACATCCAAGTTACCATTCACTCAGATCAAGAAACAAACATCTTCACTATTGTACTGACTTTTTAAATATGTATTTCTGATCATGTTTCTCTTGCTGAGCAAGAAGGTAAAAATCAAAACCCCTGTCTATAAAGCTTGGATTAAAAAAAGGATTTAGTCAAATAATCTCTTAGCATACCAGCTGATAAATTTGATCAATCACAGCTGATTTACTATTGAAAATGATGGCCTTTTACCAGGCCACTTATATTGATGGAGAAAGTTGGATCAAATGCACAAAGATGATCAATTATTTATTGATTTATGTGTACACAGGGCCAGCCAGTAAGTATCATGGCATATCATACTTGTCAATGGCTTGATGATTTGGTTTTGTATCTATAATGAGGCCAAAATATAGTTTCATGCCTTGGCCAAAAAATAATATTTGACCACCTTTCTTTGAGCCAGTCTCTCTCTCTCTCTCTCTCTCTCTCTCTCTCTCTCTCTGATTTATGTTAGTGGGTAAAGTTGTATTTGATGGATAACCTCTTCCTCTTTTCATCAAATTTATGTGCTAAAAAGTACATTTAGTAGAATAATATCAACTCACATAAAAATCTGATTATTGTGAGTTTCGTCTTAAAGAAAGGTTTTACAAATTCATTTAAAATGTGTGTTATCTTTTTTTTTCTCTTTAAATATGGCTTTTGGCCAGGCACAGTGGCTCATGCCTATAATCCCAGCACTTTGGGAGGCCAAGGCGGGAAGATCCTTCACGTGGTGGCGTGTGCCTGTAATCCCAGCTACTCAGGAGGCTGAGGCAGGAGAATCGCTTGAGCCAGGGAGATGGAGGTTACAGTGAGCCGAGATTGTGCCACTGCACTCCAGCCCGGATGACAGAGCAAGACTCCGTCTCTGAGTTAATAAATAAATAAAATAAATATGGCTTTTGTTACATGTGGTATATGAAATCTTTTGTAAAGTGACTTTGAGAAATCCTTTTGTTAAGCTATCCTTAGTCAGGTATTTGGATGTTGTTGCCTGATAGTCATCCCCTGGCACAACAGGATCTAACAGAGAAGCAGCTCATGTGAATGAAAAGTGTCGTTAAATTTATATATATTCTAGCTCCAGCTTCAGAAAGCATGGACAGTCATTCACCTCTGTTCAAGAGAAGAATAAAGATTAGCTTATTTTGGCTGAAGAAGTGTCAGTAGTGTCCATGAAAATATAACTTTTTCTATGCCTGTTGAATTCTAAAGAAAGGTGAAAGATGGGATCAGGAAGCCAAAAAGGGGACATTTTTTCTTCATCTCAACAAGAGTATTACACTTGGTAAGCACAGATGGATAGAGACAGAGATAGAGAGAGAGGTTAACAATAGAGAGATACAGAGAGAGAGAAAATTAAGAGCAGTTAAAATCAATGTGTTTCTTTGTACCCACTCTCCAGATATATTTAAATAGCAGGCCATTTGTCTTTTATTAAGCATATTACATGCCCTTCATTTAATAAAATATCCTTCCTATGGGAGACATTAAAAAACCAACAATTAGTACAAAATTCTGATTCATAGTATGATAATGTATTGCAAATCTTAAAAATGATTTTTAAAGCTATAAAAATAGCTATTTCAAATATTAAAATATTGATATTCATATATAGTGTTCATATAATATGATGAATAGACATGCATATTGTATAATTTGTAAACATATGTGGTATACAGAGGTCTCCATTTATAATTTTCTATTACAGAGCTAATGAAAAATTAAATGTTCAGTTTGGTTTAACAAAACCGAACATTACAAATATGTTTTCAATAAATAGCGAGTTCCATTCTACCTTACCTCCCTAGATTCCATGCCACTTCTCAGAAGTAGCAGTTATCGAGAGTTGTCAAGATCTGCCTTCAAAAAATCTTTCCATGAAATAATGGAACGCATGCTTATATAATCAACATAGTGGGTTTAGGTCTCAGTCCACAAATTAACATATGCAAGAAATAGTGCACTTATTTCCCTAGAACCAACTAAATATCAACATCTAGCTTCCAGCCAGCTGGGAAATTCAAATTAAGTCATCCTCCGCCGAGGGATGTTTAATAAAGCTAAAAACCTCTTTCTGTTAACCTGTTTCAGACTCCCCAGCTCCCTGTCCAGCATCAGAATATGAGTTCTCAATTCTAATAGGACCCCTAAACATCTCCTCTTTCCTAAGAGTCTGTTTTATAAATGTGTGTCCATTATATTACCATGCTTACATTTTATTAATCACTTTTAAGGTCTGCTAATACCCTTAATATGTAAAGAAGTCTTACAAACTAGTATGAAAATAATTCTTATAAATCAATGTAAAAATTGTACAAGTCAATATAAAAAAGATAATTTCAAAAAATTAAAAATGGCCAAGGCACACACAAAATCAGCCTTACTGATTTTCAAAGAACTGTAAGAAGATGCCTGTTCCCTATTAAATTTTGCAAAGATTAAAATAATCTTATTAGCTTATGTGAATGAGATTACACAGATATGGTTATAAAGGGAACTTTAGTTGAGAATATGTATTCATACAATTTTTATGAAGAGCAGCTGGCTTTATGACAATAACATGTAGAAATTTGTCCTGAGGAATAGTCATGGTTAACCATAAAAATATTTGTTAAGAAAGATATTGTTAAAAGAAAAAAGCCTAACAATAAATGAGTAGTTAAATTATTATATAAAGTAATACAGTAAGTTAATTAAAAACTGTTTTTATAAACTATTAATATAAAAAATGTTCAAGACAGGATTTTTTTAAAAAAGACCTTTTTATACAAGTTTTATAAAATAGATATTTGTGCTAAGAATAAAGTAGACAAATAACAGGATGTTAATAATATGCTAAGTATTCATATATTTTGAAATTTTCTCTATTTTTCAAATTCTCTTAAAAGATTTTATATTTCTCTGTCATTATGGGAACAAAAAACCCTTCAAATCACAGTGAACCACAATTATTCTTGTAAATAAATGAACATAGGTTTTAGATAACTTTTATATTTATTTAAAGTAATTAAGTACACAAGTTCAAAAATATTATTATCTGCCTCCCTCCCATACTTTTTATTGTTGTTGTTGTTGAGACGGAGTCTCACTCTGTCGCCTAGGCTGGAGTGCAGTGGTGCGATCTCGGCTCACTGCAAGCTCCTCCTCCTAGGTTCATGCCATTCTCCTGCCTCAGCCTCTTGAGTAGCTGGGACTACAGGCGCCCGCCACCACGCCAGGCTGATTTTTTTGTATTTTTAGTAGAGATGGGTTTCACTGTGTTAGCCAGAATGGTCTCGATCTTGACCTTGTGATCCGCCTGCCTTGGCGTCCCAAAGTGCTGGGATTACAGGCAGGAGCCACTGCGCCCGGCTGCCTCCCTCCCATACTTCTTGCCATCAAATCCCATTCTCCAGGAGTAAACACTTATAACTCTGTTAAGTTCTTTTTTCTGATAGTTATTTTCACTTGTCTGGATAATATGCTTCAACCCATTGGTCTTGTTTATTGATTTTAGCATATTTATATTGCTATCTTCTCTTTAGATTCAATGTGGATCTATCTCTAAGTTATTTTGTTGATAACATTTGAAATATTAGGTATTTTACTATGATAATTAATATCTTTATTTTCTTTTTGACTACACCTCACTTTACAAAATGAGAAAAGCCTAATTATCTTTAGCTTACTACTCTCCCTCAATATCTTTTCAACTTTTAGTATCAGAATTTTTTCTTTTGCACTATCAAGTTTAATTATATTGTATTTTTTCACATAAATGTAGTCCTATTTTTTATACTTTTTATAAAATTATCTTTAAAAGTGTAAAATGAACAAATATATTTTATTAATAAATCAATAAAAATAATTCATTATTTTGACAATATAAATATTTCATAACAGAGCTAGTCTTCCATTTTTGTTTTCTTTTTTTTTTGAGACGGAGTCTCGCTCTGTCGCCCAGGCTGGAGTGCAGTGGCCGGATCTCAGCTCACTGCAAGCTCCGCCTCCCGGGTTTACGCCATTCTCCTGCCTCAGCCTCCCGAGTAGCTGGGACTACAGGCGCCCGCCACCTCACCCGGCTAGATTTTTGTATTTTTTAGTAGAGACGGGGTTTCACCGTGTTAGCCAGGATGGTCTCGATCTCCTGACCTTGTGATCCGCCCGTCTCGGCCTCCCAAAGTGCTGGGATTACAGGCTTGAGCCACCGCGCCCAGCCTGTTTTCTTTATTTTTGTTTGATTTTATTCCTTCTTGTGTAGCCTTCTGTCTTCACTGGAGTCTCTAATTGCCTTTCTATTCACTTTTCCCTATGAAAATGCATTGTACTGTCATTCTTCTCATTTATTATAAAATACTATAAAACTCAATGTAAAGGACAGTGTATATAGAATCAATATTAGAGTCATTATTATTTATTTTTCCTCTTTTATTTTTTATTTTCTCTAATTTGGCCAGCAGAGATAGACTGCCAGGAGAAGACTCTGGTTTCTTGCTTTAGGGACTGAATTTTCCTGGAAGATACTTTCCATCTCCACAAAATTGCTTACAAAAACTAAATTTACTGTAGATTTAGTTTTATGCTTCTAATAAAAGAAAAAACGAGTGCATATAGAAAAAATATGAGGAGAGAAATATTATTCTTATGTTAATGGAACCTCTAAATGTATATTTTCAAAAAAACAGATAAACCTCATATCCTCCCTCCTCAGAGGCTTCTGTAGGGCAATAATAAAGAGTCCTAAAATGATTAAAAAACATAATGAATACTTTTATTTACAAAGAGATGGTATGTATGATAGGAATAATCAGAACATATTCCTAGAGAGCTGATGGGAGAGTAGAAATTGCTAAAGCAGTATGTGGAAAACCACAGAGAGAGACAAATCCAAAGAATGAGCCAATTTACCTTGCAGAAAACGGAAAAGACACACAAAGCTGAGGAGAAAAATAGAAAACCGAAAAATAAAGATGTGAGAGCAGCATTGGGCTGAAACTAGGGGGATGAACTGAAAGTCTGTGTATGGAGGGCTCTCCCTCCCACTTCGCCCTAGGTTTCTTTCAGAGAATGTCTTCAGCTATAGAAAAATATTTTAAAGTTTCCTTCTCTAAAAAATGAAAATATTCTAGAGAAAAGACTTCACACTTTGACAGATTATCACTATTATAGAATAATATTACCCATATAGACAGCCGATAAACTACTTTTTTTGAGACAAAGTCTTGCTTTGTCACCCAGGCTAGAGTACAGTGCTGCAATCTCGGCTCACTACAACCTCTGCCTCCCAGGTTCAAGCGATTCTCCTGCCTCAGCCTCCCAAGCAGCTGGGATTACAGGCATCTGCCACCACGCCCAGCTAATTTTTATATTTTTAGTAGAGAGTTTCACCATTGGCCAGGATGGTCTTGATTTCTTGACCTTGTGATCTGCCCTCCTCAGCCTCCTGAAGTGCTGGGATTACAGGCGTGAGCCACCGCACCCAGCCTATAAACAACTTTTTATTGTCTCACTCTAAAATATTTGAGGAAGTCCTCCTACAAACAACAACAACAATACAATTCTTATGGAAAAACAGAAAGAATTACAATCACCAGCACTATAGGAAAATGAAATAACAGAAGGACTAGAAGAAAACCAACAAAAACTCTAAAAAGCACATGCATATTTTAAAGTTCAAAGATATTGATAAGGTACTCTCTAAAGAAGTAATAGAAAATTAGGGTTCTATAGAAAGTTTACAAGAGTATATATTTTCTCATGCAGTTATTGACAAACTTTTGGATGTTTGACAATTTAAGTAAAATATAACATCTTTTTCTTTTATATTTACTAAATTACTTGTGACATTGACTTTTATAGTTTATTTGCCACTGGCCTTTTAATTAACTATCTTTTCATGTCTTTTTCATGATTCCATTGCATTATTAGGGTAGCTATATTATTAGACTTACTATGGAGTAGAGTGACTTGTGTTTTACTAGCCCTAGCCAGGATTGTTTCAGCCACTCTAGGGCATTGTTTTTATATAATTTAAAAAATAAACTTATCTACATTTAAGAAATTCTTTCTGTGATTTTAACAGGAATTATATTAAATCTATAGATCAGTTTGGGCACAGTTGACATCTTTACTATGTTGAACCTTCCAATTCATAAATATATTATGTCTCTCAATTTATTTAGGTCTTCTTTTATTTCTTCTATCAGAAATTTGTAATTTCTAGCACACAGAACCCGTACATGTTTGTTAAGCATTCTTTGGATTTATTGTAAATTGTACTTTTTTATTTAAATTTCCCCATGTTCTGTATTAGTATATAAAACTGTAATTGATTTTTTTGTGTTGATCTTGGACCCTGTGATTTTGCCAAACTAACTTACTGGTTCTTCATCAAGTTGAAATAATTTTTCTTTATTTCTAATTTTCTGAGAGGTTTTATCAAGAATAAATCTCAGATTTTATCAAATGCTTTTTTTTACATCACTTGATATTATCATATAATTTTTCTTCTTTAGCCTATTGATATGATAGATTTCCTATTGATATTCAAATGTTCAAAGGAAATTTAAAAAATACATAGAGCCTTATGTACCTGAAGTAAATTCCACTTGGTCATAAGGTATACTTTTATATATATATTATGTGTTGTATTTGCTACTATTTTCCTGAGTATTTAAGTTAATTTCATTGTTTTTATACCATCTTTGTCTGTTTGGGGTATGAGACTGACACTGGCCTTATAAATTGCTGTGGAAAGTGTTCTCTCTCTTTTATTTTCTGGAAAAGATTGTGTAAAATTTGTGTTAATTTTTAAATTTTGGTAGAAATCACCAGTGAAGCAATTTGAGTCTGGAAAATTTTTTAGAGGACTTTTAAATTATAAATTACATTTATTTAATGGTATATTAACAATTTAGATCATTTATTTGATCCAGATTGAGTTTTAGTTCCTTGTGGTTTTCAAGGAATTGGTCTATTTCTACCAAGGTGTCAAATTCAATAGTGCAAAGTTGTTCTTAGGATTCCCTTAAGATTCTTTTAATGGCTGCATGATCTGTAATGATGTATTACAGTTTATTCCAATATTGGTGATTTATGTCTTCTCACTTTTATTTTCTTCAGCCTTCCTAGAGGTTGATCAATGTTATTGATTTTTTTAAAATATCCAGCTTTTTGTTTCATTGATGTTTTCTATTGTTTTCTTATGTTCAATTTCATTGATTTCTGCTTTTTATTTCCTTCCCCTGCTTGTTTTCAGTTTTTGTCCTTTTTCTAGTCTCTCTCTGCAGTAACTTACAGTATTGATTTGAGATTTTTCTTCATTTCTAATGTAAGCACTGAGTGTGACAAATTTCCCTCTCCACACTGCTTTGCTATGTCCCAAATTTTTTTACGTTTTATTTTCCTTTCCTTTTAGTCCAATGTATTTTTTTCTGTCCTTTGATATTTTATCTTTGTTCCTTTAATTATTTAGAAGGGTGATATTTAATTTCCACATACTTAGGTATTTTACTGTGGTCTTTCCATTACTGACTACCTATTATGCTCTGGTTAGAGAACACACTCAGTGTGATACCAATGCATTTAAATTGTTGACATTTGTTTTATGGTCACATATGGTATGTATTGGTGAATGTTCCATGGCATTTGAAAAACAACTTATGTTTTTTGCTATTGTTAAGTAAAGTGTTCCAGGTATGTCATTTAGATCCTGTTGGTTGATTGTATTTTTCAGAATTTCTGTATTCCTGTTGATTTGCATGTACTAATTCTATCAATTGCTGAAAACAGTGTTGAAGTCCCCAGTTATAATTGTGGACTTGTCTGTTTCTTCTTTCATCTTTGAATTTTTGCTTCATATATTTTGAGGCTCTGTTGTTTTGTGTGCACACAAATCAATTTGTAATCTCTTCCTGGTAGATTGATTCTTTTATCATTATGTAATGTTTTATTTGTCTGTGGTAATTTTCTTTGCTCTGAAATCTTTTTATCTGATATTAATAGTGCCAATTCTGCTTGGGTTTTCTGATTGTTTAAAAGGTATCATGTTGTGTGTGTGTGTGTGTGTGTCTGTGTGTGTGTTTCCATTGTCTTTTAACCTTCCTATGTTATTGATTTTTAAGTGAATTTCTTGCAAATGGCATATACATGAACAAGATTATGCTTTTTATCCACTCTACCAATTTCCATCTTTTGAGTAGTGTATTTAGACTGTTTATATTGAAGGTATTTATTATCATTTTAAAGCTTAAATTTACCATTTTGTTATCTGTTTTCTGATTGTCTTGTCTGTTTCCTCATTCCTATGTCTCTCTTTTCTTGCCTTTTAGTGGGTTTCTTGAACATTTTGGAAATTCCGTCTTGATTTATTTTTAGTGTTTCTTTGCAGTATATAGCAGGGTATCTTTTGTATAATCTTTGTAGTTGTTGCTCTGGGTCTCTGTTAATATGGATGTAGATATAAATGTAGATATTTCAACGTCGTACTACTCAAGTAAGTGTACAGGGATATTGGTCTGTAGTTTCCATTCCATTTAGGTCCCTTAACCTTTCTCACTTTTAAATATATGAGTTTTAATACAAAAGATAAATGGAACGAAAAACTGGTTCTTTAAAAAGATAAATAAAATTGATAGACCATTAGCAAGATTAACCAAAAAAAGAAGAGAGAAGATCCAAATAAGCTTAATTAGTAACAAAACGGGAGATATTACAACCAACACCAGAGAAATACAAATGATCATTCCAGACTACTATGAACACCTTTATGCATATAAACTAGAAAGCCTAGCAGAGATGAATAAATTCCTGGAAATATACACCCTTCTAGACTAAACTAGGAAGGATTAGAAACTCTGAACAGACCATTAATGAACAGTGAGATTGAAATCGTAATTTTAAAAATTGCCAAAAAAAAGTCCAGGACCAGATGGATTCACAGTTGAATCCTATCAGACATTCAAAGATGAATTGATACCGATTCTATTTATGCAATTCCCAAGATAGAGAAAGAGGGAATCCTCCCTAAATCATTTTATGAAGCCAGTATCACCCTAATACCAAAACTAGGAAAGGACATAACAAAAAGGAAAACTACAGACCAATATCCCTGATGAATATAGATGCATAAATCCCTAACACAAAACTAGCTAATCAGATTCAACAGCATATCAAAAAGACACTCCACCATGTTCAAGTGATTTTCATATGAGAGATGCAGGGATGGTTTAACATATGAAGTCAACAAATGTGATATACCACATAAATAGAATTAAAAACAAAAATCATGTGATCATCTTAATAGACACAGAAAAAGCATTTGACAAAATCCAGCATCCCTTTTTGATTAAAATCCTCAGCAAAATCAGCATAGAAGGGACACTCTTTAATGTAATAAAAGCCATCTATGACAAACTCACAGTCAATATAATACTGAACAGGGAAAAGATGAAGGCATTTCCTCTGAGAACTGGAACAAGACAAGGATGCCCACTCTCACCACTTCTATTCAACAAAGTACTGGAAGTCCTAGCCAGAGCAATCAGACAAGAGAAAGAAATAAAGACCATTCAAATCAATAAAGAGGAAGTCAAACTGTTGCTGTTTGCTGATGATATGATTGCATGCTTACAAAACCTTAAATACTCATCCAAAAATCTCCTAGAACTAATAAATGAATTCAGCAAAGTTTCAGGATACAAAATTAATGTACACAAATCAGTAGCCCTGCTATATACCAATAGAGACCAAGCTGAGAATCAAATCATGAACTCAACCCATTTTGCAATAGCTGCAAGAAAAGTAAAATACTTAGGAATATACCTAACCAAGGAGGTTAAAGACCTCTACAAGTTAAACTACAAAACACTGCTGAAAGAAATAGATGACACAAACAAATGGAAACATATCCCATGGTCATGGATGAATAGAATCAATATTGTGAAAATGACTATACTGCCAAAAGCAGTCCACAAATTCAATGCAATTTGCATCAAAATACCGCCACCATTCTTTACAGAACTAGAAAAAACAATCCCAAAATTCATATGAAACCAAAAAGAGCCCTAATAGCCAAAGCAAAAAGAACAAATCTGGAGGCATCACATTACCTGACTTCAAACAGTCACCAAAACAGCATGGTACTGGTATAAAAATAGGCACATACACCAATGAAACAGAATAAATAAACCAGAAATAAAGCCAAATACTTACAGGCAACTGATCTTTAACAAAGCAAATAAAAACGTAAAGTGGTTAAAGAACACCCTATTCGACAAATGGTGCTGGGATAATTGGTAAGCCACCTGTAAAAGAATGAAACTGGATCCTCATCTCTTACCTTATACAAAAATCAACTCAAGATGGATCAAGATCTTGAATCTAAGACCTGAAACCATAAAAATTCTAGAAGACAACATCAGAATAACCCTTCTGGACATTGGCTTAGGCAAAGAGTTCATGACCAAGAGCCCAAAAGCAAATGCAACAAAAACAAAGATAAATAAATGGGACTTAATTAAACCAAAAAGCTTCCTCACAGCAAAAGAAACAATCAGCAGAGTAAACAGACAACCCCTAGAGCAGGAGAAAATCTTCCCAATCTACATATCTGACAAAGGACTAATATCCAGAATCTACAAGGAACTCAAACAAATCAGCAAGAAGAAAACACACAATCCCATCAAAAAGTGGGCTAAGGACATGAATAGACAAGTCTCAAAAAATGATATACAAATGGCCAATAAAATATGCAAAAATGATCAACATTACTAATAATCAGAGAAATGCAAATGAGAACCACAATGTGATACCACCTTACTCCTGCATGAATGGTCAAAATCAAAACAATAAAAAAATAATTGATTTTGGAGGGAATTTGGTGAAAAGGGAACACTTTTACACTGCTGATGGGAATGTAAACTATTACAACCACTATGGAAAACATTGTGGGTATTGCTTAAAGAACTAAAAGGAGAACTACCTTTTGATCCAGCAGTCTGACTACTGGGTATCTACCCAGAGGAAAATAAGTCATTATACCAAATAGATACCTGCACCGCATGTTTATAGCAACACAATTTGCAATTGCAAAAATATAGAACCAACCCAAATGTCCATCATCAGTGAGTGGATAAAGAATTCATTATATATATATACACCATGGAATACTACTCACCAGAAAAAGGAAAGATATAATGGCATTCGCAGCAACGTGGATGGAATTGGAGATCATTATTCTAAGTGAAGTAACTCAGAAATGGAAAACCAAACATCATATATTCTCACTTAGAAGTGGAACTAAGCTATGAGGCTGCAAAGGTTTAAGAATGATACAGTGGACTTTGGGGACTCAGGGGAAGTGGTGGAAGAGGTATGAGGGATAAAAGACTACAAATTGGGTACAGTGTGTACTGCTTAGGTGACAGGTGTCCTAAAATTTTAGCAATCACCACTAAAGAACTTATTCATGTAATCAAACACTACCTGTTCTCCAAAACCTATGGAAATAAAAAATATGTAAATATGTGAATTTTATTCAGTTTCTTGAATCTGTAGGTTTGCATCTTTCACTAAATTTGGGAAGTTCTCACCCACTATTTCTTCAAATACTATTTTAGCTCCTCACTCTTCTTCCTGCCCTTCTTTGACTACAATAATAGTAGTCTACAGAAACAGTCAATTTGTATTATTGACTACAATAATACAAATGCTAGTTCTTGTGCTCTGCTATTGTTCCACAGGTCCTTGAGGCTTCCTTAACGTATTTTAGTTTATTTTTCTCTGTTTTTCAGACTTTTAAAATTCAATTGATCTTTCCTCAAGTTCACTGATATAAAACGCTTACAGTAAAACATAAACCAAGAAATAAACCAAGAAAAGCCACCAAAGATTTATATTTCAATAAAATTGGCTAACTGGAGGAATTAGAATATTGCTTTTATTTATCACTTGTGATAGCCTATGAATTACAGAAATATCCTGTAGAATTTGAATTTATTCACTCTGCTGTTGGTTTTCCATATACTTCCTAGACACAGACCATGACTTCTGGTATCTCACTTTTTATTTCTTTTTTGAAAATAACAACAACACACAAATCCAAATTCAGTGTAAATGAAACCATTAGGAAAAAAGTTATCTTCTCATTTTTTAGCACATTCATACATAACTGAAATGATTTATGTTCTTTAGTTTTCTTGGTATTGAAAATATGAGTGATCTTATCGACCAATGCTGCTTGTGGTGGTGCTGTGGCTGTATGCTGCCATCCAGATTCAGTCGTTCTTAGCGTCCTGAACCTCTATAGGGACAGCTAATGAACACTTTTTGGCACATGCTAAGAAGTCTGAAATAAGCACCATTATGATTTATTTCTATCTAAATTACTCCAATTTGGGAAAGGATGCTGAATTGCACTGATTTTCCATAAAACTAGCTCATTTTGATGAATACTAGTTTGTCTCTTGATGCAGGATATTAGAGAAACAGAAAATAAACACGTACACACACATATAAATGTCTCCAACCTTTATTTTTGAATCAAACAATTGCTTTTCGTTTCTGTCATTGATTCAGTTGGTAATTAATACCATGCTCTACAATGAATGCCACTTGCATAATTTGAACATTCAACAATATTAATATTCCCTTTCTTAGAAACAAAAATGAACCAAATAACCTTTTAACAGATGTCTGAAGCATATTTTGTCATCGGATTGGGCATTTGTGCCTGTAAACAATAAAATGGTGAATTACTCTTTAAGTCTGCAGCTCTGTCAGTATTTTGCAATGTGATCACTTATATTGGAAGTAGGCTATATCATTATAAACTGATTTTCTGAGGAATTTATTTTAATGTAAAACTCTACCAAGTATTCATTTTTCTCAACCCCTTCCTCATAATTATTATATTTGAAATCTGTAATTTAGAATAATTGCACATAAAACTGACAAGTGTCATTTGGCACAGCACCTTTTACATGCAAAATACCCACTTAGGCTTATTGTTTGCTAAACATGTATATACATGAAAATATTAAGCTGAATTTATTCAGCACAGAAATAAGCAGGGGAAACATTTAAATGTACTTTTACCTAAAAAACCATTAAATGGGCCAAGATATGGAAAAGACACTGAGAGGCACAAAACAAAAATTTTTCCTCATGCAATGTATTTTCTAGCTTGAAAAATGAGACATATCATTATCAAACAGTTACAAAATATTTTTAAGTTAAACAAAATAACAAGATGTAAATGTGAGACATGTCTAAGAAAGTATGCAGTTAAATGCCAAGTGAATGGCACATATAGTAAATCCTAAAAATTCAGAGAAGAGTCAAGATCCTGTAAATCAGAATAAACCATGAAGCTCTCACCAGTCATCTTATTTGCAAGGATCATAGCAGTAAAGATATTGGTTAATGCGAAAGTAATTGCTGTTTTAACCATTGAAGGTAGTAACGAGAAACCGCAATTACTTTCGCACCAACCAACTAGAATCATGAGGTGCTGAACCAAGCCTGTTCTGGCTCCAATGAAAGATGATCATCAGCAAGTTTTGCCAGCTCTGCATTCAGTCATGTTAGGTTAACAGCATGAAACTGTCCCGATTGGAAATATTTATACCCCAAAAGGGGGCAAATACTAAGAAAAACACACACATACACACACAGTTGATAAATTTACCAGCCTACCATTGTATGTAAGGGAACTTATCAAAATCTAGTTCAAATATTAATTTTATTTCTATTTAAAATGTCTTTGTTTTACATATGACGAGGCTGAGGCCAAGGGGTTAAAGTGACTTCAGTAAGTCACAATGTAAGTAAATGACATCCTGATCTTCACGTTTTTATAATCTAACCTTTGTTCAAACAATTTAATTATTTGTTGGTCTTACAGTTTTAGCCTATCATAGATCCTTGATATACAGAAGTACAAGGTTATTGGATTTTCAAATCTCATAATGAATTTAGAAATCCTTACCATTCACTTTGTAGAACTATTAGGTTCTTTCTGACCTGTGTTCCAGTAAAACTGATCCCTCTACCCATTGAGTCTCCCACATTTAACCATTACTCAGATTCTGTTCTCCCACCAGACCGTGGATCAATCTATTTATTTCTACAATTTGAGAGTGTTCACAAAGTACTAGTAAAGAGAGTTTAAGCCACTAGAGAGATTTGCACTTAACTGACTATAGAGTATTGAGAAGGGATTGTATTATAGCTAAGTGATTTGAATCCAATATTCTCTCCAGCTAAGTTGGAGCTACTGCTTTTTCATCATGCAATTTTGCTACAACACTAAATGCTGGAGAAATCCTGCTTATCAGTTAGAATGAGCTATACTAGGCTGCAGTAACAACCTCCAAATCTGTGTGTCTTAACCAAAATATATTTCCCGTGTATGTTACATTGCTCTCTTAGGTTGACAGCAGCTCTGTTCCATGTCACTCTCACTCAGGGACTCAGGATGACAGAACCTCTACATCTATAATGTCACGAGAGCAGGAAAAAAGTAACATAGTTGATCACATACGGGCTCACCAAGTCTTCTGCCCAGAAGTAAACACCTTATTGCTGCTCATGTTCCTCATCATGTTATATTGGCCAGTGGAAGTCTCATGGTCTAAGGGATGTAAAATTCCACCAGAATTGAAACACTGGTAACAGCCCTAAAGATTACCACAGCTTAGGTATCTACCATTAATAATTGGAGAGAGTAAAAGTTTTGGCTAAATTTGCATGATAAAAAACGATCTACCTAACTAAACATATTTGTCTTGTGTCTTATGTGTGTAATTCTCTCTGATTGAGATAATATCAGTATCTACTATAAAATCAGTACAAAAGTATATTTTTTTAAAAGGAGGAATATGATTATTTCTAAGTGAACTGTGCCCAAACTGTATCTCTAGGAGAGAGCTTTTATCATTTACATATGTAAATATTCATTTACATAGTTCAATTTCTCTTTCAAATTCACTTTATTGTTATGAATGTAGAGTGATACCCAGCCCATCACAAACAGAGATGGCTAGGTTTCTAAAGCTAATTTCTGCCTGAGGGCTTTGTATTTTAATCATCTCACTTTCTTTTGTTTTTAGTTCTTGCTGTTGTTGGACTTCCTGACCTATTATATGGTAGTGACTCTGGGTTGACCTATCCTTAGTTATTTTTATTTTATTTCCCCCTGTGTAAGAAACTAGTGTAGAAGGTCAGCCTAATCTCCAACTCTCCTGAACATGACAGGTTCTCTACAACTTGAAACTTGTAAATGTCAGTGAATTATATCCTCCATTCCCCTCAACTAAAATGCATTCCCTACACTGCTGATAAAGTAGAAGACCTATGTGAAGTGGGGAAAATTAGGAGTATAATCCTAAGAAGGATATCCATACTTCACGACTCCAAGACCCAAAGGTTTGACTGTCCTTGGCCATATTAAGCCATAATTTTTTTTCCCATTTTTGTTTGTTTGCTTTTTCTTTTTAAGCCAGATACTGGTTGAGTGACAAAGTCACATTCACAAGCATGTTACATGATGGCACTAATTTCATTTTGAAATATCACATTTTACTAATGATAGATAAATGTATTACGTGCCAATTGTACTTACATGTTATTGGTATACATAAGCATGTAACTTGAAAACATTCTTTTAGTACTTTTTATACACACTAGAGTTTCAGAAACATTTCTTTTTGGAAAATTTTTAAATTGACAATGTCTCTAGTTAAATATTAATTTCTACAGCAATTTAAATGGGTTTTCTTTGCAAATGTTCTTGGATACAAATAATAGACCTACATATTTTTAGAACTGAGAAACTTAATTCAAGTCACATCTACATTTTACCAGTTAGAATGATATGGTTTGGCTCTGTGTCCCCACCCTAATCTCATGTCAAATTGTAATCCCCATATGTCAGGGGAAGGGCCTAGTGAGATGTGATTGCATAATAAAGGCAAATTTCCCCCTCACTGTACTCATGACAGTGAGTGAGTTCTCACAAGATCTGATGGTTTAAAAGTGTGGCACTTCCCTTCTCACTTTCTCTTTCCTGCCACCTTGTGAGGAAGGTACGTGCTTCTTCACTTTCTGCCATGATTGTAAGTTTTCTGAGGCCTCCTCAGCCATGCAGAACTGTGATTTAATTAAACTCTTTCCTTTATAAATTACCCAGTCTCCAGTAGTTTTTTATAGCAATGTGAGAATGAACTAATACAGAAGATTGGTACTGAGAATAAGGTACTGCTACAAAGACACCTAGAAATGTGGAAGTGACTTTGGTAACAAGGAAAGGTTGGAACAGTTTGGAGGGCTCAGAAGAAGAGAGAAACTTGAAGGAAAGTTTGGAACTTCCTAGAGACTTGTTGAATGGTTGTGACCAAAATGCTGATAGTAATATGGACAATGAAGTCTAGGCTAATGTGTTCTCAGACGGAGATGAGAAACTTATTGGGAACTGGAGTAAAGGTCCCTCTTGCTATACTTTAGCAAAGAGAATGGAAGCATTTTGCCCCTGCCCTAGAGATCTGTGGAACTTTGAACTTGAGAGAGATAATTTAGGGTATCTAGTACAGGAAATTTCCAAGCAGCAAAGCATTCAAGATATGACCTGGCCTTTTCCAAAACTGTATGCTTATATGTGCTCATAAAGAGAGGATCTGAAATTGGAACTTATGTTTAAAAGGGAAGCACAGAATAAAAGTTTCAAAAATTTGCAGCCTGACCATGTAGCAGAAAAGAAAAACTCATTTTCATGGGAAGAAATTCAAGCTGGCTGCAGAAATTTGTATGAGTAGGGAGTAGCTGAATGTTAATAGCCAAGACAATGGGGGAAATATCTCCAGGAAATTTCAGAGATCTTCATGGCAGCCCTTTCCATAACAGGCCTGGAGGCCTAGGAGGAATAAATGGTTTTGTGTGCAGCCTTGGGACTTGGCGCCCTGCGTCCCAGTGGCTCTAGATCCAGCCATGGCTAAAAGAAGCAAAGGTAGAGCGTGAGCCATTCTTTCAGAGGGTGCAAGCCCCAAGCTTTGGTGGCTTCCATGTGATGTTGAGCCTGTGGGTGCACAAATGTCAAGAGTTGAGGCTTGGCAGCCTCTACCTAGATTTCAGAGGATGTGTGGAATTGCCTGGATGTCCAGGCAGAAGTCTGCTGCAGGGAGCCCTCATGGAGAACCTCTACTAAAACATGCATTGGGGAAATGTGGGGTTGGAGCCCTCCACACAGAGTTCCACTGGGGCAGTGCCCCAGTGGAGCTGTGAAAAGAAGGCCACCATCCTTCAGACCCCAGAATGGTAGATCCACTGACAGCTTGCACTGTGTGCCTGGAAAAGCTGCAGGACTCAACACCAGCCTGTGAAAGCAGCCGAGGGGGCTGTACCCTGTAGAGCCACAGAGACAGACCTGCCCAAGGCCTTGGGAGCCCATCTATTGTGTCAATGTGGCCTGAATGTGAGACATGGAGTCAAAGGGGATTTTGGAGCTTTAAGATTTAATGGCTGCCCTGTTGGGTTTTGGACTTGCTTGGGGCCTGTAGCCCCTTTGTTTTGGCCAATTTCTCCCATTTGGAAAGGGAGCATTTACCCAATGCCTATATCCACATTGTATCTTGGAAGTAACTAACTTGTTTTTTATTTTACAGGCTCATAGGTGGAGGGCCCTTTCCTTCTCTCAGATGAGACTTTGGACTTGGAATTTTGAATTAATGCTGGAATGAGTTAAGACTTTGGGGGACTGTTGGGAAGGCATGATTGGTTTTGAAATGTGAAAAGGATATGAGATTTGGGAGGGGCCAGTAGCAGAATAATATGGTTTGGCTCTGTGTCCCCACCCAAGTCTTGTGTCAAATTGCAATCTTCATTTGTCAGGGGAGGAGCCTTGTGGGAGGCGATTGGATCACGGGGGGAGATTTTTCCCTTGCTGTTCTTTTGATGGTGAGTGAGTTCTCATGAGATCTGATGTTTTAAAAGTATGGCACTTCCCTTCTTGCTCTCTCTCTCTCTCGCTGCCTTTTGAAGAAGGTGCCTTGCTTCTCCTTCATTTTCTGCCATGATTGTAAGTTTCCTAAGGTCTCCCTAGCCATGAGTAACTGTGAGTCAATTAAACCTCTTTTCTTTATAAATTGCTAAGTCTCAGGTAGTTCTTTATAGCAGTGTGAGAATGGACTAATAATCTAGGGAGTATTAAGGTTCTGAAAGGTTTTTCACAGTAAGGAAAGAAGAATTTCTGGGAAGCCTTTGTCAACTAAAAAAAGAAAACGTTTTCAATGGGCAACATCAAGGGAAAGCGATAAGAGTAACGATATATTGGCCAGGCATGGTGGATCACACCTAAAATCCAAGCACTTTGGGAGGCCAGCGTGGGCAGATCATCTGAGGTCAGGAGTTTGAGACCAGCCTGGCCAACATGGTTAAGCCCTGTCTCTACCAAAAATAAAAAAAAATAGCTGGGTGTGGTGGCAGGCACCTGTAATCCCAGCTACTTGGGAGTCTGAGGCAGGAGAATCACTTGAACCTGGGAGACAGAGGCTGCAGTGAGTTGAGATTGTGTCACTGCACTCCAGCCTGGGCAACAGAGTGAGACTCCATCTCAAAAAAAAGGTGGGGGATAACAATATTATATGAATCACTTATTTTTTCATGTTTAGGATGCCTTATCTATGCTTTTTAAAGGTAGATATAATAACTACCATAGTACAGCTTTGCTTACTAGGCTTGAACTCCATATTTATCAGGTGACTGTTGTGTAGTGGCTGCCTAGAGGCTGTATTAAGAAAGATTCTGAGGACACATAAAGCCTTGGCATCAAGGTGCTGTGATTGTTTGTTTATGTCTGCCTGGCTCAGGGAATGAGAGAAACGGCACGTGTGCTGCACTTTGTTGTGTCTGAAGTACCCAAAGTATAAGCAAATGTACTGGTTAGGAATACCATAGTTTAATTTTGCCCATGACACTCGATAAAGAGTATAAAAACCTTTGATTAGCTTTGTGTATTCCATTTTCCTGTCAATACATTGAATAGTTTGTTTAAAAAGGGTTTTAAAGTTTTTCTTTTAAATCAGAACATGAGAAATCAAATGCATTGGTGGTCACCTTGCACTGGTTGGATGAAGAACAGGGAATTGAAATAGCTGTTATCCAATGATTTCCTACAATATTTGGGGACTGCTAAAGAAGGATACTGTGTAGAAACAATTCTAAAACATGTTTCTGAGAGTAGTTAACTGGAGAAAACCCCCTTGCAATTTGTTCTTGGAAGATCTACATTTAAAACTGTATTTTGCGCCCCTGCCATCCCTGCAAAAAAAATAGAAAGAAAACACATTGTGATTTATAGCAGAGAAAGTTTCAAGAAGTGGCCCTTCAGGACATCTCTGAAGCATTACTATATTTTCTTCTAGTTTATGAGTAGTAAGGACACTGAAAATTGTTGCAGGGGAAACAAAAGGAAATTACGAAGCATTTGTTGTAAAATTCCCCAGACACGGACAGTGAGAAGATAATGAATCCTTTACAATCAAGGACACACAAGTTACGAAAGAAAGAACTCAGCCAAAAATATGTATGTTATAGACTGTATTGTAGGCATTTACAACCAAAAAATATATATACTCTAATAAAGTAAAATAAATCTGAGTATATTATATAATTGCAAACAACAGTTGTAAGTAACTTTGTCTCAATTCTACGTTTTCTCAGCATGAAGGTCAATATGGTAGCTTTGACTTGGAATACGAGTCAGGAATCCCAAATTTGAATCCTAGATTTTTTTACTGACTAGCTATGTGATTTCTAGCCAGCTGCATGATGTCTCTGGACTTTAACTTTCTCTCTTAAACTGTTCTGTTTGGATTAAATAATCTCTAAAATACATTTTTACTCTAAAAGGTATGATGATGTTATGTAAAGCAGAAAGGACACCCACCTGCACACCAAAACAAGTGGTCAGAGATTGCACTTGGTGGGAAAGAATGAACTTGAAGACAAGCCTAAAACTGATGTAAATATGCTCCTATTGGCTTTTCTGGATTGGCAGTTTAAAGAAGATTGGGAAACTGATTACTCTTTATCTTGGTGCACCTTGAAAGCACTCAGGCTTGCTCCTGGTTGGCACCATAAAGAAGAAAGCACTGGGTCAGGAAGGGCACAAGGGGCTGGGGAAGAAGACCCAGTTTCCATTTAAGCACCTGTAGCTCTCAGTTGTTTCTCTGGAGAAGGCACACTTCTTCTTCTTCTTTTTTTTTTTTTTTTTTTTGAAACAGAGTTTCACTCTGTCACCCAGGCTAGAGTGGCATGATCTCAGCTCACTGGAACCTCCGCCTTCTGGGTTCAAGCAGTTCTCCTGCCTCAGCCTCCTAAGTAACTGAGATTACAAGCACCTGCCACTATGACCAGCTAATTTGTATTTTCAGTAGAGATGGGGTTTCACCATGTTGACCAGGCTGGTCTTGAACTCCTGGCCTCATGATTCACCCACTTTGGCCTCTCAAAGTGCTAGGATTGCAGGCGTGGGCCACTGTTCCCAGGCTTGAAGGCACACTTATGTTGTCCTAAAGTAGGAATGAGACACCCCCTCCTCAAAGTGATAGAGTCACTAAAGTATAACTGTCCCTGCCTGTGGAAACACTGTCAATCACCTGTGGACTTCTAGCCCTGACCCTCATCTTCAGAACATATTTCAATCCCTGGGTAGCATGTTGCATCCGTCCAAGCTACTGGGGCAGAAAAAGATGAAAAGTCACTTTATAAGAGACTTTATAAGAATTGCTATAAGAATTTTAGCCTCGGTGAGAAATTGAGAATGGAAATCAGTAAGTGATGCAAGAGATTTTACAAATGATGATCAATAGAATTTGCTGATGGATTAGTGGGGCCAAAAATTAGAAGCGCCAGAATGAGAAATATCGTTTCCTTAATTTTGAAACCAGGGAACTGAATGATTTCAATGCAGAAATAGGTAAAATATGAGCCTGTAAATGACCTCTTTCCAGGGAACTAATCTTGCCAGATACTAGCCTAGCCCACATCCCAGATCTTCACCCCATACTGCCCAGTTGTCCTCTAGCACAGCACTGTATTTCCTTTATCAGAGCCTGTATTTTATTATGCATTTTTAAAAACGTGTGGTCTGTGTTTTGCACTACATTGTTAGCTCTATGAAGACAAGATTCCATCCGTCTTGTTCACACATGTCTGGTGCATAGTAAGTGCTCAATAAAATGTTTATTCAATCAGCTAATTAGTGAATTAGAGTTTCACAAAGAAAGAGCAACATAGTCAAATAAAATTGAGAAATGCTGCATACTATATACCCCTCTTGTGGAATATGAACAGATAGTTTTCTTAATAACTTCATTTATTTTATGTGTGTTAAAAATCTGGAATACCTCTTTATTTCAGATATATCAATGTTTACAATAGGAATTTTTTTTTCAAAATAATTTTCATTTTTGAAGAAAATAATAGAAGTGGCATGTGGTTATGGCAAAAATCCAAATATATCATGGCTGAACTGAAAGAACAGTGAGATGTGTTAGTTTTCTCTAATAATATACAATAAACTATCAAAAACTCAATGGCTTAAAAGACAACATAAATTTATTATCTAAAACTTTCAGAAATCAAAAGTCCTAAAATCCATTTGTTGGAATAGCTGTGTGACTTCTGGAGGCTTCCAAGAAGAATCTGTTGCTTGCTTTTTCTACCTTCTAGGATGTATTGGTCCATTTTCACACTGCTGCTGAAGCCATCCCCAAGACTGGGCAATTTACAAAAGAAAGAAGTTTAATAGACTTACAGTTCCAAATGGCTGGGAAGGCCTCACAATCATTGTGAAAGGTGAAAGGCACATCTCATATGGCGGCAGACAAGAGAAAAATACTTACGCAGGGAAACTTCCATTTTTAAAACTATCAGATCTCATGAGACTTATTCACTATCACGAGAACAGCATGGGAAAGACCCACCCCATGATTCAATCACTTCCTACCAGGTTCCTCCTGGACACGTGGGAATTATGGGAGTTATAATTCAAGATGAGATTTGGGTGGGGACACAACCAAATCATATCATAGAAACTCTCTGCCTTTCCTTGGTTTGTGGGCCCTACTGGTGATGGCATCTTTCAGACTTCTGATTTGTTTTCACATCTCCTCTGACTTCTCCTCTTCTGCCACCCCTTAGAAGGACCCTTGTGATTACATTGGACCCACCAGGATAATCTCAGATCACCTCCCCAATTTAATATCCCTAATTTAATCATACCTGCAAAGCCCCATTTGCCATGCAAGATAACATATTCACAGGTTTCAGGGATTATTCTGTGAGCATCTTTGGGGGACCATTATTCTATTTATCACAAGGGGAATTCTGATTAAAATCACTGGATTGAACTTAAGTAGTAGATTTATTGCAAGAATATCCTCACATCTTCACCACTCACCATATCGAAGCCTTTGAAATGTCTCTTTGTAGTTCTGTCCACCAAGGTTTCCTCACTACTTGAATCTGGATTGCCCTTGCGACCTGTTTTGGCGAATAGACTGTGGTGGAAGTGATGATGTGCCATGCGCAATCATAAGGGTTATTTGCTTCTGCTTTTGCCTTTGGAAAGCTCATCCTAAGAAGCATCAGAGAACAAGCCTAGGACAGCCTGGAAGATGAGAGAACCATGACTTGGACAAACTCATCACCTCAGCGAACAGCTAGTCAACCAGCTGACATTCTGATATATGAATCAGACCATCCTAGACAAATCAGAGTCCGGCCAACTTGTCAGCTCACCATAATACCTAAGTGAGTCCAGAAGAGGTCGGATAGACCTGGCTGAGATTACCGGAATTATGCAGCTGATTCAAGGACTCTCAGCAATATTCAATATTCATTGCTTTAAGACACTCAGTTTTAGAGTCGTTTGATAGTTTGTCACACAAAAATAGTATAATGATATCAGTATTTATCTCCACTTCTCTCAAAAACTCAATCTAATGACGATAAAGGGTTGTATCCATCACTGTTGTTTTGTTTTTATCCCACAAGGATAAAGAAAAAATGGACAGAATAGAGAAACATTTTGGAAGCTCAAAAACAAAAGGACCACTTAATGATGGATTTAGCAGACACACACACACACGTGCGCACACACACACACACGTGCACACACACACACACACACAAGCTGGCTTAGCAATAGGAAAACAATGAGAAGAAATGCAATTCTTTGTGCAGAAACTCCAAGATGATCAGAGATTTACAGCACCAGTGCTCTTGCAAGGATATGTTTGTGTGAGAGAGACATAAAACTAGTAATTTTTTAAAGTCCCTTTGAGAAACGTAGTTTGAGATCCAATCTCCACTCTCTCCATAGGCCACCCAGAGAAAAGGAGTGAAGTTTTATTATACTTCACTTCTTTGGTATGAATGAGATAAAAAGAGGGCCTCTGGAGTAGAGAACATCAGGCACAGTTGAGGGTCCTAATGAAGGCTGAGAAACAGAGAGTTAAGTGAAATCTCATATTCTGCATGCTGTGATCTCCAGCTCTCTTTTTCCACTCATCTCTCAGAAAGTCAATCTTACTGAGAAAGAAAGAAAGAAGAAAGAAAGAAAGAAAGAAAGAAAGAAAGAAAGAAAGAAAGAGAAAGAAAGAAAGAAAGAAAGAAAGAAAGAAAGAAAGAAAGAAAGAAAGAAAGAAAGAAAGAAAGATTATTTCCACGTAAATGTGATCGAGATACAGAAAAGACCCAGATACTGATATCTGTGCTCCTCCAATGGAATGGCCAGTCCCTCCAATTAACCCTAAAGTGGAACTCACGATTGACAAGAGCATGGCACAGAGCTTGTTCTGCTTTTTGGTGGACCACATTTAATGTAACCGATCACCGATGAGCGTTCAATTTCCATGGAAATTCTCTAACACAAAAGACGAGGTCAAGACAAATACAAAGAAAAAGGTAACCTGAAGGAGGCAGACAATGCAGAAAGGTGTTTTGTTTTGTTTTAGTCTAGAGAGCTGACAATTAAAAAAAAAAAAAGAAAAAAGAAAAATGTCATATTTGTAAGCAAATGTGTTTGTTTTTTCTAGGGCTGACTTCTTAGGAGACACAAGAAATGACATATAAGAACATAAAGAAAAAAAGGGAGTTTTTTAAAAACTATGTTTATTGTTAATATTATCTTAGAGGTAAGTAAAGATGGTACATTCATGAGAAGAAAAAACAAGAAACTATCAAAACTCAAAGAGCAAAGAGCAAATGCTAGAGAATTCAAAACATGCTCAAAGAAATTTAAAGTCTCAAAGAATGGTTGAATGACAAAGAATTGGAAATATGCCAGAAAGTAAAACAAATCCTAAAAAAGATAGAAAAGGGGGACGAACAAAACAATGAAATAGAGCATAGGAGATTTGGGGAATCAGTCCTGGAGATTCAATATTTATACAGACATTCAGAAAGAAAGAATAGAAGCAAGAGAAAAAGTCATCAAAGAACAAATGCAAGATCATTTACCACGATTAAGGCGTCCATTGAGTAGGTGTTCAGCACAATGGATGAAAGAAGACTCACACCAGGTCTCAGCATTGTGAAATTTCGGCATAGAGGCAGAAATGAAACCATACAAATTTCCATAAAAATTTTAAAATATTATGTGAAGCCAATCAGAAATTATAATTCCTTCACACTTATCACAGCAGTATGGAAGTCTAAGAGACAGGAATGCTACCTTCAAAACTACTAGGGATTTTTTTCCTCAACAGTCCCAGTTATTTCTTGCTACATAGCAAACAATTCCAAACCTCTAAATCATTTGTTTTTCTCCCAAATCTGCACTTTGGATAAGGTTCATAAGAGAATGTTTTCCTGCTCCACGTAGCATGAACCAGGATGGTGTGACTGGTCAGGAGAATTCCCTTCCAAGTGAGCTTACTCAGGTGACTGGTGAGTTGCTGCTGCTATCACTTCTACTTCATGTGGGTGTCTCCACTGAGTGGTTTCTGCTTCCTCACCGTATGAGGAACCCAACCCACTGGACAGGTTCCAAGAGTAACTGTCTCAAGGAAAAAAAAAATAAGAAGAAAATCCTAACACTAGACAACATTTTGTGTCTTACCCTTGGATGTCACATAGCGTCACTACCACCAGAGTCACGTATCTGTTCAGATTCAGATCAGGAAACAGAGACCACCCTCCCATCTCTATGAGAGGAGCGTCAAAGTCACATTCTAATAGCATGTGGGATGGGAGCTGTTGTAGCTACTTTTGGAAAATATAATATCCCACATCAACCCAGAATTCCATACCCAGATAACTATTTATTAATTAAGTGCAAAGGTTGAATGAAGGTATTTTTCAAACATGTCAGATGTTAGAAAATTTGCCTGCCAGGTACTTATTCTCAGGAATATGTAGGAGAATGTGCCTTATCAAGACATGAGAATAAACCGATAAATATGAGGATTGAAATCCAGGAATGCAGAAGCTTCATAGAGCCTTCATAGAGAGATGAAGGACTCCCCAGGATGGTGACGGGTGATCTCAGAGTGGCAGTTGTCTATCACTTGTAAAGACCAACCAACCTGGACAGAAGGCTCTAGGAGTGATGTCTCCAAGAATATCTCATTTTTACAATGTAGGATGTTTGATTGTATTGAGGAAGATTTAATCTATTAGGGAAGAAATTGAGGTTAGAGATGGGCACATAGAAAACTAAGGAGACAAAGACATAAGACAGTCAAATTCAAGAAAGAGTTTTCAAGGCAAGAAAAGCAATTCTATCCTACTGACTTAAGTAAGAATAGTGTTTATATGGTCATAAAATATCAACATTAAATACCTATAGAACCAAAATTCTGCTGTATTTGTATTGAGAGAATGGGATGTGTGGTTGAAATGTGGATGTGGATGGGAGTAGGGGAGATTGAAGAAAACTAAGTCATTATTTTCTACAATAGGAAATGAATAGTTGAGGTCTAAAATTTAGACATCAGGAAGTTGTCATGTAAGTATGCCTCTTAGAGACATTGATAAATAAATTTATAAAGTGATCTGAAAGTGCTTGCCTCTGGTAAATGGGATGAGTGAGGAAGGATGACCAGGGAATGAATAAAAGGAATGCTATTTTCATAAACCTCATTAAACTTTTTTTTTTTTAATGGAGTCTCACTCTGTTGCCCAGGCTGGGATGCAGTGGTATAATCTCTGCTCACTGCAGCCTGAGCCTCCCAGGTTCAAGTAATTCTTGTGCCTCAGCCACCTGAGTAGTTGGGATTACAGGTGCCTGCCACCATGCCTGCCTAATTTTTGCTTTTTTTGTACAGATGGGGTTTCACCACGTTGGCCAGGCTGGTCTCGAACTCCTGTCCTCAAGCGATCCACCTGCCTTGGCCTCCCAAAATGCTGAGATTACAGGCATGAACCACCGCATCCAGGCCCCTCATGAAACTATTTGACTCTCAAGAATAAGGAATAGGGAAACCTACATTTTTCCTTGGAGAGCACATTGTGGTTTTCACTCTCTGTAATCACCGCCAGATGTTACCAGCGTCTCTGGGAGGAAAGGGCAGAGGGGCTAGCTGTGTGTATGGCAGTGGAGCTGCTCCTATCTTCCCACAGCTGCCTACCTCACCCAGAAGCTGCAGGAGCACTTCCCAGCTTCCCGTGCACCCAGGGCTGGTAGAGGACAGAGGGGCCTGCACCAAAGGTGTCCTCATCTGTTTCTTGCTGCCTCCATGGCCTTAGAGGAGAGAATTTACTTCTTAAAATTGACCTTTGATAAATGGGACAGAAATAACTATCACTTCCAAAAAAACTCATTAAGCTTCCTGGGAAATATGGATGTAAATAAAATATTGATTAAAAGCTAAAAGGATTTTAATTAGGTTACTTAGTTTAATAGTTTAATTTGGCAGAAACAGACAACTTGGACAAGGTTCTTTGTGTAAGCACATTTCAATTCACTAATTAAAATTTCAGATGGCAATCTGAGATTAGCAAAGGGATCTTCAAAGGCAAGCAAGATGCCCATTTATTTTATTTTATTAAAAAAAAAAAAACTCAAAGCAATTGTAAGATGTTACTTTGAGTTCTCTCTTGGAAATAATGTGAGTGCCTGAATATATTGTAACCCACTTTGGTCCATATACCAGCTCTAATTAATTTATAGTGAACAGGAAAGATAACTTGGTGGCAAACATCACATAAATTATACTTTTATTAAAGAATCTCCTGTGTTTTTAACAGAATGGAGAGAATCGGTCTTTCGCAGATACAGTGTTATTAAGCAGGAGAAATTAACTCCTAAACATGTAAAACTCATAGCACAGAGAAATGTTATTTATTCACCCCAATTCAGCTAGTGCATAAACTATTTTGAAAGGAGACACCCAGTGAACCTCTATTTTGAGTCCCTATTAGGTAATTAGATATCAATATACTAAATGGCATACTTCAAGGTCAGAGCTATGTCTGTGCTCTGTTTAACACGGTGCAGCACACAGAGTATATCAGTTGGGGATAGTGATTACAAGAACAGACTCTAGAGTCACATGCCAGGGCTCAAATCCTGGTTTGCCACTAAATAGTCACATGACCTTGGGCACTTTAAATAGCATTCCTATGTCTTAGTTTCCACAGGTATAACATAGAAGAGGTAATAATTTTACCGACTTTGCAGAATTATGATGAGGATTAAAAGCATACATTTAAAACAGTAAGTGAAGCTGTAGAATGTGATCATACCTAATAAATGTCAGTTCTAGAAATATGTAAATTAGAGTGGTAGAATTGCAGAAAATTGAAAATTGTTATTTTTAACGGGAGACAAAGAAAAAGAATAATCATCACGGACTATATTTTAAGATAGATCTAGATTCAAATCCTCACTCTAATGTTCATTAGCTGTGTGTGCCTTGAGCAAGTCACTTAACTGCTGTGCTTCAATTTCCTTTTATGCAAATGAGGATAACCACACCTCACTCAGAATGTTATGGAAGAGTCAATCATGTTAAGGCCCTATAAAAACTTGACCCATAGGACTCGTTCAACGAATGTTAAGTTACCATCTTTTCTCTTATACAATAAATAAAAGAATAGGGCCAGGCACGGTGACTCACGCCTGTAATCCCAGCACTCTGCGGGGGCCAAGGCAGGTGGATCACGAGATCAGGAGATCGAGACCATCCTGGCTAACACGGTGAAACCCCGTCTCTACTAAAAATACAAAAAATTAACCGGGTGTGGTGGCGGGTGCCTGTAGTTCCAGCTACTCGAGAGGCTGAAGCAGGAGAATGGCATGAACCCCGGAGGCAGAGCTTGCAGTGAGCTGAGATCACACCACTGCACTCCAGCCTGGGCGACAGAGTGAGAGACGTCATCTCAAAAAAATAAATAAAAAAAAGAATAGAGGACATATGTCTGGTGAACTACACTATAAAAATTTATAGATGTGGTGACTCAAGGTGGTAGCTTCCATTACTTTAAATTCTGTAGGAAGGACTTCAGTGATGTATTGATTTTATGAAAGCTACCCAAACACAGGAGGGCCTGCGTATGCCCTGATACAATCAAAATCCATCACTCATCCATTATAGGAGAGGCAGCATTTTGATTCACACACACATTAATTGTACATGTCAAAAATGCTGGTATTTACATAAAAAATCATCAGAGCTTTTGTACAAAAGCCATGACAGTGGGATGACATTCACTCCCTCTTTAACAACTTCAGAGAAAGTGCTGAAGGCACTAATCTCACCTCACGACTGTGTTTGTGACCTCAGCCCAAATATTTCACTGATATCATGTTAAGATACTGGGTTGAAATTCTTATGTGATGCTGATTTCCACGTAAATTTCCAAATACCTTTCATTGATACAAATGCAACTGAATGGAGATAAGACCACTGGTTTCAGAAGGAAAGTCAACATATTTCCTATGATTATCACCAGTAAATAAGGCAACCAGACACCCCTTTGTTTATTTTTAATAAAGTCTTTATTAGGCCAAAAATCATGAAGATGAAAAACAGAGAGAAGTGAGAGGGAAGCCTGTCTATCAAATATTCAAAGAACTGAGATTTTTAATCTGGTTTTACATCCCCCTAATCTATGTAATTTGAATATTACAACCATTTTGGTATAGCCAAAGATTTCTCTTCATCATTCAAAATTGTCAATTCCTGTTTTGAAGGTCTTGGTTTAGCAGAAAGTTGGAACAAGTCGCCTTCCCAGAGTTTTATTTCTTCTAACACTTAGGTCAAATTATTCTAATGTTCCCGTTTACTCCTTTAAAACTCAGCTTCTGTTGGAATCTGCCAAAGCCTTCTTCTTTCTTCCTACCACTTTCCAAACCCATAATCTGTGCCACTCAATTAACATGTATTTTCAACCTATGACATGTGCCCAATTTATCTTAATAACAACATGGATGAGTAAAAGAAGTACTAGGACCATGACCTTGTGAAATGTATATTATAGCTTGAGAGGCAAAAACCGATGAATACAAATAGAGAAAGTGTAAGACGACATGTAATGAAAAGCATAATTGTGTAGCTCAGGGCATATATGAACAGGATGACCCAATAAAATATGCTTATAAAGCCAGGTGGGGTTTCAAACTCCCTTTACTGGGAATGGGATTACAGGTCATTTCATTCTGCCTCCCACATGTACCATGTGCCACTCTATAGTAATGAAACGGAAATCACTCACCATACACACAAATCTTTGCACTATTGAATAAATAAATACATACTTAAAGTCCAACTTTTTTCTAAATTAAAAAAATCTAATTAATATTTTTTCCCCTGATTTGGTAAAGTATTATAGATCCTGTGGGGTGAACCAATTGGTGGCTAGGTTTAATGACACAAGGCAATCACTGACTGCAAAGGCTTTTTCTCCAACAAAAGCCATATTCTATTAGTATTCAGTAAATCCTTGAAACAGACATAAGCTCAAGCCACCAGGCAGCTCTTTGTCTGTCATTATCGGCTGTTCTTTGATGAAACTGCTATCTTGGAAAATGCATCTGCCTTCCATGGGAGATTGTTAAGCACTGAAGAATGAATCAACCTGCAATTTCTAGGCTGTGTAGTTTTGCTCTGAATAGCAACCAATGGAAGAAGGTAAGTGTGGCATCTCTGATCAGCCTGATCCTGAAATAAGAAGGTTATACAACCAATTTCAAAGCCAGTTTTTGTTCATTGGGTAAAAATTCGCTAAATCCCATATATCTCCTAAGGGACTCTATCTATTTTTCATTTTTTTCCCTAAAATTAAAAGAAAACCTACCCAACTAATAAAAACAAACCTTTAATTCCAGCAAGGCAAGATGATAATGCAATTTTAACTCAAGCTTCATTTGAAATTAACTGATTAGAATATCCTAGATGATGAAATGCTAGGTTAGTCATCTTTGGAAACTGAAGTTATCCTTTGGTGCTTGAATAGACATCTTTGAACATTATTCTTTCCATCTCCTCTAAATTTCACTTTCAAGTCCTTTCCTCTAGTCTCCAGTGTCATTGTGTGGAACTATAGTGATAGTGCCCATTGTTCCCCCAAAGTCATAGTTGTGTAGATTCATGTTTCCACTGTGAACTTCTGACATGAGATTATCAAAGATACATAAAACAGAGCAAACTGTCCTTTCTTATCTCCCCAATCACATCTTTATTTCATTGTCATTATTCTACGTAGTCATAGGGCTGACATATAAAAATGGTCTAGACTATAGCTTCAATTTCTGCATGGAAACATGGCTTGTGTTCCTAGCATGACATCCATTAAAATGGTAATGTTAGATCGATGGACCTGTGCTGAGTCAAACACTCTGCCAAGAATGTGTGAATGCAGGTAGCCTTTCTACCAGGGGCACAAACTGAAATAATTGTCACATTTACTGAACACTTGCCATGTGTCAGAAACTATTCCAGGGACTCTGTATGTAGTGAGTTCAATTAATCTTTATATACCCCTGTGAGGTAGGTATTATTGTTATCTTCATATCCCATATGAAAAAAATAAAGAGAAGGTAAGTACCTTGCCAAGGGTTACACCACTAGTAAATGAAGGCAGAAGGATTAGCAGCCAAGTCTTGTGGCTATAGTCAGCTTCCTAAATTCCTACTTACCTCGAAAACTACTGTAGGGTTAAAGCAGGTTATAGAAATGAGCAAAGCAGACAATCCCAGCTTCTGGATGCTAGGTAGGACTATGGACTTGATATTGACATATCTATTCATATTACAGAAGAAACCTGAAACCTGGATTGCTTATGTTAAGTCCATTTGCTTTCTAAATGTTGAGAACCAGAACAAGACAAGAATGCCTACTCTCACCACTCCTCTTCCACATAGCACAGGAAGTCCTAGCCAGAGCAATCAGGCAAGAGAAAGAAATAAAAGGCATCCAAATAGGGAAAAATGTCAAATTATGTCTCTTTGTTAACAATACGGTTTTATACTTAGAAAACCCTAAAGACTTCACCCACAAGCTCTTAGAACTGACAAATGACTTCAGTAAAGTTTTAGGATACAAAATCAATATACAAAAATCAGTAGCATTTCTATACACCAATAATGTTCTAACCGAGAGCCAAATTAAGAACACAATTCCATTTATAATAGCCATGAAGAAAATTAAATACCTAGGAAGACAACTAACCAAGGAGGTGAAAGATCTCTACAAGAACTACAAAACACTGATGAAAAAAATCAGAGAGGACACAAATAAATGGAAAAACATTTCATGCTCACGAATTGGAAGAATCAATAGTATTAATATGACCATACTGTCCAAAGCCATTTACAGATTCAATGCTATTTCTATAAAACTACCAATGTCACTTTTCACATAAGTACAAAGAACTATAAAATTAATATGGAACCAAAAAAGAGCACAAATAGCCAAAGCAATCCTAAACAAAAAGAATGAAGCCAGAAGCATTGCATTACCTGACTTCAAACTATACTATAAGGCTACAGTAACCAAAACAGCATGGCAATGGCACAAAAACAGACACATAGACCAATAGACCAGATTACAGAACCCAGAAATGAAGCCACACACTTACAACCAGCTGATCCTCACAAGTTCAACAAAAATAAGCAATGGAGAAAAGACCCTCTATTAAATAAATTGTGCTGGGATAACTGTTTATCCATATGCAAAAGAATGACACCGAACCCCTACCTACTACCAGATATAAAAATTAACTCAATATAAAGACTTACATGTAAGGCCTCAAACTATAAAAATCCTAGAAGAAAACCTAGGAAATACTTTCCCCATATTAACCTCGGCAAATAATTTATGGAGATATCCTCAAAAGAAATTGGAACAAAAGCAAAAATTTGCAAGTGGGACCTACTTAAACTAATGCACTTCTGCATGGCAAGAGAAACTATCAAAAGAGTAAACAGACAACCTACAAAATGGGAGAAATATTCACAAACTATACATCTGACAAAGATTCAAAATCTATGAGGGACTTAAACAAATCAATAAGCAAAATGCAAATAAGCTCATTAAAAATAGGCAAAAGACATGAACAGATACTTCTCAACAGAAAACATGTAAGTGACCCATAAACATATGAAAAAATGCTGATCATCATGAATCGTCAGAGAAATGCAAATCAAAACCGCAACAAGATACCTTCTTACACCAGTCACAGTAAATTTTGTTAGAAAGTCAAAAAACAACAAATATTGGCGAGGCCGTGGAGAAAAGGAGACACTTACAAACTGTTGGTTGGAATGTAAATTAGTCCAGCCAGTGTGGAGACAAATTTGAAGATTTCTCAAAAATGAAGAGTTGAAATACCATACAACTCAGTAATTCCATTACTGGGTATGTACCCAAAGGGAAATAAGCCATTCTACTGAAAGGGCACATGCAACCGTATGTTCATTGCAGCAATAGTCACAATAGCAAAACTTGGAATCAACCCAAGTACTCATCAATGGTGGATTGGATAAAGAAAATGTGGTACATATACAGCATGGAATACTATGCAGCTATCAAAAAGAATGAAATCAAGTTCTTCATAGCAACATGGATGCAGCTGGAGGCCATTATCCTACATGAACTAATGTGGAAACAAAAATCCAAATAACATTTGTTCTCACTCATAAGCGGGAGCTAAACATAAAGACAGGAATAATAAACAATGGGGACAACTAGAGCAGGAAGAGGAAGAGGAAGGAAAGGGCTGAAAAACTTCCTATTGGGTACACTGCTCACTACCTGGCTGACGGATTCAGTCATACTCTAAACTTTAGCATCACACAATATACCTTTGTAAGAAATTTGCACATGTATCCTCTTTATTCTAAAATAAAAGTTGAATAAGAAAAAAAAAATCGCTAAATATTTAGTATTATTTTATAAATGTTTTTAAACACCATTCTTGAAAACAAACCACACTTCTAGAGACCACAAGTTCACAACCTCTACTTTAAACACACAGCGTGGCACATTAGACTACAGCACAAACTGCACGAGAAGCTGTTTACACTTTTAAGAAGAAATTTGCAGAATTGTCAAGCTGAGGCCCATATAGCTCATCTCGGCCAACATTCTATCCCAAGTGAGAACTGTAGTGCATCAGCTCATTTCATCACCCGGCCAAAAAAATTGTTAGAAAAATCTTCCTTCTATTCCATCAAAATAGTCCTTTTGGTGTTTGATTTAGGTGATCTTAGCTCTGATTCTCTGGAGATACACCACTAAGACAAATCTTTTTTTCTACAGAATACTCTTTCAGCTTTCTTTCAACTTCTTCATCTTCTATTTTATATTGTACAATCACAGATTCTTCAATAATTCCAGTGACATGGCTTTAAAAACTTCCCAGCCTTTAAATAAAGGCAAATAATAACTTTTATCAAGCATCTAATATGTGCTATTCTGATGGTGTCCAAAGTCTTTTATTGATTTACAGTTGTCTACCATAAATATATTTTGAATATATATTGTTATATGTTTAACTTTATATGTTACTTCATAAATTGTATATGCCTAGATAATATACATTTGCTATCTCAAGGCATAATACATATTTAATTTAGTTCAAGGTTTCTCAACCTCGACACTATTGATTGGAGGCCAGATAATTCTTTGTTGGTGGTGGGAGCTATATAATGTACATTATAGGAGGTTTAACTACATCCCTGGCCTCTCCCCACTACAGGCCAGTAGCACCTCTCAGTTTTAATAACTAAAAATGTCCAGGCATTGCTAATATTCCAAATGTCTCCTCAGGGGCAAAGTCACCCCTGATTTAGAACCATTGAGTTAGGGCAAGGTTTACCATTCAATGTTATAGATCTAAACGCATAGTTCAGATGTTCTTCTTGACAATTTCAAATTTGTTAGCCAGCTTCTTTAGACTTATTTAGATTGCTATTGCTTTTAGCTCTCCATGTGGCTAATGAGGAGTTTGTGCTGGGAACAGAAGTACAAGTTCTCCCACCTTGTTTGGTTTCCTTGTTCTACCATTAGTTTCACTTTTGATCTGGTGCCTCATTGAGAGAAACTTCTCAAGTTACTTCTGAAACCCACTTAACTGGGCCTGTTTAAGTTGAAGTACGTCACGATCCCCAGAACACACAGCAGTGTGGGCACCAGGATGAAACCTTTGCTCCAACCCCGTATATAGTATGGGGTATGTGACACGTGATCATCTCCCAGAGAGCATGCCAGTGACAATCTGTAGAACAAAGACCACCTAGGTTCCATGAATTTCTTTCTCTCTATAAAATGTAAATATTAATAGTAGTTCTAATAATTTTATCTTCCCACAAAGAACTGTTTTGCTCCTCTCTGGGTTACATATATCTCACTTTAGAGATCATGGTACCCAGCAATGGAAACTCCAGGAACATTACCTTATTTATTTCAGATTAAAAATTTCCACTAAAATATGAAACCCAAACAAGAGCAGGAAGGCCTTCTCATCAGTGCTGTGTCAGGAGGACCTTCACCCACCGAGGATGCTCCCTAACCTCCTCCTAGTGAGGTGTCTGGGCAGGTAGGTGGCAGGTTGAGTCCCACTGTGCTGCCAGATTTTGTAGTATTAGAATCCTTTTCCATTTTGTTAAGATCTTTTCAAAACTCCGGTCTCCTCTGGATTTCTGTTCCTTTTGCCTGCCTAGGGTCTATTTCCCTTCCTTCTTGTTACGGCTTCCTCCTCCCTTCTCTGTGCATGTGCTGGACTCCAGAGGGAACGTGTAACTCAGGCTAGGCTAATTAGTTGTTCTTGCAACTTGGAATATGAGTCTTGCAGGACCCAAAGATGAAAACTATCATGGTTTATACCTCCCCGAGCTGCCTGCTGAATAGACTATCCATTCATTCCTGCTTCTTGGATCACCAGAGTGTCCCTAATCCTCCCTTTCCAGGGCCTGTTATCCTGCACCTCCTCTGATTTTATAAGCCACACTAAAGCTAAAGTGGATGTCTTTTGCTTAAAGGAAATCTAGTGGATTGAAGCTTTAAATATACTAGCTCTCTTCGAGTTTTATCCTAACTCAAAACATGATCATTGTTCTTCTAAATCTTTATCCAAGAGGCACTGCTGAATCAGGATTCAGACTCTCTCAATTTTTATGTACTGACTATCAATAAACAAACTTTTAAAACAATTATAATAGCTCACATTACTGAGTGTTTATTACATGTTAGGTGCTGTTATGTGTTAGGCACAATTAGGCTTGCCTTTACAGAGTGTTTATTATGTTAGGAAGCATTTATTTTTTGAAAAATAAACTTTATCTTGAGAAAAGTTTAGATTTGTAGAAAAATTGCAAAGATAGTACAGAAAATTCTTATACGCTTCACTCACTTCCCTCCAATGTTGGCATCCTACATAACTATGCACATTTGTCAAAACTAAGAAAATAACAGTGATGAATTGCTATTAACTACAACTACAGGTTTTATTTGGAATTTACCAGTTTTCATCACTGTTTTCTTTCTGTTCCAAGATCCAATCCAGGTTCCATATGTGTTTAGAAGTGCTTTACTTTTATCAACTTATTTCCTTCTCACAGCAACCTATGATACAGGCAACATTGTTGTTTGTTGTTGTTGTTGTTGTTTTGGTTTTTTTTCCTGTTTTACATATGAGGAAACTGACACAGAGAACATAAGCCATTGGTGAAAGTCACACAGCAAGTGGCAAAACCAGAATTTGAACTCAGAACCCTGGCTCCTCAGCCTTTTTTTTTTTTTTTTTGAGATGGAGTTTCACTCTTGGCCCCCAGGCTGGAGTGCAATGGTATGATCTTGGTTCACTGCAATCTCCACCTCCCAGGTTCAAGCGATTCTCCTGCCTCAGCCTCCCAAGTAGCTGGAATTACAGGTGCCTGCCACTACACCTGGCTAATTTTTGTAATTTTAGTAGAAGTGGGGTTTCACCACGTTGGTCAGGCTGGTCTCAAACTCCTGACCTCAGGTAATCCACCGGCCTTGGCCTCCCAAAGTGATGGGATTACAGGTGTGAGCCACCGCGCCCAGCCGAGCCTTTTTTTTTTTAACCTTTATGCTGTGTTCTCTCACAAACATGCAAAAGTACCTGACATTGTAATATACCACCCCCATTTTACTTTGAGATGGCTTGAGTGCGTGTGCATAGTTCCTAGTGAACTTCTCCCAGGCCTAGAGATGACTACAGCCCTTCAATATGCACATACGCCATCTCTGGAATCATTCCTCCTCCAATTCTGCTGAGATTAGCATCAAAACTCAGCATGCTTTGGTGTACAGAGTTGACCTGTATTGAAAATCATGTTATTTATTTGTCTCCTTTTTTTTTCTTTTTTCAGAACAAGCTTTCCAAACTTTACTGTGTGTGTGTATCACAAGATATACAGTTAAAATGCAGTTTCAGAAGGCTTGAGGTGAAGCCTGTGACTGTATTTTCATTAAGTTTCCAGGTAACGTTGGCACTGCCAGGCTGTGGAGCACACTTCAAGTAGGGAGGCTTCTTATCAGCCACTGTCCCTCAGATTGGCTATGCTTCTCTTCTTCTGCTATTCTGGGGAACAGTTTGCCTGGACGCAGAGAAGGGAACCATTTCAGTCTGTTGGGTCAGTGCCTTGTTAACCCATTTCAGGCACCAATGTTATTTAAATACAGTCTGTTATCTTTTTCATATCTAGATTTCCTTTTTCCTTACAGGCATTATTAAAGCAGAGTATTTGTTTACTGGTTTTGTTATTTTATTCTCTTTCATTTGTAAATAATCCTGCCTCAGCAAGAAGTCTATGTCCTCCCTATTCTTTATAACCTAAATTCACCCAAAGATGTTTTAAGTGTTACATGCATTTTCTACAAGCCTTAATTTACTCTGAATCATTAACTTTCTTGTCATTACACCTGCTGAGTTTGTCACTCATTTTTATTTGGCTTAGGCCATCATTCTTCTCTCTATCTTCCATGTATGGTATTTTAAAATATGAATGGATCAGAGGTTTCTTGTGCAGCCACACCCATTTCTTTTTCTTTGTTTTGCTTTTTTTTGTTTTGTTTTGTTTTGTTTTTTGAGACGGAGTCTCACTCTGTCGCTAGGCTGGCGTGCAGTGGCGCAGTCTCGGCTCACTGCAACCTCTGCGTCTCTGGTTCAAGCAATTCTCCTGCCTCAGCCTCCCGAACAGCTGGGACTACAGGTGCCCGCCACCACGCCTGGCTAATTTTTGTATTTTTAGTAGAGACGGGCTTTCACCATGTTGGCCAGGATGGTCTTGATCTCCTGACCTCGTGATTCACCTGCCTCAGCCTCCCAAAATGTTGGGATTACAGGCGTGAGCCACCACACTCAGCCACTGAATTCTTTTTATATCACCTTCCACTCCAGGCTCCTCCAGTTGTTTTCCTTATTGAAAACATTTATGAGAATGTCATGTCCTTTTCTGTTTCCTTGCTCCTGGCTTACTTATTTTAAGAATGTCCATCTTCCATTGCTTTATAATTTCTAGCCAACCGAGACATTTATTTTATACATTTTCTTGGAACCTTTTGAAATTTGCTTTTATAAAGCCTGGGTCTGAGTCTGATATACTCATTACATTTGTGTTCTATAATTAGCAACTCTAACATGAGATCACTTCTTTCTTCTAAGTTTCCTGTTATTCAGAGCCCATCGACATGTCCTTCCGTGTAGGTTAGAATTAAATCCAGACCAGTCGTTCCCACCACTGCTTCCTTTACTTACTGAAAGATGAAAGTGCCAGCTCTTCCTTCAGGCTAAGCATTTGCATACTTTACATTTTTTTTTTTAATGGAAGAAATGAAAAATCTCAGGCCATGCTCTGCAGAGCTGACCTGTGCATGGATGGGGACAGGGAAACACTCTGGAAAAGCACTGTTTCTCTGAGGGTTGGATCCAGGGGAACAGTGTCAATGACCTGAGAAGGTAGGACTCTCAGCAAATGCAGCAGCTCCTCTGGGGCAGTCACGTTGCTGTCCGTCACAGTGGCAGAGATGGCTGCTCTGTTTTCTGTCCCCATTACACTGCTCAATTAACAATTGCTCAAATCAAACTCCAACCATAATTTTAGGGTCCAAGAGTATGTTGTCCATAAATAAACAACCAAGCTCTGGGGGTGGAGCTTTCTGGAAAGTTGTGGGCTTCAAGCTAGTATGACAATGTGAAGAGAAGTGACAGGATGCATGGTTCTGGGGAGCAGCTAATATCAACTGGCTTCCCTGCTGTACATACAAACTGCCGATAGCTCTAGTGCAGGGGACTGTGGGTGAGCAGATGCCTTGATTCTTGCAGCACCCACTGAGCTTGTTGTCTATCTGGAGAAGTGGCTGGAGGAAAAAGCAACGGGAGGAGAGAATTATCAGTCATAGGGAGATTTACATATTGGTTGCATTCTTTGGTTTTCTCCCAACAACTCAAACGTCAGTGATCTGTTGACATGCTGGTGACCCTGCAGTGAGGAGTCAGAATATGCCTGTCTTTCTGGGGACATGTAGACATGATGAAAGAGGTGTCAAAGGGAAGGAGGTGGGAAAGAGTAGCAGCCCACAAATGCACGCTCTGTGTGCCATGGGTAGATAGCGAGAGGTCTGAGCAACCGGAGTCCTACATCCTCCAGGATAACCTATCTCATGTCCTCCACAACTTCAGGAGCAGCTGAGCCTCCTTCTCTGCCCTTTTCCATCACTGTTCCCATCCAACACTTTGGACATAAGTATTTAAATAACTTAATTTCTTCTCGATGCACTCAGCAACTTATCCTAAAACACTTTCAGACTTTAGTCCATTGCTCCTGTTAATTTACACGCATATTAAAATCACAGTCTAAAAAGATCTAGCTTTGGATGTATAGATTTAATCTCAGATGTTGAGATGATCAAAATAGAGTTATCTTATGCTGCATTACAAATTACTCCACAACATTGTGGGGTAAAGCAACAACCTTTCGTTTGCTCACCATTCTGGGTGCTAGGAGCTTAAGCAGGGCTCAGAGAAGCATTTCTCTGCTCCCTATGGTGTCACCTGGGGTCACTCACTCATCTGTGTTCATGAGTGGCTAACCTAGGCTGGCCAGTCCAGAAAGGTTTGACATGCATATCTGGCTCTTCGTGTTCTTGAATGTGGCCTCTTTCTTCTTGCATGGCTAAGAGATAATAAGACTCTCAGCCAATCCAGTAGCTCCTCTGGGGCAGTCATGCTGCCATCCTTCACAGTGGCAGAGAAGGCTCCTCTGTTATGAAAGTCTCCGAGTAGTCAGATTTTGCTCCAGCTGTCCATTGCTTGTAACAGGACAATGATTTATGATAATTTCTCATAGTATTGAGGTCTCCTATATGGTTGCTGCCAGGTATCAACTGGGGTATAGTTATCCTAAGGCTTAACTGATCTGGATGCCCAAAAGCTTGGGCCCAGGACTGGCCATTGATGTTGATTGTTTCTGGGAGCACAGCTGTAAGGATCACCGGGAGCACCTACACCTGGCCTCTCTATGTGACTTTGACTTCACACATCATGGCAGCTGGGTGCTAAGAGGGAGCATTCCAAGAGTGTGTGTCTCAAAAAGCTCAGACAAGAGATTTCTAAGCTTCCTATGACCTGAATTCAAAGTGACACAGCATCACCCTGGCCACTATCTATTAATCAAGAGCAAGTGACAGGCCCAGTCCAGATTTCAGCAAAGGGAACTCCCAAAGGCATGCATAATAGAAGGAATGGCTGATGGCATAAAGGAACATCTTTGGCTACTGGCATCACAGACTTTGTATTTTATTTTATTTTAAGTTCTGGAGTAGATGTGCAGGATGTGCAGGTTTGTTACATAGGTAAATGCATGCCATAGTGGTTTGCTGCACCTACCAACCCATCACCTAGGTATTAAGTCCAGCATGCATTAGCTATTTTTCCTAATGCTTTTATACTGCTGATGGAAATGTAAATTAGTTCAACCACTGTGGAAGACAGTATGGTGATTCCTCAAAGATTTAGAACAGGAAATACCATTTGATGTAGCAATTCCATTACTGGGTATATATCTAAATGAATATAATTTGTTATAAAGATACATGTACACGTGTATTCAATAAATGCAGCGCCATTCACAACAGCAAAAACATAGAATCAACCCAAATGTCCATCAATGATAGACTGGATAAAGAAAATGTGGTACATATGCCCTATGGAATACTATGCAGCCATCAAAAGGAATGAGACCATGTCCTTTGCAGGGACATGGATGAAGTTGGAAGCCATTATCTTCAGCAAACTAACACAGATTTCTTACATGGTGGCTTGCTTTCTACAAGCAGGACTCTAAGAAGACAAAGGCACAAGCTGCAGATATCTTAAGGTCTGGCTCCTAAAGCCACACAGCATCACTTCCACTGCATTCTACTAGACAGTCAGTCAGACAGGCCATATTCAAGGGAAGGAAAGATAGACCTCACCGCTCCAGGGGAAGAGTGGCAAATCTTTAATCCTTGACATCCTGCTAAAACAGTTATATATACTGTATATATTGAAACACAGATGTTTCAGGCATTCTCATATAAGTTCCTTAATTGAAATAAAAATTGACATATGATAAAATATATATATATTTTCTATTAAAAACACTAACACTGACCTAAGGCCCTAGGTCTTCTTCATGAAAGATTCCTGGCCACTAGAAATCTTCTGAGTAAATTTTCCAAGTTTTGATTTTGAAGAACTGGGGACCTAATAAACAGAAAATCATTTTGAGCTCTTTGCTAATGAATACATAGAATATGACATTTTATTTGCCTTTCAATATATTGACCAAATGCCTCAACTAATCGTGATAGCAGTAAACATCCTATAAGTAAAATGAACATGAGTATGAACTAAACAATTCTGAACTGATTGCTGTCCTTAGAAATGTAAGATTTAAGTTTTGATGATTTTTACCCAGGTATCTTTTTTTTTTTTTTTCTATTTATGCCCTTTAAGACACTTAACACTTCTAAAATAAATTAAAATATCCTCTCTAACATAAAATCTCACAAAACCTGAAAACTATATCTCTATTAGGGATTTTATTTTCTCTATAGGCATCCAAAATATGCCCCAACACATATTTTCTGAAACAAAGTGATGGAATGGGGGCATCAAGTCAGATGACAAGTGGTCGTAAAGTCAGATTCATTAACTGTCAATATATTTATTGAACATTTACTAAGTACTGAATGTTTTGTTAAAAGTTACAAATCATAAAATCAGAATACAATCTGCCATTTTATTATGATTTTATTGTGATTTTATTTTTTATATTTAATATTTTAAATCCATGTATAATATATGTCTACAAGTATGAAAATATGTAACTTTCACTTCTAATTTGAAACACTGCAATTATTGGCTCAATAGTTATAAAATAGGATTCTGATTCTGAGCTTCATGATTCTACTCCAGTATTCTCTGTTTTCTTTCATTCTTTCAATTACTGTAGCTTTAAAATATGTTTCTGCTTGATTTTTTTGTCACTTTAATATGTTGTTGTCATTTTAATATGTAATACAGTAATAGAGGGCACTATTGTTAAAATTTGGGCTTTGAGGTCAGCCTGTCTGGATTTGAATCTAGGCCCCATCACTTACCTGTGTTTCCTTGGAGCTGTTACTTCATCTTTCCTTGTCTGAGTTTAATCATATAAAAGTGGTAATTATAATAATATTCACACCTGATAATTTAATAAAAATGTGTTTGTATTGATTAGAAATGCAATCAATGGTAGGTCCTATAAAAGACCTACCATTGGTCTTTTACAGGTAAAAGACCTATAAAAGAAAGATGGTAGGTCCTATAAAAATGTAACCAAAAACAGCCTAATACAGTTGAAGTTAATTTTTGGTTCCTATGAAGTCAATTGGTTTTGATTTGGTATGATACCATTCTACAGGATTATTCAGGCTGTACTCTTCAGGGGAAGGGGAGAGAACTCAGATGATCTTGGGTGAGAGGATTTATACACTAGATCTTACAGTGATGCTTATCATCCCACTCACCTCTCATTGGATAGAATGTGATCACTTGCTCACATCTAACTACACAGGAGCCTGGGAAATGCCATCCAGCTGAGTTTCCAGGAGATAGAAAGGATTTAGTGAACTACTAGCTAGTATCTGCAACATTATACAAAATTCCTATCAAAATGTTTGACACAAAAGTACATAATAAATATTAACCATTGTGATTATTATTGTAGACATGCGGATATGATCCGGCACTCAGCCCTAGACCATTAAATGGAGGAAAACAATAAAATGTGGCAGGTGATGTTATGTGGGAGTATAGCATAATAAACAGACCCATGACCAAGTCCAGGAGAGTCGAGAATGATTATATTCCAATGAAGTAGCATTTAAAGGTATACTGGAAGAATGTCATACTGAAAGTAGAATTTGGTCTCTTAAAAGGAAGGAGAAGAGAGTTTCAGGCAGTGAGGTCAAAGTTCTAGAAATGAGAGAGATGAGACAGATTTGAAGAAATTTGATAAGTTAGATGTAGCTCTAGTTGTATATGGAAGTAGAGAATTGGTTAAGGAGAAATTTGAGTCTAGAGTTGAAAGAAAGGAGGCAGGTCATGAAGGGTCTTAGAAAACCCTGAAGTTGCCTTGACATTATCTTGAAATCAATGGGAAGTTAGTTGAGACCGAAGGAGAGTGGAAGCTTTGAGAAGGAATGGATAATGACAACCAAAAATAGGTTGTGAGATAAAGACTGAGTTCCAAATTTGATAGTATTTTAAGAGTGAGAACTGACAAATGATAGAAAATCACTGTAGGTTCTGAGGCGTGGTGTGGTCAAAACAATGGCTTTTTCATGATGAGAAGTAATTATCTTAGCCATTGAATGAATGAGAGGGAGTAAAACTAAGCACATTAGCTAAGAAGCTGTTAGAGTAGTCCAAGCGCATTTTTTTGAAAGCCTTGACTGTCATAATAGAAGATGGAATGAAAGGAAAGAAATGGAAGACCATTTCAAATAAAAATAACTGCAAGACCAAATCCTTCATTCAAAATTACTATTTCAAAAAGTATAATTGAAATCTTAATCTAAAGGAAAGAATCAATCATCGATTTTATAATTGATATCTCAAGAACAAATTCACTCCATAATAATTCCTTTAGCATCTACCATGTGCCTGGCAAAGTGTAGGTACTTGGAATTGAAAAAAATAATCAAATCATATCCCCCAAGAGAATCCAAAGTCTAGTGGGAAAATCACATGAATGCATAATTAGGATGCAATTTGGCAAATGCTGGAGCGACATTCCATAAGAACACCAGAGAGTAGGGCTTTTTCTTCAATGTCATGTTGAGAAATGTTTTGTAACATAGAGCAGGGACCCCAACCCCTGGACAGCAGACTGGTACTGGTCTGTGGCCTGTTAGCAACCGGGCCGCATAGCGGAGGTGAGCATTACTATCTTAGCTCCTCCTCCTGTCAGATCAGTGGGCGGCAGTAGATTCTCATAGAAGTGCAAACCCTATTGTGATCTTTGCATGCAAGGGATTTAGGTTGTATGATCCTTATAGGAATCTAATGCTTGACGATCTCAGGAGGAGCAGTTTCATCCTGAAACCCACCCTGCCTCCACACCCACATCAGCCCTTGTCCAGGAAAAAAATTGTCTTCCATGAAACTGGCCCCTGGTGCCAAAAAGGTTGGGGACCACTGATATAGGGGACCTGTGTTGTGTGTTTTGAATTAGGACTTCATAAGGCAGAGGAGAGAAAGGAAAGGATATTCCAGGAAGAGCAAACAGCATATGCAAATGCTCAGAGATGAAGCGGAAATTAGTACTAAAGGATTTACAGCGTGCTTAGGAAGGACTTCGCACTTCCCCGCAACCATTTGAAATTAGACACCACAATGTGACTTTCTTTGACCAGTGATTCAAAATGGCCACTTCAAGGCAGAAGACGTTCAAAGCTCATCCTTGATTCACTACATGCCCTTCCCTCTTCTCTGAGGACAGGGCAGGTAGTGGAGGCTCCGTAACATGGATCTCGGGGTGAGAAATATATAAGCACAGCCTCCTGAGGTTGCAAGATAGACATGTAGAACCAGTGAAAATAAACTTGTGTTGTTTTAAGCCACTGAGATTTGAGAAATTTCTTCTTGCCACAGCATTGACCTAGTCATTCTGGACTAACACAGAAAATGGAAACTTGAAGGGAAGTGCTGTGAGACCATAATCCTGAACTCTGTGACAATCGCTTAGTGTTCAGGCAGCAAGTGACATGGAAGCTATTGCTGAAGGCAAACAAGGTGATGATCAACGCAATGCCACAGTGAAACCTTTAGTGAAATTGTCTCAAAAACTGCACAGTAGTCTGGGCAGCAGATTATGTATCTAATGCATTGGTAGCTTTAAGGAAAGAGATTGGAAACTGCTATTATGTAGCAGCTGGTGGCTGCTTTGGAAGGTATATTACCAAAAAAAAAAAAAAAAAAAAAAAAAAAGGGGATAAGCCCAGAGAACAAATGAGAAATCTGCAATAAGGTGAAAGGAAATAGAGAGAGTCCATAAATTTGAGAACATTTAGAATTTGATGTAGCATCTGTGTTTCATTCCTTAACAGCAAAAGATAAAACTAAAAACTCTTCGAGAAACAAAGGCAAGAACATGTAGCCTTTTCACAAAGATAAATTTGGAGTATGGGCTTCACACCTACTGTTAAAATCACTGAAAGAATTAAGGGGTCTCAGATCAAAGGTCTCACCGAGGATGTGGTGTCCATTAAATCCACTCAACTGAACAAAAAGGAGACTAAGTATGTAATTCTTCTGCTAAAGCTTGATGGGCTCAGCAGAGCTTTAATGAAGCAGGAAGCGAAAGGTATAGGCATGAGAAAGCCAAAGAATGTCAGAATTTTGTCTCAAAAAGGACTGTGGGTGAGACTATTTGAAAATAGAGCTCACTGTCAAGTATATAGGAAGCCAACTTAATTTTTAAGGGAGTTATACTACCAAAAGGATCATCAACTTGCATAAAAATGGATTGACTGTTTGAAACTCCAAACGACCCAGGGACCTCCAATTGACACAATTGTCTGCAGGACCAAAGTGTGTCAAGAAGACTGCTGAGTTTTCAGGTGGGCATATTCCTCGGATACCCACTTTGGATTTGAAGGAGGGTAATGGAGAGGAAGACTCTCCCAGAGGGCAGAACCAGGAACCACAGTGATCCAAGGACAAGGAGGTTACTTCCAGGAAGTGAAAACAGTGCCTAATTAAAGGTTGTCCTCCTGGAATCCCAGCACTTTGGGAGGCCAAGGTAGGCAGATCACTTGAGCTCAGGAGTTCAGGACCAGCCTGGACAATGTGGTGGAACTCTGTCTCTACCAAGAATACAGAAGTTAGTTGGGTATTGTGGTTCCGTGCCTGTAGTCCCAGCTCCTTGGGAGGCTGAGATGGGAGGAAAGCTTGAGCACCGGAAGTCAAGGCTTCAGTGAGCAGAGATCGTGTCACTGCACTCCAGCCTGGGTGACAGAGTGAAACCCTGCCTCAAAAAATAAAAATAAAAAAGTAAAAGTAATCCTCAAAATACTTGAGAAATGAGAATTTAGAGTTCCTACAGCCAGCCCTATGTCTGCTGTGTGTGCTCCCATTCTTCTGTCTGAATGTGAGTCTTTAGTTCAGTGGTCCTTTTGTTTGCTCCATTTTGGGGTCCTGAGCATGTGGGGAGCATAACTGGCACTGGACTTACAGACTACTGCACCTCAACCCCTGCTGTGAAGACTTCTCATCCTTCCTGTCACCCAGATATCCTGCACTTTGAGCTACATGCTGTGACCGAATGGCAATTTTGGGTTGTCTCACCTGGAAAAAAAAAGGGTGAGGGTATTTTGCGCGTGCAAAGGAGAGTGTACTAAGTATTTCAGAACCAGATGGGTCCTTAATGCTCTTCACTCGTGTTTCTGGGTCCCCTTCATCCAGGCACGTGATACCATGGCATTGCTGCACCCCTTCACATTATTACTTGTTTTGGCCATTAGGATGTGAGCAAAAGTGATGTGTGTCACTTTTGGTTAGAAACCAAAAAAAGTTTCTACTTTCTGGGTAAAGCCGGTGTATGATTCGCCATGTTCCCTCCCTTCATGACCATGATCTGCAATATTTTAGATTGTCTTGCTTGGGCGGTCTGGGCCCCGGAGTGAGAACAGTGTAGAACAGAGCCCCCTGCTGACTCCAGATGGAAGTACAGCATGACCGAAATACACCTTCCTCATCGGAAGCCTCTCTGCAGCTTGGGGCTTGTTCTTTGCTACAATTTAATAAGAATCCATCCTGAAGGACATGTACACTAAAATGAACTTCGTAAGTTGTAAGCACCAGGTATTAAAATTTACAAGCATGGAAAGGGAGAAAATAGTCCGAAGAGAATATTGAATTTGTGGACATCAAATATCAACTAGCCTAGATCAAAGGCCTCCCTAAGGTGGAGCCTAAACTTGAATCTTTTAACTAATTAAAATGGACGTCTATCAAAATAATACCTATTTCGAGAATAACTAGACTTTTGGAAGTCTCAAATGTGCATAAATTTAAACATATTATGATATTTGCAGTGCTTTAATAGTCCTATTATATAATAGGGTATCTTTAAGGTAAGAAAAATATTTTAGTTGCTTCCCAGTAAAAAAGGAAGTAAAACTCAAATGCATTAAATCCATGATTAGATAATTAACACCATTAAATGCTCAATGTAAAAAAAATGCTACTTTTATCTGCCATATTATATGATCTTTTTAACTCTTCAGAGATCTTTAGTAAAGTGCTTGCTGATGTGGATTTAAAACATGATTTGGGCTCTGAGGACAAACCAAAACACTAGTTTGGTGATATTACATATTTCAGATTTGATGGCCTGACACTCTGGAAATACTCTGAATTTATAAAAGCAGGTTGTTATGTCTAAGATTTGGCATTATCTGTGAAAAGGGAAGGGAAATTTTTCAGTTTAAGGAGGAAATACCATAATCAGTGTCCTGGAGAACAGCTATTTACATTGAGTGCTTTATTATGAAATCATGGGTTTGTAGCAGAATTATATCCAGATAGCTTTTTTATGTTCCTTTCCACCAGGCAGAAATTCCTTCTCCATGGGAAAGTTGAAAATACGGTATTGACAAATTGTGGAAATACTGAAGAATTCTGTGGAACACTGTGAGTTTTTTTTCTGGGCGGGGGTGGCGAGTGAGGAGGCAGGGGATCTTTGGTTTATTATCTCGGAAAATGGGTCAAGGCACAGGTGGGATCTGTGCTTCCTTTCACTTTCTTTAAATCCTAGGCTTTCTGGGAGGCTTAAGAAATTTGTCTTTATGTTCCAACTTTGCTATTTTTAGGTGAGAAATGCTGCAGAAAAATGCTTATTTGTTTTTTTCGTTTTTTTTTTTTACATTGCTCAAAATCTTCACTTTGGCTCATAATGTCTTATGCACACTTTTGTCTTATTGTATTACACCATTTAAACCCCCAATTTACCAGGGAATATGTTGTTCTTGATTCATTCACTCGTAAGTGAACATCAGAAGGCCAAGAAACTGGGGGGCCCGCAGGGGAGCCGCTGTGACCATAACCCCGATGAAACACAAAGCAGGAGGAAATTGAAAATGTATGTGTGTGAGCGTATGTGTGTGTGTGTGCACATGGCTGTGTGCCTGTGTGTGTACGTGTCTGAGAGACAGGCAATACTCCCACTTTAAGTCAAGAGAGGCAGAGTGGTGATTTCTATTGAGGAAACCAGAAGGAGCTCTGGAAAAAAGTCATATCAAGGCTAATGCTCTGCAAATGTAGAGAACTGGCCTCTTTTCTTCTAAGGACAGTACAGTATGACATTTAGAGCTAAAATTGTAAAATTATGAAAAAACATTTTTACACACACAGTAAGTGTTCAATAACTATTTTCAATTTATAATAATTATTACTGTAGCACATATTTCATATATGTGAATACACACAGTGATCATGGAGACTCTGGGATTCTGCTACGCAACCCTAGCCCCATCCTCCCCTCACACATATACACACCCCAGGGAAATTATTATGGATGAAGTAATCTGGACTGGATGCTTGGCCAATTAGTGAGTTCTGGATTGTCAGTCCTTGATGTTTTCTACACGCAAGTAGAACGGAGATAGTCATTCACTAGGTGGAAAGAAGGATACAAGGGGATTTGATACGGGAGAAGAGGACTCTGCCTTAAGCTGTCATAGAGGGCTGACAAGGCAGAGAATAGTGCAACATGAGGTGGGACGGACACTGAGGTTGCCTGCCGGGAGCTAGAGACATTCAGCCTTAAGCTGGCTGGTGACAGGCATCAGACAATGATCAGCATGTCACAAAAGCTGCCACGGACTGGTCAGACCCTGCCAGGAACCCTGGAATTCCCTAGGACACTGGGGATGAGAGCAACTGCGAAGTCAGTCTGAATTCAGGGAGATAAAATACTGAGTTTATATAAGAAAGATCTTTTCATTCCAGGGGACAAGTGGAGCCAAGACGATGCCAGAAAGAAAGGCTGATGGTGGTCAAACCACATGACTAAGATCTAGGGAGACCTGAGGTTCCTTTCCGATCTGGAAAAGACGTTAACTCAAATCTAATACCTGGTACCTCACAGACGCCTGAATGTATTTAGCCACAAGTGTCTTTATTGTGCTTCTGTTTCCCCCAATTCAGTTTCTACGACTTAGTGACTCAGACTTTTAAACCTTCAGAATGATGATAGATGGGATAGTTGGGTCAGAAGAAACTAAAGCTTTTTCACACCTCTCCCTAGTTCCATCCCATCCGTCTGCCTCCTTTGGACTTTGTGCCATGCCATTCTTTGGCCAGTGTGGGGATGGCGATACCTCAGTTCCAAATTTCCTTTCCTTTCCTTTCCAATTGAGAGTTCATTGAATACCTGGTATGTTTTAGGTGGCTGGGGCGCTTGATGCTAATATGCTCATACAGTAACTCCTAGGCAAGATGCTGGTGGTTTAATAGCAATTTCAGGGGACAGCGCCTTCCCCCCCCTCAATAAATTCAATTATGGGTGTTAGATATTTGGGGACAGTTATTTATTTTAATGTTCCATAAATATCAACATGCAGCCGTCTGCCTACTCCACCTGCCATAGCCGTAGAGATATGCTTCATGGCTTTGTTCTGAAGTTCCCTAATTGATCTTCCAAACTCGTTCTGGACATTAATCTTTTTGGGGATTGATGATCAGGGCTTTATGGAAGTCTCTTGGATATTGCCATTCAGAGAAACCCTGTACATTTAGACTGTAGTCTTGAGCTCAGATTGTTTTCCACAGATGCCATTCTGGTGTTAAAGTAATCCATGGAAACTATATGCAAAGTAAGTGAAGCCAACTAAAACGTTATTTTTTTAACTGACAGGTGAAAAAACAGGAAATAATCTTAAAAGTCTAAATTAGTATTTTAATACCATGTACTGTTCCGTTTTGTCAGGATAAAGTCCAACCAGTTTGGCACAGCCCATTTAAGGCTCTTAACAATATTGCCCACATACTCCCCGGGGCATTTTTCCAACCAGCTTCTTCAGTCCAGGTCCACCCCACTCCTCACCATTCCTCACATGTGAATGTCCCTTTACAAGTCATTCTGGGCCTTGGCCATGCTATCTCTGTCCCTAGAATAAACTTTGCTCTTTTTTTTTTCCCTAAGAAATTCCTACATCTTCTCTAGATTTAAAACTAATGCCTCCCCTTTACAGGCTTTGCTTGCTCTGCTTGAGTTGTTCTTTCACCCAAACTTCCACTGTCTTCATTCCTAACTTGATTCCATTATTTACCAAAATGTATTGTGGGTAATTATTTACATGAACGTCTATCCCGTGTGCTCCCAGTGAGAAGGGACTCTGTTTTATTCATTTTTTGTAGCTTTAGCACCTAACAGTGTTGTTTGCCCTTGAAAAGAAACTTAATAAATGTTTGGGGTATGAATGATTAAAAATAAGTCCAAAAAAGTACAATGCAGTCTTGTTAACAAGAAGCATTTGTCTTGACACATGGGATAAGGTACAACACAGGACATGAGAAAGAAAAAGAGAAATAGCATAATTTTCTTGTAAAATATCCTTGTTAAATAACCCACGGGGTATTTAAAACTGTGAAACATTAGACACATTTTATTTAAAAAAAAAAAAAAAAAAAACCTTTACTATAAATTATTACTTGCCTCTTGAATAAGAAACACAATTCCGGCCAGGCGCGGTGGCTCATGTCTGTAATCCCAGCACTTTGGGAGGTCAAGGCGGGTGGATCATCTGAGGTCAGGAGTTTGAGATAAGCCTGGCCAACATGGCGAAACCCTGTCTCTACTAAAAAAGTACAAAAATTAGCCAGGCATGGTGGGGCATGCCTGTACTCCCAGCTACTCTGGAGGCTGAGACAGGAGAATCTCTTGAACCCGGTAGGCAGAGGTTGCAGTGAGCTGAGATCGCGCCACTGCTCTCCAGCCTGAGCAACAAAAGCAAGACTCCATTTAAAAAAAAAAAAAGGAAAAAGAAAGTAACACAGCACAATTCCTAAAATATGACTATCAATTATTGAGCAATCAGAATTTTAAAATTACATTTAACCCACAAGCTGGGAGATGTCTAAGTAGGTGGAATTCGTTGGGCTCTGAATAAAATTGGCATGCACTTGTTTTCTGACATTAAGGTGCTGAAATGTGCTGTCAGGTATTAACATGTTTGTGGATGGTAACTTGGCTTAGCAGGATAGAAACTCCAGTCTAAGTTTTACGATTACATTTTCATTACAAAACACAGATCTATATCTAAGGCAGCTTATTGCCTGGAGTTATTAGTCAGATGCTGGTACAATACTTGAGTGCTGTTATTCCTGTTCAATTATAACAGTGGAGCTTGCTTGAGTATCCATTTGGTAAACAGTTTAGCCTCTGTCCACAATCCCAAAGTGACAAGTGAATGCCAGTAAGAATCAGTTAAACCAGATGTTGTGTATTGTAGAATTAAAAAGCCTGTACCTGTTGTACAACTTTTAAAAGGTTTTTTTTAGTGTGCAGTATATATAAACTCCAACATATAATAGTTTATATTCAAGTCAAGAGTATTGTTTTGCTATCCTTTATATGTTGAATTGATCAATCCTGCTCCTTGCAAACTCTTTTAAAAAAATTTAAAACCATTTATACCAAAAATTTAGGTCAGATCTGTAAATTTTAAGTAATAATTATGGTGATAAGAATATTTCAATCATCCTTAATTTAATTGATGAAAATACTTTAATGAAGGATAAAAAGGGGGCTGGGCATAGTAGTTCGTGCCTATAATCCTAGCAGTTTGGGAGGCTGAGGTGGATGGATCACTTGAGGCCAGGATTTCGAGGCCAGCCTGGGAAACATGGTGAAAACCTGTCACTACAAAAAATACAAAAATTAGTCAGGTGCGGTGGCCTGCGCCTATAATCCCAGCTACTTGGGAGGCTGAGGCATGAGAAATGCTTGAACCAGGAAGATGGAGGCTGCAGTGAGCCAAGATCATGCCACTGCACTCCAGCCTAGGCAGCAGAGTGGGACTCTCTCAAAAAAAAAAAAGAAAAGAAAGGAAAAAAGTGTTAAAATTTGAATATACACTTCTTATCCCCCCTCCAACAACAACAATAAAAAAAAGCCCAAATAGCAGGGGATTAAAAAAAAGATAGTGGAATGATAAAAACAGTGCAAACAGTGCAAAGACTTCTGAAAGTCCTCAGAGTCACTGACAAATGCCTGCACTCATTTCCACCAGGTGATTTTGGAAGTGAATTAGCAAGGAAGGCCACCCTGGTTCTTGAAATGTGTCTTGATAAAACAGCACATTTATCTTTCTCTAGTGTGATCATTGCACTATTGATTTGACTACTTTCTGTTTGAATGTTCCTTTAGATCACACAGTCCGCTGAATTTTCACATCAGAATATTTATCTCAGAATGGCTCAGAACATTAAATGAACAATTTTCAATCCAGATTATTTTCTCCATACTACAAAAATGTAATTTGGCAAAGACAGACAAGCTCGGTTAATTTCTAATGCATAATTTCTCCCACTGTCTCAGTCTTCAATATGGAAAGAAACACGTTATGTAGACCAAGGTTATATGTTTATAGGAAAGAAAAAAAAATTCCTTCTCTTATGCCAAGGTTGAGTTGCAACTGCCAATTAGAGACCAGGTTGGTAGAGCACTCCTCTGGGTCTGTTAATGCCTATTGACCACTGTTCATTGCAGTATATTGTAATTATTAGTGCCGTAAGCATGAATACGAAAATGAGGGGGTTGTACTAGGCATTCTCTGAGGTCCCTTCCAGCATTAGAATTTTAAAAGTTGGTGAGCCCGAAATTGCTAATGTGTTTCTGAATGTACACAATTTATGCCTAGAGACAAGTTGTTCATTTGAAAGATGAATTTATTAGTTTAGCTCAGAAATACAAGCTTAAATAAAAAGTGCTTGTTAAACACTAATAATAATAAATATGTCATTTTACAGTATTTCACCTTTTACAATGGTGTGTTTAGTTCACAATCACATTATGAAGAAGTTCTATGACTAGGATTTTCTCACATCTTTGGCAAATTTGTGCAAAATTTGATATTACTGAACCATTCTTGGTTTTCTTACTTTGTCACAGATGCTAAGGCGTCTCCATTAGGACTGGGGCGTCCAGGGAATGGAGGACAGACGGAGACCTATATTCACCTAAGCCTGGAAGCTCCATGAAGGCAAGGACTGTCTCTTATTTATCTTTATACACTTAACATCTGATCCAGTGCCTCAATAACATTATACTCCAGTAAAGGAAAACAAACCATACACGTATATGTAATATTTCAAGAAGTGGTAACCACTGTGAAGAAAAGTAAAGAAGACTAAGGGAGAGTCGTGGCAGGATATTTTAGATAGAGAAGGAATCTTTGAGGGAGTGCCCTTTGGGAGAGCAGAATAAGAAGTTGTATTTAGGGAATTGTTTTTCAGACATAGGGAAAAAAATGACACAAGGACCCCAAGGCCAGAATGTGATCAGCGTGTTTGAAGGACAGCAATGATTTCCTGTGGCTAAAGTGGGAAGAGAGAGGCAGAGTTTTAAGAGATGACATCATTGAGATATTGGTTTGAAGGTAACTTATTTTGGTCATTGATTAGGCAAGGAAAACAGTAGTTAAAGCCACTTTCATATATAACTATGAAGGATTAAAAAATGTATTAAAAACAAGTACAATTGGGTATCTTGTCACTAATTTGACTTAGGAACTCTACTTCTTTAAATCTGTAGGGTTTTTGCATGATTTTTTTTTCCCCCCTGAAGCTTGGCACTTACCCAATTCATAGTTTTCTAATAATAATTTACCTTTTCCACAAACCCACACTACTCACTCTGAGAATTAAGTTTCCAAAACCTAATCTTTCAAGTTCCTGTTTTCTTCCTTTTTTTTCTCACCAATAGCTCTGGACTTCCTTTTAAAGATGGTGCAGTGGGCCAGGCATGGTGGCTTATGCCTGTAACCCCAGCACTTTGGGAGACCAAAGAGGGAGGCTCACTTGAGGTCAGGAGGTCGAGGTTGCAGTGAGCTATGATTACACCACCACACTCCAGCCTGGGTAACAGAGCAAGACCCTGTCTCTAAAAACAGTAATAATAATGATAACATTAATAAAATAAAATAAAGATGGTTCACTGAAGAAGGCCTCTGGATGCAAGCCAACACTCTCCAAATGACGTTTTGCTGAATACCATTTCTGAAATAGTTAATAGGTGTGATGTGGTCAAATAAATTTCTGAAACATTATATGCTCGATTTATTTTCAAAATTTTACAAAGCATATAGACAAATTATAAACTCTTAATCTTTCAGTTTATAAAAAACAAACCCAGCATTTTCTAAATATATTTTACCCTGATGCTTTGACTTTTCCCTGAAAATTCATTAATAGTATATGCTCCAGCTATCCCTGAGCCCAAATTAATGCCACCTCCAACCTATTCTCAATGCTATCTCTCAGTGCTCAATTGCGTTCCATCCACCTATCTGTGCACTTATTTATTTTTGTAATTGGACTAGGCATCAGGAATGAAACATGGACAAATACATAGTCCTTATCTTGAAGTCCTCCACTCTAATGAAGGAGACAGCCACATAAAGAGAGAATTCAAATTTAATATGATAAATGCTGTGGCAGAGATATGCACGGATTATTAAAGAAGCTCAGAGTAGAGGGTATTTAATAATACAAACTATTGTCTAAACGGCCAGACTCCTTTTATGTTAAAGTCATATAACAAAAGATTAGAAGTGTGTCCCAAAACAAACAACAGCAACAGGTTTCTCTACAATCATATTGGATTTTTACTTCATTTGAAAATATTTTAACCATAAAAAAAATGACTTTTGGTACATTTTAGAACTTTGCCTGTCATGGTAATCCTACTCAAAGTTAGAAGGGAAAATATGGTGCCAGAGTGCCCTTCTAGAAATTCCAGGATGACACTGAAAAGCAATTTCAGATTCAATTTAGACAAAGGTCCTGATCAGCATGCTGCCAAGCGGAAGAACATAGTGGGCTCCGACTCCACCCCAGACTACCTTTCTGAGGTTCCTGTGTGACTCATTGGTCCTCATGCTAATTCTAAGGAGTTTGCTTATTACAGTGTAAAATAATCCTTCCAGAGAACACTCTTTTTTAACCATTCACTTGAGTTGTTGAATGCTTAAATACCTGCCCTGATGACATATGTTTTATTTTTAGTTTATGATAAATGCAGCATTCTGTTTGATTTTAACATCATATACAACGGCTAGAAAAAAATGGAAGTCAGAATGTGGCAAAAACTAAGTGAAACTTTGCTAAGAAGACAGATTATCTTTCTAATATAAGCCTAATACATTTTTAGTAATTGTGGGATGCGTGAATTGTCTTCTGCCTTCTAGAGGCATAGATACATTGCATTCTGCAGGGATGCGTTCTTTCCTCGAAATATCCCAGAAGAGAGGATTATAATATGAATACAATCTCTTTTCTGAGTAAAATAAAAGAAAATGAAGCCAACATTCTAGAGAGGAGCTGCTGGATGAAGGCTATTTCTCAAGAGGGTCAATGCCCTTATGCCTGTTGGCCAAATCTCAATGTACAAACATGACGGTCAGGGCATTTGTTTTTTTGGATCCTATTTCACTTGAGTGGGTGAGAGAGGATGGTATCTTCTTTGATTTACCAGAGTTTAAGTATATGTAGGAAATTTTACAGGTACTTGAAAATACCAATATTTTTGGCCAAAATCTTGTAAGATAATCTATCTGCATGTTTCAACTTTTGTCTTCTCAATCAATTCACGGTCCAAAGCTGAAACTACAGTGGAGGATTTTAGCACCTTTAAGCACGCTTTGAACCATTAATTTAAAAAAAAAATCTATTTAGAAAAATAATATGGCCGGGCGCGGTGGCTCAAGCCTGTAATCCCAGCACTTTGGGAGGCCGAGACGGGCGGATCACGAGGTCAGGATATCAAGACCATCCGGGCTAACACGGTGAAACCCCGTCTCTACTAAAAATACAAAAAATTAGCCGGGCGTGGTGGCGGGCGCCTGTAGTCCCAGCTACTCGGGAGGCTGAGGCAGGAGAATGGCGTGAACCCGGGAGGCGGAGCTTGCAGTGAGCTGAGATCTGGCCACTGTACTCCAGCCTGGGTGACAGAGCGAGACTCCGTCTCAAAAAAAAAAAAAAAAAAGAAAAAAAAAAAAGAAAAATAATAATTGAGTAAAGTTCTTTTTAAATTTTTGGTTTGACATAGCCAGACAACTTATTCAACTCTTCATTTCACTTTGTAGTGAAATGAAGCCACAAGACGACTGGAAAGAGATAACCTGATAAATACATTTATGTGATAAGCAATGAAATCAAATGTTCTTAAGAAAACAGTGTTCCAGCTTTTTAGAATACAGTTTCTCAACCTTGACACTATTGGCATTTAGAGCCAGATAATTCTTTCTTGTAGGGGGATGGGGCAGGTGAGGCAACTGTCCAGTGCATTGTAGAGTATTTTGCAACATCCCTGGCCTCTACCCACTAGATGCCAGTAACAATCTACCCCTTTCTTCCCAGTCGTGACAACCAAAATGTCTGCAGACATTGTCAAATGTCCCCTGGGCCAGCGAAATTGCCTCTGGTTGAGAACCACAGCTTTAAAATATAGGTCAAGAAGATTGCAGGATTACGGTTAGTAATCCTCCTATGTGAGGGATGGGGGGAAAGGTGGAAAATCACCTTAAGGGCTAAAAGCTGCATACTGCAAGTCTTTGGTGGGTGCCATTCAGAGCTCAGATGCAAATGCACCTCTAGAGCTGAGCTGAGCAATTGTGTGGTACTGAAATCACAATCCTTCTTGTAGACTAGAGCTGTGGCATGGTGACGCAGAGAGTAGAAACATTGTTCTGTTGAAAGCCAAGAATGGTCATACAAAGTAGCAGCAATTCTTAGTATCTGCCTTCCTAGCAAGTTGGGCAATTGGTTGGTTGCTCCTACTGATGGCTATTATTAGGACCTCCAGGATGAACCAAGAAGCCACACTCTATCAAAAAAAGATAAGAAAATCTCTGAACAGTCATGGGGTTGGTGCCCACTTGGCATACCCTCATGAAAGGTCTCATCCTCCCTGGCCAGGATTTCACCAACCTCTTGGCTAATCTCCTTTTGTAGGCCTGCTCCAGTTCAGGCTTCCTCTGCATAGCTGTCAGAATGTTCTTTCTAAAGCACAACCCTGGATTTATCTCTGCCCTGCTTAAAATGCTTTGATGTTTCTTTTGACATAAAGTTGAAGCTCCTTAGCACCGCCTAGATGCTGACTTCATCTTTTAACACCCTCTTTCATGCACATCAAATTCCAAACTCAGATGTGAAAATGTCCCTTCTCATCTCTCTCTTCTTGCTCATGCAGCCTTTTCCTGTCACTGCCACATTAGCCTAAGAGTCTAGTCTCTATTTTTACTGAAAAAAGTCAACAAAGAAGAAAGCCTTCTTATTGTGCTTCTTCTCTTTGTCTCTCCTCTCCCGTCTTTTTCTTCCGCCCTTTCCTTTTTTTTAATTTCCAAATAAGCATTTATCTGTGTCATTACAACTTTCATTTAATGATTTTATAGCTTATGGTTTTTATATTATTTTCTATAACTCCTCTCCCTACCCTCAACTCTTAGCTCTCCTTGTACATCTCTGACTGTTCTTTCTTGACCCCTTCTGGTGATAACTCTTCTCCCTTCTTAAATGTCTTCACACAGCAGGGTTTCAACATTGATGCTTTTCTCTTTCCAGATGCTTGCTGGATAATTACTTCCATTGACTGGTTTGCCACTTTGGTGCTAGTGACTCTCAAATGTGTACCTCCAGCCTGACTCAGTCCATTTTCTGAGCACCAGACCTGATATGGTTTGGATCTGTCTCTTCACCCAAATCTCATGTTCAATTGTAATTCCCAGTGTTGGAGATGTGGGCTTGGAGAGGTGATTAAATCAAGGGGGTAGATTTTTCATAAATGGCTTAGTACCATCCCCTTGGTCATGTTCTTGCAATAGCGAGTGGGTTCTTGTGAGATCTAGTTGTTTAAAAGTGTTTGGCACCTCCCCCATCTCTCTCTTGCTCCTACTTTCACCGTGTGATGTGCCTGCTCCCCTTTTGCCTTCCGCCATGATTGGAAGCTTCCTGAGTCCTCCCCAGAAGCAGATGCTGACTGCTATGCTGCCAGTACCGCCTGCAGAAATGTGAGCCAATTAAACCTATTTTCTTACAAATTACCTAGCCTATGGTATTTGTTTACAGCAATACAAGAATGACCTAACATAAGACCCCTGTAATTTAATGTCTACAAAACAGTTTCCCTGGATGTCCCACTTATATCCCCAATTCCGCATGCCTTCAACTTAGCTCATCTTTTCCCACAGACTTGGTCTTATTTGAAATGCCATAGCATGCAAGCATTCTCATCAGAAACCTGGGATTTTCCCAAGACTGCTTCTTCATCTCTCACATGTAATTAGTGGCCAAATTCAGTTGATTCTATCTGCTCAAGATCTCCTGCAGCTTTCTTGTTGTTACCAACTGTATTCAGACTCTGTTGTGTGGGATGTTTCAAGTATTATCATTGATGTTCTCCCAGACTTGTCCTATTTCAATCTATTCTCCTTGCTGCAGACAAAGCACTTCTGGTCATGTTCCTTTTCTGTCTAAAATCCTTCAAGGTCTTTCCCATCAAACAAGTTCAAGCTTCTTGCCATGGTAGACCAGGGAAACGGGAATATCATTATGTCTGGAGTACTGTTACACAAAATATCTATCTTAAGAGTCACCATTAAATGGATATACCTAGGGTTGCCCAAAGGCCAGAAAATAAATTCAGAGCAAACAACACTGACATAGCACACACAGCCCCTAACTTCCTTTCCAGATTTATCAGTTCTCTTGAAGTTTCTTCTTCTCTGCATCTCACATTCTAGCTACATGAACTCCTTGCAGGTCCCTGAATGTACAATACTATCTCATGTCCCTGTGATTCTTCTATCTCTGGAATATCTTTTCCTCCCTTATTCTCCCAACTTTTTTGCCTTTAATGCCCTTCTCTCCTATGTTTCCTGGTAAACACATACTTTTCCTTTAAGACTCTGCTCAAATATAATCTTCTCTGTGAAATGTTGTCTGACTTCTTTCATCAGATAGACTAAATTCCTCTCTCTTTTTCATCTGTACTGCACTCTGTAAAGGCCATATAATTGCATCTACAAATTTGAACTCAATTACGTGACTTTATTTACTTCCTCATTTACTAGATTGATAGGGTAAGTCGCTTTCAGAAAGAAACTATATTTTATTTATTACTAACACCTGCTATGGCACCCAGAGCACAGAGACATTCAGAAATTTTTTTAAAATTAAAAAGTAGGCAAATGGATGAATTATAAGAATGTACCAGACATTTTTAAGGTTCATTACACCTCTTCATTTCCTCATTCTAAAACAATGTCAAAGCTTCCCTCTTAGTATTTATAGATAAGGAATAAAAGGCAATTCTCTCAAGAGAGGTGATCCATTGACTTTGATTTAAAATAAACTGAATGAAGACGCATCACTTTAGTTCAGTGCGGACACATCTGAAGAGCAAGTGTTGGCAGGGACAAAGACATAATAAGCGTAACATCACCGAGGGACAGAGAGACAAAGAAACTAGAAGGAAAAGGGGCTCAATGAGGAAAAGCATGGAGGCATGTGCTTTCCAACCACTTCAAAATTTTGCCAGGAGAGGGCTATGGTCATTGTTCACTTCTCCATTCCTCCATAATTTTGGTCAAAGGGATAAGAAACCTGCATATCTTATTCAAATTTGCTTTCTAAAATGACAGAATAAAGTAGAAAAATATCAAATTACCACTTTTCCTTATATCCTTTGAGTACTTCAAAAGAAGCAAAATCATAAAATCAACAAAACGTCAAAGCAGAGGCTACTAGCTGCTGCAAGGAGAATGCCACTAAAACATTCATAAAGTTTCTATTCATATTTCTATTGTAAGGATGACTATGAAACTTGCTCCCATGATATACTCTTTTGTAATTATAGGTATGAAAGTATCAATGACTGTAATTAAGGCAGAAGGCTTAATTTTAATCAAATCAATGTTTAGAGTTGATAATGGAAGTTTTCTCATGTCCCTAATGATTAAAATTCTGCCTCTCAATATGATTGGCACAAGAGCCAACCACTTGGATGACTGAATTAATTTTTATAACATCAATAATTACATATCATAGGGACATGACTAGCAGTTAGACATAAAGAGAAAAATCCTCAGATCATGAATCAGCAAAAAGTTCTTAACGAAGGGAATTTTAGAATTTCCATCTTGGGGATAACTTTATACCTGAGGTGCTCTCAGTGACCTCTGCTCTGGCTTGCAGAGAGAGAGTGACTGGCGTGCTTCCTTCTGGGTCTGGATTCTCCACTTTGGGCCACATACACATGCCAATATTGGCAGAATTTGCATAGCAGAATGGTAACTAAGACAGGCAACGGTCTCTATACAGAAGGTGGGGAAAAGACGGAGAAACAGAGGACAAGGTCCAACTTTATCTGGGGCCAAACATCACACGGCTTTGGCAGAGTAAGGCCTGCTTTCCCTCTGCATTTTGAGAACATGGGAGGCAAGGTCTCCCACCCCTTCTGCACAGCCATCTGCCTCAACCCTGCTCAGGGAGCATACGTGACAGTCATCTCTGAAAAACTGCAGTTTTTCACTTTTGATATCTGCTGTGTAATGGTATGGCAAAAATATTGCCAAAATGCAATATTTTGTCTGTGTGTGTATGTAAGTAGATATGTATATGTATATACATACACACACATATATGTGTCTATATACATTTCAAGCCAGCTGAGGAATGGGTTTCTAATGGAAATGTCATGCTTAATCTTGTATAAATTACAAGATTAAAAACAAAACACCATAATAACCCATCCCTTAACTGGAAAGAGTTGAAGTAGTTAGAGTTAAGTAGGGCCTAGTAGTATAGACAGGATCAACAATATTCATGCATTGCTTAATAGAAAATAATATGCCTCAACTAATAATTGTGATTGCATCTCTCAAACATAGGCCATGAACAGCAGCTGAGAGATTGTTCTTCAGCCACAGATTCCAATAAAAATTCTCTTTGAATTCAATTGGCCTTTTAAGTATTAACTGCTAGTGTGTGTTTTCTTGTATATGTCATATTATCCTATTGCAATTGACTTAACCCTTGGGCACTTTAAGGTGGCCATTGTGTCTGTGGCTAAACAGGAAAAATATGACTCATATTAGAGTTCAGGACCAGGAAATCCTGACTCCAGGGTTTGGAATAATAAGAATGCTGCTATTACAAGGTTACCACTTATAAGTGCTAAATACTCTAACCAAATATTTGTAACCTTTGCATTCTGGCTGTCAGAGGAATACACCTGCATTTCATTACCTGACCCCTCCAACCCAACAGAAAGATTTGAAAATCAGATATATAAAGAAGAGAGTCCTTTTTATCTTTTCTGTAGAAATCTCAATGTATTTGATGGCAGGTACAAATGATAAGTTTGTACTCAGCCCTTCAAGACTCAATAGATGACTGTCTCTGGATGCATAAACTAAGTAGTGGTAAATTGAGATCTGAAGACCCAGCCCCCTCTAAATCAGTGACAGGGAGTAGCTCTCCCTCTACTACCTAACGTTTCTCAGCAAGGCAAACTCTCAGGTTCAGAAGAGAGAAATTCTACCTTCCTCTTTTGGGGAAGTTGTACAGATAGAAGAAAAGGAATTTTTACTTGATCAAATGTGAGTTGGAGTTTCATCCCTTCTTAATGGCTGTAGGTCTCCACTTCTCAGAATCTTTAAATCTTGGTCTCAGAATGGAAATAATACTATTATATACCTCACTTGAATACTGTGAGAATAAGGGTGATAATATAAACTAAACATATTTAACTATAGGTCCAAAAATACCTACCTATCAATACTTTCTGTCTTAGCTTATTTATTCATTTATTTCCTTAGAGACAGGGTCTTGCTTTATTGTTGCAATCATGGCTCACTGCAGCCTTGAACTCCTGGGCTCAAACCATCCTCCATTTTAGCCTCCTGAGTAGCTGTGACTACAGGCACTCACCACCACATCCAGCTAATTTAAAAAAGAAAAAAAAGGTAGAATCAGGGTTTCAGTATGTTGCCCGGGCTCGTCTCGAGTTCTTGGCCTCAATCCTCTCACCTCAGCCTCCCAAAGTGCTGGCATTACAGGTGTAAGCTATTGTGCCCAGCCCTATCTTAGTTTAAATGTTTGTTTCCCTCATGCTTCAGGCTACAGCTAGGATGAAGCACAGACACCAATACATTTCATAATGATCAAGTAATTAATATATTACTTTACTGTGGCAGTATATATAACTTAATTCCAACAGCTAGATACCCCCCAGCAATCTGTTGGGTAAGGGGTAGAATCAAAGTATACCCAACTGAAACACCTCCCTTTTGACATTACACACTTGGAAGATGCTTACTCCATGCAGCAGGAAAGGTAAGATGAGATAAGAAAGTCCATCCTCCTCCTGGCCGACATGGTGAAGCCCTGTCTCTACTAAAAACACAAAAATGAGCTGGACGTGGTGGCGTGCCTGTAGTCCCAGTTCCTCCGGAGGCTGAGGCAGGAGAATTGCTTGAACCTGGGAAGTGGAGGTTGCAGTGAGCTGAGATCGTGCCACTGCACTCTAGCTTGGCAACAGAGTAAGACTCTGTCTCAAACATGGAAAAAAAAAAGAAAGAAAAAAAAAAAAGAAATCTCATCCTCCACTGGCACACACTCCATTTCCCCTCCATACCACCCACCCCCGCCCCACCCCAGGCAAGGAATAGATACCACTATAAGACTATACATTATAATCACTTTTTTGCATTATTTCACCATCTCATTTTTTGGTGAGGGTAGAAGAAGAGTAGAGGAAGAGACATAGGAGAGGAAGAAAGGGCACATGAAGAACTTATTTTCCTTACAAACACTCCTTTTAAGAATTAGGCATAAGATAATCATTTGAATGGCTTCATTTAAACACTATTCAAAATGTTGGTGGAGACAGGAACAGCAATTCCGACCTTAGACCTTAGTTCCCCTCCTGGAGGCCGGATACCTTTCCCAGACATTGAACCACTAATGGGAAATTAAAGGCAATAAAACAACAGCTGGAATCCCATAACTGACAAGGTTTATATTGTACTCGGAGCAATTCACACTTAAAGAATTTCCTTTCCAATCACCAGGCTTGTTTCTTTCTCTTCGTTGTTCAGGTTGATGGAGCCTCTGCTGGTAAAGTGTTTTTCTCTTTGTATAACTGAGCAAAGCTGATCTCATTGTCATCTCCGAACACTGTTCTGCTTCCAAAGATTTGAAGAGCTTTGCCCTCTTTTTTACCTCTGGCTTGCAGGTTTGGCTGGCGGAAAGGAAGGAACTTTAGAATGCCTATTGCACAAGCCTTATGTATTTGATGATCTCAAATAGTGTTATTTTATATATTTTGTCCAATGTCACGGGCATTATTTTTCCAATTTCATGAGTAACAGAAGCCTCAGGGATAATCATTTCTGTCTCTTCACAAATGTATTCACCTAAAGTCAGATTCTGCAGCAGGAAAATAAAGGTGAATTACTATGATCCATTGAAGAAGAAATTGACCCATCTGTCTATACCAAACAGTAGTAATAATAACAATAATAGCTAAAATATACTGGGAACACTTCATATTCCCACCACTAAGTGAGTCACGTGAATTACGTTTTCTTAAAAAAAATTTTCTTATCCTCTCAAGAGTCCTTTTAATTCTTATTACATTTTATTATAATTCTTGTTTTACAGAGAAAGAAACTGGGCTTACAGGGGTTAAATAATACATTAGAGGCTTTGGGCAATAAATGATAAACCCAGAATTGAAACCTGCGCAGTCTGACTTTGGAATGGGAGTGCTAAATGATTTTCCAAATACAAATAAATTCACATGTATGTGTGCATGGACAGATCCAAGGTCATTATCATCTGTCATTCTCACTCCTATTAATATGTTTTCTTGATTGGAGAAAAAATGGTGGAGTTATAGCCACCTCATTGGGAATACTGGTGGAAATGTGTTGCACTATTGAATGTCATCTGTGAAATGTGTCACATCTGAAAAAATGTTAAGATCTCTGCTTAATGGGAAAAACGGGTGGGTAAACAGATGGTCACAAGACTGTCTGTCTGGTGCTATGATTGGGGCATGTGCACAAGATAATGAAACAGCCAAGATAAGAGTTACCCACAAGACAGGTTTCTTAAAGAAGGAAATTCATGAGCTGTATCTGAGTGGAAGAGGAGGATTTCACCAGGCAGAAAATGGACAGAAAAACAACAAGACAAAAGGCAAAATATAAGACAAAGAATCAGCAATAGGGGTGGGGAAGGGAGGTGGTCAACATGTGTATAATTGGTGGACTTGGGGGAATAAAGCATGAATGTCTGTTGTTATTGCTGTTGTTTGTTTTTTGTTGTTGTTGTTTTTGTCCTGCTGAGTGGTTTGGATTTTAGCTACATTGTGATTGAGAACCATTTAAGGATTTAAATCTGGGGAGTGACAAGATCCTAATTGCATTTCTGCAGAATTACTCTGGAAGAAATGTGGAGAATGAATGGCTAGAGGGAGAGATGGACAACAGAAAGATCATTAAGGAGGCCATGATTCTAACTCACCTGCAGAAACTAGTGCAGTGAGAGAGAATATAGGTCCAGGCTAAGAAGCTCACAAGAAGAAAACGGGGAGGAGATGTATTTAAAAACCAGACCTTAGAATGTGGAGTTGACAGAACTCAATGACCATTTGGCATGGTGGGTAAAAAAGAAGGAAGAATCAAAAATAAACACAAGTTTACTTCAGCAACTTACTGTGTGAACTATGGTGCCATTTCTGATGGAATATAAAGGAGAAAGAGAATCTGGGGTAGAGAAAAATGTGTCCATTTTAAGAAAATAATGAGGTGCCCACATAGGGAAACTGAGCAGTCAGCAGAACAAACCAGAATAGGGTACAGATGGTGGAGGCAACTGGCAAATTGTGGGGTGTCAGTGCTATGTAATTGGTGGACAAAACCTTGGAAGTAGCTAACACCTCAGAGAGCCCATGGAGCCATAGAAGACAGCTGATAGTTTATATAAAATGCAAGGGCTAGTTTAAGAAAAAGAAGCTAGTAAGGGAACCTGGAAATGAGTAGTTTGAGAGGTATGAAGAAAATCACCAAAGAAAGACCAAAGATAAATCCAGAGAATATAAATTTTCAAGAAGTTGAAAATGGTCAGCTGTGTCAGAGAGGTCAATTAATAAGAAAAGTTGAATGACTCCGTTGGAATTTGGCAAAAAGGAGGCCACCAATAAGTCAGCAGAAAATGGGTTATTGGAGAGGGTAAGAGGAAGATGGTGGTGATGTAAGCACTGAAAGAAAGGGAAGAAAATCCAGGTCAATGGGGTGTATTTTACCCAGAACACTGGAGGCAGTTTTTTTTATTTTTTTTATTTTTTATTTTTTTATTATACTTTAAGTTCTAGGATACCTGTGGATAATGTGCAGGTTTGTTACATATGTATACCTGTGCCATGTTGGTGTGCTGCACCCATCAATTCGTCAGCACCCATCAACTCGTCATTTACATCAGGTATAACTCCCAATGCAATCCCTCCCCCCGCTCCCCTCCCAGTGATAGGCCCCGGTGTGTGATGTTCCCCTTCCCGAGTCCAAGTGATCTCATTGTTCAGTTCCCACCTGTGAGTGAGAACATGCGGTGTTTGGTTTTCTGTTCTTGCGATAGTTTGCTGAGAATGATGGTTTCCAGCTGCATCCATGTCCCTACAAAGGACACAAACTCATCCTTTTTAATGGCTGCATAGTATTCCATGGTGTATATGTGCCACATTTTCTTAATCCAGTCTGTCACTGATGGACATTTGGGTTGATTCCAAGTCTTTGCTATTGTGAATAGTGCCTCAGAAAAACAAGAAATGGGGAAAAGATTCCCTATTTAATAAATGGTGCTGGGAAAATTGGCTAGCCATAAGTAGAAAGCTGAAACTGGATCCTTTCCTTACTCCTTACACGAAGATTAATTCAAGATGGATTAGAGACTTAAATGTTAGCCCTAATACCATAAAAACCCTAGAAGAAAACCTAGGTAATACCACTCAGGACATAGGCACGGGCAAGGACTTCATGTCTAAAACACCAAAAGCAACGGCAACAAAAGCCAAAAATGGAGGCAGTTTTGTATACCTCCATTTTCACAAGATTTTGCACTTAAAATATTTATGTGTCATAGCTACATTAACTATGTGATTTGTAAGTAATTTCAATAATTTTGTCTTGCTAACATGTTTTCCTTACAATCAATTAACTTTTATTTTTCAGCACATAGGCTTTTTAAAATTAGTAGCATTGAAGAAACTAAATACAGGGATGCATGTACCCTAATTCCTTTATGTTCTCTCACCTTTCTCAATCGCTTGACCTCCTGATATTTATCTTTCCTTAAAAGCTATTATTCAATATTTAATACTCTATGAAAATTTTATAGTTCTAACTTGTTCATAAAATGTCATTGTTAGCGTTGTTTAGTCTTACTTGACTTCCTTTCATTTCTGGCCTCAGTTTTAATACAATCCACATAATAATTCATGCCAGGCTTCCAATCACGGCTTCCTATGACTTCTTGTTGTTTCCGTACTCTGGGTTTTGTTTTTGTTTTATTTGTCCTTTTTTCTGTTTTACTTGTAATGACATTATATTATAATATACTGTCACATTATATATAATCAGTTCAGCTCAGTTAGGGAAAATAATGTATCTTGAAAATAAAAGAAAATGTATGTATGATTATGTAGACATATTCAGAGTATTGTATTAATATAATTTTTCATTTTTATCCATGCACTGTGTGGCATATTTAGACATGAAATGGGCCTATATAGGGATTCCTCAGTTGCTTTAGTCAATCAGGACACCAGCAGAGCAGGACAATATCATTTGCACCTATTTGATTCAGGTGACATTCTGATAACATCTTAGGATTTCATTAACTTGAGACCTTATCAAAACAACCAACATATTATTTGAAAAGAATCACTTTGCATTCTGGAATAAATTCTATACATACTGCTAAGCTAAATTAAACAGGTTCAGCAATTTACAAACAATATTCAGCAGTGATCATGTCCGTATTGCACGAACTACCTTACCAGTTTAAGGACTTTGCTAAAACTCAGGTAGGAGTGCTCATGAGCCATCTCTGCCTGCCTTCCTCTGATCTTTGTTCAATCTCCTGAAGCGTCTGACCCTCAGTGCCCCAAGCCAACCCAAGCCAGACAGACTGCATCTGACATTTCACTGTGGAGATATCTCAGACTCTTCCTATGTAAACTCCAGAGTTCAAACCTTGATATATAGGCTGCATAGAAGTCATCATACATATGGTTAAAGAATTTGTTATTTCTAATTACTTTTCTAAGTGCTAGCTCATCAATCCACGTAGAATAGTCATCACTCCCTGACATTCTTTAAATCCCTATACATGTCTTTTGTCTTGTGCTGCTGCTATGGGAAATGTTTCTCTATCTCTATGACTTCAGGTTGGAAGAAAATGTACTGAGCTTATCACTGTAGAGAAGATCACTTTCCATTACTCAAAAGTCCTTTCCTTGTGGCTGTTTCCTGCCTCTTGCTGCAAATGAACCCTACCACAAGTTAAACAACTTGCTCATTCATTTTTTTAGCAAACAGTTATTGAGCATGATATTGGGGTACAAAGCCAAGCAAAACAGCTTTCCCTTCCTCGAAGAAACCTATCTTCTAGCTGAGGAGAAAGATGACCAAATCAATAATTGCAGGACAAGTACAAATGTTAGCGTTCAGGCATGTACAAGATGAAACGCAAGCCTAGGGATGCACGCCTATTTTATTTTTGAGACAGAGTCTTGCTCTGTTGCCCAGGCCAGAGTGCAGTGGCCTGATCTCAGTTCAGTGCAACCTCCACCTCCCTGGTTCAAGCAATTCTCCTTCCTCAGCCTCCCAAGTAACTGGGATTATGGACATGCACCACCTTATCCTGCTAATGTTTTGTATTTTTAGTAGAGACAGGGTTTCACCATGTAGGCCAGGCTGATCTTGAACTCCCAACCTCAGGTGATCCACTCGCCTTGGCCTCCCAAAGTGTTGGGAGTACAGGCGTAAGCCACCCTGCCCATCCCACATCTGTTTTACAAAGGGGGTCAGAGAAGCCTTCTCAGAGCAGCCAGAATTCCACCTGAGCACAGAGGGATGACAGGGAATTTGCTAGATAACATGGAAGAATGGCCTCCCAGACAAAGAGGAGAACATGTATAGATGCAGAGGCTTGAAACAGCCCAGCATTGGGGAAGATGGGACTGGGGAGAAAAGGGACTTCCATATTATGTTTTGCATAGCTTAGGATGCTCAAATTTTGCATAATGAGAATATATTCATAAACAAGTTGTATCAATATTAAAATGAAAAATAAAACACAAGGACACAAAAAGCATTGCATGACACTTTTGAAAATGTTTATTATTATTGGAGTGACAAATACCTGTCAGATAGGGGTGGGGATGAGCCTGGCACACCAAGCCAGGGCCACCTCATGCAAGCAACTCTTACATATCAAAAAAAGGCATCTACAAATGTCCCCTGAATGCTTTGAGAAGACAATGATAGATTTTAAAGAGGAAATGGCATTGTTTAGTATTAATTTTAGAAAAAAATTGCATTAAAAAAAAAAAGCATGGGAAAAAACAGGAGGAGGGTTGATTTTAGAAGTGGAGGAAGCAAAAACAAGAATCTAGGAGAATGAAGTGCTGGAGTTATGGTAGTGGAAGGGGAGACAGAGATGAGGGAGCAGAGGAGAGGGATAAAGAGGTTGGGGCCATGAAAGTAGTCACAGGTTCAATACAGCCCCCAGTGGTGCGGGTGAGGTGGGCTACAGGAGAGAGGACTCCAGTTTGTACAACTGACTGTTGTCAACCATCAAGAAGGGTATAGAGAAGAAGGAACAAATTTAGAAAAAAAGAGTTTGCTTGGGGTGCGTTGCATTTTTATGTCCTATAGAATATCCAAGAGGAGATGCCTAATTGACATTTGAGAGAAGAGTCTGGTGTTTGACACAAAGATTTGAATGGCCCCTTAACCAGTCATAGGAGCCTCAAAATTCATTAGGTAAAATTTCTTAGAAGTCAGATTTGACCCAGAATTAAGGGACATAGGAAAGGGTTTCCAAATTTAACAAATTTTCATTGTTTATCATCATAATATTCCCTCGTTAACAAATTGTGTGAAAATTAGTTTTAATCGGAGTGAGCCTCTCTCTTAACAAAAACAAAAACCTGTCATTCTTTCCACAGGAGTCAAAGCAGTTATTTTTGTATCATGTAACCAAAACAGCTGGCTGATTTCATTGTTCCCTCAGTAAATAGCTGTTTTGGCACAGAGCTGATGAGCACCAACAGGATCTTTACCCAGAAGCTTCAAGCAAAGGTAGCAGTAATAGGTGTACTTCTGAAAGATAGGGTCGCAAATTGGTTGATGTTAAAAAATGCACATAATTGGTAAATGTTACAAGTATTTACAGTGAGTAAGAAGAGCTAAGTGCATTTGGTGGACTAGGATTAAAATGGTACTAAAAGCCAAACACAAGGAGAAGTAACATCTGCTCTCAATCATAAGAGTCAGTGTTGAGAAGTGTTCCACAGGGCCCAAAGCCTGTTCAAACAACAGTCCCTCCATTTGTAGAATGTCACGTTAAGAAAACAGTGACTGAGAAAGCAGCAAAAATTGGGCGATGTCCATGTCGCATATTTCAGCTAAGATAAATGTAGGAGTCACTAGAACACGCTTGTGTACTATATGGATTTTAATCACTTATCCATGAATCCCATAATGGCTTGGTATATGACTACAAAGTCTACTAGGAAGGCATATTGTTTAGACAGGGAAGATTAATGGTAAAATTATCAACTATTATTAACATTCATTTACTTATTCAACAGTTTGGGGGCGTTAAATACATGTCAGGCTCGGCAGCTCCAACAGTGAGTGAGTCAGACTCCCCTCCCGAAAGTCTCATGGCGGCATCCATCCCACACACACTAGGTCTGGCCCTACGTGGTTTTTAGGATCAAGTTGAGTTCAGAGAGTTATCTGAATTTTGCTGAAAACACTGAGACAAACTTGTGAAATAAATCGCCAGTGTTATAAAGCTAATAACTGCCAGAGCCAGTGCTGACCCCAAGTCCAAGACTTTTCGCAATATAATTGCCTTTTATAGTCCAAGGAGGATTCATGGAACAATTTAAGATATGAAAATGATGAAACTTTATTCAAAATAGCTGCAAACTGGAAAAAAATAACAAATACTTATCAACAAGATGGATGAATAAATTTTGATATATTCATAAAATGAAATATACATTAACGAAAGTAAATGAATTACAATCACATGCAGCAACAGAGAAGAAAGATATAAGGGAGTGTATACTGTGCAGTCTATTTACATAAAGAACAAGCAAAACTAATCAATGATAATACAAATAATAGCAGCTACATTTAAGGAGTAATATTGACTAGGAGGGGACGTGAAAAACCCTCTGATATGCAAAAAAAATGTACTTTCTCTTGATCAGGTGTAGTTACAGCTGTATAAATATATCAAGTTCATTGACTTGTGTATTTAAGATTAGTGCACTTTATGTATATTGCATCTCAATTTAAAAATAATAAATGATGAGTAGGAAAGAACTTGGTGAGCTGGTAAAGTATTTGTCAAGCAGTGTCTTTAAAGCAGTTTCAGAAAAAATACTGGTTCTGAGCTCTGATAATTTAGACTTAACCATTTGTTTCTTTGTGCTCTTTAAGCTGTCTCGACTCAGACCTGTACTATTTCACACCAGGGCAATTGCAATAAGAACCAAGTGATCTGCCTGTCCTTCAGTCCACCCACACAATGCATCCAGTTATCCTTTCTAAATGCTGAATTGTCCCATTAAGTCCTTTGTGTAAACATCTTCAATGGTGCTCCATTTTCTATGAAGTTCACAATCTTTAGCATAGATACGGAGTCTTCTGCAATCTTTTCCCAGCCAACTAACTACTCCAGTGTCATCACCTGCCTGTCACTTTCAATTTTCTTTCTCTCCTTCCTTCCTTCCTTCCTTCCTTCCTTCCTTCCTTCCTTCCTTCCTTCCTTCCTTCCACAAATATTTATGCAATACTTACTTAGGTAAGACATTCTATCAGATGGTAGGTAATAAAAATGAATGAGATAGAATCTTAATCACATTGCTGAAGATTCGACATAAGGCAAAGATATCCACACACATACAATTACAAAGAGATAGACCAGGGCATCATGGAATCTAGAGTAGAGGTACTGGATGCAACCTAGGAGGTTCTTTACAGAGCCGATGGAGGATAGTGAGTCTTGAAAGAGAAAGAGAAACACACCTGGCAGATAGAGATAGGTAGGTGGTAGAGTAGAGCAATCTGGCCCAAGGGCCTTACCTAAACAAAAGTATGTAGGCATGAAAGAGCATGGGATATCTAGGAAATAAAAAGTAAAACATTTAGAAAGATTGAATCTTATAGTTCAAGGGTGGGGATGAGGGGTAGCAATGCTTGAGGCAGGAAAGGTAGGCAGAGAGCCATATCATCAGAGACCTTGTTTGCAATGCTAAAGAGTTTGGATTCCATCCTATAGGCAGCGGGAGCTCCCGGACACACCTTGTGCTACAGCCATGCCAAACTCTGGCTGGTTCCACAGCCACTTCAGGCACTTTCACAACTCTGTGCAGTTCATCTTGCTTCTTCAGCTCCAAATGCCAGCCCCACCTGGCAAAATTATATCATCATTCTGAGTTGTATACCTGACAACACAGAACTGCTTTTACTGTACTTGGCATGAACATTCTGCCATTGGTTCCCATAAGATGTGAAAACAAACCCATGAAAATTGCTACCCTCTTGACTGTAGTGATGGTGTTTAAAAGTATTGTTTGTCACTTTTCACAGGGTTTTCTTTATGGGGGCCACCAAGGAAATGTCTCTCAATACCAAGAATATTTGAGATCTCCCAGAGCTGGTTTGTGTTTATCTTAAGCACACTCTGATTTATTTTAGATGTTTCTCTTCTTTGCTTTAGCTCAGAGCTGAATCTGTGACCCATCTCTAGCAAGCCTAAGGGTCTCTTTTTATTTTTTATTTTTTTGTGGACTAATCTCACCATGCCTTTATTTTATTTGATTCTTCCTATTTTCTCAATATCTGATTTCCTCACTTACTTTTACATGGATTGCCTATAGTTTTGAGATCCATCTGAAATAGTTTTTGAAACAAGTTGGGCTACACATGACCAGAAGAGTAAATAAAGAAGAAACAAGTCATCATTATTTGAGATTCTTTAATGCCACCTTTCTTGTGAAGCCTCCTCAGATTCTCCAAAGCAGAGCTAGTCAGTGTCTGCTTGGAAAGCCCACATGCTTTGTTGACACATTTATTCTAGTCTTTCCGCATTGCTTTATTAGTAATCACTTACATTTTTGTTCATCCCACATTTCCGAAGCACCTTCAAGCCAGGAACAAAAAATTTTAATTTCCCTATTATTTTCCCAGAATCTCATGCTGTAGGTAGGGACACATTTAATTCTTGCTGTATGAATAAATAAATAAATAATGATAATGTAAAAGAAACTTGGGTTAAACTTATCTGTTAAGAGAGCAGAGAATTGGGTAAAAGAATACAGGGAACAGGCTGGACGCAGTGGTTCATGCCTGTAATTCCAGCACTTTGGGAGGCCGAGGTGGGTGGATCACCTGAGGTCAGGAGTTCAAGACCATCCTGTCCAACATGGTGAAACCCTGTCTCTACTAAAAATACAAAAATTAGCTGGGCGTGGTGGTGGGCACATGTAATCCCAGCTACTCGGGAGGCTGAGGCAGGAAACTCACTTGAATCTGGGAGGCAGAGATTGCAGTGAGCCAAGATCGCACAATTGCACTCCAACCTGGGTGACAAGAGCAAAACTCTGTCTCAAAAAAAAAAAAAAAAAAAAAAAAAGAATACACAGAACAGTAATCAGGAAGCCCTGAGATAAATGGTTCTATAGAAACCCCGAGATACCTAGATTGCCTCAAGTAGCTCAAGATCAAAGCATCATTCTGAACATGGAGTTGAGAAACAGCAAGAGAAGGGAAGAGAAGGAAATCGCATTTGTTTGAGGGGGACATAAACAAGGCTAAATATAAAGCATTTGGCCATAAGAACAGTCGTGCAAGAAACATTTATTGAGCTACTACTGAATTACTGCACTGGAGGCTGTGCTTAGATGCAGTAAAAAAACAAACAAACAAAGAAAAACAACAGTGTTGCAAGAACATGACTCCTTCATCATGTGACTAAGGGTAGGCTATATGAATTAAAAATAATGCAAGCAGGATTTGGAAACACATACAAATTATGAGAATATTTACTGAGTGCTTTTATTTCACAGTTGTGATGACTCATTAATGTATTGTTCAGTGCTTCACCAATTACCTGGAGCTTTCATGGACACAGTCTCCCTTGGGACACACAATGACCCTGTCAGGGCAAAAGGGCAATTGGTTTTCTCTCTCTTTAGTGTATTAGGTGGCTGGGTCTCAGATAGCCTGAGGTACTTATACAAGTGCACTTACATGGTTAGTGGTTGGTTGGTGGAACCAAAAGGGAGGTTTTTTTAGCTCACTATCTATAACACAATATCCATTTTATTTTGCTGCCACAACAAGTTTTAGACAATGCCTGATAACAGCCTACCAATAAGAGTGAAACTATTTGGAGAGCTTCATTGTGTTGGTTCACTTACTGTGGCTTCCTGGAGCCTCTGGGATAAAGTTCAAGTTCATCAGCATAGCATTTGAGGCCCTTCCCAGACTGGCTCCACCTGCTCAGGTGGTGTAAGTCCCCACACTCTTTCCTGGTGCATCTATACCTGCTATGCTTCTTTCTGGGGGTCGGAGCCAAATAGCCATTCCCCCTCTGGAATCATAGAATATCAGTCAGGATCTTTGTTTACTTGTAAATGTTTTTACATCCTTGCAAATTATGCCTGTATTCCATGAAACATCCATATTTGTTTTATCTATAAAAATATTGAAGTGACTTGTTAATACTCTCAATAGCTTAGCCTTAGCATGAAGCTGCAGAAAGACATGCCGTATTTATCCTCTGGCCTTAAGGACTGCCCTACCTGAACCTCTGGAGGTGAAGCCCAAGTTGAAAGACAGGGCATATTGTTACACTGTGAACTTACTCAAGACAGGGAATGTGTCTCATTCCTCTTTGTAACCCTAGCACATGCCTCTGAAGTCTTATATATTAGCTGACTGGCTGGCTGGCTTGATGGGTGGATAAATGATAGATGATGGATAGAAGCAATAGATGACACTATGCAAAGAGAAAAATATCTGTTTTTGCCAATTATATATAATTTTTAAAAGTATGCCCTATGATTAACCTTATAGTCTCTTCACCTTTTGCACAATGCTATTACCCTTGTTGACATAAATATGAAAAGCTTATATATGATATGAAAATAAGAATGCATTCATATGAGTGTCTTTTGGCAAAAGTCCAATAGAAAACTTCTAAATCTAATTTACCTCATTAATTCTTTTCTCTGATATTCAGAGAAGGCTTTCTTCCTTTAGCATGCATAATAGCATAATGTAGGAAATATTTTCACTTTCAAAATCTCTGTGGGCTATATTTATTGTTTATTGATTGTACCTATTCCAAATGGTGCCTTTGCTAAAATTCAAATTTCTTCCATTATCAAGCAGACAAAAATGAGTTTCCACAAAGGTGACTATAAAGTAGATTACCATTGACTTTTGTTTTGTAGAAAAGAACAAAGGAGGAGAAGACATACATCTTCATATAATCAATTTAAACCATTTCTTATTAACAACGTGATCAACATTTGGCTAGCAAAGAGTCAATGTGTGTCAACTGTGGGTGAAAGGAAAGGAAGGTGAGGTTGTTTGAGGGTGAGGGTAGAGGTTGGGGGTGGTTGGCTGTGTTCCCTGGATGGCAGAGTGGGGCTATTTGGAATTTTTTGGGGATTTTCCAGAAAATGTCAATAAATAGTCTTTTTTCTCTCCTATAGAAGTTTTGAGAAAAACTACCTAAATTAGCTAATTATTTAGTTCTTGATTTTTTCCTTATGAAAATGTTTATATACATATAGTATATTTAAAGGAGAACAAGGAAGGGAAGAAGGTATTGAATGTGTTTGTCTGGTATGGCTCTCTACAAGTTACCAACCTGCTACAGCCTCCGTGAGCTGACAGCACTCATCCGGTCATGGTTGGACGTCAGGAGGATGACAGAACAGAATGTTTTAAACTAAAACAAGATGGGGAAGTTAAAGACATAATTTTAGAATTTATGAACATTTTTAAATAGTGGGATTTTTTTCCTTTTTGATAGAAATATCAGCGAACAAACGACATCTAAAGTAATTACTGCAGTAATTTACCAAATTGAGTCATTTGGTTAGCCTGGGGAAAGTAAGAGTTCATATGTTTAAATGAATAATATAGTTTGCCTGTAAAAAAGGAGTATTTGTGTGTGTATGAGTGTGTGTGTTATACTTTAAAAATTAACAAATAAAATATTTTAGGGGACTGGGGGATGTCTTACCTATATTTTTCTTTTCTTTTCTTTTTCCTCTTTTTCCACCATCCTCTCTCTCCCTTCTCCTCCTTCTCTCTTTTTCCTTCCCATTCTGTCTATTTTTCTTCATCTCTCACTTCCTCTTAACAATATTGGACTAGAAGTCAAGGTAAAGTCTATGCTTTTAATTAACTTGCTGTGTGAACTTAGGTGAATCACTTAAATTTTCTATAAAATTAGAAGGCTGATTTTCCTCCAGACCTCTTGTTTTGTGATATTTCTCTGTTTGACCAAAATAGTGCATCATCTATAGCTGCTGTCCTTTTCCTTCTCTCCAGATGCCCCTCTGTGTCAGCTTCCCAGGTGGGATGGGGTATATTACCAGGCACAAGATCTCTATGGATAGAAAGACTGAGGAGTGTTGACTGGAAGATATGAGACCTCATCCAGACCTTACACATGGATGTGTAGACACTTCCGGGCAAAAGAAAGAATCAGAGGTTCCCCCATACGGAGGACCATGTAGACCAAATGCCATGTTATTTCATGGAAAAGGTCTATATACCTCCCATTCTTTCTCCTTACCTACTCAGTGGCCATTTTTCCCTTCCAAACTTCAACCACCATAATCAGTTTTCTCTCTGTTCTTTATAACCCTCTGAAATACTCTCTTTTTCTGTCTAACCCTGGTGGGACTACAAGTCCTCCTCCTTTGAATTCCCTTGGGTTTTCAAAGGGAATTGGGTCCCAGTCAACCTCTGTAAACTTCCATGGTTGTTTCCCGACATCCTGTTGATAGGGACAGGAGACAGGGAATACTGGGTAGAAGATAGTGGTTTCCCGGCAAAGGCCCCACCCTCAAGCCTGAAGACCCACAGCCCTAAATGAGAAGAGGCATTCCTGTTTTCACACCCAACAAGTGGCCTTTTGACCCACCATGTCCCGTATCCTGCACCCATATAAACCCCGAAACCCAAGCTTCAGAGCAGACCAGCAAGCCAGCAGACCAGCGGACAGAAGGCAGAACAACGCAGCAGAGAAAGGGAGAAGAGGAGGAACATCTGAACACTGAGAGGAGCTCATCTGGGGGTGGAGGGAGAGGAATCTGGCCGCTGGACAGCCCAACTCCAGGGGAGGATCGCCTTCCCCTCCAACCTCCACTTCTGGCTCCCCATCCATCTCACCGAAAGCCACCTCCACTGCTCAGTAAAACCTCGCCTTCATCCTTTGAGTCCATGTGTGACCTAATTTTTTCCAGGACACTGGACAAGAGCTTGGGATACAGAAAGTTGTCATACTGGCCCGTTGCCCTTATGAAAAGGCAGAGGGTTAACTGAGCTGGTTAACACTCAAGCCATCCACAGGTGGCAAAGCTGTAGGAGCTTTGTAACACGAGGGTCGCAGGCACCCACCCCTAGAACCAGCCCAAAGCGCTCAGCCCAGCCTCCGCACTTGTCCTTCTGCATGCTCCCCATCCCTCAAGGGGTTTGAGTGACCCAACAGGCGAGCCACACCTCTGTCACACATCCTGCGAGGGGAACTGGGGAACTGTCTCATTTCACTATCATCCTCCACCCCTAGGTAACAGGAGTGTGTCTATTTTTCTTTGCCACACAGGTTGCACAGTATAATCATTTTACATTATGCACTGTCCTGCCCCATTTATCAATTCCTGAATCACTGAAACATGAAGAATCCCCAAGTTAAATCATCTCTAATTCTATGTGTATGGCAGATTGAAGACTGCCCGATATAATTTATCTTTGGTTCCAATTTAAGAATTTCTGCTAACGGGATTGTTCTAACATCTCCTGTTCAGAACTCCTACTTCCACTCACTTTCCACAGCCTGACACTGCTTTGTAACTCACTCAGCCATCTTTTACCAGTAAGGTGGAGGCGCTGCGCAGCCAAAGAACAACATAATAATGTGCACAGATGAACATGTATCTCAATTACTTTGTTACTTGCGTTAATACGTATCATTTTAGCAAAACAATGGTCTAATAAAATGATGACTTTTATGTCATTCTAAGGCCTGGTCTTCCTGACTCTACTATTTGGTTTTAATAGCATATATAAACAAAATGGTCCTATATCTGCTTAGTGGTATAACCACAAAATCCACTAACAATTCTCATATTTTAATCATCACTTGGTATTCATATCAATGTGTTGCTGGTCCTAAGAATGTCACATAAATCTGACGATGAGCAATTCTTTCTTGCTACAGAGAGAAAAAAAAGGCATATTGATTTAAATTCCAACAGGACTAGAACAGCATGCTATAAAATGACCCCGTGTGGTGTCTCAAAACTTATTTTCCCCCATATCTTTGTTCCTGGAAAATAATTTCCTCTACCTTTATTCGCCTCTCAAAAATTGCTTTTTCAGACTTGGTTGGGAGAAATGCATCCATTTTCTTCATCAAAACCATTATAGCAAGCTGAAGTATTTAGAGGAACAGCACTGCAGTTCACTTTGAAATGCATCTCAAAAATGAGATGGATTGCCTACAGGTAGCAGGATGGATAGAGGGACATATGAGATAAAGCAAGTGTAGCAAAGTGTTAATGGTAGAATGCAGGGTGGAAAGTATACAGGTATTCAAAACTTTGTGATATGTCTGAAAAATTTTATTATAAAATGTTAGCAAAAAAGATTATAAGACAGAGTCATTTAGCCACTGTCCTGGTTCACATGACAGCACCAACCCTCCAGTGTGCTGCGGGATTTGCGTTACCTTGATGTGCAAATGGACAAGCCTTCATGTTGCAAGGGTGTAATTAGGGCACCGGTTTAGAAATTTGGCAGTCAGTGCTAAAAGGGAGCATTTTCTGCTTTGTGCTGTGCTCATCAAAAGACAAGATGAAACACTCTTGTCATGATATTTTTACATTGTAACCTGACGAAGTTTAAATTCAGCTGGCTCCAGCATGCTTTAGCAGGTTCAATTCTACTCATAAGAACAACAAAACTCACCCTTGCAATAAAGAAAAACTGAAATGAAGAGAAATGCTTACAGTGTCTTATGAGATATCATATATATATCCTTGATAATAAAAGTGTAGGTAGAAACAAACAAATGACAGCAAAATCCCATCAGAAACCATAATAACCAAGAATGGAAGGAAGACGTTAAGGAATGAGAGATAAAACTGAGTGTGAATACTGTCTAGTTCATATAGATGCATATAATCTATTGAAAGAAGTCATTATAAATTTCATATAGTATCTAACACAATAATGAATATGAAATGTGTTCATGTGTGGTCTCTAATAATGTATCACCTTAATTAAAACCAGAACGATTCTCTTTTCTCTGAATTTCATTTACAACAGAGAAGGCGGTATCTAGTCTGATACACAAGCCAGTTACTGAAAGGAAAATGTTCTACTTTGAATCCCAGGGCCAATTATTGGTAATAGGAGAACACATCACCCTATTTAGTTACCTTTTTGAAAGGGATATGCTTTCCTTCTATCTTAAAATGCTTATTGTTATCAAAGACAGTGTCTAGACAAGCAATTGACCTTCTTATCATGACCTACAGTTGTCATTGTCATCTAACTTTACCTTGGACAGAAATGGTGTGTGTGTGTGTGTGTGTGTGTGTGTGTGTATAAAATATGTCACATTAAAAAGTCTTTGATGAGCATATAGCTCATTGCTCCTTCTTTTCTCTTTTAATCTTAAAACTTAACTGGTATTAATCATTTATATCCTTCAAACATCAAATATTTTCTATTTTCCTTTTTTCTAAATAAATCCCATTACAAAAGAGAAACTTGGGTGAAGATTTTAGAAACATCCTACAAGATAAGAAGAAAAAAAATGAAAAGAAAATCAAACTTGGTCAGTTTCCTGATCATGAGTTAAAATGCACAGACATTTTGTTTGATGAACAAAATTTTTGGTCTAAGTTTGTTCACCTGATCAACTTTTTAAGATTTTTCAATCACAAATACCAGCATTAGAAGTTGGACTGTGCAGTTTAAAAAAGAATCTAAATTTCTCTGCATCATACCAGTAATTTTAATACATCTGTGATGGTATTTTTAATAAACATGTTTTTTCTTATAGATTTATCTACTAAATATATTTATTAAATACTTATTTTTAAATACTTAATCGATTTTGTGTTCTAAGCAATCCATACATATTTAACTTCAAATCTATTACATATTGGATAGATTATTTGATATCTCCATTAAAATTACCTTAACCTTAGTCAGCTCTTTCTTCTTCCTTTTGAAATGCTCTTCTATGGTTACCCCACCCCCATGTTAGGCTCCATGAGAGATTAAACTCCAGGTAGTGAATGAGTTTCCTAGGTGTTCACTTTGTCGTGAGCAAAACCCTCATAGCGAGTATATTGCTGATAATAACATCAATCACCACCGAGTCAAATCACTCCCGTGTCTTTGGTGATATCTCAGAGGACAGCAAAATGGTCCAACACATTTTTTTATTGCTCTTCAAAATATGTATCTGGATGCCTCTGTCTCTCTCTCTTTCCCTCTCTTCTTCTGCCTTTCTCCCATCTTCTCCTTTCTCTGCCTTCCTTTCTCAATCTCCCTTTCTCACTTTCTTTCAGTAATTTTAGAATCACCTAATAGAGTTTGTAGTTGAAATATAAGTTATGATTTTATCCTCATGATGAAATGATGTACCAAAGCATCTGTAATTATCCAATAATTATCCCATATTGCCTATGTATTTGCTCCAGTTACCTGAAAAAAATCACACAGGAGTTTGAATCATCTTAGCAATTGCATAAAATTGCCACTACACTGCTAGTCTAGACGTGCAAAGAGTATAACCTACAATTTGATAGAGAATAACACATTAGTTATACCTAATATCGAAATAGTCAAGCATTTCTTTTTTCTCTATGATGTCATTTTGTTTTGGAAAGTACATTGACTGCAGAGTAATTTTTTGTAACTACTTTATAATTTTTCCAAAATATGCTCCTATTGTCCTGAGAAGAAAGAGGAGGAGGAGGAGAAGAATTGTGATCATTAAGATCATGAACAGTATTTAAATAACTATTGACTATGTTTTAAGAGCCTTCAAACAGAGAACCTTGTGAACCTGAAAAGAACTTTTTGAGATTTGCATATTATCTTTAAAAAAAAACTTAAAGCAATGAAAGCTGTGATAAGCCATTCACAGCACATATAGGGATAACAGTAACCTAGAAACACAATTACAGCCATTTTTAGACATTTCGATTAAATTCAGCTCTGGCTCTATCTTAAGTTTTTCGATAATATTAAACAAAACTATCCATCAATAATTATTGCAGCCTTGAATATTTGATAAACAGGCTTTTGTTGTGATCATTTGAATACATTTTTGCCACATATTCCACATATCTCTATTCTTCACTATGTATCCTGAGCAATAATTTGGAAATGAATTTGGCATAATTAGCAGTTGCCCACCCCTTGCACCACTGTATCCATGACAATATAACATTGACTGCTGATTGTGAGTGAACTGTGAACAGAAAGGCCACATGGTTCCCTCTTCTCTCCTAAATGAGCTATTAGAAGATCATGACCAAGGCTACTGGCAGAGTAAACAAGAACTGAAGGACTGCTGTAGGTGGCACCATCTGCAGCAATACACAACCACCCTTCAACAATCTGCTAGGCAATTATGGAGCTGGATGGGGTACACTGGCATTAGTTCGAGTCATAAAAAATAGAATAAAACAAAGTAACATCTATGTTATTTAATGTTTGGTAACGATTGAGAGTAAATCTTTATTCCAAATAATTTTAGCACTACCACCAGTTTGGATTGTCTTTTTAGAGCCCAAGATGCTATAGCATCATTGGGCCAATTGAAGCTCAGATAAGTTGAAGGAGTTACAAAACATCCAGTCCCACTCGTGTTTGCATTTTCTTGTTCAGCAACATAAACAGATGCCAAGATAGTCCCAAGGTCCTGGAGGTCATTTTGGAGCAAGGAATCACAGATTTCTCCAGTTCCATTGACCCTTTCTTTCCCTATACAGTTTTGGCTTCTTCCTCTTAGGAGAGCTGTGGTCTTTGAATCTTTTATAAATTTGTAACTCTAAGAGTGGTCAATGCATGTTGTCAGGTTTTTTTTAAAGCCTAAAGAAGGGGATTCTTTTCACAAACGTCTTTGACATATTTGTAAAACTAAGGGAGGAATTTGGCATGGGCCAGTGTCTCTTTTGCTGAAGTATTATATATATACACACACACACACACACATAATTTATGTATATAATTGTGACATATATATATATACACACACACACTTTTTTTTTTTTTTTTTTTTTTTTGAGACATTCTTCTCTGTCACCCAGGCTAGAGTGCAGTGGTGAGATCTCAGCTCACTGCAACCTCAGTCTCTCAGGTTCAAGTGATCCTCCCAACTCGGTTTCCTGAGTAGTTGGGATTAAAGGCACGCCCCAGCATGCTGTGCTAAGTTTTAGTAGAGACGGGGTTTCGCCATGTTTCCCAGGCTGATCTCCAACTCCTGGCCTCACGTGATCTGCTTACCTCAGCCTCTCATAGTGCTGAGATTACAGGCATGAACCACCGCACCCATCCTATATATGCATTTTTTAATATCCTATAAGCTTCAATTAAGTTGGACTCATGATATTCGATAATAATAGAAAGAGGCAGAAATTGTCCCCGGTTCATTGGAACAGTGGCTAACTATATGAATCACCCACATTTCCAGATCTAGGGAAATAGTTCACCAGCCGTGGGACAAGAAGAAACAGATGTCATCCGAGAGACAGGGCTGTCCCAGGAGGCTCAGGACTATGCTGCACAGGGATTGTCTGACCCTGTGGAACCCGTCTCCAGTGAGACACTGCAGGGCAAATGAAGACCAGGGGATTCTGTGCTGCTGCAGAAATACTCTCTCTGGAGTCCATTCAACTGTAGAGAAACAGTATAGTCTTTCCCTCTGTCTCTCTTTCCCGGCTTCCTTCTTCCCTCTCAGCATAGGAATCTTACCTAAAAAAGTCAAATGTGTCTTTGAGCTTCTTTGGGAGATGTAAGTCTGGAGGCACCGACCAAGAGAAGAAAGGAGAACAGCCTCCAGTCCTGATTCATGCTGAGGTCTTCACGCAGGAGAATCTGGTGGGAGTAAGCAGAAGAGTTCGAGTCTTGCTTTTTCCTTTCCATTGAAGTGTAGACTCCTGTAGGGCAAGTCTGAATCTGTTTTGTTCAATACTTCATACATTATACATAACACACTGCTTGGTATGTAGTAGATACTTAAAACTATGCGATGAATGAATCGAAGGGTGAATTAAGCATCCCATCTCTAAATGTGGGCTCTCTGACAGTGCACTGTCTCCCAGTCCCCCAACCTGATGAGTCATGGGAAGCGGTTCCTCAGGTCTCTGAGGGTCCTAGAGATTCCATGATCTATAGTTACGTTCTGCTTCATTTTTGTATTACTAACGTGGAGACAGAGCTTCTTCTTGTGCTGAAATTCCAGTATTTTCACCTCAGCCTACCTGGTGCTGACAGTATTGGTGGAGAGGTTGATGAGAGGCTACACAGTTTAGCCTCTCCAATTCAGATCGATGCTGAGAACTTCACCTCCGCCAAACCTTGCTGCCTTCTTCTTCTCTTTTCATCTTTTCTTCTTGCTTGCCAGAGGGTTTGGGATAGTAAGAGAAAAAAATACCACATCTGTGGTCCAAACAGTGCCTTTCTACTGAGTATTCCTTGCAGTGGGGCTCACTTCCATGGTGGGGCTCTTGTTACGGTAGGAACTGCTGGCAGGAAAGGTGGAGTGAGCAGGACTGAAAGGCAGTGCAGAAATGAGAAGGAAGAGGAGAAAGAGATGCAACCTTAGAAGACCAGGAGCTACCAAGTACAGGACAGGGTGATTATATTCACAATAAGAGTCTCATATCCTCTTCTCTGCAGTCAGCACAGGGCTATGCCTGCTCCAAGGTCACACCATGCACTGCAAAGTTGGTTTCCGGGGCTTCATTTCAACAGTCCACTAATGCAAAAGGGAGAACTCATGTCTCTTTCTTCAACACTTGAACTCTGCAAATGTTTCTGAGATTGACCCAGTTCTTTCTTATCATTTTCCCTGAACATACAGATGTGTCTAGACAGTCAATCCCATTCAGCATCTGCTTTCTGCTAGAGTTATCCAGTTTTGCTCAATCTCTCCTGCCTGTCCAGAGCCTCTCTCAGCACCAACACAACAGCCCTCTGTCTGTTCTATTTTTGTTATGATCAAGCTGTAAAATAAAATGAAAATAAGTGGTAATGAATTACTTGGAGAATCCCATATTGTTAGTATTGATTAAATATTTGCTGAAACGTTTTCTCTGATGAGAAAGGGGAGAGGGATGATTGATTACCAACCCTGGAAGGAGTTATGTTGTGGCTGAAAGCTACAAGAGTTAAAGCCAGTCAAAATCTGGTTTTCAAATCCAGAAGCTTCTACTTTCTTGTTGTGTGATGGAGACAAAGTACCTGATCTTCATGAGCCTCAATTTGCTTTCCTGCAATGCCTGGGTAAATGATAGTTTCTCACCTAATCGCTATGTACAGCTCTATGCCTAGCACTGCTATGCATTTAGCATACACTGCATCTCTAGTATCAGTGCTTCCCTCCTGAAAGGAAAAAACAACTGTTCAGAACTCTTTTCTTGTGTTATTTCTATAAAGGTTCTAGCAAAAAAACAAGTTGAAACTCAAGGTGATTGCAAAGATGGTCATGGTAGCTACTGAACTAGTGTAGTATACAACAGGTGGGGAGAGAAAATAAACTGTGTAATTTAACCACCTAAAAGTTTTAGTCATCTTTAAGTGTCTGTCCTTAAACCCAATCTCAACATAATCTGCCTCAAGTACACTAAACTGTTTTAGACAATCCCGTCCATTCAACTAATATTTAGCTGAAGTAGATGTTAGACATCATGTTTGGCACTTACTGGAGCCATTTCATTTGGTGATAACTAAGAAATTATAATCCTTGCTCTAAAGAGTTCAAATGGAGAAGCCTCAAGTGACACATATGCAATAAATTATGATACCATGTATTAATAGCTATAATAAAAGTATGAAAAACCTGTCATTGAAGGTTGAATTAATTCAACCTTTCAAATTCTCAGTTAAAATGACAGTTGGAAGCCTAGATGCATTATGACAAAAATAACTTATACTACCAATTTGCAGAAATGTATTTGGAAATGGCAAAACCTGAGCCGGCCTGATTAATGGCCATCAAGCTGGGTCAATAACAATGAATCAATACTAAATAAAAAGGATGCTCAAGATCAATGAGAGGTAAGACTTGTGATTATGCCTAAATCACTCCCCTTTAAAGTGCTTTTCCAACATCCACTAATTAATCTTTATTATATTGTGTTGAGAATGATAAGTATCATTATCCCCAAATAACATTTTGAGGCACTCGGGTTTAGTGCCTTTCCCAGGAGATGCCCAGTATGAGACCTGAGCACTTGCTAAGAGTTAGGAGATCTAATCAGCTCTTGGTATTCTATCTTAGGAGGTACCTTTGGTTAAGAGCATCAAAAGCAGAATCTGTGATGTGTGACCTAGAGCCCCAGCTCCATTCTTCTGTAGATGGGCGACTTCGGATGAGTTAAAGTCTTTGAGCTTCAGTTTCCTCATTTATTGAAAGACAATGATGCCTTTCCATAAAAGGTTATTTTGATGTTAGAATGAGTTAATGCTTATCAACCCTTGGAAAATAATAAGGGCTCAATAAATAGCAAGCATGGTTGTTGCTGCTGTTGTTATACTATTTTTGGAAACATTGGCCATGAATGGGGTTTACCAGAGGATGGGGCCAGCTAGGAGACGTGCACAGCAGGATTGGGAGCTGCCTTTTGGGATGGAAGGAAACCAATGCAACTCGAGTACTCACTATGTGCCAGCCATTGTTTAGGTGATTTGTGCTTTGGATTTCAAATTGTTCTTCCTTTTATTCCTCACAACAACCCTGCAATGGAGCAAGCAGAGATAAAGCCCGAGCCTGGGCTCTTTCCTCTGGCACATGGCAGCTTCTGCTGTCCTGGGGCAGGTGGAATAGATGGTGAGAGGATGGTTCCTGCTGCAGTGGTGGAAAGCAGAGGAGAATCCAGGGCAGTGGTGCTTAGGAACTCAGACGGGTGGGCAGGTAGTCTAGCCCCAGGAAGTCCATCAGCAAGGGTGAGACAGATGCTAAGCTAGACCCCAGGGAGGCTTCAGGAGAAGAATGCAAGAACAGCAGAGCAGATCTTCCATCCCAAGACTAGGGGACTAGGAAGAATATGAGAAATATACACCTGGGGCCTAGAGAACTATAGTAAAATCCAGAGATGACAGCAAGATCCAAGGGCAGAGGGCAATGCCTCTTCTGATAGGCACAGATAACAGAAATGAAGGCCAAGGTCGGAGCAGGAACGTTACCAAGTAAACTTGACATCAAGTAGGGTTCTTATTTACTTTTAGCCACTGGATCTGTTTTATTATTAATTTATTACCTCTTGGCTCCAAATACACCCTTCAATACATGCTCTCTGATAACAGAATCCTTTTAAATATTTCTCCTTTAAAGTGAGCACAACCTTTAACCTTTCTCTGTAAAGGGTGCTGAAGGAAGATTGCAAGAACAATTTACAGGGCTGGCTGGAGAGCTTGGCAGTGTAGATAGACAGACAAATGTTTTCTGAGCCCCTCCAAGCACCACTGTCGGGTAAAGCCTGGCCCAGCCACAGGCCCAGAACACAGTCCTTCTGTGACTTTGCAGTTACTCATCCAACAGAATTCGTAAGTACTTCTGTTAAACTTCTTTTCAATCTAGTTTATGGCTTCTATCTCCAGATTCTACTCGTTATATGACAATTCCTTTTTTCATTTGAAACTTTACCTGAAACCCAGTATACTAGCATGACATCCAAATTCTGTAAGGCCCGTGCGACCTGCCTCCTGCCTTCTCTTTGACATACTCGTAAGTGCTCTTGGTTCCTGAATACATAAGGCTTCCTTCCTGGCTTAGCTCTCTGCAGTCTTCAGACCATCTGCCTAGAAAATCCTCCCCATGAACTTCCCGGCAGAGCCACCGCCCTCTCCTCGGGCAGCACCCTATCTAAGGCAGCCCCTCAAATCACTCTTTTTATAAGTGGTTCATTAATGTTTATAGCACTTATCACTCACTGAAATTGTCTTATTTGCTCTTACCCCTACGAGCTCCCCCGCCAATGACCTGCACTCCACAACCCCATCTTCCTGGCTCTTGTCCAAGAAGTAGAGGACAAGGACTCTCCCTTGTAGATTGTGTCACCTGTATCCCACCAGCATCCAGCACAGTATCTGGCCCCTGGAGGGGCTCAGTAAACTTTTGTCAGGTGAAAGAATGCCAAATGGATTCTATCAGCTGATAGAAGCCTCCAAGCCTAAGCCTCAGTCCTCTTCCCTCCCTCCACATCTCGACTCTTCTGTGGCCACTAAGGTACTTTAGTAAGACAACAGGATGTCCAGGAACTGTACTAGGGAATAGAGCTGGAAATCCTTAATCCCAGCTTCCCTTGAAATCATGATGGTTCCTTGAGCCCGCAAAGTAGCAATGAGCTCTGGGTCCAGGGGGAATGCAGAGAACCTGGGGACCAGCCTGCATGACTGGTGATCCCAGGAGCCCTGCCAGAGGACTAGAAACTCAAACTCCTGCTTCTCACTATGGCAGACAGACTGCTCTCTTATGTAAGTGAGAGCCTGTGTGTGCCCTTTACTTATATTTTTGCTTTTTTTTTTTTTTTTTTTGGTCAATGGGAGATTTTAAAATAAAATGCCTCTATACCTAGAATCATAAGAGTCGTGCAGAAAGAGACCTTGGCATCACCCAGTGAAACCTCCTACTCAATATACCTTTTTGCCATCCACTTTTGAGAACTCTAGTAATTCCTTATTTCAAACAACAGTGAAGCAGAGACTTTCCCCTGCTTTCTGGACTATCAAGAAGCAGGCACTGATGGCTGTTCTGGGAGTTGGGGTGAAAGGATCACTTCAATAGCAGAGGCAGTTCTGACCACAAAGAAAGTGAAAACAAGAGCTGACTGCAGAGGATGTCAAAAAGAAAGGAGAGGAAGGAAGCTGCTCAGTCCTTTGGGTGAGCCCTGGAGGGAGTGTTTAAAGAACTTGTAAAATCAGGGCCTTCTCTTGACCAACCCCACTCCCTTCCAGCAGGCCCTGGAGTCTAAACCCAGAGGCCAAGCAAAAATAATAGGAAGGGCTAACCAAGATAAGAAAGAAAAAGGCAGAATGTGGAAAGAGCAGGGCCTTTCTGGACTAAAGACTCAGTTGCACCTTGTACCTCTCTGGAGATGCTTCTTGTGAAAACTGCCTTTCTAGGGCCAGGAGATTGCTGATGACTCTTCTCCTATGCAAGAAAATTCAAGAGAGTGAGCCTCAGAAGTTTTTAATTTATTAATCAAATAAGTAATATCTAGCAGTCAATATGTTCTTGGTGACTGTAATTTTTCAGCTCTTTCCACGGACATCCATAGAAGATGAATTACGTTATATATAATCACAGATTTGACTTACAAATTAGAAGATTATTTAAGGCATAGTAGAGAAAAAGCATTTTTTTTCTTTTTTGCCATAGCTATCAAGTTTCCCTCTAGGCAGTTTTTATGAAATACAACAGGATATCTTTAGTAGCTTTGATCTCCTTCGATGATAATGGCATTATTATTTCTAGTGATTAGCACTGATAACAGCTAACATTCATTGATCACCATGTTCCAGACACTACACTTCACTCTTTACACACATACTACTCACAAAAATCCATCAAGGTAGACAGTATTACTATCACAATTTTCGAGATGAAAACAGCCATCAGTTCCCCTAAGTAACTTGGTCAAGGTAGTTAATAGGTGAGAAGACTGGAATAAAGACCCTATATTGCCACCAATACTCTGAAAACCCATTATTCTTCTTGACATATACCACCAGCCATGCAGTTAGGAAGTGGGAATTCTAGGATAAGTTCAGAAGTATGTGAAGAACCAATGCAATGATATCTAAGAAGAAATTCCATTGGAGAGTCAAATGAGGCAAAATCAGTGGAGAGTATGAAGTTGAAGGAGTTAGAAGCCAGATTTTGAAGATGTCATGTATAGCATGAAAAGTGTTTAATTTTTATCCTAAAAGCAATCGGGATATTTTGCATTTTGCATATTGAGCAAGGCAGTGTGCTATTTACACTTTAATTCTGGAAAAAACCGCTACATTGAAAAGGAGGAAAGTTGGATATTGAACTGGTCTCCTGGAGGGATAGTGTGGACCTGAACCGAGACAAGGGCTATGGGAAGGGAGAAGCAAAGCAACAGACTCAATCTCTCCTCTGAAGGAGGCAGACTCAGTTGAACTTGGGGATTCACTGCATGCAGGAGGATGGGAGAGAAAAGAATCAAGGGTAACTCCCATGTTTTCAAGTTGGACAAAAAGAAGAACAACGATGGCATTTAGAGTAATGCACTGTTTTGCAGCAAAGTGAAGTGGGAAACTTACAAGTTGAATTTACGACATGTGAGTTTTGAATGTTTATTGCCTCAAGATCAGTGAAGACAGAAAAATGTAATCTAGATATTGGTGCAGCAGAAGTGGGAAGCCGTTTATCTGGACATGAACAGTGACAGTATCCATAGGTATAATTTGTAGTCTATTGTCACAAAAAGTCCACATCTCTAAAATAGAATCTAGTTTTTCAAAAATGAATGAGGAAATAAACCCATGAAAAGCAAAACAGCCTTGTAATGTAAGTAAACAATGTGTTCTAACTTAAATGAATACAAATGAAAAGTTAAAAATAATCACCCTGTGCACCCCTCAAAGATCCACAGCAAGCAAACTGCATTTTGTCATAGTGGGGTGGCAGTGAAGTGTTCAAAAGCACCATAAAAGTAGAATTCTCCAAAAAGTAATGCAGGTGTCTAGGTCAAATGCAAATAAGGAGCTATGCAAATTGAGTTATACTTGACTACAAAATCAGATGCTTAAAAACATTTCAGGAAAGTGAAGTTTTAGTCTCACAAAATTCACCCGGTCCTCATTATAATACGTTTCCCATTTGTGCCATTCATTCAATGCACTAAATGCATGATGGAGCTCCAGTTAAGTAGATTTAGAAGCTGATTATACTGCATTAAATGTATTCACTGCAATTTTTAGGGAGTTTTTTTTTTCCTTTAAAAGGATTACTAAACCAAGAAAAGTAGAAAGTAAGACAAAAAATAAAATACCCTTTGGTGATGCTGTAACACGATTAGAAAATAGAATGGCTTTATGATATCATGTAAGAACATACGTTCTCACTTATCTGATTTGAATAACTAAAGAATACATTTCAATTTTGTTAATTGCTTTTACACTGTACTTGACACCTTCTGTACACATGATTAGTTCATCCCTTGAGACTTCATTTACTTTAGAAATGCCTATCTTTTGTTATGAATTTATGTTGTTTTCTTTTAGAATACATAGGTGGTCAACAATTTTTTTTTTTTTTTTTTGAATTACCAGAATGGACACTCTTGTAGGTGTTGTAAGAACTGGGTTCAACCTTGGCTCCGCCGTGAAGAATAGATTTCACCAATCTTGTCCTTAATTAGTTTCCTGATTTCTAACATGAGAATGCTGAATTACACTGAGTGAACTCTAAGTGTCTCCTAGGTTCAAAATATATATGATTTGGGGAAAAGGCACTTGGATGTCATTTTTTGGTGTTGCCTTCAGTCAACTTCTATTTAAAATAGAAAAACTACCAAATGCAATGATTGGAATTACAAAACTATTCATATGAATGCATTTATGAATTGAATACTGTATACTAGCCAAAGCTACCTAAAATTCAATAGTCTGCAATATAGTAAATTCCATTTGTTTCTAAATAAGCCTAGAAGGGAAGTAGCAGAAGAGAATAATTGACAAGAAAAGAGAATTTCAACATGAATCAACTCTATCATAATTTTCTACAGCATGAGTAGCCTGGCCAATGTACACTGAGAAGTACCCTTTCAATAAGATATTTTTAAAATATAAAGTAGTCCCTTAAATAGGACATAGGAGCATCAGTTTGCATGTGTGATAGGTAAAAGGGAATTTTTTAATCAATGCCCTACAGTTTTAAAAAATTAATACTATTATAGCAATGATAATATTACATTGTAGGGCTATGTCCTATTTTATAACAATTATTAAATTTTAAAAGGCAGTTATAATAAATGCAAAATAATTTTCAAAACATAAGGCCTCATACCCACCACCCACCATGCTGCGAAGGAAGAAACTTCAGACAGAATGAGCAACTTGTCCAACTTCACATTGTTCATAAACAGCCAACCCAAGATTCTGTTGATTTTCCCATTCTTCAAATATTTGCTGAGTACCTTCTGGGCACATTGATAGTTCCTCCTCTTTCCTTTTCTTCATTTTCTTCTTCAGCAACTCACCAATTTGTCTTCAATTTATGCCTCCCTTCTCCTCTATGTTTTCTGACTTTTTGTCTTTTTGCTCTACATTTTGGTGGTTTTCTTCGTCTTTAAACATTTTCTTTCAACTTTTTCCTATCTTCTTTTAGTTTTGGCAAGGGTATTTCAAATGTACAAGAGCTCTTTCTTGTTTTCTGATAGCTCCTTTTTAATAGCATCCTGATTTGGTTTTACAGATGTAAAATTTCCTTAGTGTTTTATAAATAGGGATTTCAGATTTTTAAGTTATTCTCTGTTCCTGAGTCACTTCATTTTCCTTTTGATCAGTTTTCCTATATGTGTGAATTATTTCCTCAAATGCCTGATGATCCTCAGTTATTATTTCACATTAGAAAATTAAGCAATAGAAAGACTTACTGAGAGCAGTTGTTTATTAGCTGGAAGCTTTAATTCAGCAGGAATGGGCATGGACTCGCCGTTACACTGGAGGTAGTCTTCCTCACATGCCAGAATGAGGAGGATTTTCTCAAGGTGACTAGCCTTCACACTATCTAGTCTGCTTTTTTGTAACAATATCTTCCAGTTTTACAAACAAAAACAAAACCCCAAACCCCAAACCTCTGTGTTGTTGTTTTGACTGGGGAATAAACATGTAGCAGTCAGGTGTTTTTCAAGAAGGAGTAGGAAATAAGGGCTGACAGCTGTGATATATGTAGACTAATAATACCTCTAAAATGCCTCTGATTTCTATTCTACTTCTCACTTGCATCCCCTGGTTGGGGTTCTCTGATAGGCAGGTCAATTTTTCTTCCTATTACAGGAATCTCATTGTTGATACTTTAAGTTGATGTTTCTTCCACTCTATTTTCTCAGTTAATATTCTTCCATCTGTGTTTTTTTTCTTCCAAGAATTGGTTGACATCGGCAGGTAGAAAGATATTCACTGTTTTGGTAAGATTGTGCCATTTTTATAAAATTTACTTTTTTAAAATGTATTTTAATAGACATAGGCTAGTTGTTGAGACTGATTTTGCTTTAGATAGCACCTTGCTCTGTAAGCCAATTCCGACAGGCTTATGGGGCCTTCATATAGGGGCTGAACGTTGGAAATGAAACCCAGCATTTAAGTTTGCAATCTGCCCTATGCAGTGAAGGAAGTGGATTACTTCCTGATTCAAGTCTTGTACTTCCTTGTTGAAATTCCAACTAATCCCTACAACGGTCTTGGGATAGATAAGCTTCTTGTTTGCAGGTTATTTGCAGGACAAAGACGGTTGACATACCCTGGGATCGGTGTAAGATCCAGCATTTCTGGGGTTGATTTAGTCTCCACTTTCCTAGGTGCTTTTCTATTTCTTCAAAATTAACTTTTCTGTTTTTCAAAAGAATAGATTTCCAGAAGCCATGTGCCATGTCACGATATTTATTTAAAGGAAAACCTACATTAGACAGCACATGTGATGATTCTGTTTGGTTTCCTCTGTTGGCTTGTTAGCTATCACTCTTTAACTTAGTGGTTGCTTTAGGGTTTGTAGTATATATTTTAACTTGTCACAATCTACCTCCAAGTGATATTATATCACTTCAGATCTAGCTTAAGAACTTTACAATAGTAGACTTCCATTTCCCCCTCCTGACCTTTGTATTAGTGCTGTCATATATTTCACTTGTATATTTATTATAAACTTGACTTTACATTATTTTTGCTTGTTTGTTTAAAGATGTAATTATACTTAAAAAGATCTGAATAAGAAACTTCTATTCTGTTTTTTCCTTTGCGGTTACTGATATTGGCAGTTTCCTTTCCTTTGTGCTGATCCATATTTCTATGTGATATAATTCTCTTTCCGCCCTAATAACTTCCTTTAACATTCTTAAATGGCTGATCTGCTGGCGATAAAATTCTGTGAACCTTTTATGTATGAAAGTAGTCTTTATTTCGGTTTCATTTTTAAAGATATTTTCACTGTCTGGGATTGTAGATTGACCTTTTTTTTTTTCTTTCTCTACTTGAAAGATGTTGCTCCATTTCCTTCTTGCTTCTGCTGTTTCTGATGGGAAATCTCCTGTTATCCTTATCTTGTTCTTCTGTACAGTATGTATCTTACTTTTCCCTCTGGCTGCTTATAAGATTTTTCTCTTTATCACTGGTGTTGATAAATTTGATTATGTGCTTTGCTGCAGCTTTCCTCATGTTTCATGTGTTCGATGTTCATTGAGCTTTTTAAATCTGTGAGTTTATAATTTTCAGCAACTATGGAAAATGTTCAGTCATTATTTCTTTGGATGTATGTTCTTCTTCCTTACTCCTTCAGAGACTCCAATTACACATATATCAGGCCGCTGCAATTTGCCCCACTGATGTTTTATTTTTCTCTTTCTGTTTTTTTAAATCTATATTTTAATAGTTTCTATTGTTGTGCCTTCAAGTTCACTGATCTTTTGTTTACAATGTCTAATCTACCATTAATAGCATCCAGCATATTTTTTATCTTGGACATTGAAGTTTTCAGCTGTAAAAGTTTGATTTGGGTCTTTCCTACATTTTCTATGTTCCTGCTTAATTTTTTAAACACATGTGATATGGATAGAATAGCACACTTTATGCCTTTATTTGCTAGCTCATGTCATGCCTTTATTTGCTAGATTTAACACCTTTGTCAGTACTGAGTTGGCTTTAATTGATTGTTTTGCTTTTTCGTAATCAGTCATTTTTTGTTGGATGCTGCATATTGTGACTATGATCTTGTTGAAGCTAGGTGATTTTGTGTTTCTATAAATATTTTGAAACTTTGTTCCAGGATGTAGTTATTTGGAAGTACCATGATCCTTTTGGGTCTTGCACTTAAGATTTCTTCTGTGAGATCAGAGCTGTGCTCAGCCTTGGACTAATTTTTCCCACTTCTGATGCAAGATCCTCCTAAGTATTCTATCCAATGCCTCATAAATCTTGAGGTTTTCCAGCATGGCTGATAGGAACAGGCACTATTCTCAGACTTGTCTGAATGTTGAATAATGCTGTTTCTAATCGTTTTAGGTGGTTTTTTCCTTGATGTTGGGTAGCTTCCTCACATGCATGTGTACATCAGTATTTGAATGCTAGGGGAGAACCCTCTGCAGTTCCCTGGAATTCTCTCTGTGTGCAGCTCTCTCTTCACTAGTACTCTGTCCAGCACACTCTGGCTGTTTTGGTTTTACCAGGGTCTCAGATCCATCTCCTCAATTCCAGGAGGATGCCAGACTCTTCCCGGGTCCCCTTTTCTGCACTATGGCTTGCAAACTCTCTCCTGGGCATAAACTGGGGCAATTATAGGACTCACATTGTTTGCTGTCTTTCAGGGATCACTGAATTTCACTGTCCAGTGTCCAGTGTCCCACAAAGCATGCTTCATATATTATATCCATTTTGTGGTGGTTTCAGGCAAACGGGTAAATCTGATCTTTGTTACTCCACCTTGAATGATTGAATTATGTTCTGATTGTACCTAAAGGACATGGCAAGCCCCTAGAGGAAATGACAATGTGGCACATAGCACAAAAGCAGCAGAACTTGGGGACATAAAGGAATCAAAAGGGCTATGACAAAGAATGGCTTTTAATTAACTCATGTGAGTGTGTGACTAAAGGTCTGAGGAGTCAAGGCAGTAGGAAAAAACTACAAAATTTGGGCTTTCATGACATCCTCAGTTTCAAAAGGATGGGGACTCAAAAACTAAAATTGATTTTTTTGTGCAAAATAAGAACAAATACTTTCTGATGACAGCTATTTCAGAACACCAAGTGCAATGGATAGACAGAAAATAAAAATAGATAACATGTATAGAGTGCTTAGCGAGGCACTATTATAAGGTTTAACAAGTATTAAGTCATTTAATCCTTTCAACAACTCTATGATGTCAATAACAGTATTATCCCCATTGTACAGATGAGACATCTGAGACACAGAGATTAAATTTTTACCCAAGATCAAATGACTACAGAATGGGAGAACCAATATTTGAACTCAGGAAGTACAGCCCAAGAACCTGAATTCTTAGCTACCCACACTATATTCACTTTCAAGCCAGACGAATAGAGGGAACTCCTTCTTCTAGAAGAAACAGTTAATTTTTCATATTACATCGTAGGTATTCTGCAGTAGGATAATATTATTCTGCTTTTGGTCACTCAGCCTCTACCTTCTACTCCTCTAAGGAATCTTCACCTTTAAGAAATGAACATGTTGATCCAGTTCAAGGGGAAAAAGAGACTCAGAAACCTCAGAGGCAATGGTTCAAAATGTAGCACTAAGTGGACATACAAGGAGCATATTTTCCAGAGGACAAGGTCAAGAGCACCTGAAAATGTCTCCATAATGTGTATTTAGACAGTGTATGTCACAGCGACTCCACTATTGCAGAGTTCTAAGACCTTGTCATCTTTATTTGGACTTCAAATCTGGTATTGGGTAGCATTAAAAAATTAAGGTGATGTAAAATTAACATTTTACTAAGAAATTGCAGGGAGGCTTTAAGATAATTGATGTCACACTATGGTATGAGATTGCTGTAATTTTAAATTATTTACCAAAATTGGGATATAACTAGAGCTCATTGCAGCATAATTTTTCCATTTAAACAATGATATATCTATATATGGGGGAATATACTTTACATCTGACTTTTCTCACACTGATTAACACTCTTGCTGCTGTAACTATCTAGCCCAGAACACACAGGACCTTTCCAATTAGTACTGGTGTTTCTCCTTCTGAATAAGTCTACATCAATGAGAACCCCAGATGTGAGTGCTAGAAAGTGTGTTCCAGGGCAGCTGTAGTAGTAATTCTGCTCATGAACTCTCTGAGTTCCCTCTGCCTCGATCCTCCTGCCTCTTCTCTTCCCCACCTCTATTTCACTCCCTTGGTGATACCATTTAATTTCATGGTACCAAATGCCAATTTTTATAATGATGATCTTCCAAAGTTTATCTTCCACCAAAACCGCTTCCTGATTATTAAACTACCTCCATAAACCTCTACCTGGATGCCCAATAAGTGTTTCAAACTCAGCACGTAAAAGCTAAACTCCTGAGCTTCTGCCCCAATCCATTCTCCTCATCTTCTCCATCTCACTGAATGAAAAACAAATCTGCATAGATGTTCAAGACAAACGTTCTGGGGAGTAATCCTCATTCTTTTTTTCTTACATCACACTTTGAATGTATCAGAAATTCCTCTGGTATCTGACCACATATCATTATCTATGCTGCTACCCAAGTCAGCACCATCTCTAGCCTGGATTATTGGAATGCCCTTTAATAGGTGTCCTTGATTTCATCCTTGTCCTCCTACAACCTATAAGAGTATCCAGTGTGATCCAGTTATAAAAATGGTAGATTATGCTCATCTTCTGCTCAAAGGTGTTATATATATGTGTGTGTGTTTTATACATCTAGTTATGTATATATAGCTATATATATCCAGTTTTATACATTTTATACATTTTATACTTTTATACATTTATACATTTTATACATTTTATACTTTTATACATCTAGTTATGTGTATATATATAGTTATATATAGCTATATATATATTTCAGTATAACATATATATATTGTAGTATTTTATATAGAGAGAGAGAGAGCAGTATAACAAATTATTCTTAGTGATATCCCAATTTTGGTAAATAATTTGAAATTAATAACCTCTCTCTTAGAACAAATGCAAATGTCTTATAATGGCCTAAGGAGCATTAAAAAATGGGCATCATTACCTTTCAGATCTCATGTTCCCCAACAGTACTGTTGCCAGAAGAATATAACGTGAGCTACATGAAAGAAGTACAATTTTAAATTTTCCAGTAGCAACATATATATTTCCAGTATAAAACAGATGCAATTAACTTTAATAATCTATTTTATTTGACATAATATATTCAAAATATTGTTTTCCAACATTCAATCAATACCAATTGCATACAATATAGTTTAGGTTTTTCTTTCATTACAAAGTCTCTGAAATCTGGTGTGTCATTTATGTGTACGATATACCTCCATTCAGGCTAGCCACATTGCAAGTGCCCGATAGCTCTATGTGGCCAGGGACAGTGCAGTTTTACAACAACTTCTCAGTGCCTCTCACTAGAGCAGGCATGCTCCCACCTCTAGGCCTCACAGACCTTGCTCTTCCTTCTATCTGTAATACTCTTTCCTTGGAATCTCTTCATCGTTCTTTCCTTCACCCTTTTCAAAACTTTGTTCAAGTGTTTTCTTTTTAGTAAGATCTTCCCTGTCCACAACATTCAAATTCCAACCTCTTCCAACTATTACATTTCCTATCAGCATTTCTTGATTTATTTTCTCCATTGTATTTAACACATTCTAGCAAATTACATAATATCATGCATACACGCAAGTTCTTACATCAGATTTAATATGACACTAAGCTCTCATGCAACTAGACTGGTAGGAAGTTTCATTACATTATTATTATTGGAGCTCCTTCCTTCCACTCCAGCGTTGTATGAAAGTCCTGGGAATGATGGTAACTCATAATGTATTAAATTGATTCCAGAGCTGCTTTGCTACAATTAGGTACAGTTGACCCTGCCAACTTGGGGCCCTGGTGTCTACAGTCTACAATCGCTGAGTTCATTTCCTGGGTTCCCAGGTTCCCTAGGAATCAGGTCTGTCCTACCTCCCTAGATTTCTGCACCAATTTTCCTTACTCAGAGAAATTCAGGCCACCATCTTCTTCCTAGTCCTTGACAATTTCCCCTAATGTTTTCCTATCACCTCTCCCAATGCTCACGGTATTTGCCTCTTTCTCTTCCCCTTAACATATCTCTTTAGTGACTTTAACTTTAGGAAACAACACCCTTGTCTGAAGGAGAGTGAGGACTGGGCCAGGGTGATCATGATGGATGGTGGACAGGACTTACAGGCAAGCTTTAAAATGGAAACTCTTCAGTCAAAAGCCTGATTATCCCCTCTTGGACTGGACAGGGAGGGATGGGAGTAAAAATACAGTAAAAATAAGATCTGCTAGTATTGTAACAAAGTCTTGACACAACCATAAGTAAGAATTGTGGGAGATTTTAGAATATTTTGATTTTTTAATGATTCATGTTTTTGTTATACCTATTTATTATCAGGAAAGCCTCCAAATTAAAACCATTTCAGTAATACTATTTTGATGCCAGGAAAATAAGGAACCTGGAAGTAGTGTCACATGGTAGCAGCATACAACAGGAACTATAAAAATGTATGCATATAAATATACATGGGTACATACAGATACACATACAGGTTTTGAGAAGAATGGAACCCAAAGAAATGCTTTTACACTGTTAGTGGGAGTGTAAATTAGTTCAACCATTGTGGAAGACAGTGTGGCGATTCCTCAAGGATCTAGAACCAGAAATACCATCTGACCCAACAATCCCATTACTGGGTATATACCCAAAGGATTATAAATCAGTCTACTATAGAGACACATGCACATGTATGTTTATTGCAGCACTGTTCACAATAGCAAAGACTTGGAACCAACCCAAATGCCCATCAGTGATAGACTGGATAAAGAAAATGTGGCACATATACACCATGGAATACTACACAGCCATAAAAAAAGGATGAGTTCATATCCTTTGCAGGGACATGGATGAATCTGGAAACCATCATTCTCAGCAAACTAATACAGGAACAGAAAACCAAACACCACATGTTCTCACTCATAATCGGAAGTTGAACAATGAGAACACATGGACACAGGGAGGGGAACATCACACACCGGGGCCTGTCATGGGGTGGGGGGCTAGAGGACGGATAGCATTAGGAGAAATACCTAATGTAGATGACAGGTTGATGGGTGCAGCAAACCACCATCGCATGTGTATGCCTGTGTAACAAACCTGCACGTTCTGCACATGTATCCCAGAACTTAAAGTATAACTTAAAAAAAAAAAAAAAAAAAGTAAGAAAGTGCTGTACAAAGAAAAGGGAAGCAAATAGATGCTCAAGAGAAAAGGAAGTCTGGAGGATGAAGAAAGCAGAAATCTGGGGAAAGAATAAACAAAAAAACCTGATTTCTGGTTTGGGAGAGGGGAGGAAAAAGGAAGGACATTGCATGAGACGCCAAGTCAGGGCCAGGAAGAGTTTCATGAAGGAGATGTATTGCAATGACCTATGTGCCATACACTGCATTTTGAGGATACTGAATTGCTTGAGATCTCACCACTAAATAACAGAAAGGGAAAAAGTGAAAAACTTTACGGGCTATCTCGTCCGTGCTAGGTAATTTTGCATACAATAGTCCCTTTCATCTTCACAATAGCACTATAAAGTAGGTGAGATTAATCTCATTTTCCAGTTGAGGAAAGAGGGTCAAAATGATGGAATACTGTGCTCGGGATCACGCAGCTATTCAGTGTGGACTCAGGGAAAGAAGGCTTGCATCCAACCCTGGGTCCTACATTCTTGCTACGGCCGCTCCTCCGACTGCATGCCCTTGTAGGAGTTACTTACTTTTCCAGACAGATCCCCAAAATACATCTTCTGCTCCACATTGGAAATATCTCTTTACTTCTGAAGCCTTATTTTTTCACTTTATTTTTTATGCTTAAGCTAGACAATCAATAAGGATTTAGTGAATAAGTGAAAAAAAAAAAACCCATGTACATAGGTATGTGTCCATTCTGCATCATTTAGTTCAAACTATAAGATCTGACAGTAGCAGCCTGTAAACATAACATGCATACTACTCATTTAAAAATATACACAGCAATCCAGGTAGCATGACTTCTTAAAGGCAGGGTCCCCTCACAGGGCAGTATATGCTAATTAGCAAAGCGAAATCAGTACTTTGAACAAATTGAACATATGCATGAAAAACGTTTCTAATTTTTGTATTATTAAGATTTTATAAGATATGTAATGATTCTTTGGCATACTTCGTTACAATGCTCGTTAGAAAATCTGCAAAAAAGGATTAAAATAAATCTCAGATGTCAACACAATCTCCTGGACAATTCTTCACTAGACCAAACGATGCCATCCACGACTGCATTATCTATGAGGCTGAGAATGGCTAATGAGGCCCATCGATTGTGATAGAGCCTGTACTGCACTCAAAGACTTTTTCTCTCTTCTCCGCCATGGGCTGTACTTACCCACTCCTGCAGAGAGAGCCCAGCCTTTATAGTTGAAGGCAAAGGTGAAAATAGCCAGTGTTGTGTGAGCTGAAAGACTTCAAACTTCAAATAGTCCTTGGATTATAGGGAAAATCCTCGTGGCCAATCTTTCTTCATGATGGCAGGGATTCATATTTGCCAGGCACAATGAAGAGTACCTGGCACGAAGCTGGGAGCTGAAAAAATGTATACACATAAATATGCATAGACACATACAGAGATATATATATACACACAAACACATGTGCACAGATAAACTAATATCATCAAATAGATACTAGAATTTTGTTGATGTCACCAAAAACCCATCATGTACCTCCTAGTCATCCTCTCCCTGAGCATTTTTCAGAAACTTTGAACAGTACGATTTTTTAACACTATTTCCAGCTCCTCTATTCAGTGGCTTGTTTACTTTGTTACTTTCAGCCTCCTACTCTGGTTTGAGATGTCTCATAATAGCATTCCAGTTATTTGTGTTTTCATCTATAGTTATTTTCTCAACAAGGGTTTTTAAAATTCCTATGTATTTAAAAAAATAACTTGAAAAATGATGCAAAATTCTGCAATGTATTCTTAGAAACAAGTAAAGATGCAAATATATCACCAGTAATATGGAGGCAGAGTGATTTGATCACAGCAGAAAGGAGTATTAATTTCAGTCCTGCCACCTACCATCTGAGTGAATCGTGACAAGGTTTTTGTTGTTGCTTTATTTACTTGTTTGCCTTCCTGGTCTTCAGTTTCTCACAAGTATATATGAGGAATTGGATCCTGTGCCCTCCAGCATTTTTTGAAACTCTGAATTTCCAGGATTCTAGGAAACTTATCCTAACCAAATTTGTGTTGGCATGACTGGCTTTAGAAAAGCATAGCCAGTAATTGGTGATGGGTCCGACTACAAAGAACAAGGGCAGAATGAGCTAGACCCCACCTCATAATCCTTAATGAGTCCACCTGTATGATTAAGAGCAATCCTTAATGAGTACATCTGCATGATCAAGAGTAAAGGTGGGTAAATCTGACTTCTCCCATATATAGTTATGGAAACTACAAGTCACTTTATCTCTTCAATCATTCATAGAATGGAGAAACAAAACCCACCTTCACAACGCTTAAAGCATTAGATAAAATGTAAGTGTAAAGCATTTACAACCATACCCAGAACATTGCAGGGTCCAGTTGATAGTTTCTACTAATGTTATCAGAAAACTTTCAAACGATAGAGCAGACAGGAAATACACAGGATGGGAAAAGAGACTTACCAAAAGGAGATCATTGATCCAAGTTAAACAAAAAGGTGTTTATTCCCTCTTTAAATTGTTCTTGAAATTTGCTAAGACTTGCATCATTGTTTAGAAGATTTGAACCCCAGAAGTTGTTTCATGCCAGCTCAGGTGGTAGATGAAGGCAGACCTTTCAAAAGATTAGATTTACAAAAAACCACATTGGTCTTTATCGTCCATGTTGTTCTTCTCTCTAAAGTCATAGGAAGTATAATAGTATTGATTAGACAAGACAAGAGCCTGGCCTACCATAATCAAACAATAACCTTTGATTTATCCACCTGGAAAATGTACATGGAAACTATAAAGGAGAGTGTTTTGGGTCAAAGACTACGTTTGGTTTCATGTTGAGAAAACTACCCCTGTTACCTTTTATTTCCTAAATAAAGAGCATGGTTGCTTTGTACAGTCATGGTCTCAAAGGCAAATCTTTTGTTTCAAAGGTTGAATGGGCTATTTCTCTACATGTCTGATTACATGCCGTGCATCTCAAAGCATATTGACAATTTCATTATACTGAGTGCAGTAATCCATATCAACAGCTCATCCCTGTTTTGAATTATAAAATGAAGGGACTTAAAAAGCCAGGTATAAGCAAACTTATCTGCTTCTAGTCCCTCAGGGACTGGACTAGGTCCAAAATTAAACAAGACACAGGGTAGCTTTTTAAATTTAAACACTTCCTAAAATTGTTTTTTCACCAAAAGTAGGCCACCTAAAAGACTAAAAGCTCTCTCTTTCTTTCTCAAAAAAAAAAGAGTAAAAAAACACATAATTACACTCTAATTTAAAACTCTAATTGAGTGCTCTTGTATTCGTAAGATGTTCTACTTTCCTTTAGGGACAATATTCTTATTAGTCACACAAGCTGTCTAATCATTTAAGCGCAAGGCTTCTTCAAACCATATACCTTTGTTGCAAAGCAAATGAGAAAGTGCAGTGCTGTCTTTTTTTCCTCAGTGTCTCTCAATTATGTACTTATAAAAGCAACAATCAAATACTCAGGCTGAATAAAAAGATACCTTCTGGACTAGCACAGGTCTAAAGACAACTGAGGTTAGTGCTGTCTGTATTTTTAAGACAGTACTCTTCCTGGTCCACATTTAAAGATTTAAAGATTATAAAAAGACAGACAAACAAAAAGAAAACAAAAAACAAACAAAGCACTCATGAATAAAGGACAAGGAAACTTGGTTGGGGAGGCAGAAAAGCAAACGCTTAAACACTTCGGTTGACTTTGGAATCTGGGAGACCCATGTTCAATCTCAGGTGAGTTACCTGAACTTCTGAACCTCGCTATCTATAAAAGAGAGGTAGTAACAGCATCTCTCAAAAAGGGCTGGAGTAAGAATTACAGGAGATAATAGGTATAAGTGATTTTCACTGTTCAAAGTAAGCAATGGATGTTCAATATCATCATCAGCATAATTAAGAAATCATTTTGCAAGTGTGAAATATACAACGTTTAATTTTCTTCTGCTCCCCCTTTCTCTCCATATGCAAAGGCATACAGGCAAAGGGGGAAGAAAACTAGTATTTACATAGAGTGTTGGCCATGTTCCAGGTACTTTACATAGATCATCTCAACTAGTCGTCATGACATCTGCCTGGGATATGTTCCTTTGAGGGATGAGGAAACTGAGGCTAAGACAGAGACACAGAGACAGAAAGACAGTGGGACAGAGAGAGAGCCTGAAACCCAAGTCTCCAGTGCCCAGCCCATACTTACTCTACTATAAACGTTCACATGCGCACATATTAACACACATGCACATGTGTGTTAATGCACATTCCTGAGACAATCTGGGAATTTCTTTAAGTGGTACTCATAGGCTTATACAGCCTGAGTACAGTAGCTTTTTTATTAACATCTAATCCTCAAAACAGTCACGTAAAGTTTTATTATTATCTCTATTTCATGAATTAAACAACAGAAGCTCAGTGCATAAGTAATATAAAAAGGCAAAAGCTATTGCGTTCTGGATTTAGGATTAGAACTGAGATCTGTTTGACAGCAAAGTCCAGGTAATTTAAAGTCCAGGTAATTTCTCCTATATAAGGACAACTTCTGATGAGAAGCAAGAGTTGTTTGAATAGAAACCCTTCATTAAATAGAAAAATTTACTTTTTACTCTCTTAAAATATAAAAGATTTCACTCTCTTTTGGGAAACTGGTTGTCTCATGGTGAAATTTTTCTTGCAGAATAAAAGTGATGAAACTGGCTCTCTTTGAATTAGGTGAAAAGAATGAGTACCTTGGACGTGAGCATTCTGCTGGCTTATTTCTTGTGCATTACGGCATTCAACAAAGAAGAGAAAGGTCCTATTTGATTTTAGCAAAATGTGGGATCCATGCAGTTCATTTGTAAGCTTCCTTCCTGTAGTAGCTCCCATGCACACAGCGAGGTCACAGCGTTGGTGATCTGAATGCCCACACCTGCAAGGTGAACTTTAATATATCACATATTTCAACTGTGAGATTTCAAATGAAGCCTGTTGTGGGCTCTGTGTTTCCAGACAGCTCATAGATCCCTGTCTAAAAGCACTGAGTATAGCAATGAGCACATGATGGTATCTCAATAAATTTCTGTGGCGCCAAAGAGAAAAGCCAGAGTCTTTTGTTGATAACATAACAGAATGGACAATATTGCCTAGAGAAGGCTACCATTTGGAAGATGTTCAAGGAACCATAGCATGGATTGCCTGAAACAAATACAATCATGAATATCAATTGTCATTAGTTCTTGAACTGGCATCTTGGTAACCAAGTAGCTTAGACCGAAGACATCTTACAGAGATTTCCACCACCCTTAAGATCCCTGAAACAAGATTTTGAGAGCAGAAATTAAGATGCAATAATAAAGTAGTTATTGCATATTAGCATAAACAGGTTTAAATTTTTATCTTTTGTATAAGGATAAACTATCAGTTAGGAGGTACAACAAGAAAAAAAAAAAAAAGCCAAGATGAGCTAAATACCCAAACATGAATTGGCTTTAAAAAATTCTAGCTTCAATATACAACTCTTACTACTTTGAAATGTAAAGGTTTTAACCCTAAAAATCATCATTTTGATTTTAAAAATGTTGTGCCAAAAGGTCTTAACTAAAAAACATTATCTTGATTCAAAATGTAAAGGTTTTCACAGGAAACAAAGTTAATTACACACAGTATGCTGAAAGTATGTCTTAATTATGATTCAGTTGTTTAAATGAAAGAAATACAAGTCTGAAAATTATCACTTTTCTAATTCCAAATTCCCACTGGAGTTTCTAGCAGTTCTGGATCCCACATCCCAAAACACCACCAAAACTGCTTAAACACATGTACATACATACACCACATCTAGGTATATTGAAAGAGCACAAATGTCCTTAAATGTTTAAGAAACACAGTCATATAGAAAAATACACAATACACATACACACACACGTGCCTCTGAAGTGCCACCATTCATTCTAAAAGGCTATAGGGTCAACTTGACAGTCTTTGGCTTGGTTTAGGTATGCAGTAGGTCACTACCCTGGTTCTGGTGCTCATGACCCATTGCCTAGGTTGCAGCAGCAGGTAGTCCACCAACCTACTGCAAGAGATAACTTCCTAAGATGCAAGTTGTGAATGACAGTCTTCTCAAAAGCTTTCCATGGATCTCCTTTGTTGGCAGAGCTATGTCCCATTTCCATTTTATGACATTTATGGACCTGAAGGGACTAGTAATAGTTTAGCTCTATATTCCTCAAAGTATGTATTGCCTAGAAAATCCAGGCAGTACATCTTTTTCCATTTTTTTCGAATTTTTAATTTTTGTGGGTACATATGAGGTGCATATAATTGTGGGGTACATGAGACGTTTTGATACAGACATGCAATGTGAAATAGTCACATCATAGGAAATGGGATATCTATTCCCTCAAGCATTTATTCTTTGTGTTACAAACATTCCAATTATACTCTTTTAGTTATTTACAATGTAAGATTAAGACTATAGTCAACCTTTTATACTATCAATAGTAGTTATTATTCTTTCTACCTATTTTTTGTACACATTAACCATCCCAGGCAGTACATCCTGATGAACAGTTGTACTATATCAAAACCAGAGATACCTCCATAGCCTCCATTGCTGCCCTGGAGATATGGATTGTGATTAGGTTGTTGAATGAAGGAGCCAGACCTTACAATCTGTGGCTGAAAGTATTCCAGCTGTATTTCATTAATTTGCAAGAATCATCTATGGAGCTATTAAAAATATAGATTCCCAAGTTTTGACTCTTCCCCCAAAGGTTCTGATTTGTTAAGTCTTGGAAAGAAGCCAGGAATCTGCATTTTAAAAAGTCCCTGGTCTTTCTGATGCAGCCAAGCAGCAATTTCACATTTGGAGCCATACATAATTTATTTTCCTCATTTTATAGGTATAAAAACTGTGAGCCAGAGTAGTAAAGTGACTTGCCAATGATTAGTCAGAAAGTTGCTGTAAACCAGAACTGGAACCCAGGTCTCCCAACTCCCTGTCTTCCCTTGCTGTTGGGCTGCTTCCCACTAGAGCAATAGGGGTGTCATGTGGCAAACTCTGTGCAGCTTCCTATAGCTCTTCATTGTTTTTATTCTACAGATACTCCTTCATTGCAAAGTCACTTTTTTAAGAGGATGAAATTTCACAGTAATACCTCTCACAGGTCAATGCAAGAAACTTGTTTCACCAAAGGCATTTTTCTGGCTCATCTAATTCTTGAAGCACAGAGCCAGCAATATGATCTGCCTCGTTTACTCTGTCTGTACAGTGGGAATTGCACCAGCTCTCACTGAATTGTCTGTTAGTGTTATTAAAAGCATGGATAAAGATAATAAATTCTGTGTCACCTCTCAAACTCCTCTGTGACAGCTTTCCTATAAATAACAATAGGAGTATGCAATCCTGCTACAGCATTAGCATCAAAGACAAAATGGACAAATCAGATTGTCAGTTCATGATTTAGCATCCTCATGAGAAAAGCTTGTGCATGCCAGAAAAGTGCCTCACAAGTTGACATTTATAGTTTGGGCCAGTTTTGATACATTTACCTTTACCCTAAACTGAAATGTATACTTGGAAATTAATTTAATCCACTGGTATGAAAGTCTTTCTGTGGCTAGCCTTCCTGGGGAAACAAAAAAGCTTGACGTCTTTGATAAATTCAATAATTCTTTCTGGATGAAACTAGTTTTATGTGCTCAAACTGAAACTTCTTAAATACTCCTCTGCTTGACTTAACTAATTTTATGTAGCTTCATTTACTTCCATGGAATAGTTTAAGTATCAGGGGGATTGGATTCATGGTCTGTTTCACAATAAGAAAATGTGCTTAGTTGGAGAAAAAGTCTTTAAATACATTTCCAGTACTAGATTATTAAATTATTGCTTTTCCAACAAATGGGCGAACCTATTCAAGTAAAACTTAATTATTCATTCAACCATTCAAAAATATATATATTGAGTGCTTATTATGGGGTAGAAACTGTTGGGCACTGAGACATAACAACGAACAAAAACAGATTTTTCCTGCTCAATAGACATACAAGGGCTTCCAAGGGGATATAAACATTAATCACATAATTACACAAAAGAGAAGTTTGTTACAGGCAGAGAGTACAGGATGAGGTGGATGTAAGTGGAGTCAGAGAGAGCTTCCAAAAGGGACCAACAAGTCAGCTGAGATTGGAGGGGTGAGCAGTTTCTAACTAAGGCAAGGAGGGAAAGAATGTGTACACATGACAGTAGAAATGTGATGAGCAAGGATATACAGCCCAGTTCTAAAGGAATATCAAGAGCAACTCTGCTGATGCATGTTTCCAAGCCAGGCTTGAGGCTTGCACCAACTATTCAGGTCCTTGATCATGCAACAGTTGTGGTTTACTGGACAAAGTACTTGAGGAGGAGGAGCGAAAGACCTGGAAAAGTTGCTTTAATCTCCACGGTTCTAAGTCATCACACTTGCAAAGGGAGGTCAATAAAGTATACTGCCTGAGGTCATAGGAAGATTAAATGAGATCAAGTGTGTGCAGAGTTTTATAAACTGAGAAGTACGATACAAAAGTGAGGGATTATAGAAGATTATAATGACTAATACCTTCAGTATATAAACTACTTTCTGTTGAAAACAAAATTGGGTATTATTAAGGAGACATTGATCTGTTGTACAGACAGGCATAGTATTTTTTCATGATGCCACACCAAGCAGGACAGAAGCCAGGTCCTACCAGCTTGCTGCGTCTTGCATGACCAGGCATTCTCTGTTTTAAGGCCTTCTAGGGGATGTGCCTTACCTAAAACCCTGGCTCCCACACCAAGTGTCTGTGTAACATCAGCCCAGCCCTAATAGTCTATCATCTGAAGATCAGAGGTTAGATTTTTGCCTAACGCTGCAGAGGTAACCACAAAAATGTTCTGAAGTTTCTCATCCATAAGTCTTTGGACTAACTGCAAAATTTTATTATTGTTATCCTCACTCAGAGTCTCTCCATTATAGGATCATCCCCAGGCCATGGTAGTACCCAAGGGAAATTATACTGTGGAAGAATGTTTTAACAAAGTTATCGTGTGGTTACAAAATCAATATCAAGGAAATTCTTGACTAATTAATATAACTAAGGATGGAAAATTTCAAGAAGTGTAGTAGACGGCAGGTAGGAGAAAGGAAAAGTTGATATATCCAAAGAACAACAAGTGGCTTGAAGATTTTTAGAAGGGGACACTCACCCTGATCAGGAAATCAGAAAAGGGAAATTAGCAAACTATGGCTGATAGTTATATTAGCTCAACCTAAATAAAGTGGATGGATCATCTGGCGAAAGCGGATACTCAAAGTGACACAGAGAAATTCTTCTTTTCAGAAAGAATGCATTTCTGCGCTTGTTTATGTTCTCTAGGGGCCACATTTCTGCCCTGGGGAAGTAGGTTTTTTTAGGAATCAGAGTGGCAAAGTTTAACTCTTATAGAAATTCCAGCCACAAGACAAGAAGTCCTGTACCTCCATCCCCATCCCCTTGTTTTGCTTGACACCATGCCTCTGGGAGAGTCCAGTGTGGATTAGAGTTAGGGCAGCGCTTTTAGTGCTAGATATTCAACTCCCCCTCCCAGAAGAGATTCCTCTGTTTTAAGGACACAGCCAGCATCACTCCACAGTGGCCCAGGAGGAGTCAGAATAACAGACTGATCCATGGCCATGATTAAAGCATCTAAGAAATTAGGTGGGTATCTCTGCTTGTTCTGAATGGATGGAAGAAAAAAGCTTAGGGTTACCTTTCCTTGGCACAAACTTGAGTTATGTAATCATGCACAGTTGCATTCTAGCATTGATCAATGGTGATTCCAAGGCAGACTCAATTTTGTCTTTCAGTCCCGGGTTGAAGATCACCCAGGTTCTTATTAATGCAATTTTCCCACCATGAATGGCCTTCTACAAGTGAGTATGTGTTCATGTATTGTGTGTATGTGTGTGTATGTGTAAACCTCACCCTCAAGCATCACTGTCTTTGTTGGAGAGCCACCACTTCTGATTGCATTTTATTATTCAGGTATCTATAATCTGGTTTTCCATTGTAGCCTAAGTTAATCTCTCAGCTATTCTTCATCAAATTCTGTAACTTCTTAGGTATAGCACCAATATAATGAAGCTAGAACTTCGCTCCACATGGAGAAATTGTGACTACTCCAAAGTATAGGGAAGCTTTTCCTTCCTGTGACCAAAGAAGCTTTGAGTGGTACTTTCTGACATGGTATCTTTCAGGAGCATCCTATTATCTTTCTTTTATTCTCTTCTGTTCACTTCTTGTGTTTACTTTGGGGAATCATCCTGCAACTCTTCAAGTTACTCAGGCTGGAAAGCTTGATGTATTCTTCATTTCTGCTTTTTTTTTTTTATTAGTCCTTATTTCCAATGAGTTTGTGATTTCTATCAATTATATATTCCAAGTGACTCTCCTATCTATCCCTTTCTTCCAGTTACTATGCCCAATGCCTTAGTTTTGACTCTATTAATCTCTTTCTGAACTCTGGCCTTTTACCAGGCTCCCTGCTTCTGATCTTTCACCTTGCCAATCCATCCTTTACACTTTCCCCAGATTTACCTTTGTGAAACCGAGTTTTGATCATGTTGCTATTGTAAAAACTATTTGACAAGTCTGAATGTCCACACACATGGCATAAAGACAAAAATCCTTCAAGGCTTTCATTAATCTGACCCCTTCAACTTTGAAATACATCTCCTCTTCCATATAGCTTAGAGAACAACCAGAGAAGGTTATTTGTCATTATCCATGTATTCTCACTTTTTTCCCCACATTTTTGGTTTTTTCTTACTGTTCTTTGGCCCAGAATATTATCGCAAGCCCATCACAACTCCCTATTAGTACTATAGAAAATAGATTCTCATGCTTCAAATTCCAACCCAAATGACAACAGCAATGTGGAACTTTCCCTAATATTCTAATTTCTAATTAAGTGCTTCTTCCTTTGATCCCCACAGCATTTTCCCTGTACATCATTTTACACTGATTTAATTATACTTAATTGTTTAAACAGGTTCTCAATTATATTAAAAGCTTTGTGATGGCCCAGGGTATCTTCTACTTAGTTTTGTATTCTCTAAGAAGCATCTACAGCATAGCAAATACTCAATTAGTGCTGAAGAATTAGAGAATGAGGAGGAAAAGTTTAATAATGGGTAAATAATAAAAATCAGAAAATTCAAGAGTTTCCAAAAGGCGTTGAAATTCCTAATTTTAAAAGCTTTTAGAAAATTAGAAATTAAATAATGTTTTCATATCTTAGAAGGCTCTAAATCAGGAAGCTAACAAAATTATTAATTTAAAGACTTACTAGAATTTGGCTGGGTGCAGTGGCTCACGCCTGTAATCCCAGCACTTTGGGAGGTCGAGGCAGAGGTCAGGAGTTCCAGATCAGCCTGGCCAACATGGTGAAACCTTGTCTCTATTAAAAATACAAAAATTAGCCAGGCATGGTGATAGACACCTGTAGTCTCAGCACTCCAGAGGCTGAGGCACAAGAATTGCTTGAAACCTGGAGGTGAATGTTGCAGTGAGCTGAGATTGCGTCACTGTATTCCAGCCTAGGTGACAGAGCAAGACTCTGTTTCAAAAAATACAAACAAACAAAAACAAACAAAAAAATTACAATTTAAAATGATCCAGGAGAAAAAGCCATTCTACCCCTCCAGTAGCTCGGAAAGATTTGAGACTCAGAAACATTAGGTACAAGGTACAGAAGAAAAAGAAAGAACAAGACATGAGCCTGACAGCAAAAGGGAGTCATTTAAAGTCTGTATAGTTAATTCCACACACACCCTGTGTGCAACACTCCTGAAGTCCCGGCTAACGTTTTCAAATAAAGGAGTCAAAGAGATCTAAAAGCTGGATGAATTGAGAGGCCCCAATTTCTGACATTTGAGGCAGCATCACAAAAATTTCCCATCCCCATCACTCTTCAGTAAAGTCTGATGGACTTTACTGAAGCTCTGTCCATGTACGAAGAGTTGCCAAATGGCTTTTATTGTCACATTGCTAAAAATAGACAACTAAGGGTGACCTGACAATGAGAAAAATACAAAGTATGAAGGAGGCCAGGCTAAACAAAGCAAAAAACTGTCCCTAAATGAAACAAAGGGAATTTAGTGGAGAAAATTAACATGCAATAATGGGGTTCCCCTTACTCTCAGGAATAAGACCAAAATGTCTTCTTTTATTAATATTAAGATGTGTTTTTGAGGATCCAGCCAAAGCAATAAGCAATGCATTTATTGATTTAGATCCCCACCAACAGTGCACTCTCTTTTCTCCACAGCCTCACCAACCCTTGCTTTTTCATCTTTTTGATAGTAGCCATTTTAACAAGTATGAGGTGATTTTTATTGTGGTTTTAATTTGCCTTTCCATGATTAGAGATATTGATCATTTTTAATATTTCTGTTGGTCATTTGTATGTCTTTTTCCCAGAAATGTCTATCTGAGTCCTTTGCCCATTTTATAATAGGGTTATTTGGGTTCTTGTTGTTGAGTTTGAGTTCCTAATATGTTATTTATATTAGCCTCTTAACCAATGTATGATTTACACATATTTTCTCCCAATGTGTAGGTTGTCTCTTCATTCTTTTTTTTTTTTTTTTTTTTTTTTTGGCCATGCAGAAGCTTTTTACTTTCAGGTAATTCCATTTGTCAAGGCATTTATTGAAATAAAGGGGAAAAATTAAACTTATTTATAGATTATATTATTTATAAATACAAGATAAAATATTTAACAAAAGGAAATTTTAGAGAGAATTAAGTGCTACTATGATTTGAATGTTCCCTCCAAAATTTATGTTGAAACTTAATTCCAATTGTAATGTTATTAGGAAGTGGGGCCTTTAAGAAGTAATTGGGTCAGTGGATTAATGCCATTATTGTAGAAGTGGGTTAGTTATCCTGGGAGTGGGTTCATAAAAGGATGAGTTTGGCCCAATTTACTCCCTCTATTTCTCATTCTCACTTGCACTTCTGCCATGTTATCACACAGCACGAAGACCCTCACCAGATGCTGGCACCACACTCTTGGACTTCTCAGCTCCCAGAAGTGTAAGAAATAAGGCTTTGCTCTTTATAAGTTACCTAGTCTGTGGTATTCTGTTATAGTAGCACAAAATGAACTAACACAGGTGCCTAGATGCATAATAAATATACACAGAACAACAGTATTCATTAAGACTTTCCCATGTGCCAAGATTTTTTCTACAAGTTTTATACGTATTACTTATGCCAGAACGTTATACTTTAAAACATAATGTGAGAAAGGCATCCTAATTTATAATAGCAAGCAAAAATATGAACTTTTATGGAATAAACTTTGAAAATAAGCACAATGTGAAGAAATGTAATAAATCTTATTGCAATGGGTACCTTTATGGGTCAACTTAGGTAATAGATATATGTCTTGTTTATTATGTTTCTCTGGTGAACCCTGACTAGCAAATCTTACTAGGACACTTTAATAAATGAAGATATATACCTATATATAACTGAATGGAAAGATGAAATTTTACAAAGCTATCACTATTTCCAATACAATGGGTATAACTTAATTGTTACTGATACCTTGATGTGGTGGTTCTGAGGACAAAATTATTATAAATCCGTATTTAGAAATCAGTAGGTAAGAATATCAAGGATTATTCTTTAAAAGATTAATATTTATCATGATTACCTTACCAGACATAAAAACTGACTATAAAACTACTGTAATGGAAAACATGTTTTGGTGCAAAATTTGAATGACGGAAAAATACAGAAGAATGAATGTTTTACATGGACAAAAATACCATGTATCTTGTTTACATAGACACTTTTGGGTCTTTATTTCACTTTAATAATGAATGAACAGATAAGCATGGAAATCAAGGCTGTCATCCACAAGATGTTAACTTATGGGGAAGTAATGAAGGGATTGATTACTCAACAAGGTAGATCAAGGGTGGTTTTTACTCTTTTTTCTTTTTATTTTGTGGGTGCCATTGTTTTGGTTTTTTAAATCAAGTTAGACATACATTTCAGAATTAATTTCAAAAAAATTCAGTGGGCTGGAAACACTTCACCAGCACTCCTGGTAAACCCAGGTCCAATCAATATATAAAATGCCATCAAAGATTTCTACTGCCCCATTACAAGAGAAAAAGAATCAATATACACAACAAATTCACACAAATACCTCTTATGAACCTTTATGGGATTCATTACTAGTCTATCAGACAAACAAAAACATAAACATCCACAGAAAAAGAAATAATTGAACTCTGGCCAAAAATTGGAGTTCAGATAAATCGATTCAAGTTCATAGACAATAGTAAGTAAGGGGAGAGGAGAAGAGAAAATGAAAGAGATTGCTGGAGGGATGCAACCAGTGGTGGGTACACTGAGAGAGTCCCCTTCATCAGTGAGGAAGGAGCCTGGGATGAGGGGTAGAAGCAATGTCGGAACCTGACACCTTGCAAGGAGGATTTCTCAGGTCTAGGTTCAGCTACTTCTTTTTTTTTTTCTTTTTTTTTTTTGAGATGGAGTTTCTCTCTTGTTGCCCAGGATGGAGCGCAATGGCGTGATCTTGGTTTACTGCAACCTCCACCTCCGAGGTACAAGCAATTCTCCTGTCTCAGCATCCCAAGTAGCTCAGATTATAGGCATATGCCACTATATCTGGCAATTTTTTTTTTTTAATGTAGTAGAGATGAGGTTTCATCATGTTAGTCAGGCTGGTAACGAACTCCTTATCTCAGGTGATCCATCCGCCTTGGCCTGCCAGAGTGCTGGGATTACAGGCATTCGCCACCGTGCCCAGCCTCAACTACTCTTAAACTGACCTGTGGACGAGGAGCTGTGGATTCAGTTGCCTCACTACAGACCCAAATTGATTGCAGGGCTCCTAACCCACCTCTGACCCTCACCAAAATGAAGATGTGAGGCAGGGCAACACAAGGGAAGCCATTTCGCTAGCAGCAAGAGAGAATCTAAAGATACGGAACCCAGACTCCAGTAGGACAGATGAGCAGCTCCCAGTGGCCACCATGGAGAGATAAGCTACCCCAAGAGGTATCTTGGTTTATGGGCCTCCTAGGTGTTGCTGCTGTTGCTTGAGTGGCACTGGAGGGTTGGGGTCATGCTGGCACCTTGTCTGAGGTGAGTCAGCATTGCCGCAAATAGGGAGAAGGCAACAGCAGGAGTTTGTGTGGTTCTAAGGAAAAAGCCCAGGCATCTCTCTTCTGTATCTCACAGAGAAGCAAGAGAGAGAGGACCAAGACCTAGCACTGGAAAGTCAGGACTAACCATCCAGTTCAGTTAGTGACAACATTAGGCTAGCTCCTTCATTAGACTCCAGAGAACTTTAGGGTCCAGAGGACCCTTGGCTTACAACAAAGTAAAGGTAATGAGTCAGGAGATGAAGGACGAGATAAAGTAGGCAGCTTTTACATTTTCCATAGACAGATTTGTAAGGGAAGAATGGGAGTGATTAACCACCTTAGGGTTTTTCTGTTTGTTTTTCCACTCCCTGCATTGAAAACCTTATTTACACACATATCATTCACTTGAATCAGGTTAGTGTATTCATGCACTCAGTTCTCATGTAAACCTCATGTAAACCTCATGTAAATTGTTACCAACTTGAGAGTTGCAGCTCTAGACAGTTTGGCAGGTTTGTCTCTTCCAGAGCCTAGGAATGAGAAAAAGAGTCATGCAAAGCCCTTTGGCCAACCCAGTACGCATGTAGGGGCTGGTGTTGCTAGGCTGAAGTCCGAGATGGTCTTGACTCCTGAAAAGGTATTCTCTCAATTTCATCCAAGCTGTTTCTCAGAATCCTTTCTATATCAGCTTCCACACACGCACAAAGAAAAATCTGAAATTTAGGGGAGGTTTCTCCCGGTTTTAAAATCATTTTCCTTTCCCAGGAACAGTGGAAAACAGACCATCTTGAATAAATACTCAGTCTAATCTACCTGTTGTTTTGTTTGACTTTTAGGATTTATCCACAATTTGTTTTTAAATCAAATCCAAAACTGACAACTAGCAAACTACTTTACTTCAGGAAGTTGTTCTTTTATAATAACTTAATGAGTATTTCTGAAACATACCAAGAATTACTCACCATTTTCTTCTATTGTTTATTAGTGGAATATGCTGTTTTCAAGTTCTGTTGACAACTCATGTCCATTTAGTTTAACATTACATGTGCTGAAATGTTGTAATATTGTTCGTTTTCCTTTTTTTTTTTTTTTTTGCCTTGGGTAATGTAAGACAATTTTCAACTCTATAGCTGTAAGGGTATTTTTATACATGCTCAAAAAGATGGATCACTCTACAGCTAACCAGAATGGTTTGCAAATAGTCTCTTAAGTAATCAGTCTGGATTGTGTGATTGATCAGTAGGGACAGAAAAAAGAGCTTTATCACGATGACGGGCTATGGCTGACCAGCCAGTCTGTGCAGCTGTTCAGAGACGTGTTTATTAAGCACACATCAGTGAACTCAGAATGTAAGGGCTGGAAAAGTCCTTGGATACTCTCTACTCTTCATTTTATAGAATACCAACCCAAGATCTAGAAAGGGAAAGCAATGTTTTCAGAACCCAGAGTGAAGTTAAAGAAAGAGTCAGAACAAAATCTCTGTCACTGGGAGAAGATATTTATGGCATATATAACTGACAAAGGATTTTATCTATTATATATTAAGAACACTTGGAAATCAATAAGAAAAAAACAAGCTAATTAAAAGTGGGACAAAGATACCGTCATAGAATGACATGTTGCTACTTATTAAAGAAATGTGGTTAGAGTGGCTTAAATAAATATGGGCTGATTTTCCTGTCATAATCAGAGGTCAGGAAGGAAGCCATCTAAGGTCAGCACAGCCATCTGAGGAAGTCATCAAGGGCTTGGTTTCTTTCCTGTTCAATAGGCTTTCTGTTCACCTGGGACAGTCTTCTTCCTTTTCTCCAGGTATCAGGTCTGTGCTCCAGAAATAAACAGAAGGGATGTGCCAGGGACAAAAGTAAAAGATCTGCCTTTAAACAATTCACCTGGAGGTCCCAGTGACTCCCACTGTCCATTTGCCAGAGCTGGGTTACATGGCCCCCACTCCAGACGCATGTGAAAGGAGAAAGTCAGTTTACCTGGGCATACTGGGATCTCAAAGAAAATTAGAATCTGCTGATAAAGAAGTGAAGGATGGATAGGGAGAGACCATTAGCAATGCCTACCAAAGAAAACAGAGGCAAGACACAGAAAAGGGAGACATAATGGCTAATACAGTTAAGAAAAACTGCCCAGTCTCACTAACAATCAGCAAAAAATAAATTAACTGGCCGGGCGCGGTGGCTCAAGCCTGTAATCCCAGCACTTTGGGAGGCCGAGACAGGCAGATCACGAGGTCAGGAGATCGAGACCATCCTGGTTAATATGGTGAAACCCCGTCTCTACTAAAAAGTACAAAAAAAAAAAAACTAGCTGGGCAAGGTGGCGGGCGCCTGTAGTCCCAGCTACTTGGGAGGCTGAGGCAGGAGAATGGCGTGAACCCGGGAGGCAGAGCTTGTAGTGAGCTGAGATCTGGCCACTGCACTCCAGCCTGGGCGATAGAGCGAAACTCCGTCTCAAAAAAAAAAAATTAATTAATTAATTAATAAATTAATAAATTAATTAATTAACTAAATACAAATAAATAAAATAATAAAATAGCATCCCATACTCAATCGGAAAGATAATGTCTTGGTCACAAAAATGAGGGTAAAGGAAAACTTGCATTCATGAAAATCAAAGCATAAATTTATATAGTTACTTTGGAGGATAATTGAAAATATGTAGCAATTTTATAATGAACCAAAAATAACACTTCTAGGTGCATTTTGGAGAGAAGTTCTCCTCTGTGTGTTTAAGGAGACATGTAGAGGTGCTCTTTGCAGCTTCGACTATACTGAATAAATACTGACAAGAATTAAATTCCCTCCATAGGGCATGTAAAACCAAACTGATACATTCTTGCAATAAACAGACTAGATCTATTGGTGTCAACTTGGACTGGCTCTTGGATTTACCCTCCATACTTCTTCTGACCCTGGCCCCTACATCTTTGCCACTACTCAGGTGTGAAACATTTTTGGCCTTTCCACCAAGTTCTACAAAATCATCTTCCCACTAGGGTTTCTGTGAGCAGGCATGATTTGCTGAAGATTTGGTGGGAGATATGAAGAAGTCAAACTGGAAGTCTTCACTTCCAATTTGTACATGTCCTTCTCATCACTGTCCCTGGTTTTTTACTATCTCCAGGATTGCCCCACCACAGGCTCCAAAGTCTTTGGTCTGTATGCAGAGTTTCATCACACACACACACACACACACACACACACACACACACACACACATTGCTGCTCAGAATCCAGGTCACATGTGTCTTGGAGAAATGGAATCTTGCCTCCAAGACACATACGACCTGAATTACTGAGTAGCGACTCCAAATCTCCAACAAAATATGTTGCCTACCAAAACAACTCTTTCCTTCAGAAAACTTCTGGTGCTAGGTGATAATGGCGGAATGTATTTGACACCTCATTGCCAATCAACATTACTTTTATTGAAATTGATGCCTGCTTAACCCTCAGAAAGATTATCCATAAACTGATGGTGCCTTATACAATCAATGGCATCTAGGAACCTGGAAAATATAACAAATTCTACTTAGTCCAATAATTTCTGAAAGTTGGAAAGTGAATTGGTGACAAAGATTATGTGACATTCTCATAGTAAATGTGGTTGTATGCAGGCATGTCCTTATCAAATTTTGCAGGTGTCAATGATAAAGCCTTGAAAAAAATTAACACAAATAATATAACCCAGCTGGAAGTACTTGCCCCTGCCATAGAGAAGATATTTAAAAGATCTAAATAGTAATGGATAACATTCTCTTTTGTAGTCATAGACGTATTTACTTAAAACACATATTTTGTAAGCAGATCAGCATATTATAACCATATAGCTAATAATTTATCCAATCTGTAAATCATAGCTGAACCCAAGCATTTACTTTGTTATTAAGAAATATGACAATTTATGTAATGATTGTGAAGAATTATGTGTTAAAGAAAAGGGAGCTTCATGTTTTGATTATGTGGGCAAGAAATGAAATTAAAGTGGTCCATACTGATTTATAGCCAAGTGTTTTATGACTGTATAGTGAGACCCAGAAAATGTATGTTTGCTTTCTTTATACCTAAGCATTTCAAAAGTATGTGCCACCACCAACCCTAAGAAGATTTACTGTTGATATGTTTATTTCAAATCCAGTTCAAATCGGTGCACACTATAGATAGGTATGTGGAATTTCTAATTCTAAAATATGAATGTTGCTTTAGGATTTTCAAACTGAGCCAAATGTCCCAAAGGGCATATAAAACATTCCATGTCATGCAGCCAAAACTGACACCGCTATTCCTGAAACTCTCCCTGGTGTTCACCTGCCTGCAGTTGTGCCTAGTAATGGTGAACAGGACACTGCACAGCAGAAATAGAAGCAAAGAATCATTGAATCATCATCATTTCCAGCGCCACCCTAATAGAACTGAGAAGGCCTATACTCAGTGACATTTATCACAAAGAACGTAGCAAATGAGACTGCATGAGGGGAATGAGACTGGGACATTCATATTAACTTAGGGGGACAGGAGCTTTACAAAATGTGATAATGCAGGCCAGGCGCAGTGGCTCACGCCTGAAATCCCAGCACTTTGGGAGGCTGAGGTGGGTGGATCACGAGGTCAGGAGATCAAGACTATCCTGGCTAACATCGTGAAACACCGTCTCTACTAAAAATACAGAAAAAATTAGCCGGGCGTGGTGGCGGGCACCTGTAGTTCCAGCTACTTGGAAGGCTGAGGCAGGAGAATGGCGTGAACCCGGGAGGTAGAGCTTTCAGTGAGCCGAGTCTGAGCCACTGTACTCCAGCCTGGGTAACAGAGTGAGACTCCATCTCAAAAAAAAAAAAAAAAAAAAAAAGTGATAATGCAAATCTAGACAACTGAGGTAATCAATTTTTAAATCCCTTTGTAAGCCTTGATAACCTCTCTAGTCATCTAACAGTTGGATATCAACATTGTAAGAACTTAGGATATTATTTTTAACCACATATTTGCAATTCACAGATACCTAATTTTAAAAGTCATAGAAAGTAGCATGCAGTAAGTTTTAAGTAAGTAATCATCCAGACAGTTTAAATTAAGCTAAAATATAAAGATGTATCAAATACTATAAATTTATAATTTGATCCATAATCTAGACCAGTGCTGTCCAACAGAACTTTCTTTAATGATGGAAATATTCTATATGTGTGCTGTCCACTATGGCAGCCCATAGAAGCTGTTCAGTATGGCAGCCCATAGAAGCATGTGGCTGTTGAGCACTTGAAATGCAGCTAGTGTGACTGAGTTACTGTATTTTTAATTATTTTAGTTTAGTTAAATGTAAATAGCCCTATGTGGTTAAATAGCCACGCGTGGTTAGTGGTTACTCTACTGGACAGCATAGATCTAGACTACAAATATTTTCCATAGCTGAACACTGTGTTTAGGTTTGTACTTTCTGTTAGTCCTAGAAAACAAAGATATGCTGAGTGAAATTAACTGGTCAAAGGAAGTGACCTTGTTATTCAGGGAAGTGGTCTCTTGTTCATTCCTAATATCTAATAGGAATATATTTCAGAGACTTTCTCTGTGCCCTGAATAATTCCTTGATGTGATGGTTTTATAGAAGACACAGCAATGTTTTTCATGTTGCCTTTTTTTTTTTTAATGTGGACTCCTAATCGTTGCTGCAGAAATAATACTAAACCAAAAACAATACTTGACATGCTTCTTAGAACCATTTGGCAGTTTGCGATGCAGAGCCAACCACTTCTCTAATAAAGCAGAGAAATATTGAAGGCCTCTTCTTTTCTTTTCTGTTTCCCTGAACCCAGAGGCTTCTATGAACTCTAAAAATAAGGAAACTATTTCCTAAATTAAAAAGAATAGATATATAGGAAAATAAAGGTCTCAAAATGGCAAATGAAGGAGAAATAATACTAAACCATGTAAAAAGCAGATTCAGGAGTGATATGTTCATGGAAAATTTAAATACATTGTTTGGTAATCTGACTTGTTAAATGAATGAAACTGAGAACAATTGGAGGAATAGGTAGAGAGAATGAATTTTATCTTACATGCACACTAAAACATCTATGAAACAGGGGAGAAAAGCTATATTTATTATTGTATATCCATAAATAAAAAATGTACAGCTATTAAAATTATGGTTTTGATTGGCAATAAAGTCAAGCAAAAATGCTTATTATAACATTTTAAGTGAAGAAAGGAAAGCATAAAACTATGTATATGGTAAAATCTATGTTTTATGAAAACTACAATAGACATAAGATCAACATGATATATTATATATTTAATTAAATTAGACTGGAAGTAAATACATCCTTTATTTTATTTTATTTTTTTTTTTTGAGACACAGTCTCACTCTGTTACCCCAGGAAGGGTTTCACTGGTACAATCACGGCCCACTGCAGCCTCTGCCTCCTGGGCTCAAGTGATTCTCCTGCCTCATTTTTTTTTTTTTTTTTTTTTTTTTTTTTTTTGTAGAGACGACATGTCACTATGTTGCCTAGGCTGGTCTTGAACTCCTGGGCTCAAGTGATCCTTCTGCCTCAGCTTCCCAAAGTGCTGAAATTACAGATGTGAACCACCATGACTGGTAAATATATCGATACGTAAAAAGTGGTTATTTTTTGGTGAAAGGATCATGGCTGACTTTTTAAAATTGTATTTTAAACATTCTAAATGAAATATGTAAGAAATATTATTAATACAAATAAATGAATGCAATAATAAAATAATACATATTTGTCTCTACTGGGCTATAATTTTGTACAACCAACCTGAAAATTATGCATGATAAAATAACTTAAGTGATATCAAAAATCCTTGGAAAATCAACTATTGGAAGACAAGATTTAATAACAATGTTACAAGCATGGCTATCCTAACTGTTTGGATAGTGACGGTACCATACTTCTTTGTAAGTCTAAGACTGTGAGATGGGCTCCTGTTGGCTTCTTATTCTGTGAAGTTCTTCATACCCTTATTCCTTTGGTTAAAACAAATATATAAATGAGAATAATTGCTATTTCACAGGTTGTTGAGGGAGAGATTAGTTGAGATAACTTAAGTAAGGCAATACTATTATGATTAGCACATATGGAGTTTTAATAGATATTAATCACCCTATCCCCCGTTTCCTTCTTTTTTTTTCTATAAAGATGGAGAAGTTTTTCATAGAAACATGTAAGACAGACTTAAAAATACCTGATTTGCCATAAAAAGGAAGCATTTCAGCCGGGTGTGGTGGCTCATGCCTGTAATCCCAGCACTTTGGCAGGCTGAGGTGGGCGGATCACCTGAGGTCAAGAGTTTGAGACCAGCCTGGTTAACATGGTGAAACCTCGTTTCTACTAAAAATACAAAAAAATTAGCCTGGCGTGATGGTGCGTGCCTGTAATGCAGCTACTCAGGAGACTGAGGCAGGAGACTCACTTGAACCCCGAAGGCGGAGATTGTTGTGAGCTGACATCATACCATTGCACTCTAGCTGGGGCAACAAGAGCCAAACGCCATCTCAAAAAAAAAGTAAGCATTTCTAAAATTATTATTAAAAATTGCCTCTCTTTAAATATGTTATGACAATTCATTCATTATGGTCTATATTTCCTTGTGTTATTAAGAATAAAAATAGTTGTGAGCACTACTGACTATTACCCATGGAGATAGGCCACATCCAGTAGCTTGACCAAAAACAATTGTTGACATGCTTCTTAGAACCATTTGGCAATTTGTCACGCAGAGCCAGCCACTTCCCTAATAAACCAAAGAAATGGTGAGGGACTCTTCTTTTCTTTCCTGTTTCTTCTGTCAACTTTAAAATAAGGCTTCTATCAACTTTAAAAATAAGGAAACTATTTCCTAAAATAATAACAATAGATATATGGGAAAATAAAGGTCTCACAATGGCAAGCTTTAAGTCCTAATTTAATCCTTTTTTGAATGAAATATGTGGGAATATCTAAATCCTCTGCATACACCCAAATTGTTTATGCAGGGTCTGAAGAACAGATAATTGGAAGTTAGGAAGAGACAGGCAGAGGGAGAAAAAAGGAGAAACAAGAGACAATAGATTAAAAGGCATCCTCCAAGATGCTGTTTCTGTGTGTGATGTATCCCATCTCCTTAATGAAAGCTTGAAATCAAAAGTTGCTTACTTAATTATGGAAGAGAATGAGGGATGTTGCATTTGTCATAAGAGTCTGAGAAATACACTCCATTAAAGATGTGTACACCCTCTGTTCTCACCAAGTGTGACCAGCTGCAAAATGCAAACTTATTTTTCACAGCAGGAATAATTTCATTATGGAACTATATGTATGCAGGGGAATAAACCACTTGATTTCCCATCAGTTTATTTTAAACATATTGGCTAATATGTCAGAAGCAATCACATTTAAAGGGGCAAAGAAATTAGATGCAACGTTATCAACAATTTTAAAGACTTAAAATCTTTTTAAACTAAAATATGACAAGAATAAATATGTAGAAAAACATCCTTTACTTTTAATGAGACTTCGTTTTTAAATATATATGTATTTAAAATACTAATGACTACTTACAAACAAGATGTTGACTTGCATCCCAAATTTAAGTCGTGTCGATGCTAAGCAAAATTTCCGCCGAAATCATTAGGAGTAAAGAATCTGTCAAGTAGAAACATGGTCATGACTGGGGCTATTTACCCATGTTTCTGATCCTCCTTTAGGACACTTATAAAGTCAGGCAGTCTTGTGGCTTTTTTTTTTTTTTTTGACCAACATTATCTGAGCAGAGCTCCTGGATGTACTTCCATGTGGATGCTGCTGCAAGAGCCAGCTAAGGACTTGATAGCCTCCTCCCGGTGCCATGGTGACAGGTGATGCTCCAGATGGAGAACAGTGTCACTTGGGTCCCAGGATGAAGACAACACAAGACCAAGCACCAGCTGTCCCACATGGTGATAAACGCTGAATGAGAGGTAAACCTTGCTGTTTTCAGCCAGAGAGTTATTGTACCTCATTCTGGACTCTCTTGATTAATATTGACATTGAAACTATACTTTTAGCTTTGCGTGTGGTTATCTTTATATTGCAGAGAGACAACTTATTCATGTGTGCAGTTGCTCAGTCATTTATTAACTGAATACGATTGAGCATGTACTCTCTGCTGGGTTCTAGGGAGACTGTGGTAGGCAGGACAAATTATCTGTTTTCATAGAGTTTGTATTTAAGTAGGAAGAGATGAACAATACATAGGTAAGTGCCTTTAGAAATTTATTTCACATGATGAAATGTCCTATGCAGAAAACAAAGGAGTACATGAAAGAAAGTAACTGGTAGTGGGAAAGAAGGCTTAGGAGAAGCAATGATTTTTAAGCTCAGATATGAATAGTGAGAAGGAGCCAACCATGGAAGAATCCAAGAAAAGGAAATAACATGTACATAGGCAGCAAATTTGAACTGTTTAAGGGACAAAAAGAAAACATGTGGGCAGAGTTGAGATGTGAAAGGCAAGAAAGAGCTGGAGTCACCCCTAAGATTTGTGGGTTCATGGAAAGGATACAGCTAGATATCTCTGGCCCTTCAGTTGCCCTTTTCTTTTTTATCTGTCTCACTCCTTGAAAGACCTAATGCAAATGTGTGTGGATAACCCGGAGCACATGTCCATAGACCCTGCCCAAGTAGCTAACACTTGGTACCCCTGAGGCCTAGGCGTATTCACAGTGGTGGCTCAGTTGGCCTTCAAAGAGCAAACCAGAAAAGAAACCTGTACAGCCCAAGGAAGTAGGCCCTCAGTCACTGGGGCAAGGAATTCTAGAAGCCTGGTCCAGAATAGGGGGATAGGGAGGAAGCCTGGTCTCTGAGCATCCATGTCCCCTTGACCCTGCAGACTTCTGACCCTGTAGTGAAAGTTATGGCCACTTTGAGTCCAATGGCAAGGACCATACCCAGTCAGATTCTCATGGTAAAAGTTTCCAAAAGCTTGTTTTGTACAAAAAACAAGTAACAATGTGCTTGGCTCTGAGACGGATTAAAACAGTCTTTTCTCCCCCAAGTAATATATTTCATTTGCAAAGACTCTCTCAAATAAGAAATATATTTCCAAATAGCAAATTCCCCCAAATAAAAAATATACTGTTAAGCCAAGCTGCAGAATATTGTCAATAATCTCTTATCTCTAGTACAAAGAAATAACAAATTTAGCATTGAGGGAATATGTGCATATCAGGAGAATGGTTCAGAGAAAAAACAGCCTGTTTTCACATGTGGAAATTCCCTACCACTAAAAAATCAAGGAATTATAAATTAAAATGGCTACTGGGTCCAGGCAGATAACACACACGAGTGAAGTAGGCCTACTGAGACAAGGATGCAACACATAGTATGTGCCCCTTTAAGACATAAGTGCTACTCAGTGTCAGATGATTGAGCATTTGGTGTGGCCAGATATTTTCAATTTTTCAGAAGAAGCCAGATATCAAGTTTATCTGGAAAATATCCCAAATTCAAAAATGTAGGAGGGAGAATAACAAAGAAAATTTTAATTCCTGGACAGTACCAACATGTATGACTAAGAACCACATATAACTGTAGGTGACCAGTTGTAACTTCCACAAGAGATGAAAATCTTTATTGGGGAATTCAGACTGAAATGAGTAGAGTGGCAGAAATAATGTTTCCTTTCAAGGGGACATTCAAAAAAGTCTACATTTATGTGTCATATTGACCTAGTTGTTTCGTCTGACTTTTCTTTACATTTTCTGATTACACTTTTCTGAATGTCAGGGCCTCTGTAAACCTGGGTTCTCCTTCTCAAGCATCACTTCCTGGGGTTCTAAGGACATATCCTGCCGTTGCAGCCTCCACTACACAGACCAAACTTATCTATAGGCAAAATCAGTTTATGTGAACTTAGAATTTCTTTTCCCCCAAACCTATAACCAGATGGCAAATGTTTATAATTAGTAATATGGATTAAGATATTAATATGGTTTTACTATGTCCCCACCAAAATCTCATCTTGAATTGTAGTTCCCATAATCCCTATGTATCATGGAAGGGATCTGGGGGAAGGTAATTGAACCATGGGGACAGTTATTTCCATGCTGCTGTTCTGGTGATAGTGAGTGACTTCTCACAAGATCTGAGGGTTTTATAAGGGGCTCTTCCCCATTTTGCTTGGCACTTCTCCTTCCTGCCATCATGTGAAGAAGAACACGCTTGCTTCCCCTTCTTCCATGATAGTTAAGTTTCCTGAGGCATCCCCAGCCATGTGGAACTGTAAGTCAATTAAACCTCTTTCCTTTATAAATTATCCAGCCTCAGGCAGTCCTTTATAGCAGTGTGAAAATGGAATAATACAGTAAATTGGTACTGGGTAGTGGGGCACTGCTGTAAAAATACCCAGATATGTGGAAGTGACCTTGGAACTGGGTAACAGGCAGAAGTTGGAACAGTTTGGAGGACTCAGAAGATAACACAAAGATGTGGCAAAGTTTGGAACTTCCTAGAGACTTGTTGAATGAATTTGATCAAAATGCTGATAGTGATATGGACAATGAAGTCCAGGCAGAGGTGGTCTCAGATGGAGATAAGGAACTTGTTGGGAACTGGAATAAAAGTGACTCTTGCTATGTTTTAGCAAAGAGGTTGGCAGCATTTTTCCCCTGCACTAGAGATCTGTGGAACTTTGAACTTGAGAGAGATGATTTAGGGTATCTGGCAGAAGAAATTTCTAAGCCGCAAATCGCTCAAGAAATGATTTGGGTGCTGTTAAAAGCATTCGGTTTTATGTATTCACAAAGATATGGTCTGAAATTAGAATTTATGTTTAAAAGGAAAACAGAGAATAAAATTTCAGAAAATTTGGAGCCTGATGATGCGATAGAAAAGAAAAACCCATTTTCTAAGGAGAAATTCAAGCCAGCTGCAAAAAAAAAAAAATTGTGTAAGTAACAAGGAACCAAATGTTAATTACCAAGACAATGAGGAAAATATCTTCAGGGCATGTCAGAGGTCTTCACAGCAGCCCCTCCCATCCCAGGCTCAGAGGCCTAGGAGGAAAAGATGTTTTTGTGGGCCAGGCCCAGGGCCTTGCTGTTTTGTGCAGTCTTGGGTTTTGGGGCCCTATACCTCAGCCATGGCTAACAGGGGTCAAGATACAGCTCTGGCCATGGCTTCAGAGGGTGCAAGCTCCAATTCTTGGCAGCTTCCATGTGGTGTTGAACCTGCAGGTGCACAGAATTCAATAATTGAAGTTTGGAAACCTCCACCTAGATTTCAGAGGATTTATAGAAATGCTTGGATGTTCAGGCAGAAGTTTGTTGCAGGGTCCTCATGGAGAACCTCTGTTAGGGCGGTGTGGAAGGGAAATATGGGGTTGGAGCTCCCACATACAGTGTCCACTGGGGCACTGCCTAGTGGAGCTCTGAGGAGAGGGCTACCATCCTTCAGACCCCAGAATGGGAGATCAACTGACAGCTTACACTGTGTACCTGGAAAGCCACACACCCTCAATTCCAGCCCATGAAGGAAGCTGGGAGTGGGGCTGAACCCTACAAAGCCCCAGGGGCAGAGCTGCCCAAGGCTATGAGAGCCTACCTCTTGCATAGGTTTGACCTGGATGTGAGATATGGAGTCAAAGGAGATTATTTCAGAGCTGTAAGATTTGACTACCCTGCTGGATTTTGGACTTGCATGGGGCCTAGAGCCCCTTCATTTTGGCTAATCTCTCCCATTTTTTAAGGGTGTATTTAACCAATGCCTGACCCCCATTGTATCTAGGAAGTAACTAACTTGCTTTTTATTTTACAGGCTCATAGCCAGAAGGAATTTTTCTGTCTCAGATGAGACATTGGACTCGGACTTTCAGGTTAATGCTGGAATGAGTTAAGACTTTGGGGGACTGTTGGGAAGGCATGACTGTGTTTTGAAAGTGAGGACATGTGATTTGGGAGGGGCCAGGGGCAGAATGATATGGCTTGGCTGTGTCCCCACCCAAATCTCATCTTGAATTGTAATTCTCATAATCCCCACATATTGTGGGAGGGACCTGGTGGAAGGTAATTGAATCATGGGGTTGGTTACCCCCATGTTTCTGTTCTCATGATAGTGAGTGAGTTCTCATGAGATCTGATGGTTGTATAAGGGGCTTTTCCCCATTTTGCTTGGCACTTCTCCTTCCTGCCATCATGTGAAGAAGTATGTGTTTGCTTCTCCTTCTGCCATGATTGTGAGTTTCCTGAGGCCTCCCCAGACATGCAAAACTGTGAGTCAATTAAACCTCTTTCCTTTATAAATTACCCAGTCTGGGACAGTCCTTTATAGCAGCATGAGAATGAACTAATATAGTAAATAGGACCTGTTCCATCATGGAAAAGGCAGCAGTTTGTCTCCAACAGAATAGACACTTACTCCAGATATAGGTTTGCCTATCCTGCATGCAATGCATCTGTCAAGACTACCATCCATGGGCTCCTGGAGTTCCTTATCGACCATCAAATTATTCCACATAGCATTGCCTCTGACCAAGGCACTCACTTTATGGCTAAACAAGTGCAGCAGAGGACTGATGATCATGGAATTCACTGATCTCATCATGCTCCCCATCATCCGGAAGCAGCCGGTTTGACAGAATGGTGGAATGGCCTTTTGAAATCACAATCACAATGCCAACTAAGTGACCATACTTTGCAGGGCTGGGGCAAAGTTACCCAGAAGGCTGTATATATTCTGAATCTGCGTCCAATATATGATACCATTTCTCCCATGGCCAGTATTCACGGGTGCAGGAATCAAGGGGTGGAAGTGAAAGTGGCACCACTCACTATCGTCCCTAGTGACCCGCTAGCAAAACTTTTGCTTCCTATTCCCATGACATTACATTTTGCTGGCCTAGAGGTCTTCGTTCCAGAGGGAGGAATGCTGCCACCAGGAGACACAACAATGATTCCATTAAACTGAAAGTTAAGATTGCCACCTGGCCACTTCGGGCTCCTCCTACCTCTAAGTCAACAGGCTAAAAAGGGAGTTACAGTGTTGGCTGCAGTGACTGACCCAGATTATCAAGATGAAATCAGTCTACACAAGATGAAATCAGTCTACCACAATGGAGGTAAGGAAGAGTATGTATGAAATACAGGAGATTCCTTAGGGTATTTCCTAGTTTTACCATGCCCTGTGATTAAGATCAATGGGAAACTACAACAACCCAACTCAGGCAGGACTACAAATGGCCCAGACCCTTCAGGAATTAAGGTTTAAGTCACTCTATCAGGTAAAAAACCACGAATTGCTGAGGTGCTAGCTGAAGGCAAAGGGAATACCGAATGGGTAGTAAAAGAAGGTAGTCATCAATACCAGCTGCAACTACGTGACTGTAATTGTCATGAGTATTTCCTCTTTGTTAAGAACATGTTTCTACATATATACACTTGTACTAAGAACATATCTTCATTTTATTTCCTTTCTTTGTCCTTTATCATGTGACATAAGGTTTACTGATTTTATCAGCATTTAAGTGTTGTTACTTTGTGTAATAGCATTTGGGGTGGGAATTTTATGCTTCCAGTTATATGAAGGATAGCTGTAATTATGACCTTATTATTGTCTTTATCTGAAGATTATGTATGATTTCAGGAGATGTGTATGGATTCAAGTTGACAAGGGGTGAACTTATGACGGTTAAATGTTGAGTGTCAACTAGATTAGATTAAAACAGGCAAAGTACTGACCGTAGGTATGTCTGTGAGGATGTTGCCAAAGGAGATTAACATTTGAGTCAATGAGAGGCAGACCCACCCTCAATCTGGGTAAGCACCATCTAATCAGCTGCCAGTGTGCCCAAAATAACACAGGCAGGAGAAGATGGAAGAGCAGACTTACTGAGTGTTTTGGCCTTCATCTTCCTCCCATGCTGGATGCTTCCTGCCCTCGAACGTCAGACTCCAAGTTCTTAATCTTTTGGACTCTTGGACTTGCACCAGTGGTTTGCCAGGGGCTGTTGGGCCTTTGGCCACAGACTGAAGGCTGCACTGTTGGCTTTTCTACTTTTGAGATTTTGGGACTCGAACTGGCTTCCTTGCTCCTCAGCTTGCAGACAGCCTATTGTGGAACTTTACCTTGTGACTGTGAGTCAATACTCCTTCATCAACTCCCCATGGCCACAGACTGAAGGCTGCACTGTTGGCTTTTCTACTTTTGAGATTTTGGGACTCGAACTGGCTTCCTTGCTCCTCAGCTTGCAGACAGCCTATTGTGGAACTTTACCTTGTGACTGTGAGTCAATACTCCTTCATCAACTCCCCATCATATGTGCATCTATCCTATTAGTTCTGTCCCTCTAGAGGACACTGACTAATGCAGATTTCATCTTCAAGAGGGAAAAAGTATAGAATTAGGTCCACACTAAAGTGCAAGGTCTTTGCCTGGGAGCACATCACCAGAGACGACATTAAGGAGAAGCTAGGAAGCCTGAATCTTAACACATATAATGATAGAACCCTTATGTTTCTATCATGTTTATAAATTTCAAATTGTATTTGCATATTTTCTATTTTATCTAATTTTATCTTCAAATAGTTACCACCCAGTTATGGGATTTTTATATCCTCTTTAGAAAAAAATTTTTAATCCTGTTTGCAAAACTTAAGAGCAAAAACTTCATAGCTTAGTATTTTTCTTGTCATTTGATATGCATTCTTACTTATGAACATACTGTCACATGAAGATTGTCATGGACTGAAGTGTGTCACCTTCCAAAATCTATATGTTGAAGCCCTAACCCTCAATGTGACTGTATATGGAGAAAAAGTCTTTAAGGAGGTAATTAAGGCTAACTAAACTCATGACGGTGGAACCCTAATTCAATATGACTTGTGTCGTTAGAACAGAAAGAGACATCAGGATGCCTGGGTGTAGAAGAAAGACTATGTGAGGACCCAGCATGAAGGCTGCTAGCCAAGGAGGGGCATCAGGCGAAAGCAAATTCGTCACCACCTTGATCTTGGACTTTCAAAATTCCAGAAAAATAGGAAATAAATTTTTGTTGTTTAAGCCACCTAGCCTGTAATATTTTGTTATAAGAGCCCTGGCAGACAAATACAAAGATGTTAAACGTAACTGTGATTTCCCTATGTTTTCTCATGCTCTGAGTTCAATCTCTTTGTAGGGTGTAGGTTCAATCAGTGTTTATTGAGCAGGCATCATTCAATAGAACTTACTATACAGTGACCCAAATTAACTATTGGAATGGCCTGAAACACTGGAGGAATTATTTCTCAATTTACTGATCTATGAATTGCGATCATATCAACATGTAATCAACCTTATCTCCTTATTCTGAAACATGGTCAAATTGTTTTAGACTCTATTAGCAATTAAATCAAACAGATCCTCTGCTGAACCAATTAATTTTTAAGAAATCAACTAAATCTATCTCAAAATAATTATTGAGTCTGTGCAGACTAAAGTTAATCATATTCTGTGAAACTTTACAATAAATCCTATTATAGCTCATAAAATTAGAAATTGTAAAATATACTTTATTAAGGTACTTTTCCCTTCAAGTTTTTATCATTATAGTTCCTCTTTGAAAGCACTAAAATCATAATGAATTCTCCACATAGTCCCTAATGTGCTCTTCATAATAGAGTGAGGTCTCAAAAACCTGAATGCATGAGACAAGTTCACAGAGAAATTCATTGTGTAAGAGAGTAATTTGTGGAAGAATTATAGCATATATGGAAGATTTGAAATAAGAAAGAGAACAAAATTCACAGATGTCACTTGAAGTTGGCATAATATTGAAAAACAATCCTAAAGCAATACCAGAATGAGTAATAGGAAAAAGGTAAGAAATTTCTACATTTTACTTCTCTCAGAAAACAACCATTAAAAAAAATTTCCAAAAAAGCATATATTGGCATTCTGGTTTTGGCTCTGACAAAGGAGTGAGTATCAGACTTGATCTCCTGCTACAAATATGTATAAATAATGGACAAAATATAAGAAGCAATTCTGTCTAGGCATTGGAAAACAAAGACACAGGTCTATAATCCTTAAGAGAAAGTATATTCAGAATGTTAGTGTCATATTCACCTGAACTTTCTGTGTTCACATCCAAACATCAGTACAAGAGACTAGAGTCAAACAGGTAGCAGAAGTCTCACTGTGCAGAGAAAGTCAAGACCAATACCAAGGCTACTGAGGCAGTTGGCAATATGGAGCAGGATAACAGCAGGATAAAAAGCTGTCTAGAGATGATACCCCAAGGAAATGAATAGGGTTCCTCTTCCATCTTTGGCTAAATACTAAGCTGTGAATGCAATAGGTGAGATTCCGCCAGACCTTCTGGAAGCTGTGAGAAGAGCAGAGATGTTAGAGCTTATATGGTGCAGGAAAATGTTAGAGCTCCCTCCAGCTAGGGTGAGGTGGCCCTACTAAGACAATGGTTATTCAGCTAAAACACTAGAAATGACAAGCCTTAGGGAAAAAAACGATGCCCTAGAGTGAGGGCTCTACTGGATTCAACCTAACACGGCTTAAAACCAAGTCTTGATAAGATCAAGCTGATGTAACAATAAAGTAATTTTCTGACAAAATAAACTTAACACTGTCTAATGAAAATAAAGTTCAGAATTATAGTAAAACATCATCAACAATTTCCAGCACTCAATGAAATATCAAATATATAAAGAAGCATGAAAATGAGACCATAATTGGAAAAAAGGTCACTGAGATGTTAATGTTAACAAATGTTATATTAACACGTTGACATATATGTATGCTTATATGTGGGTATATGTGTAAGTGTGCAAATGTGTTTGTATGCTTTAAAATATGTTTTATTATTAGTGAGATAAGACAATGCCAACAGATCAGATGACCGACATTGAAAAGACCATTTGTTATACTCACATATTCCAAGAGAAGGGGAACACCAAACCCTGGGGGAGCCAACTGGGGAATCACCATGAACAATCAGGAGGCAGAGGGAGCAATGGGAAAACACAGCCTGTGTTTTCAGTGTCTGTGTTCAAATGTTTCACAATGAGACATGACTCTCATCAAAATGGCTAAAATTAAAAATTATCAAATATATGGAGCACCTAGAACTGCTAGACTTTGTTGAAAGTACAAAATGTTGCAATATCTTTGAAAAAAGTGTTTGGCAATTTTTTTCTGATAAAGTTAAATATATATGTACCCTATGACTAAGCAATTCTACCTCTTGGTATTTTTCTAGGGGTAATGGAAATGTATTTTTACCCAAAAACTTGCGTAGGAATATTTGTAGTTGTTTTAGTTATAATAATACAAAAGTTGTATCATTGAAAACAACTTATACTATATTCATACAGTTAAAAATAAGCTGTACTATATTCATACAGTTGAGGCAGAGTAAGCAAGGTTAGGACTGGCTAATTTGAATAATTTTAGTGGGCTCTAGAGCATAGGGACTGTCCCTAGTTGCCTGGTACTTGGCCCAGGGGAAATTAGGGCAGGTAGACAATTTCCGAGAGTATGAGAGCCCAGTAGAGGAGGTGGTTGGGGGTGAGGGCTCTAGATTGGTTTGCATATGAAAGTTAGGCTCACAGACAAGTTATTTACTACCTGAAGGAACTGACTAGTCCTGAAAGAGGCATTTCTTCCAGAGTCAGCAAGGCCCCCAAAATAGAAACAAACACACACACAACTGATACAATACATGTGTGCTCAGTATTTAACAAAAATCACGATCACAATGAGTAAACAGAAAGATAATTTCAGCCAGGAAATGAAAACAAACAAATAAAAATAGCCATATGAATATCCTAGAACTGAAAAATACATTAACGTGTCAAATTTAATAAATAGGCTTGGTAACAGACTAAAAACTCTAAAAATGAAAGATCAGTAGACTTGAAGACAGAGCAATAGAAAGCATATACAATCAATCAAGAGAGAAAAATACTGAAATAAAAAGAATAAACAGGGCCTTAAAAATGTAGGGCATTGTCAAGGGGCCTAACTTGTTTATAACTAGAATACTAGAATGGAAAAAGAAATGAACTCATTTTAAAAAACTGAAGAAATAATGGCTAAAATTTTACCAAAGTAGAAAAAATAATCAAACCACAAATCTGAGAAAGTCAGAGAAGAAATATAAAGAAAACTACATCTGTGTATCACAGGGAAATCTCTAAAATCTAAAACTAAGAACAAAAATCTTAAAACAAGCAAGAAAAAAATATTATACATGAAGATCAAGGGGGAAATAATATAAAATATTCTGTCTTCTCATCAGAAAAAATGAAAACCATAAGGTAATGGAATAACATCATTCAAATGCTGAAAAATTCCTAAAGCTATAAAAATAAAATTCTGTATTTAAAAAATATTTCAACAAAATGAAGATAAACTACAGGCTTGTTCAGGTAAACAAAAGCTGAGATACTTTTTCACCAGTTTTTTAAAAGGAAAAAAATAGATTGAGCACGCTCTTCCCTTTTTCAATGTGTATAAAGGAATTCTCTGTACGTTCTACTTTTCTGTGAAACCAAATCTGCTCTAAAAAAGTTCATTAATTTAGTGAAAGTCACCATAAAAGAAAATAAGTAAGTCATAACCTGGAGGAAAATATTAGGTAGATAGATGATAGATAGATAGATAGATACATAGATAGATACATAGATAGATACATAGATAGATGATTGATAGATGATAAATTATAGGTAGATATATAATATATATTATATATTATATAATTATGACAAAGAACTTTATGTTAAGATGTAATAATGAACTCTTACAATTCAGTAATTGACCTTAAAGATGGTCAAAAGACTTAAACAGACACTTCACAAAGAAACATATACAGCTGGCTAATAAGCACATGAAATACTCCTCATCACTATTAGTCATAAGAAGAAAAAAAAACACCACAATGACACATGATTTGCATAAAAATGGCTAAAATTAAAAAGAGTGATAATACCAAATAATTATCAAATATATGGAGCAACTGGAACTGCTAGACTTGTTGAAAGTACAAAATGTTGCAATATCTTTGAAAGGTGTTTGGCAATTTTGTCTTATAAAGTTAAACATACATGTACCCTATGACTAACCAATTCTACTTTTAGGTATTTATCTAGGAGTCATAGAAATGTATTTTCACCCAAAAACTTGCAAAAGAATATTTGTAAGAGCTTTAGTCATAATAATATAAAAATTGTATTATTGAAAACAAGTTGTGCTATACTCATACAATGGGAGATGACCTCTAGTGTGTTGGAGCCAGTTCATGCTGGGTCACAAGAACTAGCTGTTCAGTTCTCAGTAATTTTTCAAAATGATGGAGGACATGTTAGTAGCATGAAATTGGCTACCCTCAGAGTATTGACATCATGGGAATAGACAAAGACTCAGTTTTTGTTTGTTTGCTTGAAAGCCAGTTGTTAAACAGTTATCACCAAATCACTGAATCCAACTCAAAAATAAAAAGAAACAAATTTCTAGTATCCTAACTACATTGCTGAACCTCAAAAGCATTATGTTGAGTAAATGAAGCCAGACACAAAATATGTATTTTATTCATACTGTATTTATATAAGAAGCTCTATAACAGAAAAAAACTAATTGTAATCATAAAAATAAAAACTGGATAGTTTGGGACCATTCTGGGATTATGGAAGTATGATGTTTTTTATATAGATGTATGTTGCAGTTGATGCATTTGTCAAAACTAATTGAACAGTATACCTAATATCTGTGCATTTTGTTGTAAATTATATCTCAATAAAAGATATTGCAAAAAAGCATACATTGACAGTCGTTATAAAAATACAAATCAAACAGATAAGTAATATAGCCAACTGATAGAACAAAAAAGACAGTGATTTACTTATGAAGTAGCACTCGGGGCCACTATTTCTATGGCTGACATTTTATTACTACTACTGGCACTGCTACTACTACTACACTACTATATGGAACATGAAAATACTTCCTAATTACTTTGGCACATATTTCCTAAGTAAATTAGCAAATTTACGGATGAATATGCCAACTAACCTACATGAATCTCTTATTAGCACATTAACTAAAGTATTGGGATGAAATACCTTTTCCTTTATTTTTCGCAGTGCTTTTGCCCAAATTGGCACATTATATGACATGCATGGTAGTTAAACTCCAAAATTGTGTGAAATGAGAATGTGGCACTATGAGAAAAATCCAGTCACTTTTTTGCCATTTTCTGTATCAATTTTTTTTGCAGTATTTCTCACTAAAATTCAAATAAAGACAAAGTTTTTCTTTCTCCTATCTCACAGCACACTGTTCTACCTCAATCTAGCATTTATTTTATTCTGCTCTGTTTTGTGGGTACTTTATAGCTTATTTTATATCTCCATCGAATTAGTTGCACGTTCCTTAAGGGCCAAGACTATTCCTGTTCATCTTTGTATCTCTAAGCACACTCATAACATGCAGGTTTATGCAGGATTTGGGGTGCCCTAAAATCTCAGATAAATTGACTTGACTTCTTTCCAGAATACTGTTATATTACATCAGCAACATTCCTACATAGCAAGGGCTTCAACCATCAATTTATAAGGCATCAACTCACGTAACCTTATAAAGTAGATTATAAACTTCTATTTTTTCCCACGACATTCTACTAAACTTTCAGCATTCTTGCGGATCAGCAACAACAAAATGTATAAATTATTATCTCAGAGGAATCAAGAAAAGGAAAGGAGAAAAGAAAAGAAACTATTAACTTTTATTGAGAGACTGTTACGTGCCAGACATTATGTCTTACCATTGTTTATTTAATTTTCACAACAGGCATGTTAGTTGCACACCATCGCCCAGGCTGGAGTGCAGTGGCGCCATCTCGGCTCATTTGCAACTTCCGCTTCCTGGGTTCCAGCAATTCTCCTGCCTCAGCCTCCCAAGTAGCTGGGATTACAGTTGCACGCCACTGTGCCCAGCTAATTTTTGTATTATTTTGTATTATTGGTAGAGATGGGGTTTTACCATGTTGGCCAGGATGGTCTCAAACGCCTGCCTCAGGTAATCTACCCACCTCGACCTCCCAAAGTGGTGGGAAGACAGGCCTGAGCCACCACACCCGGCCTCCTGAGAGCCTTTATCTACAATAGCTTTGAACAGTGTCGAATGCTTTGTTCTGTATCTACTGAGATAATCATGTGGTTTTTTGGTTTACTAATATGCTGAATTACATTGAATACTGAACCTTTTGTATTTTGGGATGAACATCACTTGTAATGACTTTTATATATTTATACATCATATATAAATATATATAATTCTTTATATAGTATATATAATTCTTTATATAGTGTATATATAAATTTTTATATATTTTATATAAATATAAATATAGCCATGACAAGTCGGGCTCATCCCAAAATACTATACACACACACACACACACACACATAGATATATACATTTATATATATCTATTGCTACATTTTAATGGGATTGAAAATTTTTATGTATGTTGATGATGATGTACTGCTATATAGTATAATTATCTGATTTGTAACATTAAAGCAATGTATATTTTTCTCTTATTTCCTGGGAGAAACTGTAAAAGATGAATTATGTCTTTCTTAAATTTTGGGTAGACTCTAGAAAAGAAACAACCTGAGCTTGAAGTTTTTATTTTTGGAAGGTTTTTATCTACAGTGTCAACTTTAATAGATACAGTAATATAGGAATGCTTAAGTTACAACATACACACAAATGTATTTTGCAAGTTTTGATAGTTTGGACATTTCAATGACTTGGCATTTTTCTTTCTATTCTTAAATACATAGGTGTAGTATTATTTGTAGCATGCTTTTATTAGCTTTTGAGTATCTATGGAGTGAACAGTGATACCCTCTCATTCCTAATGTTAATTTTTTTGTCTTCTCTTTGTTTTATTTTCTTTGTCAGTCTGGTTAGAGGTTGTATTAGTCAGGATTCTCTAGAGGGACAGAACTAATAGGATAGATGTATATATGAAACAGAGTTTATTAAGGAGAATTGACTCACAGGATCACAAGGTAAAGCTCCACGATAGGCTGTCTACAAGTTGAGGAGCAAGGATCAGTCCAAGTCCAAAACCTCAAAAGTAGGGAAGCTGACAGTGCTGCCTTCAGTCTGTGGCCAAAGTCCCAAGAGCCCCTGGCAAACCACTGGTGTGAATCCAAGAGTCCAAAAGCTGAAGAACTTAGAGTCTAATGTTTGAGGGCAGGAAGCATCCAGCATGGGAGAAAGATGAAGGCCAGAACACTAAACCGGTCTAGTCTTTCCACGTTCTTCTTTTTGCTTTATTCTAGCCAGGCTGCCAGCTGATTAGATGGTGCCCAGCCAGATTGAGGGTGACTCTGCTTCTCCCAGTCCACTGACTGTTAGTCTCCTTTAGCAACACCCTCATGGACACACCCAGGAACAATACTTTGCATCCTTAAATCCAATCAGTTAACAATTAACCATCACAGAGGTTTATCCATTTTACTGATCTTTTCAAAGTATCAGATTTTGGTTTGAATGATTTTTCTCACTTTTTTTCTGTTTTCAACTTTATTGATTTCTGATATTACCTTTATTTTATAGCTTTTCTTTCTTTCCTTTCGGTTTAACTTATTGTTGTGTGATTTTTTTTCCTCTTTAGGCCCTTAATGTGGAAGCTTAGGTTACTGATTCAAGATGTTTCTTCCTTTCTAATATAAATATTTAACATAAAATTTCCCTGTCAGCACTGCCTTAGCTACATTCCACAAATTTTAATATGGTTTCATCTTCATTTAGTTAATTTCCTTTGAGACTTCCTCTTTGACCTTTGGGTTACTTGGAAGTGTGGGGTTTAATATCCAATTGTTTGAGGATTTTTCAAATATCTTTCTGTTATTGGTTTATATTTTAATTCCATTATGGTCTAAGAACATGTGCTATATGATATCTCTTTTTAAAAAATTTATAAGGTTTGTGTTATGTATGTATCTTGGTGAATGTCTCCTGCCATACCCACCAGGGCTGCTGTATAAGGAAATTTTATTTACTTACCATTTTATTTTAAATTCCCATGAACTTCTTCGAGTTGTGGAATGCCTTAAACTTTTTTGAATTATAGAATGCCTTAAACTATATTATAAACATCTTGGGGCTTAGAAAAATCATTAGGTCCAAGACACAAGGAAAAAGTTGACCCTACAGCAACAATGTTGAAGTCCCTGTTTTGCGCCTTATCTATGCACAATGAAGTAAGTGCAAAAAACATCAAAATATCCTATTACATCCCCTTATCTTTAGGCATTTAAGATTCACAGGGTTTAGTCAAATGACAAGTGTTTGCTAAGTTCCTGTGTACAGTTATTTAAAGCCATTTTCCAACTTGTGTTAAAGAAGAAAAATTAAAATAACATGTTTTACTATCAAATAACTCATAGTAGAAAAGAAGTAGACTTCACAAATAAAAACATGGATAGAAAGGAGAAAATTAAGCAGAGAAAAAAATGAACACTTCCTGAATGAGGCAAATCTTCTGAAGCAAATTAAATACATATCTTCATTAAACATTCTTCTATATGATATCTATGATTATAGATAAATGTATTTGATAAACATAAATCGCATATTTTATCAGATTTTTGCTTCTATTTCTAGAAAATAATTAACTGCTTGCTTTCATTTTATAAATGTATATACTATCTCTATTTTTGGAGAAATATCAAACCATCTGGAAACTATTAAATGTTGAAGGAAAAATTATTATTAAATTACACTTGATATTGTTGATGACTTCATTTATTTTTACAGTTTATCTGAGAACAGAAGAGTTTGCTGTATGTATAAGTCTCTTGGCTTGACAATTTGTGTTCTGTGTATGTTCTGGACCACTAGGAAACGACGTCTGTACCTTTACTAAATTCATATATCATTAAAAATTCTCCTTATACGTATCCAGTGTCAGTCACTATGTTTCCAAAAGGATATCATCCTTATATTCAAGTTTGAAATATACTGAATCCCATTTTTCTGTTAGCAACGTATCACTTGTATTGTAAAGAAAAGAGAAAATACTGTACTTGGTTTGCCACTTAGCCCGTTTCAATTTTTCGTCACCATATGTTATACTTTTGCAGCAAATATGTACCTGCTGTGTCACAGAGCTGCATTCCAAAGGAAGATATAAACTATCCTATACCTGATTGTCCTCAAATTCAAGTCCTTGTTCTTGACCAGTTATGTATAGTTTTATTTGCTATGCTCTGAATTACCTTTCACTAAGACAGTTATAATTACCTTTTCCCTCGTCACTTTCTCTCATTACATGGTGATATCATTGAGGCAAGAGAATAGTACAGACCAAAAAGTTGTTTGCAAACTATCAAGGTTAATCTATTATGTCAGCACTAGGCTTTGCAACAGACTTTCCGGTGGGCTTCCAGTTGGCACATTTGTTATAGAGCAGAAAAAGTTGACATGTGCAGCTATAACATTTCTTCTGTAAATGCAGTTCTACTTCCAAGTGAGTTCACTTCACATCTCCCTTCAATGTGAACCAAGGGGCTTTGTCTGCCACTACAGTCTTCGGTGAGAGAGTGTAGTTGGATTAGTACATTAAGACAACCTTTTCACTTTCGGAAAAGCAGTACTACCTTCTTTCAGCATCTTCAGGTGAAAACACACACAAAGGAAATAAAGTATGACATTGGCTAAGTTAGTTATAATTTCAGCTTTACAATTTTCTTCTTGGGATACAAATAAGGGTATTTGGCAACCAAAAATATTCCTCTTTTTCCAATGCTAAGAAGAAGAAACTGTCATTCAGAGATGCCAAGCTCCTATCAAAGATTCCTTGACTACTTAAAAGAAAAAGCTGACTTAAAAAACAAACTATATCCATGGTGACAGTACTTCTCAACCATTTTTTCCATTTAGTTGCCTTTATTAATAAGTTGAATATATATACAAAAAAGATTTTCATAAATTAATTTTATATTGATGCTAGTTTCTTTTAGATAGGGAAATATATTACTTTGAAAGTTACATGTAACTGGAGTTGCCAGATTTTGCAAATAAAATACAGGGCAACCAGTTAAATTTGAATTTCAGATAAGCAAGGAAGAATACTTTAGTATATGTCTCAAATATTGCATGGAGATGCTTTAAGGTAAGTACTGTTTTAAAGTAAGTACTAATTTCCATTGGAATTAAATGGAGTTCCTATATTAGGAGCAGAAGATTTAGAAGCAGGAAATAAGAGCAAAAGTTGGAAAAAATTTCTTGACTAGAAGGAACTTTTAACAGAGCTTTCCTACCTGTGATAGTGAAAGAAAATGTAAAGTCAACCAATACCATTTGGAGAGGGCCACAGCCCTGTGTCAAGTGATGCTGAATATGTGCCTATCTTTGGTGAAACATTTAGTGCCTTGCTATATTCTGAGGTTGGTTTTCAGCAACTTTTTTGGGTAAATGGAGAGACAAGGTCTCTGTTGCCCAGGCTGGAGTACAGTGGTGCAATCATAGCCCACCATATCTTCAAATTTCTGGGCTAAAGCAATCCTCCCACATCAACCTCTCAAAGAGCTGGGATTACAGGTGTGAGCCACCACACCTGGCCACAACTTACTGATTTAAAATAACAAGGTATGATATAAAAGTATATAAGCAACTTTGTGAAATTCTCTGACCTTATTTATGACCTTCAAAAGCCAGAAAGACCCAGGTATGACACCAGGAAGAACTCTAGTGTCACAGAAAAGGAATCCACAAGGCACAAGCAATCATTAGCTGCCTTATGCAAAGTTCCATAACTGCTGAATGTGCCTTCAGGGCCAGCTGGTTGACTGGGCAATTTAGAAGAATGAGGAACAAAATGGGTACCATTCAGCACAGAGGACTTGGAAATGTGGGAGCTATGACTGTAATATGTACCTTGAGAGACACAAATGAGTATGTCATCCCCACACACTCTTTGATCACTAGTGCAGTATATCATGCTTGGTTTCTGCTAGTGCACTCACTTACTGCAAGATGGTAATTGATTAATAAAACCTTAATTTACAAAACATTGGTTTTTCAATAGAGTCACTCTTTCCTAAAAGAGGAGAAGGTTGTCATTGTCCCTGAAGTGGGAATTATTCAACTGAGTTCACCTAGTTCTCCTTAGATAAATCTTGCCCAAAGCTAGAAATAAGACTATGAAAACTAAGTCAAGGTGCTCAATGAAAGAGAGCCTGCAGTCCTTGCATAAAAGTGGCAATGAAAGCAAGGAGTGTGAAATAAATTAACATTACTGTGGTGGTGCTTTATTCTTTGCAACCTGATTCTGCCTCATGCTAAAACCTATGCTCTTTTCTGGGCACTGTGTCATAAATTATTCATTCATTCATCAATTAGTTTATTCATTTAGCAATAGTATACAAGACAGTCTAATTTTCACCTAGCATGAAGCATACACACACATACAGTCACACACACATCCTTTGACTTTTATCCTTCTACTTCGTGATAATAGCCATTTGTTGAAATAACATATATAAGCATCACAGTGCCTAATATCAAGATTTACTAGCATGGCTGTGTCATGAGCAGGTACTCTTTATTAGTGGTGCAATTTGGACAGGGGTTGAGGAATATTGGTGAAAGGTGACTTCCACTGCTCCCAGCTTCATACTCCCAATGAATGCTTTTAGTTCTTTGCCTATGAGTGTGGCCATGATTTGCTATGTGATGTGTTAACTTTGCTTAGTCTAAAGGACATTTGAGGTAGATAACACCTAATTTCATCCATTGCTAATTTATTCTGCCACATGGGACCATACATTATACTAACTCTAACAGGAAAAGTGAATTTGGATTAAGAATAATAATGTTTTGGTGGTACATGGCATCACAGTGGCAGAGGAAAGAGTAGAACCAACTAATTTGGGTTTTTTTGTTTTTTGCCTACCTTCCCCAATATGGAAGTAGTAAATAGCTTTTGTCCTACCTGCTATATTTGTGTGGTAGGATTGCCATAACAAATTATTAGAAACTGAGTGGTTTAAACAACAGTAATTGATTGTTTCAGGGTTCTAGATGCTGGAAGTCCAAGGTTAAAGTGTCAGCCATTGGGGTTGGTTTCCTCTGAGGGCTGTGAGGGAAGATCTGTTGCTTCCTTCACTCTTGGCTTCTGGTGGTTTGCTGGAAGCCTTTTACACTCCTTGGCTTGTGAATCTCTACCTTCATCTTTACATGATCTCCTCCCTGTGTTTATATCTGTCTCCAAATTTCCACTTTTTATAAGGAATCCAGCCATATTGGATTAAAGCTCACCCTAATGACCTCATTTTACCTTGATTACCACTGCAAAGATCATATCTTCAAATAAAGTAAGATTCTGAGGAATTGGGGATTAGGACTTCAACATACGATTTTGGGGGAAACACAGTTTAGCCTACGACATCTGCCAAAGCTGGCTGGTTGTAGGTACAGCGTTCTCGGAGCACTGTGTGGAGAAGGCCTCCCTGGCTATACCTGGCACAAGCAAAGCAGAATGTGGTGGTTGACTGATGATGTCTACCATAGGACAGGTGGAGTTGTTTTGATGTATGCAGTGTATGTGGTGCTTGATTGGTGATGTCTAGCATAAGACAGATGAAGTTGTTTTGATATCTGTGACACTACTGATTGTCCCAGCCCTAGTGAAAGAGAGGTAGTTAAGGTATTAACATGGTAAGTTCATCAAATTATCATAATTTATTTTCATCTATATTAGATGCCACTTATTCTTAATGTGTAACAAACATGAGCTTGGATTCTCAATTCCAGGACCGTATAGAAAGGAAGAAAGGAAAATTGTCTCTCTTGGTGTTAGGATACAAATGGGCTTTGGAAATAGACACACCTGTGAATCCTGCTGCTGTCATTTACTAGTTCTATGATCTCTGGAAAATTATTTTACCTTGGAGACTCACCTATAAAAGGAGACTAACATGAAGTAGCTGAGTCCACAGCACAACCCACTTGAAGCTCCAGCATGCATGTAGGCTGCTCATGTGATGATCAATGCATAGGGATGGTTAGACCGCTAATTTCACCCCACAAGAATGCCCTGAGTTCCAGCACTGTAAGTGTTGCCTATTCCGCTGACTGTGCACGTCATGCCACAACAGTCACTTGTTTCCTTGCCTGTCTCTGTCCTCTTTATTAGAAAACATACACATGTAACCCATAACAGGAATTCATAAGTGCTCAATAAATGAGATTGGTGAATATTCACAGAAACAATGTCACTATCTCCTCAAAGCAAATAAACAAACAGACAAACAAATAAATGGAGCTCTACAGACCTCTTAAGAGAGATGCCACTCAAGAGTAAGTTGAAGTTGGACTTTTCTTAGATAAACTGTTGCAATGACCATTGTCTAGAAGCCTAAGACAGCAGCAAGAAGCAAGTGTAAAAGAAAAGTCAGCAGGATAAATGGTGCACAAAGGAAGAAACAAGCACTGAATAATAAGAGTTGGCTTGATGGAGAACAGATCTAACAAAGAATGATGGCTGTGTCTGGAGGAATCGTCTAGGAGGCTGTTCAACGCAAGGCAAAGGCAACTACAAGGGGTGAAAGCACATCAGGGAGAACTGAGTACCTTCCGCCATAGGACACACTGATGATGATTTTCCCTGCGACTGGGTGGACACAACCTGGGACACTTCCTAAAAAGGTTCACATGAAACATTAAAATAGGTTCAATTTGGGGATTTTCCTTCCTTGTCCAGAATCTGAAGGATAAGTGCTTTGAGAATAAAGGTGAGGGAGCAGGGAAGATTCAGTACAACCTCATGCACAAGAGCATTTCAGATTGGCAGTATCCCAACCTTCAATCACTCAAGATCTGGTCAACTTTTTCTTTACTAAAATCCTTCGTTAATGCCACTGATTTATGACATATTCCCCCTACCGAACCTGAAGAAACATGTGACGCTTGAATATCTGATGGCAAGTTCAGCCAATGCATCTCTTTACCATGGCCCTGATTTCCCTTGTGTTTTTGTAGACGTTGGAGGGAATGACACTCTGTATGTTTAGAGCAGAGTCTTCTGCTAAAGGTCAGGTTTTTAATTTCACAGTGTTCAGCCTGGCTGCTCTGCTGTGTAAACTTTGACTAAATACAGTGTATGTTGTTATTGTTGAAAATATATTGCTCATGGATATATAATGCAGAAAATTCCCAAAATTCCCGTGTAAATTTCTCTATCGCTTGAAGTGTTGAAACTGTAGCCAGTTTATCAAAAACACAGCTGCCTTCCTTGGGGTTTCCAAAGGCTCATAACAATTTTTTTCTTTATGAACTTGTGAGAACACCCTGAGGAAAACAGCTGCGTTATTGCAGAGATGAAGAAATCTCAGATGAGTGTGAAGTATTGTAATTTAAATAAGAGCGCTATTTTCAGGCCTTTTCATTTTTAAGATCATTTCATTATTTTATTTTTCCCTAAATAAGTTATCCAGGAAAATAAGAGAGCAATTACTCTAGGGACTGCAGGCACTATAGCAGGCAAATTAAGGGTTTTAATTGAGACTATCAAATGTTGTACTACATGATTAATAGAGATGTGATACCAGTATTTACATCTGTAAAATATTTACCGTATTCACTTTTTTCTGTTTAAATATGGAGCCAAAAGCAAATGAAAAATAACAGATTCTGTTGTTTTTAAAATTGTCTTCAAATGTGGTGTCTGTTTCAGCCACTCACGTGATGCATGACAAATGTTAAATTTTCCTTATACTACTGTTTGTAAACCATACAAATTTTATAAACAAATATTGTATAAGTATACTGCTATTCACAGAACACAATAAGAAAGATGCTTTCATGTTTAAAAACTTTTCAGTAAGAAACTTTATCTAAAATTGAGTCGTCTATTGAATATGACTTATTCAGATCAGCCAGAAAAATTTAGTTGAACTAACTATCCATGTCTAATAAGAGTGCTCTGAAAAGTATATATTTTTTATGTTGCATGTCCTTTTTGATTACAAATTTAAGTGCCTGTACTTATACCTTGAATCTTAATAAGTTACTTCATTCAAGTTATCAGAGTAATAAATATTTGAGGTATCAATGACAAAAACCCAACTCAAACTGGTTCAGTGTTTTAAAAGGTATGTTTTCATGTAACTAAAAACTCTTATATACAAATGTGGCTTGAGAAATTTTGAATCCAGTTACCAAAAATTATCATCAAATTCTTCCCTAGTTCTCTAGCTCTCTCTCTCTCTCATTCTCTCTCTATCTCTCTCTTCCTCTCAGCCTCTCTTGCCCTCTTGCTTTCATTTATTCTTCTATTTTTGTTTTGGCCTCTTTCCCCCTGCAAACAAATTCTCCCAAGTGATTATGGTTAAGAAAGCCACAAGTAACTTCTATATACTTTTTTTTTTTAACCATGAAGAAGGAGGCTCTACCTCTTTTTAGCTTCTATATATCAAATCTCAAATATCTGACAACTGTCTAATTGGCTTTGCTTGAGACAGATATCAACACTTCACCAATTGCCATGGTCAGGGAGCTGGATTACTCTGTTTAGCTGGATTTCTATCTGTGTCTTCACCTGTGGCTGGATAGAGAATTGGGAAGGAACGGCCATGCCCCTCTTAGCAATATAAAATGGGGGAAAAGAAGAATCAAGAAAACGAGGAGGAGAAAGGGGTACTGGAAAGAAAAAAAGTTGTTTGCTATAATTAATAAATGATGATGCTGTGATGATTATTTTAAAAATTGGAGGAGGAAGAATAGAAGAAACAGAAGGAAAAGATGAAGAGGAAGAAGAAAAGGGGGAGGAAAAGGGAAAGGAGGAGGAGGAAGACAGGGAGGAAGAAATAGTAAGAAGGAGTAGGAATAATTGTTGCTGATATTCTTCCAATTTGTCTAACTGACATTCAGAAGCACATCTGAAAAGTAAGCACATATCAATAGAAAAAAAATAGATGTTGAAAAACCTGTTTTTGAATGACTAAGGCTCACACTTTTGCTGAATCAGTGGCTTTGCAGCCATGCCTGCCTGTGGGGGCATTTTTACTTTTTCCATTCTCCTTATGGTCATGGAATGAGTGCTTCACCATCAGAGGGACTGAGTGTTTTTTTTCTTGATTTAGTTACATCCACACAAATATAACTCTATTAAAACAAACCTAAAACCCCAGAGTTTTTACTGGAAAGCATTGCACTGTTTAAAATACAGAAGTCGCCATCTCAGCAAAAAGCAAAGAGATAGTTAAAGAGCAAAGAATATCAGCAAAGAGATAGTTCATCTCACTATCATTTTTCTCTCCTTTCTCATCCTCACCATCACCTCTAACATCTATTGAATGCTTACTAAGTGCTAGATGCTGTATTAGCACTATGCTTGCATTATCTCATTTAATCCTGAAAATAATCCTATGTTATAAGTAGTATCTTTCTGCATTTACAGATAAGGAAACTGACGTTTAGTAAGGTCAGTTAAACAATTTCATGGCTTAATGTGGAACAAATACATTAAAAAAAATCTTTCCCCCAAAAAAACAAAGTAACAAACTAAGCAAAAGACAAACAAAAACTTCCCAGGGATATTTTTAACATTTTTTAGATCCTGTACATGAAAAAGAATTTACATATACCTTTATTCATATCTGTTTCTGATATTGCGGCAACTTCATTCAGCTTCTTGGACTTGTTTCTAAATGTTCTTATTATGATCTACTCTCTACTTTCTGTTCCATAACCTACAAAATTATGCTGTCTTCTAAAACTACAGAGAGAGGAAAACCTTTATTCTCTAAAACTAGTCCAAAGTTCAGGGAATCTTATGACTTCTGTGAAATGCTTTCTGTGAAATGGTCCAGGCTGTACAAAGATTTAATGAAAATGTATAGAATTTAAATCCAAAGGAATCTGTTATTACAGATAAGGAAGTTGAGACAGAGAGAGTTAAGGCAACTTGTCAAAGATCGTGCATGTACTTAATTGAACTCCCTGACCTAGAGCCTAGTCCTCTTGGCCCCCTATTTTCTGCTATTTATTTTCGTTGTTAATTATTCACACTTATAAAATAGTGTATAAAGCATTCCTGTATATTGTAAATAATAGAATTAGCATCCATGTAGTCACCACCTAGGTTAATAGCCCCTTGCATATCACTCCTTGATAACATTTTCCACAGTACTCCTCAAAGATAATCATTATTCTGAGTTTTAGATTATTTGCTGATACCATAATTTTACCCTCTATATAAATCTCCAAATAACATATTGTTTAGCATTGAATGTCTCTGTGTGTGTGTATGTACACAAATATGTAGCATCTTTGCCCACTTTACATGTGTGTGTGTATATATATATATATACACACATTTGTGTGTGTGTGTATATATTTGTGTGTGCATGTATAGGTATGGAAGGTTACTGTACGCTATCTTCTGTGACATTATTCTTTATTTGAACATTATACTTTAGAGCTTTATTTCATTGATGCACATGGCATTTATTAGGACAGGGGCTAAGCTACTATAACAAAAAAAAATGCAGTGGCTTAAACAAGACAAGTTAATTTCCCTTTTAGGTAAAAGGTTTTTAGACAGCATTTCAAGCTGGGGTGTGGCCTTACCCTACATGGTCATACAAGACTCAGGATCACCCATCTGGTTGCCATGGCACCCCCTTGAGCTATGACCACATCTGTCTGGTCAAAGCTGGGTTCTAGGCATGGTCATATTTCATCCCAGAGAAGAGAAAAGAAAAAAGTCTAGACCAAGAAATGCTGGGATCTCATTGTAAAAGCAAAGTTAAAGAAAAGCATATCATATTTACAAACATTTCTTTGGCAGAAACTTAGTTATACAGAAGAGCCTAGCTTCACTGGAGGCTGGGAAAATCAGTTCTATCTGTCAGAGCTGACATGTGCCAGGAAGAAGAAAAGAACAGGTTTGGGGGAACAGTTTGCTAATTTTCACTCCTGTACAGTATTCCAATATATACATAACCGCTATTTGTATATCACTATGATATTTGAATTTGTTTATTTATTTTTATTTAATTTTTTTGGGATGGAGTCTCGCTCTGTCACCCAGGCTGGGGTGCAATGGCACTATCTCGGCTCACTGCAATCTCTGCCTTCTGGGTTCAAGCAATTCTTCTGCCTCAGCCTCCCGAGTAGCTGGGACCACAGGCACACTCAACCATGCCTGGCTAATTTTTGTATTTTTAGTAGAGATGGGGTTTCACCACATTGGCCAAGCTGGTCTTGAACCCCCGACCTCAGGTGATCCACCCATCTCTGCCTCCCAAAGTGCTGGGATTACAGGTGTGAGCCACGGTGCTTAGCCCAAATTTAATTTTTCATGCTGCTTCATGCTGTCTCTTTGAACCCACTTCCCCCGGGTTCAAAGAAAGCAAGTTCTTCACTGCTTTCTCTCAAAATGATTGAGGGGTTTCTGTTTCATTTCTTTTTTTATTTTCTAATTCAATTTCCCTCTTTCTGCTATCACTGGTTTGGAAGTTATATGTTCTCTGCCTAACAAGCTAGTGCTATTTTAACACAAATATTGATCAGGAACCAAAGATGATCATTTATTTTACCCTTCTGAAATTAGAAAGGCTTTAGTTGCTTTTGACTTATATACTGTTATACTTTAATACTTTAGTACTAAACATCTTTTATCCAAAAAATGAAATATGTTTTATTGCTTTAAGCAATTGACAATGTTTAGCTGTACGCAGCTATTTACCAATTTCCAAGCCCATCATCCCTTCTTACTCTCAGACTTTCTGCCTTAGATCCTTTTTTTCTACTTGAAATATATTCTGCATAATATCCCTTATAATCGGTATTTAGGTTATAAACTCTCTCAGATTATGTTTGACATGTCTTTATTTCACCCTAATTTTGGAAAGATAGCTTCACTGGCTAAAGAATTTTGTAAGCGGAGACGTTTTTCTTTCCATAGTGTCTTTTGTCTTCCCTTAATGTCATGGAGAAATCAGTTGCCCACCTAATCTCTTTGCAGTTTGATCTTTCTCTTTAGCTGCTTTTAAGATCTCTTTATCTTTGGACTCTTCAGTTTCTGGTGTTTGCATGTGGACTTCTTTTTCTTCCCTTGGAGTGGGGGTGGGGTGCAGTGAGCTTCCTATATCTTAAGTCGGTATCTTTTAACATATGAAGCCATTATGTGTTATCAAGCCATAGATATTAACATATTTTCTCTGTTCCATTCTATTCATTCTTTCTGAAATTTCGTTTAGGTAAATATTAATCTTTCTCACTCTATCATATCTCTTTACATCTCTTTCACATCTTTTTGTGTTTCATTTGTCTAGACTCCTTTTTGGACAAATTGATTTGGATTTATCTTGCAGCACACTAATTCTTACCCATGTCTAAGTTGTTTATTTCATCCATCAAAGTTTTAATGTTAATTACCATTGTACTTTTAATTTCTGGAAGTTCTACTTGGTTCTTATTGAAATCTGTTTATTCATTTCTTAATGTCTAATATTTTCTATGCATGCCTTCAAGCTCTATTTAAGTATATTAAACACATTTATATTTCATATCTACTAATTCTGGCAGTTGAACACTTTACAAGTTTTTACAGAATCAAGACACTTCCAATATTGAAGTCTTGGTTTTGCTATCTCATTTCTGCTCGTTCTCACTGATGGAGGTGTGTGTGTGTACTAGCTTTTTGATGCTAAATGTGGGAAGCACTTTTTCCTTATAAATTTTTCAATGGGAATTTCTTGAGGTGTAGGTTAAAACAGAGTTAATCTGGGGAGGGGGGGAATTTAAGTTTGCTTGCCATTTCTCTTACTGTAGAATAAGAAAGGGAAAATAAACTTGGGAGACTACTAACTCAAGAATATGTTAAAATAAATTAGCTATTTATTTTACATTATACAGGTAACATAATGTTTGACCAAAAAACTGCACGAAGACTGGCTTTTAGCTATGCATTCTTGGTGACATTATTTTCCCCCCACCAAGAGCCATGTTTGAGAAGGGCAAGTTTCTTTGCTATGTTTGTCTGAATGACAGGTTTTATTTTTTATTCATACTTGAGCCTTATTCAGAAATTTCCTTTGAAATTCCCCCACTTTAGTGGGCTTAAAATTTAATTTCTGTACCCTTGTACCCACCTCCAACCCCATGAAGCAATCAAAGTTGAAATTTCAAAGTACCCAGGGTTCAACAGAGACCTTCAAGGTAAAAGCCAGCTTTGGTGCCTATTTATATCCCAGGATTCTACTTTCTCTTTGTATTTAGAATATATGCATTTGGTTATTTCATGACTGCTCATAGATATAGTTTTTCATGTTTTACATGGCTACCCAGGGCTAGGACAATGGCTCGTATTTTAAAGTATTTAATTTCTTCAAGATATTTAACTTGTAGTACTAGAGATACAAGTTGAGTCTATTATTTTCTTTCCAAGATGCCTCTGAGGTTAAAACTTTACATTTAGAAAATGTGTTCTTAAAAATCAAGAAGAATCAAAGCACTTTCCTGAGGAAACACAAAAACAAAACAAAAATACACTGTTTTCTATCTAACTCATTTTTTACCCCTCATCTTGCTATGCTTTCATATAGCTAAAGGTAAATCTGTAAAATACAAACTGTGCTTCCTGAATACAAAGATAGACAGCTCTGTGCTAAGTGCACATTCAGGATATTTCTTCACCTGTGGCAAATAAAGTCAGATACATTGATTATTCCAAACTTTTGAAGCATTCAGAAGATATACAGCACTAATCAAATTATTTTGCTAATTCTTTTTAAATCTCTCACATTTACTGTATCTTTGTGTGTTTGGACTACATTATCTGAAAAATGTCATTACATTTACCTAAATTGTTAATTAATTTCCTAATGATCAATGGGACACATTTTAAATGTATAATTGAGTGCTCATAATCACCATAATAATTTGATGTGTCAGTTGTGGTTTCATTATGTTCTATATTCCTGTGAAATCCACATGATACCCAGTGTTACTCAGACCCCTTGGATCTAAGAAAGATTGTCTAGAATCCTCATGTCTTTATCCCACAAAGGCTCCAATGCCTTGCCCAAGTGCCAGTAATTAGAAAAAATAAAATTCATGTTATCTCCTTTCTTAGATTATCTCTTCACCACTACCTTCTTTCCCATAGTGATCTTGGTGAGAAAAAGCCATACATCTTTCAACTAGGTCATTGAGGAGTCTCTTCTTCTCAGGCCCCCTAATGGTATGAAACAGTGAAGTATCTGTTTCAAAGAGCTGAGCTAGGCATGGCCTGAGCCAGGATTACACTTTCAAGGCTGATCTGGAACTAGAACCCAGATGCCTGTTCCTCATTTTTCTTTATCCATTAACAAATGAGGTCTCTATAGTCCAATGTTTCCTTTTGTAATAAAGATAAAGAAGGAGGAGAAAGAAAAGGAGGGGATAAAAGCAGCAGTTATGATCATACTCCAAATAAAACTAAGAGTTAATACCTGGGACTTTTCTGTCATTGGAAGTTGGTGAGCAAGTTTTGATACCCCTTAAAACTCAACAGATAGGCAGTTACTGCTGCTTCCTTTCTTACCTAGGACAGATTCCAAGGAAGGAGAGAAGAGAGAAATGCTTGTTGCCTGGTTGCCACAGTTTATAGTAGCCTATTCTTTTAACCTAGGTAGAACATAGTCTATACATTCCATTTTATTTTCTGCTAAGTCAGTGAGTGGCCTTAGTAAGTGGCATTCTATGAACCTGTCCAATGTTAGCAATATCTGTTTGGGAAGACATAATACCAACATCTTTTATAAAATCTGGCCCCAGCCTTCCATTTCTATCTGTCATTTCTCAGTCTCAGATCCCTATGTCCTAGTCAAACTGAAACCACACACATTTATTTGCTTAGCTTAGAACACTTTCTCCTTGGCTGCCACCTTTGCGAGAAAAGCCAAGAACTAACATCACTTGGTTTTATGAGTGGATAAGAAGTGGCAAATGAGTGGGCCAGGAAAAAGGTGGCATTTGTGTGGCAAGTATAATCTGTACTTATGAATTTTTTGACACTTGATTGGAATCTCCTATGGTATATATAGCTATCTACTTGTGTAATCATTAAGTTATCTCGTATTTCTTCTACTAGACTACATAGAATAAAAGGGTCTAAAATACGGGCACTGTCTGAAAAATCTGTTACTGAGGCATACATTTCTAGGTAGCAACGGATAACTAGTTCTACCTAGATGGATGAAGGCTTTGAGAGCTGGCTCATAGTGGGAACCTCTCCTAGGCCTTGTGGTACACCCACATTAATGTCTTGAGGCTTTATGAACACAAAGTTTGCCCCTCGTCTTATCTGATCTTTCCTATCACCTCTGTCACTTTTAGATTTTTAGCTGACAACATGGCTGCCCAGGGCAAGCATTATATATGCCAGCTTCCCTTGCAGAATGTGTGTCATGTGACCACATTCTGACCAATGGCCTGTGAGCAGAAAAGAGATGTGGGACATCTGTGTCAAGTCCTTAAAATCAGGATATATACCTCCCCCTTCCCCTTTACTCTTTATAGTGTCTGGCATCCAGACATGTGCTGACCATAAATGAGCAAAATTATAAAGGCGCTTGGGCTGCTGAGGACTGCGTACTACAATGGAAATTCCATATTGGCCTGGATTTTAAGAAGAGCAATAAATTAATTTTCATTTGACTTAAGTTATTGTTAATTTAGTTTTTCTTGCTGTACCTGCTCTTATATTCTAGCCAATATTCTCAGGCCCTCTGAGACTGAGCTACAGATAGTTTTTCCTGAAACAGAAGCCTGTGAGTATATGCATGGGAGTGCAGGGCTACTCTTGGGACCTCCATTTATTTCAGTGGCTTTAATGTGACATTGTCCCTCTGGAGCTTTGAGGAAAGTGGCCTTTCATCCTCCAACCAGTTCCAGAAGAAGTGAATTTTCTTATTATAGATCTTTGGTATTACATTTAAAAATCCATTTAAAAATAAACAGTGACCTTTGTGCTGTAATTCCTTTGGTTTGAAGCTGTTAAGAATTCGTTTATGATTAGAACACATTCACCAACTGGGGGAGAGCCACTAATGAATAGAAAGCTAAATTCACAAACTGTGAAGATTGTGTTTGGGTGGATAACCACAGCTGTGATACTGAAGTTTTGTAATTATATCTAACTTCTTTAAGATTAAAATAATTCCAACTCCTTTCCCTTTCTCAAGTCTTTTTTTTCCAACTTACACACTGAGTTTAGCGGCTAGCACACCTGTGATTCCAATCCCTCATTCTGCTCACATCCTTTGGGGAGCTTGGGATGCCCATCCTGAAACATACAAAGAAAAAGAGGAAAACTCAGATGCTTTGTGTCACCCTCCAGCCACTTAGGATGGAAAGAAGACAATTTCTCTTTTTCTGGTACCAAGGCCAAAAGAAGGGAAGTGGCCCAGCTCTATAAAGGGGCAGAGCAGCCCCAGGACTCAAACCAGGAAGGCCTCAGAGATCACGGCTCATGCATATACCGGCCACACCCAATATGAATGTGATGGGTTATGTCTTTGGTAAATGGGGTGGTGTGGAGGGGTAAGGAAGGGTTCTCCCAGGGCCTTGTAAACCAGCTTTGCCCATCACATGATGTGCTAAAATTTGAAGTCTAGAATTTCTATTACATTAGGCTGGACATCACCCTCACCCTTGACTTGAATATTATCCCAAATTGAACAAACCCCAGAGCAAGCAATCCTCTGCTAGGAGTGTAGTGATAATATTTAATAAAAGCTCAGATTTGCTGAGTGGTTCCAGTGTGCCAGGCAGTTTATATACATCATTTCACTAATCCTCAGAACAAATCCCCTGAGATGAACAACATTCATTCTCCTACTTCACAAGGGAAGACCTGAGGGTAAAAGAAAGCAAGTAACTTTAAGCACCTTTCCCAAGATCTAATGAGTGACAGAGCCTATATTGGACCCAAACCGTCTGTCATAAATCTGTGAACAGACTCTTAGACACTACACTGTCTAGCAAAGTACATTTATTTAACCAGTGTTTCTAGAAGGCCCGTATGTACTGAGCACTCTGCTAAGCACTTTTGCATATCCACTCATTTTCTTATATTAATAACCAAGACTAAGATTTGACCCATTTACAGATGAGGAAACGGAGACAGAGAGAAATTATTATTACTTTCCCTGTCCAAGAAGTGAAGAGTGGCTGATACACAACTAGGTATAGCCAGATACACAAATGGCTATGTGGTAGAGCCTGTAGCTCCTAGGCTACCAACCTGTAAAGCATGTCACTGTACTAAATACTGTAGGAAATGGCAATGCAATGGTAAATATTTGTATATCTAGACATATCTAAACAGAACAAGTACAGTAAAACATGATGCTATAATCTTATGGGACCACTGTCATGTAAGACGTCCATTGTTGACCAAAATGTCCTTATGCGGTGCATGACTGTGCATGTGCACCAGCATGAAATGGATTCCCCAAAGTTGACCAGGAGGATACTGGAGGGGTAAGGACACAGTTTCTGGCATTTGGGAAGTGACTCACTTTTAATAGGTCCATGATCATTTGTAATGGAATAAAATGACATTTTAAAGCACTTATTCTTGCCAGGCATTTTTCTTTTTGCTTTTCTCACTTGTGAGGTAGAAATTAGAATCCTCCTCATTTTACAGAGGCTTGGAAAGGACTGAGAACCTCATCCAAAATCATTCAGCTCCCCTGTGGTGGTTCTGGGCTGGAGTCCACACCTGTTGGATTTGAAAGTCCTGCTCCTTATAGCATTGTGCCATGCTGTCTTATTACAAGGGAAGATCTCAATCTGGAGGTGGGGGGGTAACTAGTCTAGAACTGCTTCCAGTTGCAGTGACCTTGTTTCTGTTAGCTTTTTGTTAGGTAACTAACATCCCCCTAGGTATCCAGGCAATTATCATAGACCCTGGCTGTCCCAATACCCTTATTCTTCCCAGATCTTGGCTTATCATCCTGCACGTGATGTGTCTGACATCTTAATTCTAACCTTGCTCGAGTGGATGATGCATTTAACCTCAGTTCTGCACAGCCAGTGATCAGTTCTCACCTCTATCTGTACATCTGATCTTGGCCAAAGTCCCTACGGCTTGACAGGATCAACCACTACCTCCTTCCCAGTGTCATCTTCTGATTTAATCTCACCATCCTTCCTGAGAGAGACTTTTATCTTTTAGAAATAGCATAAAGTGATATTTTAAAAGTTGTTAGCACCACAGTGGGACTCAAAATAGAAGTGGTTTGGCAGAATGGAAAAACCAGAAACCAAAACTTGGCAGGCTGTTCCAAAAACTAAGAGTGAAAAAGAAAGAGCTAAGACTAGCCAAACCAATTTCAAAGAACAATACAAAGGGAAAATAAGTGTAGTATAACATATCAAAAATCACAAGATTGTAAACAATGGGATAAAGAGACCAACAGCAAAGAAGAGAGATCAGACCCAGACCCACACACATATGGTGACTCCATAAATGACACAGTTGCATTCTGCATAATGAGAAAGGTGGCTGGTCGAAACTAAAATAGCCAAGTTGGTGATCTATATGAAAACAGTAGATACTTGTATTACATCATACACAAAAATAAAATCCAAATTGACTGAGATCCTTTCTGTAAATAGCAAAGCTTTAAAACTTTTAGAAAAAACATGAGATTATCTTTCTGATGTTGAAAAATGAAAAAATATCTTAAGATACTAAAAGTACAGGCCAGATGCAGTGGCTCACACCTGTAATTCTAGCACTTTGGGAGGCAAAGGTAGGCAGATCACGAGATCAGGAGATCGAGACCATCCTGGCTAACACGGTGAAACTCCATCTCTACTAAAAATACAAAAAATTAGCCAGGCATGGTGGCGGGCTCCTGTAGTTCCAGCTACTCAGGAGGCTGAGGCAGGAGAATGGCATGAACCCGGGAGGCGGAGCTTGCAGTGAGCTGAGATCGCGCCACTGTACTCCAGCCTGGGCAACAGAGCGAGACTCCGTCTCCAAAAAAAAGATACTAAAAGTACAAACTCTGAAGAAGGAAATTATAAATCTAACTACATCAAAATTGAAAGCATCTATGAACAAAACGAAAAGACAAAGAAAAGATAAATTGGAAAGTCATTTGCGACCCACATAAAAAACAAAGAATTTGTAATCAAAACATATAAAGAATTCCCATAAATCAATACGAAATAAATCAATAGCCCTGTAGAAATTTGACCAATGAATACGGTTAGGTGAGCCACAGAAGAGGATACTTGGATGGCCACTAAATAGAAGAAAATTATGCTCAATTTCATTAAGGAAATAAAAATTAAGATAAAAAAACATTTATTTTATGCTCATCAAACTAGCAAAAATTTAAAAGTGTGAAAATTCCCAGTACTACAGAAGTGTGTGAAAATGGAAAGTCTCAAACACTGTCAATGGGAATATAAATTGAAATCTCCATTTAAACAACAATTTACTGATATCTAGTAACATGTAGATGTGTACTACCAAGCACCTTGTGATTTTCTTGTGAAATGTATGTCCTAGATGAATGCTTGCAATAAGCTTGAGGAGACATATATGCAGACCATATCGGCAGCTTTTTGTGCAATCGACAAAAATTAGGAGCAACAGAAATGTCTATCAATAGGAGAATGAGTAGACTGTACTATACTGACATATGGAATAACACTGAACAGTGGAGACAAATGAACCAAAGCTACATGCATCAACAGAAATAAATTCTGAAACAAAATATTGGGTAGAAATGTCAATACTACATTCCTTTTATTTAAGTTAAGGAATACTACATTCCTTTTATTTAAGTTTAAAGTTTCAAAGTAATACTATATGATGCTTTTGGATACAGGTAAACATAATCATACTACTGACACCTGAATGGAAAGGAACAAATTAACTTCAGCATAGTAGTTATCCTTGCAGCGGGAAGAAGAAAAAAGAATGGAATCAGGAAAGATAATATGGTTTGACTCTGTGTCCCCACCCAAATCTCATCATGAATTGTAATCTCCACATGTCAAGGGAGGGACCAAGTGGGAGGTGATTGGATCATGGGGGCAATTTCCCCCATGCTGTTCTCATGATAGTGAGTTCTATGAGATCTGATGGTTTGAAAGTGGCACTTCCTCCTTCACTCTCTCTCTCCTGCTGCCACGTGAGACATGCTTACTTCCCCTTCACCTTTCGTCGTGATTGTAAGTTCCCTGAGGTCTTCTCTGCCAGGCAGACTGTGTGTCGGTCTTTTTTTTTTTTTTTTAGACGAAGTTTCCCTCTTGTTGCCCAGGCTGGAGTGCAATGGTACCATCTTGGCTCACCGCAACTTCTGCCTCCCAGGTTCAAGGGATTCTCCTGCCTCAGCCTCCCGAGTAGCTGGGATTACAAGCAAGTGCCACCATGCCCGGCTAATGTTTTTGTATTTCTTTAGTAGAGATGGAGTTTCCCCATGTTAGTCAGGCTGGTCTCGAATTCCCAGCCTCAGGTGATCCACCTGCCTTCACCTCCCAAAGTGCTGGGATTACAGGTGTGAGCCACCGCGCCTGGCCATCTTTATTTCATAGAAAGATGCAAATATGGAAAATGGTAATATGTCTTAGACCTGGGTAGCTGATATTGTCAAAATATATATATATGAGAGAGATAAATATTAGATAGATAGATAGATAGATAGATAGATAGATAGATAGATAGGTAGATAGATAGATAGATAGAATATTCAGATAGATAGATAAAATATTCTCTGGACAGGCTTTTGGGCCACCAGTTCTGGGTTAGGATACTGACTCTACTTCTTCCTGACTGTATATCCTAAGTAATTTATTTCACGAGAATGACCTCAGTTTCCTCTTCTTTAATAATACATACTTCAAAGGGCTAAAGATTAAAAGATGCACAACATAAAAATATATAGCATATTAGTATAATATCTGGCACAGAGTAGACATCAATAAAATGCTATTATTTTTATTTCTTCAATGAATATCTACATTTTAGGTATTGCCAAGCTTATAAAAATAAATTACCTGGAGTCCCATTATAATGTTTCATCAATAACTTTAACATCATGTGCAATAGAATTGACTGGCACTCTTTTGACAATTTATAGGTATGATTCCAAAAATGGCCTGAAGCAGTTCTCATCTGGAAACTTCTTTTAAAAAGTATTCTAAAGCAGTGATGGCCAATTGTGATGATGGAAATATTTTCTGTGCTGCCCAATACAGTAGCCGCTAGCCGTACATGTACTAAGTACTTGAAACGTGACTAATGAGATCAAGAAACTGAAGGTTCATGGATCATCTTAATTTAAATTTAAGTAACTGTCTGGGGCTCGTGGTTACCATATTGGACAATGCAGATTTAAAGTAATAAAATGCATTTTTTAACAAGTACATTCTGAGTTTGCAGAGCATTATGTTGGACAATGTAGGAGAAACATAAGGTAATTTGTGCCCTCAAATTTATAATCCATAAGATGAAAATAGACATACATGAAACATTTAAATGATGACAAGAGGCGGCAGTGACGGAGCTAGTGAGAGTGGAACCTAAGGCAAATATCGGTTAGCTCACCTGGGCAGCCACAATGAAGGAGGGCTCCCAGGCTATGGCAGCTGTGCTTGGGACTTGAGAAACTAATACTCTTTGTAGGAATGAGCAGCAGAGGGAAGACATGCCTGTCATCCAGCTCAGCTTAAACGGAGCAAAGGCTGCTGGAAATGTGCCTGGTAAGGAAGATGTGCCGGTGAAGGAATTTGGATTTAATTTGGCTTTCCTTGTTCTGTCCACATCTCCAGCATCACCTCTCATCATCACCCACCTCATGTCTTCTTTCCAGAAGCGATGAGCCACATTTACCTCATCTTGCACAGCCCATCTGCATGCATTAAATGATGTCGCCCCTTCTGCTTTGATCACCTCTTCCACTCATTGTTTGGGCAACTTCTACTCACCCTTTAAGATGCACATCAGGTATTGCTTTCTCTGAGAAGTGATCTTTTGACTTCCCTCTCCCACCTAGGGCATATTAGATACCTCCACATTTCCAAAAGACCCCAGGCTCATGTCTGGTGTCGATCTTATTACACACTCTTATAATTAAGTCCATCCTCTCTGACTCATCAAGAGCTCCTTGAAAGCAGGAATCATATCACACTATCAGATTCATTTTTGTTTATCCACAGCTCTTATTCTATTTTATATGAATAAATAAATGACTTTGTCATATAAGTAAAGAAGATTCCCCAGAGATTTTTGACTTGATCTTTGTGGCATTTTAGAAAGTATAATTTGTTAATCATATTTAGTCTGGATATACCTGCCTAAAACAAAGCACCAAGCACTTTTAGGATCAGTGATGACAAAGTATCAGGATATTTCGAAAAATGTTAACATGCTTTTCTATTTTTAATTTTTATATGACCTTTGCTAGCATGGCCTTCTCTCAGATAATCCACATGGCATGGTTTTCTTTCTTGCATCTATCAAGTCTAGTTCAAATGTTACTCTTAATGTCCAGAAACTCATCTGCATCACATATTCTCTCTTGCTTTATTTTTCTCCATATCACATATCAACACCTCATATATTTACTTTACTTACTCATTTGGTTTACTGATTGTCACGCTACACTAGGAAGACAGCTCCTTGGAAGCAGGAATGTATTGTTTTCTTTACCACTGTATCCCTAGTGCCTAGAACAGTATCTGATACATGGTCTCTGTGTGTGTAGGAGAGGGGGTAAGTATGAAATAAATATCTACTTTTATGTTTGTCATTCAGAATAAGATTTTGCAGTAAGACAAAAGGCTCTGAAGCCAGGCTTTCCTGAAAAATATTTATCTAAAGGTTAAAGCAATTTTGCATAACCAGAACCAAATCTAGAGGACTCAGATCTTAAAGTGTTTTCCGTAGTGTTGTAAGATGCCTCTTCTATCCATGACAACCAGACCATGAGACTGTCTGCCAAAACAGAAGATGTGCTACAGAGCAACGACAAGTCCAGCCAGCCTTTGACAGTTCCTGGGTACTGAGTCTGTGAGGCGGGAGGGCGAGAGTCCAGACTTTGACTCAGAGATCAGGAGAAATTTTAGATAATTTAGCTAACAGATGAAAAAGTCAAAAGCAAAGAACTCTAGAACAGATTCTGATAGAGATTACAACTCTATCATCACATTGGTGAGGAGTAGGTGAGGGGGGAGGGTGCCATCAAAGGTAATTAGCAACCCCAGCATTATCATCAGAGGAATGGCCAGGGTTTAACCACTCTTGTTTCTGGTGTAGTGTGTGTGGGACCTGGGGTATTTTGCCAGCCTGTGAGGGATAACTTCAAGGCAGTGGAGTTCAGAAGCAACAGGCCTCTAATGATGAGAGAAGGAACCTTATATCAGGACCACACCTGGGGTGGAAAGGGAATGTGGTTGAAACTCAGAGGATGACAAAGAATACAGGTGAGGCCAAGCTGCAGAAAAAGGCTACTGAACCAAACGGAGCAAGAGTGAAACCACCCACCACAAGTTGTACTGGCTACAGATGCCGACAGGGGCCAGGTGGACAGAAGAATACCACTCAGAGAGCAGAGGCAGCAAAAGATTCTGCCTGGACCTTAGGATTCCATCAGTCTGCTGCCTCCAGGTCAGATGAACCATTTAAGAGGGCTGTTGGGGAGGAAATAAGGGAAATGGAGAGGTCTGAGCATTTGTTTCCTAGAGGCTGAGAAATATGAAAAGATAATTTCACCTCTCCCAGACTCAAGTTACCAAGTTGATCTATCCCCACAACTTAGCAGGAGGGTGATCTTAAGAAAAAGCCTATCACTTATAGACAAGATGGAGAAACTGCATCTTCTTTGCACATGTGAGTAGAAGTACTGATCCAACAAAATATCCCGTGTACACAACCAGAGCTCCATCAAGGTTAAATGGATGCTAGTAGGCAAAATCCAGAGAACTTTCACAAAGTGGGGATCTTCGTGGCCTCTAACATACCTCCTAGATAGACCACCAAGTTGTGAAGCAATTGTACCGCTTCATGCTAATAATAAAAGATATTGAGGCAGTTTCCTTGGAGATTTTATAATAAAACACTATAATTCACATTTCTGTTCCATGATCTAGTTCACCAGCGGCTTCTCCACAAATGATTTTATGTCATCTTTACAGAGCAGCCTGTGGTTGTTACCAATCCCATTTGACAGATAAAGAAAGCTGAGCCACAGGCTCTTGAATTTCAGAGCTGTCTGGATTCCACACTGTGTGGATGCCCGACTGTCCTGTACTGTGTAAGTTGCCAACTGTTCTCATTACAGACGTTGGGGAGTTTCTCCCACCTCCCCAAAGAGTTTTTCTCCAGTCACTGATCCAGGAAGCTCTTATTCTTGCCAAGCCCAGTCAAGTGGGCAGGTATCAGCATGATTCCCCCACCCCCACCCCCAGCAGGTGCAGGCAAATGAATGGCAGCGTTCACCGCCTCTTAATGAGCAGCCCCATGCTGCCACAGTTACACATTCTGGTTTGAATTTTTAATTCCATCTCATAAAATACTGCCATAAATCATCCTGCGCTCCATTTAGAGTTGCATTTTCCAAAACCATCTCTGAAGTAATTAAGGAGAAACTACACAGGCCTCTAAATCAGTTCTCTACGATATGCAGGAGCAGTGAAAATTCTGCAGCTCACTTTCCCTTTCTCCCATCTCTTGCATCATTTCACTCTTGCTGTGACACACTATCATCCCCAAACCTTCATTCACAAAATATTTATGAGCCATTTGTGAAGCTTTAGCCACTGAGAAATATAATGCCGCATGACAAAAATGAGTTATATGAAAGTGTACAAAGTCTTTAATATAATCCATCCAGCCCCAGGTCCACAGATTAATAACCCAAACCTGACTCTGATATAAGATCCAGGCCAAATGCAATATTCCAAAATCTTGTGGCTGTACCCAGAGACCCTGCAACCTAACCTAATTTGCCTATTGCCTGTATTTTAAAAATCAAATAAATACATAAATAACAAGTAAATCCAAAAGAGATTTCCTTAGCTCCAGGGAGCACTTTTACAGCATATACAAAGCAAACCAATTTGAACGTTTCCCAAACATGCAGGTGCTAAATACTCGTGCTTGGCAGGAATAATTATTTGTTGTATTCCCTGGATCTTCTATTTTGCTGAATTTAATTTGTTTTCAATACTTAGAGGGAGTAAAAATATAAAAGTACACCAAAACAGTAGAACAACTGTGACAGTAAATGAGAGATTTACCACAGCGCTTGTTATGAATATTGTTTAGACAGCATAAAATTGAAAAATAGCAAAAGGATACCCACTTTTATTTCTCCCTTCCTTCTCTGCAGCTGGTGGAAAAATGGGAACCTGAGACAATGGACTATGGCACGCTGTTGGAGAAGAGTCGTCGTGAACTGCACATGAGCCAAAATCACAACATTCTTCAGAAAGGAAGCAAGCTGTGACTTCTTTAGAGTCTCTCATCACCAATAAAGGTTCTGGAACAATGAAAAAGGCAAGTGTTGCTGGAAGAAGGTCTTAGGCAGTCCTGGGGACCTGAGAGCCATGTGAGCAAGGCAAGGCGGTGGCAGCAAGGTAGAGACAGACACGATTCCTCGAGACCAATGCTTCTCAAACCCAGCTGCATATTGGAATCATGTGAGGAATTTTGAAAGCTTACTGAAGTCAGAGACCAACCCAAGACTGATTGAATCAGGATCACTGCAGGTGGGACCCAGGACCTGCTAGTTGTAAAATGCTCTCCAGATGAGGCGAATTCTTTGTCTGGGCTGAGAATCACTGTTGCAGGTCAACTCTGTTGGGTAATTGTGATTGATGATTGACTGCTCATAGGCCCTTGGTATAGGTGAGAAGTTGCAAACTTAAAGCCAGAAGACTTAATTTAGAATTTAGATATGCTGCCGGCCGCGGTGGCTCATGCCTGTAATCCCAGCACTTTGGGAGGCCGAGACGGGTGGATCACGAGGTCAGGAGGTCGAGACCATCCTGACTAACATGGTGAAACCCCGTCTCTACTAAAAATACAAAAAAATTAGCCGGGCATGGTGGCGGGCGCCTGTAGTCCCAGCTACTCTGGAGGCTGAGGCAGGAGAATGGCGTGAACCCGGGAGGCGGAGCTTGCAGTGAGCTGAGATCGCACCACTGCACTCCAGCCTGGGTGACAGAGCGAGACTCCACCTCAAAAAAAAAAAAAAAAAAAAAAAAGAATATAGATATGCTTGGTTTGGCAAGCATCATGCTTAACATTGAACTAATATTTTAAAACATAAAAACAGGATATTTTACATTAAAATTCAGATTTCCAACTTCCTCGAAAAAGGCAGTTCTGGACATCCTACAGGGCACACTGACATCCTACAGGTACATCCTAAGAGACATGATGTCTACCCTCTCACCCAAAGCGGGTCTCTCCAGTTCTCCACAGTCCTTGTCACTCCCTTTTGCACACCATGTCAGTTCCATTCTCTCACCAACAGTACCTACATGGCTTTAATAGCTGTTTTTCTTAATGCCACCAGCATAGACCTATAGAACCTGGGGATCACAGTTCTAAGACTCAATTTTATGAGTAAGGAAATGAGGCCTAGAAAATGCAAACTGCTTCTTAGTCCTATTATTTCTCAAGGGTTGTCATACTTTCTCAAATCCACATTTACCTATGCCAAACTTCCAGCAAAATTTGTTTTTGCAGATTGGCCTATTAATATTTAATGATGTTTCTCTTTGAATTTTAAAGTAGTAATTAAATTGAACTATTCTGAAACAGCATATTAATTCCAATTTTTAAAATATGAAAGAGAATAAGTCTTGCTCAAAACAAGAATACAGTAAAAAGTGAACATTAATTTTGTAGGGTGAGCCTGGGTACTGCTTATTAAATATGTATTTCAATAATGAGAAATAAATTGAGACAAAAGCTACTAGGGAAACATAAAATATATACTAAGAAGAAATGTTTCCATTCTCTAACTTTCTTAGCACCTTGGCTGGCACTTCTCAGTTTCTGACTTCATATGTGTTTATGTTCCTCTACTATTTTATGAATTCATTCAAGACAGGGCGTTGGTTTTATTTATCTTCTGGGTCTGTAACAGCATCTAGCACAGAACTTTAGTATAATTAGTACTCAGTGAACATTGGTAAATATCCAAGAAACTATCCAAAGTGGAGCTCAGAAATGAAAGACACCAATATTCAAAGTAAAAACGGACAGACAAACAAACAAAAACTATGGTTAACTTGGGCAAACCTTATGGCACTGATGAAGCTCTCTGCAAAAATCTCATCAGGAACTTAACAAATTTTAAGAGCATCAGTACTGAGGTGAGCACAATCCCACCACGGCAGCTAGAGAACAGACACAGTGATCGTCCTGTCCACTTCCATTTACCCATGGCTTTCATGATGAACGAAAAATTAAAACCCATTGAACTTCTATTCTACTCCAGGCACTGCAGCCAGCAGGAGAGATCTCATTTAGTTGTTACAACAACTCTGGGTGTCACTGTCCCCACTTTACAGATGAGATGTTGGTCTGGAAGTTAAGTAAGTTCCCCATATTTATGCAACTGGTTAGCAGCCATAGCTCAGAGCTTCTCAGCCTTCTCACGTCACCTGGAGACTACATTAAGATGCAGATTTTTATTGAGTAGGTCTGCGTATGCATTTCTGACAGCACCCCTATGAAGTTGAAGCTGTTAGCCCATGTCTATCATTTGAATAGAATTGAAGTATGAGGGTACCAAAAGCCTGCCAGGTCAGAGGCTGAGTTCCTTGAAGTTTTTCTAATACAATAAATTGTGTAATGATTACACGAACTGCCACTGAATTCAGACTCTCTCTCCCATTTTGCCTTAGAATTTGTAAGATGCTATCACACCATTCACTTTCACTATCTTCCTTTTCTTTCACTATCTTAGCATCTCTTGCTCATGTTCCCTGCTGAAAGGAATTTGGGATTCCAGGTGCTCCATGGACCATTGCTCATATGCACAGCTGGAAAAAATAATCTGGAGAACCTTTTTCTGCTGCAGGCATTATACCAGGCTTTAGGACGCAGTCATAAGCAGAAAAAGCTGCTCCTTAAATCAAACCAAAATTACAATCCAGAGGTGGAGAACCGTGATAGGAAGAAAGTGTTTGCTCTGAGTACATTGGGGAAAAAGTTAATCATGACCTGAGGTGCTTGGAGCCCACTTCCCAAAAGAGGCATCCCAACTGAGACCTGTGAGTAAGATATAGTCAAGTGAAGGGAGGACTAAAATGGAGTGTGATGGTTAATTTTGTATGTCTAATTGCCTGGGCCATGTGTGCTCAGATATTTGGTCAAACAATATTCTGGGTGTGTGTGTGAGGGTGTTTTAATGAGACTAACATTTGTATAATTAAACTGAGTAAAGCAGATTTTCTTCCTTAATGTGCATGGCCAGCAACCAATCAGTCAAAGGCCTGAGCAGAACAAAAAGGCTGACCCAACCACAAGTTAGATGGGACTCCTGCCTGACTGCAGGTGCTGGAACATTGGTCTCTTCTGCCGTTGAACTCAAACTGAAATGTCAGCTCTTCTTGGTTGTCAAGCCTGTTGGCTTTCAGACCAAAACTTACAGCACTGGTTCTCCTAGTTATCAACCCTTTGGGCTTAGACTAAAACTACACAATCGGTTCTTCTAGGTCTTCATCTTTCAGATGGCAGACCTTGAGACTTCACTGCCTCCATCAAAGTCTATCTCTCTGTCTTCCTATCTATCTATCTATCTATCTATCTATCTATCTATCTATCTATCTATCTATCTATCTATCTATCTATCTATCTATCTCTATCTCTATCATCTCTCTCCCTATCTCTATTCATCTATCTATCTATCTATCTATCTATCTATCTATCTATCTATCAATCATCTATCTATCCTGTTGGTTCTCTTCCTCTGGAGAACACTAACTGATGCACTGAGTAAAGGGATAGGGATGAGGGAGGTCACAGTGCATTGTAAGAACTTCAGTAGAGTCCAGTGTTGCCAAAACCTAAAATAGTACATGGAGAAAGGCAAGGCAAGCCATAAGCCTGGAGACCTAAGCATGGCAGATCAGGCAGAAGGAGACATAACTGGCCTCAGGGGTCTGTAGCTCACTTCATCTATGTGCTCCTGTTTCGAGTGGAAAGTAAATTTCTTTTTAATTATGAGCAATGGGTGACAGGGCATTATTCATATCCCAACATCATAATCATGCAATATAACCATGTAGCAAACCTGCACATGTACCCTTAAATCTACAAGTTGATCCCAGAACTTCAGGAGGCCAAGGCAAGTGGATCACCTGGGCTCAGGAGTTCAAAACCAGCCTGGATAATATGGTGAAACCCCATCTCTACTAAAAATACAAAAATCAGCCAGGTGTGGTGGTGGGTGCCTGTAATCCTAGCTACTCAAGGGGCTGAGGCATGAGAATAACTTGAGCCCGGGAGGTGAAGGTTGCAGTGAGCCAAGATCACACCACTGCACTCCAGCATGGGAAACAGAGCAAGACCCTGTCTCAAAATAAATAAAGAAATAAAAATTTGAAATCATTAAAAAAAAAATAGGCTAAATGTCAGAGACAGACCCCAATGAGGAAATGTCTGAAGTGTTATTAATTGCATTAATTATTCATCTAGGTCAGGAACAGATGCATAGATAGTTCCTTCATTCATTTATTCAATGAATATGTATCACGTGCATACTGGGTGCCAGACATCATTCTAGGTGCAGGGGAGGCACCAGTGAACAAAGTCTCTGCCTTCAAGTGTCCTGGTGGGGAGAGAAATACAGTCAATAACCAAGTAAGCAATACTATACGTTCCATGCACTGGATAGTTGTAATTTCTATAGAGGCAAATAAAGCAGCCTAGGGAGTGTAGGGGCAGGGGTTGCTTAATATTCCCTAGTGGGTGTGGGGAAAGGCCTCAGTGATGAGATGGGAGCTGGGCAGAAGCCTGACAGAAGTGAAGGAGAGGGCCTTCCATGCAGAAAGAGCAGCGAGCACGATGTGTTTGAAGTGACGAGGTGTGTTGAGGGAGAAACAAGGAGGCCAATGTGGCTGTGCAGAGGGAGAGGAGCAGGGGATGCAAGGAGGCTAGACCTGGGGTGACTGAGGCAGAGCAAGAGAAGAAAGAGTAATATGGAGACTAGACATGGCGTGAGAGTGGAGAGGGAGAGGAGAAGGTAGAAGACTAGACTTAGGGTGCCTGAAGCCTGATGATGGAGAGCCTTGCAGGCCACTGTAAAGACTTGGACTTTTACTCCAGAAGACATGGGAAATGCCTCAGGGTGTCAAACGGAGGAATGGCACGATCTGAATATTGTGACGGTAACAGGACTATTCTGGCTCACTCTTGTGGAGCATAAACTATGGTAAAGCAACTTGGAAGAGGAGAGACCAGGGAGGAAGCTACTGCAATGATCACCGTGAGGCAGGATGGGCCCATACCCAGGTGATGGTAGTGGAAGTGGTGGGAAGGGAGAAAATCCTGAACATATATATGTGGATTTATGTTATGTAGACATATATATGTATACAAAATTTATCATGTTAAAATATACATACCATAATATTTATCACTTTAACCATTCATAAGTATACAATCGAGTGGCTTTACACACCTCCCCAATGCTGTGTAGCCATCCCCATTACCTATGTGCAAACCTTTTTTTTTGAGATGGAGTCTCACTCTGTCACCCAGGCTGGAGTGCAATGACGTGATCTCAGCTCACCGCAACCTCTGCCTCCCGGTTTCAAGCGATTCTCCTCCCTCAGCCTCCCGAGTAGCTGGGATGACAGGCACCCACCACCACACCCAGCTAATTTTTGTATTTTTTAGCAGAGACGGGGTTTCACCATGTTGATCAGGCTGGTCTCGAACTCCTGACCTCAGGTGATCCACCCGCCTCGGCCTCCCAAAGTGCTGGGATTACAGGCATGAATCACCGTGCCCAGCCCCAAACATTTGTATTACCCCCAGAAAAACCTCTATATCCATGAAATAATAATTCCCCATCTCCTGCTCCCCGATCCCCTGGCAACCACCATCTACTTTCTGTCTCTTTGACTATTCTGGGTAACTCATATAAGTGGAATCATGCTTGTCCTTCCGTGTCTGACTTATTTCAGTAAGTATAATATTTACAAGGTCTATCCATGTTGTAGCATGTCTGAAAGTTTCATCCTATTTTATTGCTGAATAATACTCCATTGTATATTGATACCCACTGTATATGATAACCGACTTACCAATGATGAACATGTGAGTTGTTTCCATCTTTTGGATATTGTGAATAAAGATGCTATGGAAATTATATACACATATTTGTTCCAGTCCCTGATTTTAATTATTTTGCATACAATACCAAGGAAAGGAATTGCTACGTCATATGGTAGTTCTATGTTTAATCGTTTGAGAAATTGACAGAGTGTTTTCCACAGTAGCTACACCATTTTCTATTCCCACTAGCAAGGCATGAGAGCACCAGCTTCTCCATTCTGGATGTATTGATGTTTTTATGTAGGCTGAACAAGATGTGTTAATGGATTGGATATGGGATGTCAGATACATAATCTTGGACTAACAAAAACCTAGGCCATTCCAAAGTTTTCGGTCCAAGCTGCCAGAAGAATGGGGTGACATTCAGTGAGACAGAAGACTATAAGAGGAACAAGTGTGGGGACAATATCAAAAACTTAACTTTGGATATGTAAAGGTTTACGATGCCTATTAAACAATTAAGGAGAAATGATGAGTGGGCAGTTAGAAGAGTCTGGAATTCCCTGGTGACATCTAGCACAGAGACAGTATTTGGAGACGGTCATGTGCCTATAAGAGATGAGGAAGGGAGTGAGTATCTATGGAAAAGAAGGAAGATCTGTACAAGTTAGTGCCCTGAGATGAATGGCATGCTCAAATTTAGGATAAGTTGAGAAACATTTAGTATTTATTTATATTTTATTGTAAGTTCTGGGGTACCTATGCAGGATGTGTAGGTTTGTTATATAGGTAAACCTTGGTGGTTTGCTGCACCCATCAACCCACCACCTAGGTATTAAGCCCCATGTGCGTTAGCAATTTTTCTTGATGCTCTCTCCCCCACACTCTTCCCTGACAGGCCCTAGTGTGTGTTGTTCCCCTCTCTGTGTCCATGTGTTCTCATTGTTCACCTCCTACTTATAAATGATAACATGCGGTGTTTGGTTTTCTGTTTCTGCCTAGTTTGCTGAGGTTAATGACTTCCAGCTTCATCCGTGTCCCTACAAAGGACATGATCTAAAATGCCTTTTTATGGCTACATAGTATTCTGTGGTATATATGTAAAACATTGTCTTAATTCAGTCTATTATTGATAGGCATCTGGGTGGATTCCATGTCTTTGCTATTGTGAATAGTGCTGCAATGAACACATGTGTGCATGTGTCTTTATAATAACATGATTTTTATTCCTTTGGGATATACCTAGTAATAGGATTGCTGGGTCAAATGGGGTTTCTGGTTCTAAATCTTTGAGGAATTGCCAGGCTGTCTCCCACAACAGTTGAACTAGTTTATATTCCCACCAACACTGTAAAAGTGTTCCTATTTCTCCACATTCTTGCCTGCATCTGTTATTTCTCGACTTTTTAATAATCGCCATTCTGACTGGCATAAGATGGTATATCATTGTGGTTTTGATTTGCATCTTTCTAATGGTCAGTGATGTTCAGCTTTTTTTCATATATTTATTGGCTGCATGTATGCCTTTTTAATTATACTTTAAGTTCTAGGGTGCATGTGCACAATGTGCAGTTTTATTACATAGGTATACATATGTCATGTTCATTTGCTGCACCCATCAACTTGTCATTTACGTTAGGTATTTCTCCTAATGCTATTCCTCCCCAAGTCCCTCACCCACTGACCAGCCCCAGTGTGTGATGTTCCCCTCCCTGTGTCCATGTGTTGTCATTGTTCAACTCCCACTTATGAGTGAGAACACACAGTGTGGTTTTCTGTCCTTGTGATAGTTTGCTTAGAATGATGGTTTCCAGCTTCATCCATGTTCCTGCAAAGGACATGAACTCATCCTTTTTTATGGCTGCATAGTAGGCCTTCTTTAGACATAGTATGTCTTCTTTTGAGAAGTGTCTGTTCATGTCCTTTGCCCACTTTTTAATGGGGTTGTTGCTGATTTTCTTTTTTTGTAAATTTGCTTAAGTTCCTTGTAGATTCTTGATATTAGAACTTTGTCAGATCAATAGGTCATAAAAATCTTCTCCCATTCTGTAGGTTGTCTGTACTTAAATGTAAAACCCAAAACTATAAAAACCTTAGAAGAAAATCTAGGCAATAACATTCAGGACATAGGCATGGGCAAAGATTTTATGATGGAATCACCAAAAGCAATTGTAACAAAAGCAAAAATTGACAAATGAGATCTAATTAAACTAAAGAGCTTCTGCACAACAAGAAGAATATCTATTTTAAAGGATTTCAAAAGTGTAGGAAGGCATAAGGCAATTACAAGGGACACTGTGCTGCTGTTAAAACCTGTTCCATTCCTCTCCATAGCTTCTGGTGGTTTGCTGGGAATGCTGGCATTCTTTGATTTACAGTTATGTGTATGGTAGATGCACCTGATAGCAATAGCTTAAGCATACCCAAATAATGACCCTGTATGGCAGATGCACCTGAATGTGATTCCAAGGAACCTGGGAGGGGCCAACCTGGGGATCTGTCCCCTCTCTGTAAGGAATATCTGAGCCCACTGGCCATACTCAAGGCCCCGAGTTTGGGATGAATGAAGGTTGCCAAGTGGAGGTTGTTAGAAAAAGGAAGTGAAGTGAAAATGTGGTATAAACTGCGTGTCTTTTGCAGGTGGTTGTGATTCTTCTGTTTAGCCTGCTGCCACTGGGCTATCCTGTCCAACCACTGGACTGTATATAAGGCGGTTCTCCTGCCCAGCCTGCCACCGCTGGACTCTGATCCCTGTATGTAAACCCTACATTTCATTTGCTGGCTCTAGGTCTCTTCTTTGGCTCTTGAACCTGGTGCCATCCCCACTGGGATCAATAGAAGTTTGGCACAACAATGTATCATCTTCTTCTCTACCTTCGTGTTCACACGGTGTTCTCCCAGGCTGCCTGTCACTGTGCAAATTCCCCATCTTATGAGAACACTAGTCATACTGGACACAAGGTCACCCTACTCTAGTATGCCTCATCTTAACTAATTACATCTGCAAAAACCTACTGAAGCCACATACTGAGGTACTGGGGTTAGGACTGCAACACATGAATTTTGGGAGGACACAACCCAAACAAGCACTAAAGTCCATGATGTCATTCATAGAGCTCAGCCTCCCAGGGCACAAAGCTTGGCAGAGAAGGGGTGAATGAAGAGAGAACGTGGGGGAGCACATGGAAGCTTTCCCCCTAGCACAAAGGTAAGGGACGTTTCAATATTTGGAAGCCTGGGATATGAGGAGGAACTGCAAGGAGACAGAACAATTGCCTATGAGGTAGATGGAGAATCAAGAAAGAGATGTCTCCATGACTGAAGAAAGGATTTCAGGAAGAACAAAGTGATCACACACAATGTTGCTAAGTAATACAATGTTAACATAATCACTTCTTGAGAGACTCCCGAGTTGTAGACTGCTTGAAGCCACCTGCAAACTATCAAATGCCCAGACCCTGCTTTGAAAACTACTTATCTGTTAGAAAAATCATTGCCTGAAATGATTTTTGAGTATCTGCAGATGCATGTTTTAAAGCACATTGGGTCTCCTCAGCTAGACCATAAGCACCTACTGGTGTTAGGGAAGTTCACACTGCTCTAGCATAATATTAAACACACCCAAAGCCTGGGTAGATGGACTATTAATCTTCCCACTGCAGCTTGGCTCACTGCCACAATACCTACAAAATGAAAAATTAATGGCTTGGTATTAGGGATTGTCAACTAACCAATAATCCCAAAGGGTTAATTCTGCACTAAGCCTACTTGAATTTTTTTTTAAATGAATGTAATTAAACCATAAAGAACAAAGAAACATGTTCATGGAGAACTCTTGCTGACCCCTAAGGAAAGAATGTCCAACCATTCTGCCTTTCCAGAGTCAGGGGAAAGGGAGGAGGACGCTGTGGGGAAAGAACAGCTTTCTTCAGTGTTGCTGATTAAAGCCGAGTGACTGATACTGTTGGTGGTTGAACTCAATGAATCGCATTCCTGAAGTGCACCCAGATCAAGGCAGGTGGAGAAATTTCCACTAGATGCTGTTCCGTGTCCTTATGACCATGGGGAGAGCAGGGCTAGGCTAGGCTGGATGGATAAATGAACTGCAACCCCCCCAGTATATTTGGGGACATTGGCAGACAAGGTCCAGGCCCCTTAGGGTCACTGTTCTGGGCAAAGAGCCAAAACTGGGGGGTGTGCAATGAACAGAGGCAAAGGGCTGCAAAAAGAGTCAGCAGGCAGCCCGAGGGCAAATACAGACGTCACAGTGTCAGGTCAGAGAGAGTGTAGAGACAAAAAGGCCACAGGGCACACACGCTATGAGGTCTGGCCCACAGGAGGTCAACAAGGGGGTGAACGGGCAACAAGCGGGTGGACAGCAGGCCGAAGGGCAGCGGCGACAGCAGGAAGCCAACTCAACAGACCCAGGTGTGGAGGTCAAGCACCTGGCCCTCAGGAAATTTCAGACCGTGGTGAGGGACTGGGGTTCTGGGAGAACAAGACCACGTAAAGTAAACAGAAACACATGTCTTGTCAAGGAGGGAACCAGTGGAGCAGTTTCCTGACCTTACTTTCTGGTCTTTTCTATGCTATGAGGAGTGTCAAATGCCAGTTCCAGGTAGCCTTTTCTGAGGCCTGCAGGTGAGAACGAGTGGCCAGCAGCCAGCTGTGGAGGCGCAGCAGTTTCCCCTGGCCACACTGCGTCTGCCTTCCGGGGCCAGCCCAAGAGTGGCAGTGATTCGTTGCTGCCAACCCAACCCCTGACTCCTGCTTATACTGTTAGTAATGTTGTTATTATCCTTATTCGTTTCTTTTTTTAATTTACTTTTTCTTTTGAGACGGAGTCTCACTCTGTCACCCAGGCTGGAGTGCAGTGGCACAATCTTGGCTCACTGCAACCTCCGCCTCCTGGGTTCAAGTGATTCTGTCTGCCTCAGCCTTCCCAGTAGCTGGGATTACAGGCACCTGCCATCATGCTCGGCTCATTTTTGTATTTTTTAGTAGAGATGGGGTTTTGCCATGTGGGCCAGGCGGATCTTAAACTCCTGACCTCAGGTGACCCGGCTGCCTCGGCCTCCCAAAGTGCTGGGATTATAGGCATGAGCCATCGCACCTGGCCCCTTATTAGTTTCTTGAGTGCCTTCTGCACAATACAATATACTTTGTTCTTTGTATCCGTGGTCTTATTTAATGCTCTAAAAATGAGGTAGATACTCTTACTCTCCTTTTTCAAGAGTCTGAGAAACTTGCCCAAAGTGACACAATCTGTAAAAAGCAGAGCCAGGATTTGAGCCCATTTTTGTGATACTCCAGACCAGGACTAGCTTTATGGGCATATGACTGGGCACTCCCAAGGAGTATGCTTGCTTTCATGCTCCATTGTCACCATCTTGACATGTTCAGTGAGTTTTTGCCAAAAAGCCCCATTTTCCTTTTGCACAGGACCCTGTGCTCTTAAACTCCTACCCCTTACTGCCCTCCTCCCAGTACCGCTTACTCCTGCCGACTTACAAAATCATAGGGTGTCAATTTTCCAAAGCAGTGTAAAATCATTTAATCTATTGTTGATTTTTTTCCCCCTTGAGGGAAAATGGGAGAAGTTACTGTCTGGAGAAATGGGGTGGAGTCAGGGGGTGACTGCAGGTTTGCAGAACAGCTTGGAAAGTTGAAGGCTCGGCATAGGTATAAGGAATTATGAATGAAATCTTAACCAAAGGTTCGCATACCTCAGGGTACATTGGTCTGACAACCCTACAAATGTCTGAAAATGAAAGGCATTCATTCCATCGCTTGGATGTTTTGTCTACATGAGGAGAAATAGGTCTTAGAATTTAAACGGGAAGAGGATGTATCCAATAACTTCTTCAACATTGCTATGGTTTTTCCTCTCTGTCTTTTTCCCTCCATGATGGACCACCTCTGCAGGCCTCCAGTGTGAAACTCGCAAGGTCAGAGCCATCCTTCTCCTGGTCAGCTCTGGCCCCAAGGAGGAACATTAATTTGCTGACCTGGGCCACCCTGTCAGGCAGACATCCTTTGCTTTTCTCCCACACCACTGTTTGTCAAAAGGACTTAGCTGAGGCTCTCAGCAAGAACATAGAACCATGTAGATAAAATTAAGCACAACTCTAAATGGAGGGTCATTTAAGAGCTGCAAGCTAACTTTTCAGCTTTTCTTGATCAAGTCTGAAGTTAACACTTTAAGAGCGCTAACTTCAGCAGTTTCCGCTTGAACCAAAACACTTATTGCCCAGGAAATAAGTCACTGGCTGTGGCCACAACCACAAAGCAGAATAGAGCTCATCTGGAATGTGATGGTTTCTGAGTGCCAGCATCTAGGTTCAGTCCTTGTGGATGTGAGATAACCAAACACCTCTCTCCGCCTAAACTCACCTAAAGAGGCTGGTGCCTAGTCTTCTCTCACCCAACTTACTGTTTCCCAAAATACTAAAGTGGCCATTATAATTCTTTTAATTTTTCTAACCAAGTGTATTTGATCATTGCTAAGTCAGCCCTTAAAGGAAATTGGAATAGTCCTTTCTCATGACCAGGACACCGATCTACACTAAGCAAGGATGAGAGTGGATGCATCTTTAGATAGCAGCGCGACTGATTGAAAAACAATCTGAGTGTTTGTAGAACATGTTGTTCTTACGGTAGGAAAGATTCCATGTGAAGTATCCTCATTCCAGTCCTAACTACACACACATAATAAAGCAGAAAGTAGAGGTAATTATTGACTTAATCTGTGGCATAAATTTTTTTACATGAACTATTTAGATATGTAGGGAAAGGTGCATCTGTGTTAAGAAAGAAGTGGTATATTTCTTCAGTGTTATTCAGCAAATCCTGATTTTGTTCCTTTCATTTGCTTTTTTCATTTTTTAGTTAGTCTTTTTGTTTGAGACAGTCTCACTCTGCCACCCAGGATGGAGTATAGTGACTCATAGCTTACTGCAACCTCAACCTCTCAGGCTCAAGTGAACCTCCCACCTCAGCCTCTTAGTAGCTGGAACTACATGCGTGCAATACCATGCCCAGCTAACTTTATTATTATTATTATTATTATTTCTTGTAGGGATGGGGTCTCGCTATGTTGTCCAGGCTGGTCTTGAACTCCTGGCCTCAAGCAATCCTCCTACCTCAGCCTCCCAAGGTGTTGGGATTATAGGTGTGAGCCGCCATGCCTGGCTATTTAGTAATTTTTACTAGACTTTGGTTTTAGAGCAGTTTAAATTTACAGAAAAATTGAGGAGATGGTTCCCAGAGTTCCCATGTCTCCATCCCCACCCCACATACAGTTGCACCTATTATTAACACCATACCTTAGTATAGCACATTTGTTGCAATTAATGTACCACTATTGATACATTACTATCAACTAAAATCCATGCTTTATTCAGATTTCCTTTGTTTTTACCTAATGTCTTTTTTCTATTCCAGGACTTCATCCAGGTACCATGTTGCATTTAGTCATCATATCTACTTAGGCTCCTGTTGGCTATGACACTTTCTCAGACTTGTCCTTGGTTTTGATGACCTTGACTGGTTTGTACTAGCCAGGAATATTATAGGATGCTCCTAGTATAGAATTTGTCTGATTTTTTTTTTTCTCATGATTAGACTGGGTTATGAGTTTTGAGGGGAAGAGCATGGAGGAAAACTTCGTTTTCATCATATCATGGCAAGGGTACATGCTACTGACATGGCTTATTGCTGTTAATGTTAACCACAATCACTGGGCTGAACTTGTAGTCATCAGGTTTCTGTATATAACACTAGAGTTATTTTCTCCCTCCCTCTCTATACTCTACTATTTGGAAGGAGGTCTCAATACATAGCCCAGAACTAAAGAGTCGAGAATTATGCCACTCTAATCCTTTAGGTTGGAGTAGCTATATAAATTCTTATGCTAAGGGGATGTGTCTCTCTTCCCTAACTTATTAATTTATTAAATTATCTATTTATTACTAGTAGTTATACTATTTAGTACAGATTCATTGGTATTTATTTTATACTTTGAGTTATAATTCAATACATTTTTTGATCTAATTATTTCAGCTTCTGGTCATGAACTCTTTTAAAAAAATTCTTCTTCCCAGCTGGGCGCGGTGGCTCATGCCTGTAATCCCAGCACTTTGGGAGGCTGAGGTGGGTGGATCACAAGGTCAGGAGTTTGAGACTAGCCTGACCAAAATGGTGAAACCCCATCTCTACTAAAAATACAAAAATTAGCCGGGCGTGGTGATGCACACCTGTAATCCCAGCTACTTGGGAGGCTGAGGCAGGAGAATCACTTGAACCCAGGAGGCAGAGGTTGCAGTAAGCCAAGATTGTGCCACTGCACTCCATCCTGGGTGACAGAGCAAAACTCCGTCTCAAAAAAAAAAAAAAAAAGAAAAAAGAAAGAAAACCTCTTCTTCCCTTTTGACATACTCCCAATGTGTATGTATGTGTGTGTGCTTGTGTTTTAGGACTTCCTTATTTTATGGCAATAAAAGGTGCTCCAGCCTTATCTTATGTATTTTCTGCTGTATCTTAGAATCACCCATTTCTCCAAAGAACCCTGGTGTTCTTCATTAGACAATAGTATTTGAAACCAACATCTGGGCACTAGATGTGTTCACTGATGCTGGGCTGTCCTTTCTTTATGCCCTCTTAGCTAACAAACCAAAGAAATATATGCATGTGGCCAGGCATGGTGGCTCATGCCTGTAATCCCAGCACTTTGGGAGGCCGAGGAGGGTGGATGACCTGAGGTTAGGAGTTCGAGACCAGGTTGACCAACATGGTGAAACCCTGTCTCTACTAAAAAATACAAAAAATTAGTGGTGGCAGGTGCTTGTAATCTAAGCTACTAAGGAGGCTGAGGCAGGAGAATCACTTGAACCCAGGAGGCGGAGGTTGCAGTGAGCCAAGATTGCACTATTGCACTCCAGGCTGGGAGACAGAGCAAGACTCCGTCTCAAAAAAAAAAAAAAAAAAAAAGAGAGAGAGAGAAAGAAAGAAGTATATGTGTGCGTATTAATCTGTGCATATATAGACATATCAATAAATATTTCTGTATATAACTATCTGTAACTATATGAGATATTTACTTCTCCTGCATTCTTATACATGAAGAAAGTGACATGCATAATACTTTGATCTCAACATTAAGCTCAAACAACCTTAAAAATCATGTTTAGAAAATTTCCTGTGTCAGGCACTGATTTGACAATCCTTACCCTTGAGGAGCTTCCAGTCTAGTGGGGAAGATACACTTACATGCATATAATTTCATTAAAATGCAGCAATTTTGTCATCTCTAGGGAAATATATAAATTATTGAAAAAGTACACAGGATGGTCACTGAGATCAATCTGAGGGTTTAGGAGAAAGTGTGCCTATCAAATATTTCTGAAAGATAAAAATGTATTATAAGAAAATTGGAAACTAAGTTTGTGACAGAATAGACAGGATATATAAGTCATGAAAGTGGGACTGAGCAGGAAACTGCAGACAATTTTGTCTTTTTTATAAAATATATTCTAAGATAGGGAGTGCAGTGAGGCTGGGGAGGTAACTAGAAGCCAGATCTAAGGGAAGGATGTAAATGTGTATATGTGGCTAAGAGACTGGAATTTATTCTGTATGTACATGCAGATGATTGAAACGTTTAACGTAAGACTAAGTCTGCACAATCCCAAGACAAGGAGACGATGTTCAGTTTCTTCAGTAGGAAAGAATTAGAACATAATAGAGACAAAAAGGCTAAAAATTATACACTGTCCCCTTCCCACTAGTTGCTCATATCTTGGTGTTCATGCTGTGGGGATGACGGGCTTGATGCTGATGGATGACAATTATTTATTGAGCACTTACTATGTGACAAGCACTCACTCGTTTGACTCTAGGAGATAGGCATTATGATTATCGTCATTTAACAGATGAAGAACTGAGACTCAGAAGTTAAATAACATGCATGGAGCCACGCAGCTGGGAAGTGGCTAGTCGGACATGAGCTGATATCTCTCTGACTCTTCATCATTGCTCATTTTAGCCAGCACTTGCTATCAGGAACCCTTGGGCTCTAAGTACCCAAGCTAATCATAACAAATTCCTTCCTAAAGCAAACAAGCCTTAGCAAATTCCAAGGTTATTTAACATTTATTATTTCCAAGAAAAAAAAAATCTGTTGATGGAGACCTAGTGGTTATGTCTAGATTGAAGAACAATGGCTTTTGGAGAGCAATAAACAAGATGAAGACAGGAGTCTCTTCCCCCTGGAAAAGGTTCACCCTGACCAAATGTCTCTGTAAAATGTTTGAGTTAAACCATTTCCTTCTTTCATAATGAGGAGAAATGGGCAGATAAATCAGTGAGGAGTCTGTAACCCAGTCCTCAAAGGTGATGCGTCAGCCCCGTCTCTCCCTCCCCTACTGGCTGAGATTTATGACGGGCAAGCAGATCCAATCATTCATCATGTGTCCCTTCAGTGAATTCCGGGTAAGAAGCAAAGTATCCAGGGTTCAGAACTACAGTCCTGGTCTGCACAGTCCTACGGACAAACCAAGGAAAGATCCAGCAGAAGAGTGGAAAATCCCAACCACCTCCTCAATCCTTAGCAGCAGTCAAATCAAATCTTCACCAGGTATTTGCTATTTTGGCTTTTATTTTTACCTGGAGGCATGTGGCATCCTATAGACCCACTCAAAAAGACAGGCATCACTCTCCTTGTCAGTGAACTGGGTTATTTGGTGAATTCGTGAGGACTGGGTTTGAACTCAATCACTCTGAATAGCCATAACCAGAAGGAAGAATATAAAATACTTTCAGCATGCACACTATAAACCTAGGCGTAAGGAATGTATATTCACTAATAAAGCCGGTCTTGGCTGGTTGAACATGTGACTCCTTTGTGATTAATAAAAAGAGAAATGCAATCCATTTGCCTGGATAGTATGTACAGAGCTCCCTACATAGAAAGAGGCTTATGGGTTTCAAACTCACCTCTCATTCATTAATATATATGTTAAGCCCTACGACGTTCCTCCTTAGAAAAGAATTTAAGACGGATATAACTTGTATAATTCCTGTCTAGGCCACCATGATAAAGCAGGGCTGCTCACCTTGATAAATTAATTCCTACTGCCCAGGGTATGTGTAGGTCTTTGTGTTCTAATCATAAACAAATGTTAAATAATTTGAATTACCACTTATTTTTAACTTAGCATGTTCTTCAGTTCAGTGTATTATGTGGGAAAATGAAGTTTCTCTCTAAGAAATGGGGTGACTGGAAAAAATGAATGAATAAATTCTTTACCTGTTGAACCCAAACCAAACCATGGAAACCCTGTGAAGTTCTGAAACACTTCTTTGGCTCAAATACACAAAAGGGACTTTTTTGGATTTTATTTTTAATTTTCATATAGTCATCATCAATGTGATAGACCATAAAGAGTTCAGGATCAGGAATCTGGGTAAGTTCATGGTCAGAAATGTAGACGTAAGTTATGCCACAGTGTCTAACCTGACGGGTCCTGGTTTAACAAGGCCTCAGAGTCACATCCCCCCATACACTCACCTTGCAGTTGCCTGCTTTAAGAGACAGGGCAATTAGCGATAAAGAGAGCGTGAGAGAATTATTGCCTTCTGAACACATCTGGGTAAGAGGAAAGGTCTTCCACCCTAGGATGTAGCCAGACAAAGGATGCCCACCAGAGTGAAGAATGAAAAATAGTCTTGATTTATAGACTTGCAGTAAACTAATTTGAAAAGTGAAGGCATGTTATCCAGAAAAGCTTTGCATTGCCTCACCTCTCAAGGTACGATGAGAATTTTAGGCCTGTGGTTTCTGGCAGTTTCCACTGAACTAAGTCTTAAGATGTTTCATAATTCCTTGTCAATTGATTGTGCAACTAACTGGCTTTTATTTTTCTGAAGCACAGAAAGCACCTAACTCTGCCCTCTGATGTGTTTATCTGCTTTACAGTCAGCATTAAAAACTAAGAGTCCAGATGGACTCTAGGACCCCGCAGTTACTGCTATTTGGACTTCTCAGAGAAGAACTCAGGCCAAGTGTCTATTTCAGATTATCTAATTTCAATATTTTGGTCTGGAATGCTCTCATCTGAATTCTCTCTTTCATGTAAACATATTCTAAGACACTAATGCTCTAATGAAGAGCCAATTGCATCACTAAAGTGGCATAGTGCTTTACTTGGCTCTCTTACAGGTATAGATTAACAGTGTTCAGGACCATCTGGTTCTAATGGAAGTAGGTGATGTTGATTCATTTCTTAGGTACTAGAGACTGAATGTGTGCACCTTCTCCCCCAACATTCATATTTTAATCCTCACCCCCAAAGTGATGGTTATTAGGAGGTGGGGCCTTTGGGAGATGATTAGGTCATGAGCGTGGAACCCTCAAGATTGGGATTAGCACCTTTATAAAAGTGACCCCTGAGAGCTCCCTGGCCCCTTCTGCCAAGTAAGGACACACTGGAAAGATGGCCATCTATGAACCAGGAAGCTGGCCCTCACCAGAAACTATGTCCACTAGTATTTCAATCTAGAACCTCTCAGCCTCCAGGACTATGAGTAATTCATTTCTGTTGTCCCTCAGCCACCCAGGCTATGATAGTTTGTCATAGTAGCACTAATGAACTAAAACACCAGGTATGAGAGGAACAAGGACCACTGCTCTTTCCTCTTATATTTGTTCTCAAGCCATAACTTACACTTAATTTATCATTTCTGGCCCTTTGTGCACTGCTATGAAGAGGATCCTGCATTGGAGTCAGCCTATAAGCATCAGAGCTGGCTCAGGGTCTTCAAGATCACTCCCCAAGCCCAAGGATAAGGCCACAGGCATTTGAGAATAGACCTATTTTTCCTACATAGGGCACTCTTTCCTAGTGTCTGCCAGAGGAATAGTCAAACCTGACTGCCATTCTAGACCCTTTGCTTCAGGTCAGGTAATTTGCTATTGTTCTGCCTCTTTCAAGCTTAAGCATTGCCACCAGTTGTCATTTGCTCTACACCCTGTGGCTATCTTCCAGGCTTTCCCCACTGGTATGATAAGCTCCAGCTTCCTGACTCCCAAGATGAATCAGAATTCTTATAGTAGTTTGGTGACAAGTGACAAATACACACCTCCAACAAGCTCAAGCGAAAGAGGAATATATTGACTAGTAGAATCCAAAGATAGAACCCCAGCTAGTGAAAGGACAAAGCTGTACCTGGACCCAGGATCAACTGTAGACCTTGTTTTTAAGGCCATCTCTTTCCATTTTTTTCTGTTTCCTCTAGATGTGAAGATCATTTTCTCTTATGATTGTTCTCTATTTTATAAGGAATATGGCAGCACACAGCACCTGAATTCTATCCTTATTGCTTTTGTCACTAAATGGGATTCATTTCAACTCTTAGATCCTAAGTTCTAGAAATGCTTGTGAAATGATTCACTGATGTAACCAAATTTCACACCAACCATGAGGTTTGATTGTGTAGGAGGAAAGACCACTCAGGATAAAAGGAAAATGTTGGAAGACAATCATATTATAGACATTTGTGGGGTTTTTTTGTTTTTTGTTTTTTGGTTTTTTTGCCTCACAGTGAAGTTAAGATATTAAGTCTAGTATTTTAGTTCTAAAAAACTTAGAGAACCTGATGCAATCCGTCAAGTTTGGGAGCGGATAGCCACTTGAAAAGCCCTTCTGTTCTCTAGACAAAACGTCTTCACCTTTTAATACTGGTATAGAAAATAATACTTTTCAATCTATGATAGGATGTATGGAGTCTTTGTAGCCTCCTACAAGTTGAAAATTATTACTATAAAGTTTCCATTTGGATTGTTTAAATGGTATATAGAAATATTCTTTTTTAATCTAAAGATACACAAGGAAGCAGTGATGAATTTCATTTGTTTCTAGTGACCGTTAGTATTTTTTTCTTAAATTTTCAGCATTTATTCCATAATAATGTGATAACAACTGTGGGTGTTACCTAGGGAAAATGCTGTAGATCCATACATTTGAACAGAAATGTTTATAGATGCCATAACATGATACATTTATTTTCTGGTGTTGTTTTTTGTTTATATTATTTAGGGAAATTTTCCCTTACCATCATAGATTTTGTTATTTTAATAATGAAGAACTATATTTATTTTGTCGAGATTTTGTTTTAAAATTATCAACTGTTTGCTTCTACAAATAAGGGGTTTATAATGTGGCCTGATAATCTTAGAATTATTTTAGGTCTAAGGGTTTTCAAAAGCAAAAGTACACTGAAAACTTTAAGAAATACATTCTATTTTTGCACCATTTAAAATTTTGTTTCCTTTAAGTTTTATCAAGTACATGAGTTTATTATTTTTCATTGAATCCAAGTGAATTTATGAATATGTACTTATCTTTTATATGAATGTAATAGCTTGCTTTCAGTTCCTCAGAGATCATTGAAATTATTTAACCAATGAAAACATTCTCTGTTACTTCCAAAGTCAACTATGTTTATCAAAATCTCACTAGTGTGAGAAAAATAACAAGTGTAATATTAAACCATTGTGCAATATCTTGAGTTGTAACATAATATTCAGAAAATTAAAATCATTTAAAATGAAAAAAAAAAAAGAAAAGAAAAAGACCAAAGCACAGTCAGAAAAAAATATACATAAACACAAAAGAGGTGATTTATTTATAGAAACAATGGAGTGTTTCATGGACCCCCAGGCCAGGAATGTGTGTGTGTAACTTTTTAACATAGTGGCTCCTGTTGCTGCTGTGTGGATAGGTAAGTGGAAAAATATTGGCCAGACAATCTGATGAGTGGACACTATTCCAGTTCAAATTGGCCAATATTTATTGAGCACATTTTTTATGTGCAGGGCATTACACCACTCAACTTTTCATGCTTGTCAATGTATATGCTGTATTATAACACTTAAATGAATTAACTCTTTTAAAATTAAATGTGGTGCACCACTAAAAAATATACTGATACATATTAAGTTTGATTTGTAGCACACTCTGCTATCATGAAACAAAATGGTGAGTTATAAAAATGTTGAGATGAGCACATTTCTTCCCACAGGTTTTAGTAGCTATTGATTATATTCAGTAAGGGGAGAGGTCTATAGTTCACAAAATAACTGTTATTCAGTAATAGAGTTGTCCCCACATACTATTAAGAAAATGGTTCTATAACCTTGAATCAGCTTAGACTGTCGAGGAGAAAAACATATCCAAGGGAAATATATCTGATTCTTCCACATAATAGAAGACTTAAGGCTGGGTGTGGTGACTCACCCCTGTAATCCCAACACTTGGGAGGCCGAGGTGGGTGGATCATGAGGCCAGGAGATCGAGACCATCCTGACTAACTTAGTGAAACCCCATCTCTACTAAAGATACAAAACATTAGCCAGGCATGGTGGTGGGCGCCTGTAGTCCTAACTACTCGGGAGGCTGAGGCAGGAGAATGGCGTGAACCCGGGAAGCGGAGCTTGCAGTGAGACGAGATCACACCACTGCACTCCAGCCTGGGAGACAGAGCAAGACTCTGTCTCAAAAAAAAAAAAGAAAGAAAGAAAAAAGAAAAAAAGACTTAAATAAGTTCATGGATAATGCATCCAATGAGACCAGGAAGGACACTGTTTCCTGAACATAGATCTGCCCTCACCTGCCTCCAGGCCTTGGCTCAGACTGTTGGCTCAACCCAAATGTCTTTGTTTCCAATTTGCTTATGTCTTCTATCCTTCCTTCAATATTTGACTGAAATTCTACCTACTCTTAGAAGCCCATCCCCCTCAAATTTCCCAGTCAGTGTTAAGTATTCATTTGTTTACACCTCTTAACAAAATGTTTGTACAAATACTGGTTTTTCCCTTTTCAGAGTTGGCCTTGCATCACTCTGTGTGTGTGTGTGTGTGTGTGTGTGTGTATACATACATATGTTGTCTCCACTAGATGCTGAGCTCAGGGAAGATAAACTCCATGATGTTTTCCCCATTTATTTCTTTAATCATTAAATATTTCTGAGTGTCTATATTCACTGTGCTCAGCATTATGAAGATACAAAAATAAATCAGACTGTGTTTTATTCTCCAAGAATTTACAGTATAGAAAATAGAAGATAGGCAGAAAAAGAAATATAATCAAGGCATTATAACATAAGTGACATAAGAGAGGTAGAGATGAAATGTTAGGAAAAATAGGCATGAGGAGGGAGATCATTCCAACAATGATAGAGGGACAGGGACAACTGGAGAAGATGTCATGAAACAGGAAATAGTTTGAAATTGTCCACTGAAAACGGATAGCTTTGGAGGTGTGGGGATGTGGGTTCCCCTGAATAAGAGAAGCAGCATAAGGAAAGGCAGGAACAGAAAGAGCAAGAAGGTCCGTTTGAGTACATTATGAAACACATAAAGAGAAACAGTAAGAAACTCTTGGAATGCTAGCTTGGAAATGAATGCCATTAATCTGACCCACAAAAGAAGTGGACAAAAAAGGAGGAGGTTGGGTGTTTTGGAGATGGGGGTAGGGAGTTGGTCAGTCAGGCTGCATCAATGGTGCCAGAAAAGGATGACATGAACCAAAGCTGAGACAGTGACAGTCGAGGCAGAGGCTCTGGATAGAGTCTCAATGAGACTTGACTGTTGGTTGCATATGGAGGAAAAGGCAGCAGAAGGAAGAGGTCCTCAAGAACCGGGGGGATGGCGATGCTGACTAAAGCAAAGAACATATGAGGTTTACACACATTAGATGGGGGCAAGAAATGATTCCCAGTAGAGGCGTCAAGTACATGCTCTTCTCTTTATATCTGCCTCCCATTCCAGTGCCTGACCGAATCACACATAAAATAAGTCAAAATAAGTGTTTACTGAATTCATAGGAATCTACAACAAGCATTAAAGGTATATGGGGACAATGGTGAAAATAGGATGTTTAGAGACATCATTAAAACTTGAGGTTGTCATCAAAGGAGACAACAACGCCATTGTCCCATGTCCTGCTATCATCATGGAACATTCACATCCGTTGGAAAGCAGCTATCACGCTGCTTGCCTGTAACATAGGATTTGCTTTTGTGTCCAAGAGGAAAAAATCTGCCTAGCTATTTTGCCTCTATTCCTCATTTGGCCCCAGCATGACCAATTTTTGTCTCTTTCATTACATTTTATTTCTGTTACCTGATGTTATTCCTAATAGAAATAGAAATAGAAGAGAGGCAATACCCTGCTGGGCGGCCAAGTCGGGTAAAGTATTTAGGCACTTGACGAACTATATGTCCCAACTCTGTTTTACTAAAGAGGTAATCAGGATTTAGTTATCCAAGAGTCTTTAAATAGCAGGTTACAGCAAATTCTTCCCCTGGCAATGTTTCAATTCCTTTAAAATATTAAGACTTTTACTTCTCATAACTCCAGGAACAAGAATTATCTCCATTTGGGGTCTGCAGAAACCCTGACATAGAGTTAAGTAATTAGAGAAAAACCACACCACAAAGAAGAGGCAGAGGCGGGATTCAAGCTCAAGCAGGCTGGTGCTGGGGTCTCTGAGCCTCACAGTCCCCTTACACAGCACCCACAGACTTCAGTAGGACAGTGTGTTTGGGACCCATGTCTGGCTGGTGCCAGAACTCACTATTTCCTTCCACTTTTGTCCAGAGATAACTCTGCTGGAGTTCCTCTCTGAGAAGAAGAAGAACAACAAAAACAAAAACAAAAAACAATTATTGAATGATTGGTCCAGGATCAAGCAAAAATTAATAGTGATGTCTGTAACTCATGATTCCTAACATTCAATTTAGGGTTTTACCCAATAGTTCATGTTGCCCTTCTGTCTAAGGGTTAACAATGAACAGACTATAATCATTATGTTGTCTTTATTTTAGGAATGTCTTTCAAAAGATGTAAACATGTATGTTAGATATGTATAATGAAGGAAAGCATTACACTTAAAAGTCTTCAGGGCAAAGGTCAGTACTTGATAAATGTAATCAGTAATTTTCCATGATTTTAAAAAATCAAACTTTTTTGGTGAATTGCTCAAAAAGGTAATTTTATTTGTTCACATTTAGACTTCTAGGTGTGGTATATTATGAATCCTCCAATCATCCTTTAAAAACACTACAATATAGGTTTTATTGTAGCTGTCTTTTGAGGTTGCAAATTATTAACATCTGTCTCTTAGTATTTGTTTTTTACAATACTCTAAATACTCTAATCTCTGGTTATCCTGCCAATACCTGTAATTTTCTAGTCAGCTGCTCTCTCTCACAGTAGTTTAAAGGTCATTTTTTGCAATACATAAAGAAACCTGTGAAGAAAGTGGACATGATTTATTTTTAGCAAGTTGAACTCATGTTTGGATTTGCTTTTGTGTCCAAGAGGAAAAAATCTGCCTAGCTATTTTGCCTCTATTCCTCATATGGCCCCAGCATGATCAATTTTGGTCTCTTTCATTATATTTTATTTATGTTACCTGATGTTTTCCCTAATAGAAAGGGAAAACAGATATTACTTTCAGGATCATAATTAAAGGATACATTTATATTGTATATTTTATATTCAAAGTACTGGATAATCCATGTATTATTCCTACAAGATAAAAACATGCTGCACTTTACCCTAAAGAGGTGTGTTTCTGAAAACTCTCTTAATCAAGATTTAGAGAATTACATCCACTTCATATGCTACAACATCAACCACATTTGCTAAAGAAGTTATGACACTTGAGTATATTTGTGTAGATGCACATATTTTCATTTATGGAAGGTGCCAATAAAACAATAAAAGAAGCATGAGCACATAGTGAACATATGGTGAGTTGTTTGGTTTTTCTTCTCAGCATCCACTACTTTCTTGTATAAAAAATAAAAAGGCCTGGGTAGAACTTTCCTTTGGGTAAAATTTTTCCTCATTGCCCACTTTGCCTGCATCTCCAGAGCTTGACCTATTGCACATGTATAATGATTGGCTCACAGACAAATACGTGATCTCTGCTTGAACAATGGGATGCAGAGTCAGGAGCCCACAGAAGTCTTTCAGAAATGAACATGCATTTTATTTCCATTGGGATTGGTGAGTATGTAGGGTATCAATACAGACCTGACCATGTTAAATGGCTACATGGGGGAAAATTATGTCTGAAAATGCCGTCAACGCAGGAGAAATTAGATTGTGGAAGCCGAGAGAGGCAATACCCTGCTGCCATCATCTGAGGTCCTGGATCCAACCACAACTGTTGTTACATGAAATGGGCTCCTTTCAGTTGAAAAATGAATGACACCCACTTACTATATAAGCACAATCAGTGCTTATAGGCATAAGTAATGATCCAGTTTTACTATGATAGCAGATGGCAGGTGTGAAGGAAATTTTAGTGAAATATTTTAAATCAAAAGAACTAGATAGGATTAAATAAGAAAGGCAAGACATTATAAACAATGTTTTAACTACATAAAAGAAGTAGAAAGTGATAGTTCATATATGTGCATACAGTAGGAGTTTATATAAGGGTTTGTTATGAACTGAATTGTGTCTTTCAATCAAAGTTTATGTGTTAAATTCCAACCCCTAGTATGTCAAAATGTGACCTTACATGGAAAAGGGGTTATTAAATGTAATTCCTTAAGATGAGGTCACACTGGACTAGGGTGAGCCCCTAATTCAATATGGAGTGGTGTCCATAAGGGGAACCAAAGGGAAAATTGTCCCAAAAGGGAAATTTGGAAAGAGACATACACAGGAAGGATGCTAGGTGGAGCTTAAGAGAGGTAAAGGGTAATGCTTCTATAAGCTAAGAAATGCCAAAGATTAGCAGCAAATCACCAGAGACTACGGGAGAGACATAGAGAAGATTCTTCCACATAGCCTCAGAAAGAATTAACCCAGCTGACACCTTGATCTTGGACTCTCGCCTCTAGAACTATGAGATTATTAGTTTCTATTGTTGAAACCACTCAGTCGGTGGTACTTTGTTAAAGCTGCTCTTGCAAACTAACACAGGGTTTAAGGACAATTACAGATAAAAGTGCAAAAATTCCTTGGGATAGAAAAAAATTTAAAATGAAATAGGAGAGCACCAATTAAGATCTAATAATAGGAGATAGTTTTCTCTTTTGGATCAGAGGTAAATTAAAATTTTAGTTGGATGTTGTAATGGTTAATACTGAGTGTCAACTTGACTGGATTGAAGGATACAAAGTGTGTCTGTGAGGGTGTTGCAAAATTAAATTAACATTTGAGTCAGTGGGCTGGGGAAGGCAGACCCACCCGTAATCTGGTGGACACCATCTAATCAGCATCTAGTGAATGAAAGCAGGCAGAAAAACATGAAAAGGAGAGACTGGCCTAGCCTCCCAGTCTATCTCTTTCTCCCACGCTGGATGCTTCCTGCCCTCAAACATTGGACTCCAAGTTCTTCAGTTCTGGGACTCAGACTGGCTCTCCTTGCTCCTCAACCTGCAGAGAGCCTATTGTGGGACCTTGTACATACATACATACACACACACACACACACACACACACGTGTGTATATATATGGAAATTTATTAAGTATTAACTTACACGGTTACGATACCTAGAGTGACAGAACTAATAGGATATATATGCCCCTCTAAAGAACCCCGACTAATACAGATTTTGGTACCAGGAGTGGATCTAGAGTAACAGAATATTAAGGATGGAGTTATTTTTTTCATTTTTGGGTTTCTTGGGTTCACTGCTTAATATGATTAGACCCAAAAATGCTAAGGACTCTACTTCTAATAGTATGGGGAACACTGATAGTCATTGGTATGAACTGTTTAGAGAGTTATGCAAAATAAGTGAATTTGACACTCCTGAGTCACCACTTGTGAGAGGCAAGGAGTTTAGTGACTCTATACATAATACCTTTGACCATATTTGGAGAACCAAGAAACATAATAAAGCTGGTTGGTTGCTCATAAGTTCAGTGGACAAAGTGATGAAGAGAATGATGAATTCAGGGATTCTGTCTCCCAGCTTGAGCTTCAAATATGCTAAGACTGCCCCGAGTGAGAGTCTTATCTCCTATAGGGAAAGAGCTGAAATTGTGGAAAAACAGACACAAGCTCTTATCATACGAGCAGCTGACCTGCAATGAAAGATGCATATACAGCCTCGCCAGGTGTCTACTGTTAAATTGAAAGCATTAATTGGAAAAGAATGAGACTCTGAAACTTGGAATGGGGACATGTGGGAGGACCCTGATGAAGCTGGGGACACTGAGTGTATAAACTCTGATGAATCTTTTTTGCCAGCAGGAACAGTTTCCCTATCCCCAGTAGTGGCAACATCCCCATCCCAACCCATGCTGCCATTGGTCTTTCCACTTTGTCTGACGAGATAAACCCTGCACTGCCAGAGGCAACAGTGATGGCCTCCCCTGAGGCAGTTGCCAGGCAAATAATGTTGATTCTCTCCAGAAACCACCCTCAACACCCCTGTTTGCTTCTAGATCTATAACTAGACTAAAGTCCCAGTGGGCCCCTGGAGGTGAGATTGAGAGTGTGACCCATGAGGAGATGTGTTACACTTGAAAAGAACTGTTTGAGTTCTCTAATTTATGTAAACAGAAAAATGGAGGACAGGGATGGGAATGGATATTAAGGGTATGGGGTAATGGTGGAAGGAACACACAGTTGGATCAGGCTGAATTTATTGATTCGTGCCCACTAAGTGGGGACTCTGCTTTTAATGTTGCAGCTCAAGGAGTTAAAAAAGGTTTTAATAGTTTATTTTGCTTGGTTAGCTGAAATATGGATTAAAAGATGGCCCACTGTGAGCAAGCTGGAAATGCCTGGTCTCCCTTGATTTAATGTAGTGGAAGGGATCCAAAGGCTTAGGGAGATTGGGATGGTATAGTGAATTAGTCACTTTAGACCTACCCATTCCAGTTGGGAGGGTCCAGAAATAAAATCTTGACCAATGTCTTATGAAATAGATTTGTGAGGGCAGCACCTGCATCTTTGAAGAACCCTGTAATTGCTGTTTTCTGTATGTCAGATCTAATGGTGGGAACCACAGTCACTCAACTACAAAATTTAAATACAATGGGAATAATTGGATCCCAAGGTGTCAGGTGCCAAGTGGCGGCACTCAACCATCAAATGCAAGGGACATATAGCTACCATAATGGACAGCAGAGGCAAAGCGGCAATCAGAATAGTTTGACTCACATAGAGCTCTGGCATTGGCTAATTAATCATAGTGTTCCTAGAAATGAAACTGACAGGAATCCTACTGCATTCCTATTTAATTTATACAAGCAGAAATCTTCTAAGTCAAATGGACAAAAGACTAATTTGAATTATAAAAACAGATAATCCCCCTCTATCAATTTCCAGACTTGAGCCAGTTTACAGACCTAGAACCTCTTGAATGAAGGGGAGGCTGAGTCCTCTTGCAGGAGGACCCCACTATATCACTGACAATTTATGCAGTGAACTTTTCTCCTATCCTTCCCCAGGGAGACATCCAGCCTTTCACCAGGGTAACTGTGCATTGGGGAAAGGGAAATGATTAGATATTTCAGGGATTACAGTACACTGGCTCTGAGCTGATGATGATTCCAGAGGACCCAATATGTCACTGTGGTCCTCCAGTCAAGGTAGGGGCTTATGGAGGTCAGGTAATTAATGGAGCTTTAGCTCAGGTCTGACTTACAGTGGGTCCAGACTCATTCTGGATCTCCAGACTCATTCTGTGGGTCTCCAGACTCATTCTGTGGTCATTTCCCCAGTGCCAGAATGCATAATTGGCATAGACATACATAGCAGCTGGCAGAACTCCCACATTGGCTCCCTGATTGGTAGGATGAGGACTATTATAGTGGGAAAGGCCAAATGGAAGCCATTAGAGCTGCCTCTACCTAGAAAAATAGTAAATTAAAAACAATATCACATCCCTGGAGGAATTGCAGAGATTAGAGTCACCATCATGGACTTGAAAGTCACAGGGTTGCAGATTCCTACCACATTCCCGTTCAACTCTCCCATTTGGCCTGTGCAAAAAACAGATGGATCTTGGAGAATGACAGTGGATTATCATAAGCTTAACCAAGTGGTAACTCCAATTGCAGCTGCTGTACCAGATGTGGTTTCATTGCTTGAGCAAATTAACACATCTCCTGGTACCTGGTATGCAACCATTGACTTGGCAAATGCCTTTTTCTCCATTCCTGTCCATAAGGCCCACCAGAAGCAATTTGCCTTCAGCTGGCAAGGCCAGTAATATACCTTTACTGTCCTACCTCAGGGGATGTCAACTCTCTGGCTTTGTGTCATAATCTTATTTGGAGAGACCTTGATTGCTTTTCACTTTTACAAAATATCACACTGGTCCATTACATTGGTGACATTATGTTGATTGAATCCTGTGACCAAGAAGCAGCAAACACACTGGAGTTAGTAGTGAGACACTTGCTTGCCAGAAGATGGAAAATAAATCCAACTAAAATTCTGGGACCTTCTACCTCAGTAAAATTTCTAGGGGTCCAGTGGTATAGAGCCTGTCCAGACATTCCTTCTAAGGCAAAGGATAAGTTGCTGCATTTGGCCCCTCCTCCAACCAAGAAAGAGGCACAACACCTAGTGGGCCTCTTTGGATTTTGGAGGCAACACATTCCTCATTTGAGTGTGTTACTCATTTGTTGAGTGACCGGAAGGGCTGCCAGTTTTGAGTGGGGTCCAGAACAGGAGAAGGCTCTGCAACAGGTCCAGGCTGCTGTGCAAGCTGCTCTGCCACTTGAGCGATATGACTCAGCAGATACAATGGTGCTTGAGGTGTCAGTTGCAGAAACGGACGCTGTTTGGAGCCTTCAGCAGGGCCCTATAGGTGAATCACAGCAGAAGATTCTAGGATTTTGGAGCAAGGCCCTGCCATCTTCTGCAAATAACTACTCTCCTCTTCAGAGACAGCTCTTGGCCCGTTACCGGGCTTTGGTGGAAACTAAACATTTGACTATGGGCCATCAAGCTACCATGTGACCTGAACTGCCTATCATGAACTGGATGCTTTCTGACCCATCTAGCCATAAAGTGGGTCATGCACAGTGGCATTTCATCATAAATTAAAAGTAGTATATACGTGATCTGGCTCGAGCAGGTCCTGAAGGCACAAGTAAGTTAAATGAGAAAGTGGCTCAAATGCCCTTGGTCTCCACTCCTGCCACCTGCCTTCTCTCCCCCAGCTTGCACTGATAGCCTCACAGGGAGTTCCCTATGATCAGTTTACAGAGGAAGAGAAGACTAGGGCCTGTTTCATAGATGGTTCTGCACAATATGCAGGCACCACCCAAAAATGGACAGATACAGCACTACAGCCCCTTTCTAGGACATCCCTGAAGGACAGCAGTGAAGGGAAATCTTCTCAGTGGGCAGAACTTTGAGCAGTGCACTTGGTTGTGCACTTTGCATGGAAGGAGAAATGGCCAGATGTGTGATTATTTACTGATTCATGGGCTGTAGCCAATGGTTTGGCTGGATGGTCAAGTACTTGGAAGAAAAAGCATAATTGGAAAATTGGTGACAAAGATATCTGAGGAAGAAATAGGTGGATGACCTCTCTGAGTGGTCAAAAACTGAAGTTATTTGTACCCTATCTGAATGCTCACCAGCAGAGGAGGATTTTAATAACCAAGTGGATAGGATAACCCATTCTGTGGACACCACTCAGCCTCTTTCCCCAGCCACCCCTGTCATCACCCAATGGGCCCATGAAAAAGTGGCCATGGTGGCAAAGATGGAGGTTACACATGGGCTCAGCAACATGCACTTCCACTCACCAAGGTTGACCTGGGTATGGCGACTGCTGAGTGCCCAATTTGCCAGCAGCAGAGACCAACTCTGAGCCCTCCCCTCAATATGGCACCATTCCTCGGGGTGATCAGCCAGTTACCGGGTGGCAGGTTGATTATATTGGACCTCTTCCATCGTGGAAAAGGCAGAGGTTTGTCTTCACTGGAATAGACATTTACTCTGGATATGGGCTTGCCTATCCTCTACACAGTGCTTCTACCAAGACTACCTTCCCTATGGACTCACAGAATGCCTTATACACCATCATGGTATTCTGCACAGCATTGCCTCTGACCAAGGCACTCACTTTACGGCTAAAGAAGTGCAGCCATAGGCTCGTGCTCATGGAATTCACTGGTCTTACCATGTTCCCCATCATCCTGAAGCAGGAGGATTGATAGAACAGTGGAAGGGTCTTTTGAAGTCATGATTACAACACCGACTAGGTGACAATAGTTTGCAGGACTGGGGCAAGGTTCTCCAGAAGGCTGTGTATGCTCTGAATCAGCATCCATGTGTTTCTCCCATAGCCAGGATTCACAGGTCCACGAATCAAGGGGTGGAATTAGAAGTGGTACCACTCACCATCACCCCTAGTGATCTACCAGGAAAATTTTTTCCTCCTCTGACATTATGTTCTACTAGCCTAGATGTCTTAGTTCCAGAGCGGGGGACACTGCCACAAGGAAACACAACAATGATTCCAGTAAACTGAAAGTTAAGATTGCCACCTGAACACTTTGGGCTCCTCCTACCTTTAAGTCAACAGGCTAAGAAGGGAGTTACAGTGTTGGCTGGAGTGACTGACACAGACTCTCAAGATGAAATTAGTCTACTACTCCATAATGGAGGTAAGGAAGACTATGCATGGAATACAGAAGATCCATTAGGGCATCTCTTAGTATTACCATGCCTTGTGATTAAGGTCAGTGAAAAACTACAACAGCCCAATCTAGGCAGGAGTATAAATGACCAGTGGCACCAGTCACCATCACCCATAGTGATCCACTAGGAAAATTTTCGCTTCCTCTGACATGTTCTTCTGGCCTAGCGGTTTTAGTTCCAGAGGGAGGCATGCTGCCACAAGGAAACACTATGATTCCAGTAAACTGGAAGTCAAGATTGCCACCTGGACACTTTGGGCTCCTCCTAACTTTAAGTCAACAGGCTAAGAAGGGAGCTACAGTGTTGGTCGGGATTACTGACCCAGACTATCAAGATGAAATTAGTTTTCTACTCCATAAGGGAGGTAAGGAAGAGTGTGCTTGGGATACAGAAGATCCATTAGGGAGTATTTCCATGCCTTGTGATTAAAAACTACAACAACCCAATCTAGGCAGGAGTACAAATGACTCAGACCCTTCAGGAATGAAGGTTTGGGTCATTCCACCAGGAAAAAAAAGCCACGACCTGCTGAGGTGCTTCCTGAAGGCAAAGGGAATACAGAATGGGTAGTAGAAGAAGGTAGTCATCAATACCAGCAACTACCACGTGACCAACTGTAGAAATGAAGACCGTAACTGTCATGAGTATTTCATCCTTCTTTTGTTAAAAACATGTTTGTGCATGTACACACTTGTACTAAGAAGATATATTCATTTTATTTTCTTTCTTTGTCCTTTATCATGTGACATAAGATTTATTGACTTCATATCAGCATTTAAGTATTGTTAACTTTATGTAATAGTATTTGGGATGGGGATTGATGCATTTTTGGTTGGATGAAGGACAGTTGTATTATGTTAGGCATACTTATGATCTTTTTATTATCTGTATTTAAAGATTATATATGACCTCAGGAGGTGTGTATGGGTTCAAATTGACAAGGGGTGGATTTGTGATGGTTAATACTGAGTGTCAACTTGACTGGATTGAAGGATAAAAAATATTAATCCAGAGTGTGTCTGTGAGGGTGCTGCCAAAGGAGATTAACATTTGAGTCAGTGGGCTGGGGAAGGCAGACCCACCCTTAATCCGATGGGCACCATCTAATCAGACTCCAGCGAATATAAAACAGGCAGAAAGATGTGAAAAGGCGAGACTAGCCTAGCCTCCCAGCCTACATCTTTCTCTCATGCTGGATGCTTCCTGCCCTTGAACATTGGTCCAAGTTCTTCAGTTTTTGGACTCAGATTGGCTCTCCTTCATTCTCAGCTTGAAGACAGCCTATTCTGGGACCTTGTGATTGTGCAAGTTAATACTTAATAAACTCCCCTTTATATATGTATGTGTATGTGTTTGTATAAACACATATGTATTATATATCCTATTAGTTCTGCCCCTCCAGAGAAAACTAACACAGACATAGTAGATGAAACTGATGAATACCATGAAATCTCACAATTAAAGTTTAGTTTTACTTGAAAGATAATTTTTGTATCAACTACACTTAAGACAAAGAATATGACCTATCAGGTTCAAGCTACCACATTAACAGCTAAATATCTTTAGGAAACATTAACTTTATCATTGAATACATACAAAATGGAACCAACAAAGGTAGAAGGTGGTGTGGTGATGAAAGATAAGAATGTGGCCTATACATTTTTTCAGGAGTTAATAGACTAAAACTTTAAGGTTAAGTATTGTGGTTGTATAACTGAGAGAAAAAAAATCACTAAAAATAATACAAAAGTGAAATTTAGGATTAGCAAGAGAACAGATTATGAGTGTGTAGGCTTAGATTAAAGGGGTTTTGGTTTTTGCTTATTTTTGATGACTTCAAAACTATGTATCTGGAGAATTAGAAATCTATGAAGGCATTGTCAGTAAGAGAGGTAGGAAAGAATTGTGTATGGAGAAGCAATTCTAAAATAGCTTGAGTTATATCATACGTTCAGAGTGTCATAATCTGGTAGACATCTCAACCATCTGACAAAATTAAATACCAACAACTTTGGAGTGACTGGCATTATATGTCTCCTGATACGATACACTGAGAAGGACAAAATATCACCTATTTGTACTGTTCCAAAATTACCTAACCTGCATTGATTGTCAGCAAACAATCAGACAAATATAAACTGTGGGACCTTCTACAAAACAACTTGCCTGGACTTTGCAAAACTATTAATTTCATGAAAGACAAAAAGAGTTGACAGAAAAAATCTAATGCATGTTACAGTGGTCTAAAGAGATATGACAACTTAATGAAATTTGCAATCTTTCATTAGATCTTGGATCTGAAAAAAGTTCAAAAAAGCATTACTGGGATAATTTGAATATAGACTTTATATATTAGATTAATATGAGATTATAATGTTAAATTTCTTGAATGTGATCATGGTATCACAGTTATATAGGTTATTTAGGAGATGCAGTAAAAGCAGAAGTATTTAGTGGTAAAGTGTCAAGGATGCCTACAGCTTTCTTTCAAATGGTTCACCAAAAAATCAAAGTGTATATGCAGTATATGTCAACACAAACACACACACATAAATTTTTTTGACATTGTTGATACTCTGCTCATATCCTCTTAGATTCATTATACTATTTCTGTGTGTCTGTTCACCACCTTCTCTGTGCTTTTTCTTCTAACATTCTGCCACTGTGGTATCAGAAATCTACACAGGATTAGGGCAAGGCTCAACTCACGTGAAATCACACCCTTATTTAACTTCCTCCTGTTCCTACCAATTTTCTTTCCTTTTTCTTCTATGATCATATTTTTAACAAATCACTTTCACCCAAATCCTCATCTCAGAATCTGTTTTAGGGGAATCTAACCTGAGATATATAAATATATATATATACACATTACAGAGAGAGGAGATGATGTAAGATATTCTCAATAATGAATCTAGGTGAGTTTATTTTATTATTCTTCCAACTTTTCTGCAGGTTTCATGTTGTGGAGGAAGGACTTAAAATAGTGGGTCTGTGATCTCTTTCTCTTTTCATTCCTAAAGGGTACTTCCCCAGGGGGAAAAAAATGTTGGTAACCTTGTAATCACCCAACAGATTCTTCCTGCTTGCTGCACAGACAAAAATCAATACAGTGAGACCATGGCATTGCATTAGAGAAAGAGTTTAATTGATATGAGTCTGGCCCACTGGCCCATGCAAGAGAACTGGAGTTATAACTCAAATCAGTCTTTCTGAGGTTTCAGAGGTTAGGGGTTTTGTGGACAATTTAGTGGGTAGGGGGTTAGGGAATGAGTGCTGCTGACTGGTTGGGGATGAACTCACAGGGGTGTGGAAAATGGTCTTCAGGCACTGAGTCCACCTCTGGGTGGCACCACAGATCAGTTGAGTCACAAGACATGAGTCCAGGTGGGGTCAGTCTGAAAGATATCTTGAAAACCATTCTTAGGTTCTACAATAGTGATGTTATCTCTAGGAGCAACTGGGAAAGTCATAAATCATGTGACCTCTGGCCACATGACCCCTGAGCAGTAAGGGATTATATAAACTATGCTTATCAGAATTCAGGCCCCTCTCATAATCCTAACCTTGAAGCTTTTCATCAGTTTTACAAAGGGGGCTTTAGTTTTGGGAGGGGCTGTTACCATCTTTGCTTTAAGTTTAAACCATAAACTAAATTCTTCCCAAAGTTAAGTTGGCCTACACCCAGGAATGACCAAGGACATCTTGGAGATCATAAGCAAGATGGAGTCAAGTATGTCATATTTCTTACTGTCACAATTTTGCAAAGGTGGTATAAACCTGGTCTTATTTCCTTACAAGCAAGCTGAACCTCTTGGTAAATACACTACTGATACTGCTCAGGAAGGGAGTTTGTATTGATTGCAGAATACCATCTTAGCAGGATAAACCTGGTTTTAGGGTTAAGGTAAACAAACCTAGGACTTATGAATTTCCTAGAAAATGTCATGTAAATTAGCTGACCATCTGGGATATAAAATGGAGATATTTTATAAGCAAAATGTTTTCTGCTATGTGAGGCAACCTGCATACTTCAGTTAGAGACTTCACCTGATCAAGGTGTATGTGTGTGTGCGTGTGTATAGAAACTCACGGGGAGCCTCCATCAAAGTTCTAGACCTGTCCTGTGCTTCACGTGCACCTTTTGATTGCTTATATCTTTTTGGGATTATTAGTAAAGCTGGACACTGGGGAAGATCCTTGATTTGTGAAAGTCTGACTTGACAAACTGATCTTTTGTGTTAGCTTAGTTATTTTTCAAACTAAAAAGTTATTTTGAGAGCACAGAGTATCAGTTTCTAAAACATTCTTATACAGGATTTGGACTAGATCTGTAAGTTTCTCCTTCTAAGTTTATATAACAAAGTACACAAATGCTGTAGATTGGTCTTCTAAAGTGTATGTCATATTGACTCTTCAACAAGACTGTGCTACTACTACTGTTCCTTCTGTTAAGTGAGGTCATGGAGATGTGAGTGATAAGGGACACATTCCCGTGTTGAGTCAGCAGCTTCTGGGTGTCAGGGGTTAGTGGTGGCAGCTGCAGCACCAGCAATGCAGTAGCGGTGTTTGGCCACTGAGCTGTCTCCTCAGTGTCCCCTGACATCCACTCCTCCAGCCTTCCCAGTAATTTTCCAAGCTCTTAATTTCCTGCATTAAATCCCTTTCTGTTTAAAATACCTAAAGCAGTTTCCGTTTCCTGCAGCAAACCTCAAATAATGTACTTAATTACTAAAACAAATAGCTACTTCATTTTGGTTTGGAGGAGTGTTTTTCAGCAACTTGATTTGTGTGCACCAATATTGTTTATCTTCAATATTTTTAAAAATCTAAGATGAAAAATGAAGGGTAATAGACATATTTTTTGGGCAAGTAAAACAGGCAGGGTGAGTCATATTTTTACAACCTATATGTTTTATTTAACATCTATATCTTTTTAGATAACTTTTTATGTAATTGCTGGGTTTTTTCTTTTTTTGGTTGTTCTTTATGCAAGTTTAAATATCTGATTTCTTATTAAGCAATGTAATAAATGCCTTGGGATTTTTCCTGGACACGAAACTGGTTTGAAGATTATTTGAATCTATTTTTTTTTTATCAACAGATATCACTGCAAACTAATCCAAAATCTAAAATTGTTAATGCCATATGTGTCATTGATTTCCATCTTGCCATTTAAATAAAGGTTACCGCCTGGGTGCCTCAAAGATTGCCTCTCTCCCCAGGCACCATCACAGTAATTCAGCTCAGCCAGGGCACTCCTGCTGGTCGTCCCCAAATTCCCTCTGCAGGGAATGAGTGGCAGAATGCCTTCTGGGAAAAACTTCACTTAGGGAATGGCAAATCTGCAGTTGACTGGAACTTCAATTTGCTCACTAGAAAGCTCATCTTTTCTGTTTTCACAAAGGGCCATGGATTAGTTCAACATATATGTATTGTGCACCTGGAATATAACAGACACTGGGCCAGCCACTAGGATACCAAGAAACAAAATGTAAAGCTATGTTTCTGTCCTTTATAATGTCTGACTTTGAGTAGATGGCTGCATATCTAATTTTAAAACAATGTGATCCATTCCACACATTAAGAGATTTTGGGAAACAGAGATAGGAATAGTCTAATGTCACTATGGAAAGAGAAAGAATTGAATTCACAAGTAGAGAAGATGGTAAGATTTGAACTCAGTTGTGAAGAATAAATAGGGCTTTTCCAGGCCACAGCAGAGGAATGATGTGAAAGAGGAATGAAATAATCTTAAAAAAAATAAAAGAAAAAGAAATTCAATATGAGCCAATGCAGGAAGACACAAGAGGGCCAGCTCCATTCAGGAAATTGCCAAGAGTCTTCTGAGCTGGCACAGAGCATGGTTAGGAAGGTGTGATGGTTGCTTTCATGTGTGTACTTGGCTGGTCCACAGAGCGCCCAGATATTTGGTCAAACATTATTCTAGGGGCTTCTGTGAGAGTGTTTTGAATGAGATTAGCATCTGAACCAGTAGACTAGGTGAAGCAGATTACTCCCCCTAAGGTTGGTGGGCCTCATTTAATTAGTCAAAGGCCTGAATAGAACAAAAAGGCTGACCCTCACTGGAGTAAGAGGGAACTCCTTCCACCCAAGTGCCTTCCATCTGGGACACTGGTTGTTTTCTGCCGTCAGACTCAAACTGAAATATGGACTCTTCTGGGTCTCTAGCCTGCCAGCCTTCAGCCTGGAGCTACACTATCTGCTTTATGGGGTCTCCAGCTTTGCTGACTGCAGGCTTTGGGACTTTTCAGCCTCGGTAATTAGACGAGCAATTCTGTATGCAAGTTGAGTATCCTTTACCTGAAATGCATGGGACCAGAAGTGTTTCAGGTTCAGGATTTGGGGTTTTTTTTTTTTTTAATATTTGCCTATACATAATGAGATATCATGGGAATGGCACCCAAGTCTCAACATGAAATTTATTTATGTATATACACTTTATATGCATAACCTGGAGGTCATTTTCTATTTTAATATTTTAAATAATTTTGTTCATGAAACACATTTTTGACTGCGTTTTGACTGTGACCCATCACATGAGGTCAGGTGTGGAACTTTCCGCTTGTGGTGTCGTATTGGTCCTCAAAAAGTTTCAGAGTTGGAAGCACTTCAGATTGAGACTTTTGGAATAGGAATGCTCAACATGTAATATGTATATTTCCCATTAGTCCCATTTCTTTGGGGAAAAAAAACTGACAAATACAGAAAAGTTGGCATAACATGAGATTGTAACAGTAAACATGACTGGAATGTAAAAACTCCAAAGGCGCCAGGTACAATGACTCATGCTTGCAATCCCAGCAGTTTGGGAGGTTGATGTGGGAGGATGACTTAAGGCTAGAATTTGGAGACCAGCCTGGGCAACACAGCAAAATCCTGTCTCTACAAAATAACAATAATAATAATAATAATAACAATTAATTACCTGGGCATGGTGGCATGAGTAGTCCCAGCTACTCAGGAGGTTGAAGTAGGAGTATTGCTTGAGCCCAGGACTTCAAGTTTTCAGTAAGCTATGATTGGGTCACCACACTCCTGGGTGACAGAATGAGACATATTAAACCAGTCAATATTCATTTTAGATATAATAATTGTTATTATTGACAAATCATACTTTTTCTGCTTATTTCATTGATGATCAATATACTCTTCTGAGGACTTTACAGGTATCCATTTATTTATTCTTGATGGCCCCTTTAAAAGGGAGGCACTAACATTATCCTTAATTTATAGAGGGAGGAATGAAATATAGACAAGCAACCTGCCTAAACTCCCCAAGTTAATAAGTGGCAGAGTCCAGAGGAGTGGAACCCATCTCCAGAGCTTGCACTTCCTCACTGCCTTAGCAATGCTCTAATATTAGACTTAATTCTACAGGAATTTTCAAATATAGGGATATCTACCATCTTTGCCATTTTTAGAAATGTGATTCTGTTGGTATAATAGAGAATAAAGTAGAGAGTGGGAGTACAAAGTATGTGAAAAGCTAAGATGAAACGTAAGTGATAAGGACCTGGCTCAGATTAGCAGTGCTGGGAGTGGGCAGTGGGTGATGACCCATGCACGTTTTCAGAACGGCATCACCATGATTGGGTAACTAATCAGATGTGGAGGATAAGAGAAAAGAGGTAAAACCCAGTGTGATTAAGAATTGGTGAGTGATTACCCGAACTAGGAAGCATATTGAGGGGAGGGGAGAAGGCAGCTAGTGCAGATTTTGGAATTGAAATTGAGTCACCCATAAGACAGAAATTTGAATCTAAATTCAGAAGAGAGGTCAGCATTAGAGAAATAAAGTTGGGAGTTGTATTAATTTCCTATGGCTACCATGATAAATTATTCCAAACAGGCTTAAAACAACAGACATTTATTCTCTCATAGTGCTAGAAGCTGGAAGCCAGAAATCAAGGTGTTGATGGAGCTCTGCTCCCCACAGAGGTTCTAGAGAAGACTCTTTCAGCTTCTGGTGATTACCACTTTTCCTTGGTGTTTTTGGCTTGTGGCCACAACCCTGCAGTCTCTGTCTCCATCTTTGTATATCTTCTTCTATGTTGTGCTGAATCTCTTCCCACCAGTATCACAAGGACACTTGTGATAACATTTAGGTCCCACCCAGATAATATAGGATAACCCCTTCATCAAATATTCTTAATTTAATCACATCTGGGAAGACTCTTTTTACACATAAGATAAAATCATAGGTTCCAGAAATTAGGACCTGATATATTTGGATTGCCATTTTTCAGCCTACTGCAGAAGTTATCAGAATATGAGTGATTCGTAAGGAAGGAGAAAAATCCCCAAGGGTGAGAGATGGTAGGAAGTCACCTTGTTGTAGGGGTAGAAATCTCTGAGCTGAGATCCCACTTGGTCACTGCTTGTGTGTCCCTAACCAAATGGCCTCAGCAGTGTAGACCTCATTTCTCACATTGTCAAATGATGGAGCTTGACTGCCTGATTTTCCTCTTGAGTAGAAAACCTCAAGCGTGTTTTTCCTCTAAATAAGTGTGCACAGCCACTTGGAGGCTATGTCTGTTAAAATAATATTATTTTACTTAAATAGCAATATTAAAACAAAAAGATACATTCAAGGCAAAACTGTCCATAAACCTGTCGTTTAACCAAATCAATATTTTCTTTGTAGGGCATTTTCTAGTCATTGAAAAAACAGACACTTATTTTTTACATATTGGCCACAATTTCATAAATAGAATTGTATAATTTGCATTTTAATTTAAACCGTTGCCAAGATTGCCTTTCCACTTTGCTACAACCCATTTTTTAAAATCTCCCCGCTCCCTACCCTGACCAAGCTGACTCATTGTATAGCTGAAGGAGATGCATTCTATGCATCCCCCTAGAGTTGTGCACTGGCAGCCAGCATGACAATGGGAATCCATCTTCTAAAATGATGTACAGTTTCCGCCCATAGGAATACACCCAACAATATCAACACCATACAACTTTCATTAAGGTTCTTTTCAGCTCTACATTTAGATTCTAGTTCCTACTAAGGTGACAATAGATTCTAATGCAGAGACTTAAAGAAACTTCTCATAAAGCTTTTATGTTAGGTAAAGCTTGAAACAATACTTTTGAGAGTTAAAATAAGTCCCGTATTGAACTTGCTCAACTTTTCACTTAGGCGATATCTCAACTATTGCTGCCCGAAGGATTAGATCCCATTCAAACATATCTACTTCAAGCTGTATTGACATCATTTTCCATGACACACAATCACTGCTACGATTCAGCTCTAGCACCAGTCATTCTCTACTCTGCGTAGAAGTGCTGAAAATAAGGCAAGACTGCCCCAGTTTTCTGTAATAAATAGCAATCTGAATGTAACTGGAAAACTTCAGAAACATTCTTAGAAATCTATTTATTCTATTTAGTCTTCGGTTTTTTTTTTTTTTTTCAAGCATACTCTCTCCTTAAATAACCTCGTGATTCATGGGCACATGCTTGCATTCACACATTCCTCTCTCTCTCACGCACGCATAGATTGGTGGAACTATCAAAGTGCTATAATCAATTTTTGTTCAATCTATACTAAAATTTTAAATGGTACCAAAGAACATGAAACTAAAAGAATCAATCATCCTTTATCATCTCTGTTCAGTATGAAGTAATGTGAAATGGTCATTCTTGTTTCTTTCCAGTGGAGTAGAAAACAAATTATACTTGCCACCTGAAATCTAGAACATTGAACACCTGCTTGGAGGCGTGAGGTGTCTTCTGTGCAGGGATTTAATGAAATTAATTTAATGATATTAAAGGTGTTACAGTTCACAGACATGTGCATGTCCAGTTTAAAATGCTGTGTACAGCTCAGCACTCATAATGCTGAACAGAGTTAAACCTGTGCTTTGGGTCTCGTCTGCAATTAGCTGCTATTCTGCCTCTTCATTCACTCTGGAGGAAGCTTCCCGGGTAGGTTTGGCTTTGGGCAAGTTACCTAACTTCTCGGTGTCTCAATTCTTTCCTCTGTTGATGAGAATTGGGCTAACAGCACCTTCCTTAAATAGATGTTGAGAGGATAAGTCAAATGATGCATGTGAAACACAAGATAGTGCCTGAAGCATAGTAAGTGCTCAATAAATGTTTGCTACGCTATCCAACTCCTCATTTGGTAGAATGGTTTAGTCATTCATCTTAATCATCCCACTTTACCAGGGTTTCCATTTGGACAATTTGCAGAGTTTCCATCAGACTCATTCATTTGACTTAGTTTTCAGATCTGATTACAGCTGCCCTGCTTCACCATGTAGTAGCAATGTGAAAATTCTATGGTCACCCAGTGGGGTCATTTTGTAATACAAAAGTATTTGAGGAACTAGAAGTCCAGTTATACCCCCAGAGACTGTTGGTAAAGCTGGCTTGCCAATCCTGTGCTACACATGAAACCCTGAAGATCAGGAGGGCCCAGATACGGAAACTGTAGTAGGTGCAAGTCTCCCAGTGAGTTCGGTGAAACCTATTGCATCTGAACCTCTAGACTGGCCTGTGATTGAAATGGCTGGGCACCATGCTGTCTGCCAGATGCCCAAGGGATACTCTGATCTTTTGGTTTTCATTTTCTATTTATCTGTTATTGAATATTTTTGGACACTGTGATGCCAACATAGCAGATCTCAGTGGTAGCTTCCCTTTCTGTTACAAAAAAGATCTGGCTGGGCGCGGTGGCTCACGCCTTTAATCTCAGCACTTTAGGAGGCCAAGGTGGGTAGATCACGAGGTCAGGAAATCGAGACCATCCTGGCTAACACGGTGAAACCCCCTCTCTACTAAAAATACCAAAAAAAAATTAGCCAGGTATGGTGGCGGGCGCCTGTGGTCCCAGCTACTCGGGAGGCTGAGGCAGGAGAATGGCCTGAACCTGGGAGGCGGAGCTTGCAGTGAGCCGAGATCGCACCACTACACTCCAGCCTGGGCGACAGAGCGAGACTCCGTCTCAAAAAAAAAAAAAAAAAAAAATCAAAGGACATTAGAGCTGTGAAAAATATCTTACTTTAAAACAACATAGGCAATAACTGTTTGTGAAAATAGTTTTTATCATCTAGAACTCAGTGCTAGTTAAGTCTTTAAGTCTTTACATGCAATTATTTATTTTACCCACTTATAAAACTGAGACCTGGAAAGGTAAAATATTTTTCATCCAGGAGTACTCCTAATTACCCAACTCTGGGCCATTCTTTGAGGACTTGCTTAGATGACTGTCTATCTACATTAATTTTGGCTCCATTACTGCTCAAATTCACATGTCATCCGTGCAAATGGCCAATCTTTACCAAATCGTAATCAGAGCTTACATTATATAATGCTCTACAGTTTTGGTATGTCATCTAAATTATTCTTCACAGAATACTATAATACACCTATGTTGTGTATTACAAGATGGGGGATTATAGTTATATGTATATTAAGACGAGACATTCAAATCAAGAAAGTAGTTTATCTACCAGTGGTTCCATAGCTGGTGAATGGTATAGTTGAGTCTTGCATCCAGGCCTCGGATTCCTTATTACGTGTTCCCCCCTGGGTGGAAGAATATTTCCCTGGATGTAAGGAATAGCCTGCCACAGGGATTTATCTTAATTAGCATAGAACTAGACCACCTGGGAATGGAACACATGTTGGGATCTTGTGGTAAAGTCAGTGATGCCAGGAATAAAGACAGGGTTTAGATAGATACATTTATTCATTAAATAGAAGATTTAACTCCTTACCAATATTGTGAAGACTCAGGCCTGCTTATACAAAAATTTGGTAAGAAAAAGGTATTTAATCGTGTTTTCTGGACTCCTACCATATTTCCCCATATCAGTTCATGCACATATAAAAAAAAATTTGAATCTAACTCAATTACAACAGCTCCCCACACCAAAAAAATATTTTAAATTCTAAGAATTTCATCCTTACCTGTCCTGCAGTATTGCTGTTTTTCCAGAAGCCAAATTACAAGCTGTAAAAGAGGAAAGCTTTTTATGAGGACAGCTAAATAGTGATAGAGTCATTTCCTCAAAAGACACTTATCTTTTAATAATAATGCCATAAAGATAGATTAAAAGCAGTTGTTTGTTGGGGTATTAAGTTCCAGTACAGAATTAAATTGACTCTGTCTAAAAAATTCACAGCCCCACCTTTGGTGTTAACATATCTTTACAGATTCAACTTTATAAAGATGTATTAATTGTGATTAGTTGCTACAATCTACATAATATTCTTGCCTATATCATAGAAATTTGTTTTGTAAATTTAAAAAGCTGTTTGTTCTTTCATATTTTAATTATATTGGTTAGTTAAACCAGCTGTAAGTGAAAAGAGGTAATGGCTGAGGATTTTGCACTGACACCAACTGTTTTGTAGTTGCAAACTAGAAACAGCCTGGTCTGACAGGGGTGGAACTGGCCACCTGGGAAAAAGTGGGAAACTGAGGATGGCTGAGGGCCTTCCTTCCTCCTTGCCGCCCTCAAACAACACCTTTATTTAGAACAACTTCAGTTCATATCCACAAGACCACTCTCAGAGATCTGTTCTACTCACTGGATTGTGTACTCAGTCCCATGAAAATATCCTTGGAGTCTCATTTTGATTCCCAGGAGCCAAAGAAATGTGGCAAAGGATGGGAAGAAGAGAAGATGAGGACAAAAACTCCAGTATCACTCAGTTCTTCCAGTGATGACAATAGAGATGTATGTATATACATGTGTATGCATGTATGTTTGTGTTTGTGGGTCCATGTTTATATCTATGCATTTGATAGTTATTTTATTTATTTATTTATTTAGTTAGTTAGTTAGTTAGTTAGTTAGACAGAGTCTCACTCTGTCACCCAGGCTGGAGTGCAGTGGCACAATTTTGGGTCACTGCAACCTCCACCTCCTGGGTTCAAGTAGTTCTTGTGCCTCAGCCTCCTAAGTGGCTGGGATTACAGCGTGTGCCATCATGACCAGCCAATTTTTCTGTTTTCAGTAGAGATGGGGTTTTACCATGTTGGCCAGGCTGTTCTCAAACTCCTGACCTCAGGTGATCTGCCCACCTCTGCCTCCCAAAGTGCTGGGATTACAGATGTGAGCCACTGTGCCGGCCTTATTTTAAAGAAAAAACTCAGCACACAAAGCACCTCTTGGTTTACAAAACCATTGATCTGTTCTCTATAATATGCATGTATGTACATGTATGTCAAGGAGGGGATGTTACCCTCAAGATACAATGTACTCTACTTGAGCAGATATATACTATACTCCTAACCTAAGGATGGCAATTCAAAATCCTAAACCAATTTTTAAACTCTTCCTAGACTGAGCTGCTTTTTATTATATAGGGCTTCATAGTTTGGATGTTTGTCCCCCTTGCCAAATCTCATGTTGAAATGTGATCCCCTACTTGGAAGGTGGGGGCTAGTGGGGGGTGTTTGGGTCACGGAGGTGGATCCCTCATGAATAGCTTGGTGCCCTCCTTGTGGTAATGAGTGAGTCCTTGCTCTATTTCACTGATGCGAGAGCTGATTGGTTGAAAGAGCCTGGCACCTCCTCCCCCTCTCTTGTTTCCCTCTCTTGCCATATGACACATCTGCTCCCCCTTTGCCTTCCACCATGATTGTCAGCTTCCTGAGGCCTCACCAGAACAGGTGCTGGTGCCACGCTTCCTGTGCAGCCTGCAGAACCATGAGCCAAATAAACCTCTTTTCTTTATAAATTACTCAGTCCCAGATGTTCCTTTGTATCCATATAAAGTGGACTAACACACGGCTCCTTTATCAAAATGCCATTGCATGGTTACCACTCATGACAATACTGAGTTCCCTAATTGGCAGGTTTCCAGTCTGGGCTCATGAAGATGGATCTTAAAGAGAAAAGCCAAAGGTTGACATCTTTCAAATTTAAAAAGGGATAGTCTCCCAACACCAGTAATAATCAATAACAACTGACCAAGGGTCTATCTTGTGCTGGGCAGCATGTGAGGACCTTTATACAAATCATCTAGAATCCTTAAGACCATCCTGCAAGGTAGGAGTTATTCACCTATTCAATGGATAAATAAGAAATTGGATGGTTGACTGAGCTGTCCAGGGTCACACAGAAAAAGCCAAGAAAGCAAACTGGGATATGTCCAGGGCCAAAGCCCATGCCACTTCACTTGGGCAGGACTGCTTGCTCTTACAAATGTCTCTTGGGGATACTTTTCTCCCACTTATTATTATTTATTCTGAACTTCAGAAAAAATATATGGCAATTGTAGAAAATTTAGAAGATATGGATTAACCAGGATATAAAAAGAGAAAGAAATATTATTACCCTAATTACCAATAAATTACCACCATTAACATATTGAAGTGTATTATTTCAGATTTTTATTACCTGTATATCTATACAGTGGTACATAGATAACTATATCATAACTATTTTATAGGTACTATATCTATCTATTTTATATGTCTATATATCTATCCAAGTAGATTATAAGTATTAGTCTGTTCTTGCATTGCTATAAAGAAATACCCGAGACTGGGTAATTCTGCAAAGAGATTTAATTGGCTCGCGGCTCCACAGGCTGTACAGGAAACACAATGCTGGTGTATTCTTGGCTTCTGGGGAGGCCTCAGGAAACTTACAATCATTGCAGAAGGCAAATGGGGAGCAGGCATGTCACACAGCCTGAGCAGTAGCAAGAGAACGAGGTACCACACAATTTTAAACAGCCAAATCTCGCAATGAATTACTCACTATCATAAGGACAGCACCAAGGGATGGTGCTAAACCATTTATGAAAAATTCACCTCCATGATCCAATCACCTCCAAGCAGGCCCCATCTCCAATACTAGGAATTACAATTCAACATGAGATTTGGGTGGGGACACGCATCCAAACTATATGGCTATATTTTGTGCCATCTGATCTCTTTTAACTGTCAAATATTCCATCTAGGTATGTGTTTTTTTAACAAGAAATAAAATGATTATAAATACTGCATTTTCCTTTTTTTTTCTTTTTCTACCCAGTACATTCTGAACTTAGCATATTCTTATACATCATTTTTGTTACAGCAATTTGGTGAAAACACATCAGTCCACATCTGTTTGTGTGACCACAATGTGCAAGGTGCCATCGATTCAGGGGCCTCATGAACATATAACAGAGCTGCACAGGACCAACTTGTGTAGCTGCAACACAATGCACTTTACCAATCTCCTGTTGTTGGACATTTAAGCAGCTCCCAATTTATTTATTATTATTAACAATATTGCAATAAGTATCACTATATATTTAATATATAATCTTGTACATTAATAGAATTATTTTAAATATTTCTTTAGAATAAAACTTTAGAGGCATAATTACTCAGCCAAATACTCTTCAACATATACTTAAGATTTGGGGAACACGTTACCAAATTGCAATATGATTTTGCTATTCAGTAATATTTTATCAGTTTACTCCCTTACAGGTCAATGTGAATAAAGCTGTTTTCCAGGATACAATGGCTGAGTAGAATAACAGATTTGTAGCTATTCAGTCCCCATATCCATGCCAATTCAGGGAATATCATTAGCCTTTGAAGTTCAAAGAAACAACACCACCACAAAAGTATATCGTATTTCTTTGATTGTTAGGCTGACCATTTTTCATATACGTGTAAGTATATTCATGAACATATTTTAGTGTGTGCATGTGTGTGTGAATTGCCCAACACCTATTTTAAGTGGGTAAACTCTCAAAAATCAATTCAAAATTACATATTCATCACCTATATGAGAATAGTACCTCTTATTAACTAGTACCTCATTCAACCAAATTTCACTGAGTGCTTACTAGGACTGACATTCATGCCAGCACACTGATTGTCTATAGCCTTCTGATTGTTTGCTGCCCATGCTGAACTGGTAGTTAAATATTTTAAATATCACCCTGGTATTTACTATCTGCTAAAGTTCCATTCTGACATTGGAAATTTAGCAGTGAACAAAAACTCAAATCTCTGTATTTATGACACTTACATTCTGACCTAAAGATACATGTATAAAATATATAGTATCTCTGGAGAGTATACCAAAGGTAAAATAAGGCTTAAGCTCCTTTCAGCTCACATAGGGACACAGCACATAAAATATGCAACAATTATAAGAAAAGATTATACTCAGCTTTAGGACATATTCATTTCATTGTAAGGCTATGAATACATTGATCAATCTTAGCAGAACCCTGCCCAGATCTGCCATACTTCCCATTTCTCCTATTCTCTACCTGTGGGCTGAAACACTGCATTTTCTTTCCTTGGAAGCAAGTCTTTCCCAGTAAGATTTTGGACAGCATATTATGCCACCCCCAGGCCTGCTGGCGGCGGAGGAGGACAGAGCATCTCCAATCTGCTCTTTTCTTTCAGGCATTCTAATTGGAAGTCCTGCCTGGAACACATGGTCAGAGCGAGGAGCCAAGAGCAGAACAAAGGACAACCGCTCACACGCATTTCTTCTCAATCTGGTCTAGGCTTTCCGGCTCAGCAGGGAGGTCAGTGCTGCAAAATACTAAATGGTGAAGGGTCAGCAGGTGGTGAGTGGCCACATCCCTGACAAGCCCTGGACATGAGAGAAGAAAGATTGGCTAGATTTTTAAAGGAACTAAAATGGAGACTGGAAAATTAAGATAAAATGGAAGAGGGAAAATTAGTGGGAAATTCACTATTCTAGACTTTCCTGCCTATTGCCCTTCTAGGATTTAAAACTGCTGAGAGAAGCTAAGGCTTTTCTTTCCAAAAAAAAAAAAAAAAACCAAAAAAACCTGTTAAGGAGATATACTCCTGACATTGTGAAAAAAATATCGAGGTGGAAGTAGCTAGATTTGGATTTTAAGCCAAGCTCTAAAATAAACTTATCTTGTGATCTTGAGGCTATATCGTTGCTTCCAAGGGCCTCAGTTTTACTTAGTGTGAAACGGACTATGACCAGTGGATTGTATCAAGAGCTCTTTCTTAGTCTGTTGTCTAAGGACCTCTCTCACCAACCCTGTGAAATCTAAAAAATTAAAATTTAAATTAAAAAAATGGCATGTGAAATAACGTATGAAAATACAGTTTTCTTAGAATAGAAGGCTTTCCTCAGATTTGCATAGGGCCCCCGAAGGTGAGAAAGGAGACACTGGATTGATGAACCCTGTGATTCTTTATAATTCTTAGAGAATAGGGTTTCATACTGCCATGTGGGTCCGTATTGGGAAATCAGAATTCTCCCAAGGAAGCTGTCTATATCAGACACAGTCTCTAGCCAATAGAACTTTTCCCCAGTACCCAATCCACTGTACCTCCAGCAAGAGGAGGACTTTGCTAAGAAGTGAAGCTTGAAGTGTTGAAAATCTGGGCTGCCAACCCTTTCCTGCCCCGAAAACTCACTGTCCAGCCTTCTTGCCAGCCTTCACCTTTTCCATTCCTCCTGGCCACTGGAGAAGTACAAATCCCACTCATCATCATAGACAAGTCACCTGCTGACTCTTTCATGGCCAGAACGACAGAAGTCAGTGAGAAATAATGTATGATCTGATCTAGGAATGTCTTTATCTAATTGTTCAAGAATAAAAACAGTCAAATATCTCTCCTACAGATAATCCACATGTCAAAGACTGATAGATGGGAGTAGAAATAGAAGTCTACATGCAAATGTTTCATGAAGCTTTTTCCAAGGCAGCTGATCCTCAGATGTTTTACTCGACATTGCCTTAAAACTCCTGGTTCTCACCAGACTTTTCTTTTTACCACCCCTATTTGAAGCACATGTTCGTGGACATGCACACACACACTCTACATATGATTACTTTTTTAAAAAGTAAAGTAAATATTAAAAAGACAGAGGGAACAAGAGTACATATCAGAAATTCTGGAGACTAGTTTTGTTTGTTTGTTTGTTTGTTTGTTTTGACAGAGTCTTGCTCTGTCACCTAGGCCAGAGTACAGTGGCACAATCTCAGCTCACTGCAACCTCTACCTCCCAGGTTCAAGAGATTCTCCTGCCTCAGCCTCCCAAGTAGCTGGGACTACAGGTGTGCACCACCATGCCTGGCTAATTTTTTTTTTCTTTCTTTCTTTTCTCTTTTTTGGTACTTTTACTAGAGACCTGGTTTCTCCATGTTGCCCAGGCTGGTCTCAAACTCCTGACCTCAAGTGATCGCCTACCTCATCCTCCCAAAGTGCTGAGATTACAGGCATAAGCCACCACACACAGTTCCTTTTTTTTTTTTTTTTTTTTTTTTTTTGCATACAGAATTTTGAAAATGGGATCAAATAAAAAGGAAGAAAAGGAAACAAAGAAGAGGAGGAAATGGAATCCTCTAAAAGTTCTGTCATATGCACTTCACAAGAAAACACTTTAATTGAGAATCTTAAAAGTAATAAATATCCTCACATCAGTGCAGGTCAACTTTTACCAAAAAGGTGTCAATCAGGGACTAAGTTACAATTTTTTAAGTGGTTAGAGCTGTTTAGATTTCAGAATTGTGGCTAATCTACTGTGGGTTCCCAGTCACTGTCTCTTTGTTTTATTTTATTATTGATTAGGATCTTAACCAAGATATGAGATAATAATCATCAATAAGCTACAGACAATGCAGAAACTAAAAACACTGCATGACCAGAACATTGTATAAATTCCTCGTCATTCACAATGGAAACTTAAAATGTTTCTGTTTTAATGTGAAATTTAGGAGGGAGGACAAATTTGTTGCCTGTCTGATATCCACTCTTCCATTCCTTTTCCGGTTAACATTCCTTCCCTTCCTCTTTCATTCTTCACGTTGGTCATTATTTTCGCAGGGAAGTCTTCCTTGCCCGTCCTAACTAGTCCAACTTGCCTTACTAAAGCTTTTCGTGGTCATGGTATCATGTATGTTTCCTACACTAAAAATACATAATTATTTGCATGATATTTTAAAAATAATATCTTACTCCACACTAGACTGTAAGTTCCCTGAGGCAGAGACTGATTCTTATTTTTCTCACTATGATTTCTCCAGCAATTAGCAAAGCGTTAGGCATACAGTGGGTACCTGGTAATACAAATTGATGGGATGGGTTGATGGATGGATAATTGATTTACTATCAGAGAGGTTATTAGTGTCAGACTTAGGCTAAAGTGAAAATCAGGCTATGTCTCATTTTACATAGAGATAAGAGCAAATACATATGGGTGAGAGATTCCAAGACATTATTTACAGTAGCTACATCCAGTGCCACAGTTCAGGTCTCCAGGTGTGCTTACAATAAGTGGAATAATTTGGAAATCTCAGTTTCCATTTTGAACATTAGGAACTCTGAAAAAGAAGATAATCCGAAAATGTACTAAACCTTGAAATAAAAACAAGATTAATCCAGACAGATCCTCTTTAATCTTGGGCATATTCTCTTTTTTTTTCTTTTTGGGGAAAATTGTAGGAAAACTGAGCTTGGGAAAGATTTTTTGGCAAGTGATGGGTGAACTGGGTGAAGTCGTATCTCAAATGAGCCTCTTCAACAGCTTTAAAAAGTGGCCATTGAAAAAAAAAAAGAACAGAAAACCTTTTCTGCAAAGGGATTTTCTATTCTTCCTCTCCTGGCCAATATCTCAAAAATAATTAAATGCATGCAAATCAGTAAAGGAAACCAAAGAACTTGTAACTAATAGGAGTCATCCTAAGTGTATGAACAAAAAGAAACAGAGAAGAGGAGGGGATGGAATCCATTAAACTCTCCAAGTATCTAAGAGCTGCCAGCAACAGCAAAAATGAAAATTAAAACCTTACCTTTTTGAAGTTCATCCATTACTAATTGAAAGGTAAGAAGTCTGATTCTCTATGCCTTAGGAAATAAAGACTTAACAGATGTCTTTATTGAAGACGCTGCTGTTCTAAGGGAAAAGAAGATGGATAACTCTTCCTAAGCCCTTTTGTCATGTCATATCCAAGTCCTGTCACCTAAACCTGATACACAATTAAACAATTGGCTGGGGTGTTGTCTTGACAGATTATTTGCCAGGCTGGAAATGAAGAGATATTTGCAGCACTATTCACCTCTCTTTCTGGAAATGTTCCTAATGAGCAACATTACCAGCAGGAATTATTCTTGTGTTTGCGAACATCTCTCTAAATGGAATGGGGAAAGTCAACTTGAAAGCTAAACTACACAAATTAAAGGAATAAATAAGTATGCTAAAAGAAAAGAATGGCACAAAAGAGGGAGATTAAATGGCTCTGTCTTTCGTCTGAAAAATACTTCAAATTAATCAGATCACTATAAAGTCCATTAAAGATGAATATTTTTATTAATAATATTCTAATTTGTTCATTTAGATATTTTAATGAATTTTACTTTGCACCCATGTTTTAAACCTTTTGTTCAAAGCAACCATCTTTAAAAGTTCGTTATTGCTTTGATGTGATAAAGGACTTCATCAACACGTGTTAATGAGGCTTAAGGCCTGAAAGAAATCATGTTTGCTTCCGCACATACCTCCAACTTCAGCAGATGCGAGAGCGTCATATGATAATTTCTACTTCATTCTATGTCAAAACATGTGCATGGTATGGAATCAGCAATTATTCTCAAATGAGCATTTAAGCATTTTTATCACTATAAGAAAGAAATGCCAAGCAAGACTTTGTACATGTACTGGTGCATGGGCATGCACAAGTGTATCCATATCTATACATTTTCATATATATAAAAGTGTGAGACATTTATGTGTGTGTGTGCATGTTCATATACATATATACACATCTTCATATATATGTATCTATGACATGCATTTGTACATCTAGAATATTATGCAAACATGGTTGTATAAATGTGTCCATATGTGTTTATATATGTAGTCTTGTCTCAGTTATTACAATTAAGACCATGTCTGCCATTTAACTTTTCTTTCTTCTCACAAGCAAAAGGGGAGAAATCAGAGAAAGGACTACCTAAATACCACATACATAGTTTTATAACTTTATTATACATATGCTTCATCTGGACGACTTGTGAAATTTACTAATTTCTGAGACATAAGATTCTGCATTGCAACAACTCCCCCAATGGTGCTAATGCCTGGTAACACACTGTAAACACACTGACCTTGTGGCCAAGCCAATTTTAGACAAAATTACCATCAGGGATGTTTGCCTCTAAGAAAAGGTCAGCAAACTCCAGTCTACTGCATATTTTCATTCACCCTGAGAGCTGAGAATGATTTTTACATTTTCAAATGGTTGAAAAAAGTCAAAGAAATAATATTTTATGACATGTGAAGACTATACGAAATGCAAGCATCCATCAATAAAGTTTTATTAGAATACAGCCACATTTGTTCTTTCATGTCTCATCTATGGAAGCTTTCTGGCAACAACACTAGAGGTGATTTTCTGGCTACAACACTAGTCGTAACAGAGACAATATGCCCCACAAAGCCTGAAGTATTTGCTCTCTGACCATTAACAGAAAAAAGTTTTCCAACCCTGTCCTAGAGTCGCTTCCCTATTCTGTCAGTGGTCTTTACGCCCACATAGGGCATACTGTTCTGCCTCTTCCAGCCTCCCCATGTTCTTAAAGAAGGAACTGACAATATACACTCTTCATCTTCAGGAATTTTCTCATTGTATGTCTTAGCTCTTATCATAAATTTAAATATTATTTCCACTATTAAAAAAAATAAAGTAAAGCTCAATGAAGAGATGAGAGAAAACAGAGATTCTCCACTGGTATCCTTGAAATAATACCATAACAGAATGAATGGCTTGATAGCACAGAGACCTCCTCCTTCCCAGAGTTACCCAAGGAAAGTTAGGGACTCCAGAAAGTCAGGAGGATGGTAGAGAAAAAAAAAAATCAAGATTTTTTGAAATATTGACTTCAAAGTTTAGTCTAAACTCAAAATCAATGATTTATTGATTTATATTTTCTACTTTGCCTAGCTAGAAGTCTATAGAGATATATTCCCCTGTGCCTTCTACCCACAAAATGCATCCAAAAACCAACTTCTCAGTCCAATACAGAAACAATACCTGTATAAAAACAAATGACATTTGAGGACCCTGAATCCTTCTTTTGCAGCAGTGATCATAATGGCAATCACAGTGACACTTCTGTGATTATCTCTTTAATATCTACTTCTTTCCAGGTTTTCTCATCTTGGGTCCTCATCTGAACCACAAAACTCCCAAAATGCACTGAGAATTATTTTCTCAATTATCTCAAGAGATGTGACTCTATGCAACTGTGGGAGCTAATGATTCTGCTGATGTGAGTCTGTTATTCGTTTAACTGAAGCCTGCAAGACAGGCAATTAGCTGGAAAGGCAGGCTTGAGGTGGGGAAGCAAGGGCAAGTTAGAATCAATCACAAGACTGACCTGGAATTCACACTGGTCTTTGATCATTTCCAAAGCTCAAACCTTGAAGACAGAGATGCCTGCTATGGCCCATGCAGCCATATAGCGTTCTTTGCTTAGAAGAACCTCATGCTTATTTTAATGCTCTGCTATTTCCATTTTAAAATTTTAAATAACTTTTTAATAAAATAGACCTCATTTTCATTTTACGCTGGGCTCCACAAATGATGTAACCAACCATGCCTGCTGGAGAAACTGGTGCTCCTCATCATACACTTGGCTTAGGAGCTGGCAGAGTAGAAGCAGAAAATCCAACACCACCTGCAAACACTGAGGACCCAACTATCACCCGACACCCACAAGAGAAGCCAGCAGGTAAACATGTGCGAGCTCCAGTGTGGTCTCATGCCTAGCAGTGACCTCCTCACAGAAAAGAATTATGTCTGCTCCTTTACTTCCACTTTCCAAATCCACGCCCCCCACCCACAAACACACACACAAAACTTCTTCCGTGGCCCACAGTAACAGGGAACAGGGAACGCTACAGAGAACACTACAGAGAAAAGAATTCTGGGAAATGCAATTCAAGCTCAGTGATGTAAATCTGCTGCAAACCCACCATTCAAGCAAAGCCTTTGTGTGGACAAACCATTTCAGACAAATCCAGTGGGAGGCAGTAAGTGGAAAGGACAAAAAAAAAAAAAAAAAATTGGATTCAAAGCTCAGATCCACCACTTATTGACTAAAACTCTAAACAAGTCGATCTCCCTGAGGTTCAGGTAACTCACCTCTAAAGTAAATATTACAATACCTACTTGAAGAATCATTGTGAGAATTAGGTAAAATATTTTTAACATACTTAAAACTGTTCCAGGAAATGCTGTTCAAGCTTAAGAAAAAAATTCTGCATTCATAGGTAAAACGTATAGACAAATAATCAATCTGAAGAATGGTTTATGGGACTCAGTTGAGAGGATTAGAGCCCTTTTTAATCCTATTGCAGTCACCACTAATGGAATCTGCCCAAATCTCCCCGGAATACCCCAAATGACAGAAAAAAGTAAATGTGTTCCTCCAGCAACTTCTTGCAAAACTCCATTAAGTCTTATTTTATCTTGAAAAATCCATGTGACTCTTATATTCTGTTATAGAATTGTATTTGTTTTAATGTAAAAATTACATGTTACATTATTTAGCAATTAGTTACCAAATGCAAATATTTTAAGGATGTACTGATGAACAAAGAAGCAATGATCCCATCTACCTCGAAAATGAAAAGCACAGAGGTTCTAGAACAGGGAATTCTGCAGTCACAACTCCAGCTCTCAGTAGAGTCAAGGCTAAAGCCAATGTGATTATGCAAATGAGCTACTTTGACCATAAAACCCTCAACAAGTACGTAGGCCTCCTGCAAGAAGCCCTCTCAGAACCAGTGAATCCCGCCCTTTTAGTTTCACAGCACTTTTTACCTAGGCTTCCTTCAACATAATTCATGGGCTAATCACCACCCTCCCAAAGCCCAGATTCTGCAGCCCTGGCAGGCTAGGACAGTATTTTAAATGTAAAATAAATTACTCATAGAAAGCATGCTCAATAAATACGTGTTAATCACCAGATGATTACTCTTCTCACCATGAATAATTGAGAAAAGCAAAAATTACCCCAAACGAAAACTAAACTAAACAACATTTCAAATCTAAGGACTGAAAGGGTGATTAAAAGCCATTGCATTATGAGACAGTATGTTTCTAGTGTAAAAAAATATAGTTTGCCAAGCATTCCAGGTTTATTTTGATTCAAAACGGGATTAGACAGTTAAAAAAATATACGATTTTTTGTTCTTTACGATTTTGATCATCCCCAGGGGGTAGAAACTGTTCTGGTGTCATCTTTCCATCTTTATTCAGTGAGTTTTATCAATATGACTCAGACAGAAAATGTCCTCTAAGAGTTGGATTTACTTTGGTCTAAAAAGAGAAAATCTGTGAGACTGTGACAGTGTTGCTAAATCAAGAAAGATTTTTTTTTCCTTTCTTTTAATTAACAATAAGTGATTATATGTGTATTTTTAGTGTACTTTTTCCCAGCTGAACACCAGTCATAAACCTTGACAACCCCTGATTTTGTTTTTTGTACTAATATTCTCAAGTCCATAGATTTTAGTAAAATTACCAACAACTTTTCTTGATTCTGTGATATTCGGTGATCACTGTATGTACAGATTGAGTTCCACAGTGGCAAATAAGTATGAATAAATATTTTAGATACCTTAATAGGCTTCTTTGTATTGTTTTTTTTTTCTTAATAAGAGAACATTCTTGCCACATTGGTCAACTGCAGCTACCAAAAGTGGTTTTAGATGGTTTCCCCAACATGGAATTTGAATAACTTCACAATCAACTCCCCTGATGCACTGTTCACTCTATCTTCAATGTCCTTACTCTATTTCTGAATATTCAAGGGTTGCTGCCTTTCGTTTCTCAGCTTACACACTGCCACCTCCATGAGGTCTTTCCAGATATCCCCTTCACTGTAATTGAGCCATAGACAGTAGTTAGCATTATTAATACTATTACTGTTACCGATGTGTACCTCTAGCTTGACTGCCCTAAAACAGAATTCCAAAATACTAGCCCACGTACTTGGGGCCTTCCCACTGTCTTTCTCTGCATGCCCCTCTTGCACCATCACCTGCCACACATTTTGGACTCACTCCGACTTTGGTAGTGGGAATTGGAAAAGCAAAGTCTCAGAAGCCGTGGTACCACCGCCCTGATCAATAACCATAGCTCATTGCCACCTTTGATCATCATGTGAATTTCTTGCTCAAATTAGAGATTATAGCAATGAGCAATGCTTCCTAATTTCATTTTTCTCCCCCTTCTCAGGATCTTCGATATGTCACCATTTTCAGTTCCAGAACAGCCTAAAATCTAATTTTTGCCAGCTGATCAAATGGACTGTGAGGAGAAATCCATAAGTAAGACCCAGATGTCAGACTAATAAATCTTCAGAGAATTGTGTTTAAATTCCATTGAGATGATAAAAGTTTGCTAACTAGAATCCACATATAATTACAGCATATTTTTCATCACTAAAATTCCATTGTCATTAAGCCATTATCTGAAAGATTAGCCCATGATCACTTCATATGAAAACTACTAACTGAAAATGTAAGGAGGCATTTCAATTTATTTCATTAAAAATGTTACATCATTAGGTGTTATTGATGAGGTTAATCATGATAATAAATTAGACTTTATGAAACTTTATTTAAAGAATTTAGATTGTTTTCTACAACAAAACTTGTTTGAATAATCTCCTGTAATTACCAAAGAGGGCATTGACTGCTCATATTTTAAAGAGGAAAAAGGAACAAATTAGTTACATGATATACCATCCATGTTTTCAGGGAGGAAGAAAAACAGGAGACAGAACAAAAAGAAATTTGAACACAAAGTACTAGCTCTGAAATCCAAGTGTACAGACCTTACCCATTTTTATCTTTAACTTTTCCTCCACCTTCAGTGTGGCCCTTAACACAATGTAAATATAAAATTTGCTTTTTGATACAACTCACAACTAGTTTACTAAAAAATATTTCATCAGTGTAATTTTCTAGGTAACTTTTTAAACCTTTAGTTTATTTTTTTAACTTAAAAACCTTTAAAAAAGCATTAGTATAATTTCTTAAGCTGTGTTTGTAAATACAGTATATGAAACACGTAAACTTGGATCTCAGTGAATCCATTTCTTTTACCACATTTTAATCTCCTTGAAGATAAGAATATTTCATGTATCTCTTTATCCTGAAGAAACTGTATCACAAAGAGTCAGTGTTTAAAATCATTTATATATTCCCTAGTTTATTTTGAGAAGGCTTAGGATGGAATTCTAAATTGGTTACCAAACAACGCAAACATCTTTAAATACTTGGTCATGAATAAGCTCTATAGTATTGTTAATATCACTGATATAAAGATAAACTTTAGAATATATAATCTGAAAAAATTTTTTAAAATACCACCTTAGGAGCAGACTTTTATTATTATTATTTTTCCCTTTCTATTAATGCTGTCAATAAAAGTCTATTTACTTAAAGATTCCAAGTGGGAGACAATCAACTTTCAGATTTAGTGCTGCCAGTCTGAATATCTTCAATTCCTCACTGCTAGCCCCGCACATCAAAGGTGTTAAGAAATGTTCTTAATTAAAAATAAAGATTCACTGCATATTATATTATGTGCATGTGGGCAAAGACAAAAGTAATGATACGGGATTGTAAATTTATATTATTCCTGAAACAACTTGGTGTTTTCATTCTTCAACTTTAGCAAAGACCTGTACGTGAATCAGCTAACTGGTATTTGACTTGCAGTACAATTCAGAATCGTGACACTCATTGGCAGGTGCAGAAAGTATGGTAAGGACTATGTATATCGGAAATCAATGCCCCTTAAGAAAATAATACAGTAAGATATAAATCCAGATACTCTGCCAGCTGACTCAAGTTCACTTAAACTGAACCCTCCAATGAGGAACGCCTGATTGAACAATCAGGAGGAGGCTGCGAATTCTGTCCCCCGCTACCAAGTTGTAAAGGTATCCCACTTTACATGTTTTCAGAGGGTCACCTTTGATGGGAGAGGGAGAGAAGGAGAAAGAGGAGAGAGGATGATAATATAATGTCTTGCTTAGGGAAGAAAAAGAACTTCCTATAAACGTTGGAGGTAGAAAATCCTCCCTGTATAACAGGCATGGTTTCATAACATTCCTGAAACAGACAAACCATGAATTGCAATGAACATTTCATTCTTTCAGAATGCCGTAAGTACTAGAAGTTAATTTATGGACTCGCCTGAAATGCAGATGCTCAATCTGAGTCCTCTGACAGCCTCACCATTTTAAAAGCAAGTTGTATCCAGCGCTCTTGAAGATGGAGAGGCAGCCGAGAACCACCTTCCCTAATTGCCTGATGAAGACTTCTCTTGAGTTGAGACACCAGCTTACTGGTTATTGTGTCTAATGAGTAAATTTGCAAGCCTCCCACTTTAAATGAGTTGTGTGCATTTATTTTACACAAATGAAGAGGTTGGGTAAAAGATTTTCTAATTTAGCCTGATCTTTTACACATTTTTAGACAAAGCAGAGAAAAACAACTTTTAAAAACTGGCTGATGTATTTTAATGTTTTTGTTGTTGTTTTCTTTTTTGGGCAGGGAGATAAATAATAGGGCAGGGAGTTCTTTGTGAGGTTTTTCTGCCCGTTAACAATTATATAACAAAGATGTCCCAATCTGCATTTTATATCTGTATGTTATTGACATTCATACTCCTAGGACCTGTCTAGCTGTCGAAGACTGGCTTTTATTTTTTTCCTAGTATTTGGAGTCTCAAATGGACAATGACAGCAGTCCCAGCCTTACTGAAGCTCATCAAACTGCCTCATTCAAAGTGATGACTGAGTTGGATTAAATCCAAGGACTCAGCTACCAGTATTAACCCATCAAATGTTGCAGCTCCTCAGATGCTCTAATCATTAGGGTGGGATTAATAGGCACGCTCTGCCACAGCCTCAATGCCTAGGAAATCACGCCAGGAGAATGCAGACGTTTAAACAGGCCGAACTTTAATCACACCAGGCAAAAAATGACAGTTTGGAAATTAACTCAGGAGGATAAAGTTGGAAAGGAGATTAAAATAGTCTGGGTGTTTATCAACAGATTGTACAATATTAGCCAAGCAGAGTCCCCAAACTTCTAGTGAGAATCCCTGGGGTGAGTGCCTTCCATGTTCTTTCTTTGAAAATAAACAATGAAGGATTTGCATAGGCCCCCCAAAAAAGAAAGGCAGGTAAGTAGCTAGTGGGATTATAGGTAATAAACACACAAATTTCAGGGAGAAGAAACACATATCTAAAGACACAACTGTAAGGTTCTTCAACAGAATTTAAAATACTTTCTGCTCCAAGTCTGCACATGTCCAAATAAATCATGATGTACTTGAGCTATGCTGGGCTACTTCTTTTTTTTTTTTTTTTTTTTTTTCCCCTGGCTGTAATAAGCATGCTTGATTGTCAGGCCCTGCTGTTCTTAGGGCCAAATCAAAAATACAATATTAACTTCTTTCAAAGATGCAGTCACCAAAGCAATAGAAGAATGCAAATAAATCAATTCTGCATGCTTAAGCCCATCTCCCTTTCATGCAAGCCTGGTGATGGAGAGCGATTCTCTTTCCCCAACACTGCCTTATCATTTTGAGGTATGAAAAATAGATTGTGTCACCGTAATGAAGCACAGGAAAAGGGAGCTTGTTATAAGCTGATTACAGTTTAGATTGAAGGACTGGTTCTCATTAGCTATTTTAGATTGGACAGCATCCTTGAGCTGTAGTAATTACTGAAAGTAATTTTTGAAAGGGAGGGTGGGGCAGCTGGTGCAAGGAGAAATTCAAACAGTTGCATGGGGGTTGGGGAGAGGAGTGGGAAAAAAGACCCGCAGTCTGCCAGGTTATTACCCCAAATGCTAGGGCACAGTGAGGCAGCTGTGCTAGCCACTTTCTTGTCAGGCTATCCAGCAATGAGAGGAGAGTGCTTTGCATGAAGAAATGAGTACAGCATAAGAGGCCTATTGACGGTTCAAGTGGCAGGGTGACTCCCTGGAGTTAGGCCTTCGACATGCAGAAGCTTGGTTTTCATCCCACAATAAATGTGATGAAGGCAGGTTTCATTGCTATTTACGGAAGCAGACTTAAAAAGAAGACGCCAAGTGATAGTCAAGGTAAAATGACCGATGTTCTTGCTTCATTAAGGGGATTTGAGAGATTGACCATTTGCCTCATCACAAATAGGATGAAATACACAACCTTGCCAATCTCGGAGGTATGCTGAGCAAATCTCTGCATCTGTTGTGCCAAAGGCAAGTTTTTGATGCAGAATTTTCTTCAGCATAGGAGAGAAGCCTCAGGGAAGAAAGTGTGTAATTTGCTTGTTGACTTGGGGGAAACTGGGACAGCTGCTTTCTAGTTCTAGATCTGCCACTCACTAGACAGCCAGAGACCCTGCATAAACCATTTAACCTCTCAGTGTGTCTGGGAAATAAAAGACGCAAATCAGATGTCTTCTAATGTCCCTTATAGTTATGGACGTCTCTGATTCCAGTTATTAACTCTTCCAGCTAGTTAATTTATTGACAGTGAGATGAAAAATATAAAAAGGAAAAAATTCTTTCCTACTAAATTAAGGAACAAATTCTGCAAAAAACTAAACTGAAGGTTTCTTCTAAACATAAGAGATCTGGGTTGCATTTCGATGGGAAAAGAAGAAGCATTTACTAAGATTCTAATAATGCGCCACACTTTATATGCATGTTATTTAATTTGATCCCCCAATAACTCTACAAAGGACAGATGAGGAGACCCAAAAGTGCTATGTCACATGCCCATGGTGACATGGCCCACAGTGGGAGAAACATGACACAGCCTATGAGGCTGTCCACCCAAATGAGCAAAATGGCCATGAAACAGAAGACTGAGTGAATCAGAATTAGAGGAGGCATGGACAGCCACCTTTATAACATGATTTGAGCAGCGTCCAGAGGCTTCCTTTGCTCTAAATACCTCTTAATCTGTCAGAATGCTGCCTGGATTCCTTTCACTAAACTCCTTCTTTTGAGTTAATGAAGCCACCATCTCCAGAAAACCCTGATTAAAATACAAATACGTTACCTGGGAGTAATACATTCATTAAGCCATTAGTAAAAATTAACAGTCTTTATAAAATTAACAGGCTGAATTTATCTGATGAGCCAGCTGTTATTCAGGAGAAAACAGATACTAAGGGGAGAACACCAAGTCAAAATTTCGCCTTCAGAGAAGAGACAGAGAAAGACTGACACTCTGGCCACTGTTGCAAGGGGCCCGGCCACGCGTGTGCCCCAGTTAGGGTTCCTGGGCAGCTAGACAGTTGCAGGAAGGGCAGGAACAGATGGAGAGTGAAGATGAGAACAAAGTCAAAGAATAAACTGGAGATGAGGGAAATGTAGGAAAACGGAAGTTTCAGAACACATGGTGATCTAATCCAGGAATTGGCAAACCCTTTTTAGTAAAGGGCTGGACAGTAAATATTTTAGGATTTACAGTCATTAGTCTCTGTGGCAGTTTTGAGTAAATGAATGTAGCTCAGTGACTGTCAAATAGAAATGTACTGAAAACCAGGCATTGGCTGACCCCTGATTCTAGGCCAAGGACCTATCACCTTACAGCTAAAGGCAGTGGGGCCCAAAATAGTTAACTGCACAAAGCTACTGAGTGGTTCTGTTAGATGGATACTCATATCTTCTCCAGTGCATTTTTTTCCTACAGAATCTCAATATAGACCTATTTGAACTTAAAATATTAGTTATACCTTGAAAAGAAGGTGCTCACAGATTCTTGGAAATACAGGTCTGAGTTCAGGCTTTTCACTCAAGAGTAAGGTCTATTTAGGTTAAAATTGTGGAGTCACAGCCTAGAGAACACCGTTTTCCACAACAATAGAAATTGTGGGCTTGGGCCAGGCGCAGTGGCTCACGCCTGTAGTCCCAGCACTTTGGGAGGCCAAGGCAGGCGGATCACAAGGTCAGGAGATCGAGACCATCCTAGCTAACACAGTGAAAACCCGTCTCTACTTAAAAAAAAAAAAAAAAATTAGCTGAGCGTGGTGGCGGGTGCCTGAAGTCCCAGCTACTCGGGAGGCTGAGGCAGGAGAATGGCGTGAACTCGGGAGGCAGAGCTTGCAATGAGCCGAGATCGCGCCACTGCACTCCAACCTGGGAGACAGAGCGAGACTGTCTGGAAAAAAAATTGTGGCCTTGGGCAAAGTCACTGAGGAAGAGCAGGAAGCAAGTATGTGTTGAGACATTCAGGGAAGGTCTGGTATGCAATGCCTTAGCAGAAAGGGAAGCCAATTTACACACACACACACACACACACACACACAGAGGAAAAAGGTAGGAGAATCTGGACAAGTCATAGCACTGAGGTACTTCTTACATTCTTATGGTAGGAGTTGACACAAACTGTCTTATTTAGAAAACGAGCTGGTATGAACTCGCAGCAGGACTGGGGCTCCCACCACGCCTCTGGCTGTGAGCTCCATCAACAATGTGAAGCCTTTCCCCATTCCATTACTTGTTATTTTATTAACTTATTGTTGAAGCTAGAATTCATATTTTTCACATGAAAGCTCGGTACAAAATGTCTCAAAATATCCTTCTAAATATCAGAGAATTACCACCTTGTTTTAGCTTACTTAACCTTCTCTCTCCATTCCAATGTCAAATAAGGAGATGGAGAGAGATTATTCATATTCAGTGATTTTCTAGAAAAGGATAGAATAACAGATACGTGCAACTGAGGTATGGCCATATGGTAAAAATATTCATGATCTAGTGAGTTCACATAATACTAATATACTTGTATTCACAATGTAATAATAAGTACCCTGCTTTTCTAGATGGAAGAGTTATATATTAGTTTTTAGAATTTTGTTAACATGATATTAATAACAACAGTAATGTTAGTAAAGGCTAACTAAATGCAGATATTGAGTGGGGTACCTCACATACGTGACCTCATTCAGCTTGCAGAATAGTGTTAGCACCAGCTGGAATGAAGAAGTGAAGGTGAGCTGTATAAGAAACTTGCCCAAATTCACATGGTTACAAAGCGGCTGGGCCAAGATTTGAACCAGTTACATTTCATTTTTGTAGTTGTTGCATGAAAAATGATTGAAAAGTTCTACAAAAAATTTTACCTGTAGCTTATATTTCTTTTTATATATTGTCCTATATTAACCACCCTGATATTAAGAGACACATTTTAAAATTTATTTTTATCATTATCTCAGATTTGAATAGTTAGCTCTAACTTTAAAACCCACCCTCCCAATGTTTTTTTTATATATATATACTTTAAGTTCTAGGGTACATGTGCACAACGTGCGGGTTTGTTACATATGTATACATGTGCCATGTTGGTGTGCTGCACCCATTAACTCGTCATTTACATTAGGTATATCTCCTAATGCTATCCCTTTCCCCCTCCCCACAATAGGCCCCCGTGTGTGATGTTTCCCTTCCTCTGTCCAAGTGATCTCATTGTTCAATTTCCACCTATGAGTGAGAACATGCGGTGTTTGGTTTTCTGTTCTTGTGATAGTTTGCTGAGAATGATGGTTTCCAGCTGCATCCATGTCCCTACAAAGGACACAAACTCATCCTTTTTTATGGCTGCACAGTATTCCATGGTGTATATGTGCCACATTTTCTTAATCCAGTCTGTCATTGATGGACATTTGGGTTGATTCCAAGTCTTTGCTATTGTGAATAGTTCCACAGTAAACATACGTGTGCATGTGTCTTTATAGTAGCATGATTTATAATCCTTTGGGTATATACCCAGTAATGGGATGGCTGGGTCAAATGGTATTTCTAGTTCTAGATCCTTGAGGAATCGCCACACTGTTTTCCACAATGGTTGAACTAGTTTACAGTCCCACCAACAGTGTAAAAGTGTTCCTATTTCTCCAAATCCTCTCCAGCACCTGTTGTTTCCTGACTTTTGAATGATTGCCATTCTAACTGGTGTGAGATGGTATCTCATTGTGGTTTTGATTTGCATTTCTCTGATGGCGAGTGATGATGAGCATTTTTTCATGTGTCTGTTGGCTGTATAAATGTCTTCTTTTGAGAAATGTCTGTTCATATCCTTTGCCCACTTTTTGATGGGGTTGTTGGTTTTTTTCTCGTAAATTTGTTTGAGTTCTTTATAGGTTCTGGATATTAGCCCTTTGTTAGATGAGTAGATTGCAAAAATTTTCTCCCATTCTGTAGGTTGCTTGTTCACTCTGATGGTAGTTTCTTTTGCTGTGCAGAAGCTCTTTAGTTTAATTAAATCCCAATTTCAATGCTTTTTAATTCAGTTTTTGCTCTATCTATCTATCTATCTATCTATCTATCTATCTATCTATCTATCTTCCTCTTCTTCTCTCCCTTGCTTTCTCTCTGCCTCTCTCTCCCTCGCTCCCTCTCTCTGTGTCTCCCTCTCTGTCTCTCTCTCACACACACACACACACACACACGCAACCACACAGACACATTGTCTCTTTCTGTCTCTTTTACCTTCATTATCTCTTTGTCCTCATGTGTATGAGCGTGTGGTGTGTCCCATAAAATAATCCTCACCTAGACAAATGCTGTAGACTGCTCACTGATGATCTCAGCCTCACTCATTTCCTTGCTTACTCTGCAGCCAGAATGATGTTTTCACAATGCTTCAAGCACTTCCCTATGCCTGGAGCTTGGCTTTAACACAGCCTCCAGCCCTGCCCCTTCCTCCCTCCTTACACTCCTGGCCTCCCCTTTCCCCGACTGCCCCTTCTCTCTGTTCTCCAGTGACAGAGGCCCACTTTCATTCCCCAAAGGACTCTCAGTCTCTTTGTCCATAAGGCCCTTTAAACGTGTTGTCCCTCGCAGGGGAAGCTGTTCACTCCTGCAGGCTAGCCCACCTGCTCTGTCCCATCCCAAACCTATTCACTCTTCAGATCTCCATTAAAACAGGTACCCTAGGGGCTACACTCCCTCATTTCCAGGCTAGAACATTCCTCCCCATGATGCATCTCACAGCAAACAATAGCACTTCCATAATTAGAAATTACATATGGATTGGCTTGATTATTTGTTTCTGAGCCTCCCATGAGACTTAAAGTTCTACAAAGGCAAAGACTATGTTTGTTTTCCCTAATCTTGCATTTTATACAGGGTCTGACATAAAATAGGCAAAAACCATTTGTTAATTAAGTAATTACAACTTTTAATTAAACTGCATGTCTACATTTTCAATACGACTGTTGAAACTTTCTTCCCCAAATTCTGAGCTAATTATAAAATACATTTTAAATTGTATCCTCCCATCTTAATATCAGAGTGGTTAATGTATTAAAATGAACAATTAGAAAGACAATGATAAATGTCAGGTAAAATTGCTTTATGTGCTTTTATTTTTTGTAGAAAAAAAGTGAAAAGATGAAATTTAGCTGCTTGACATATTCCCAAGCTACTAGAGAAAAATATATATTGCCCAAGAGAATCAACTTTTTTTTTTCCCTACATAGTCACTGGATGTTTCCTGGGAGAATTCAAACTACTGTGCACAAAAGCACTTTTTCATGGTGCATAGCCTCCCAGGTATACAGAACATCACAAAGCATAAGTCAGAGATCCATTAGAGAAACTGAGAGAATTCCACCAACAAACAGCCTCAGGGCCTTGGCCCCATCAGTCCCATTCCATCCTATGTCCCTCGATACAGTTTGGCTATATCCACACCCGAATCTCATCTTGAATTGTAGCTCCCACAATTCCCACATATTGTGGGAGGGACCCGATGGGAGATAACTGAATCATGGGGGCGGTTCCTCCCATTCTGTTCTTGTGGTAGTGAGTAGGTCTCACGAGATCTGAGGGTTTTATAAGGTAATCCCTTTCCACTTGGCTCTCATTCTTTCTTGTCTGTTGCCATATAAGATGTGCCTTTTGCCTTCTGCCATGATTGTGAGGCCTCCCCAGCCACGTGGAACTGTGAGTTCATTAAACCTCTTTTTCTTTGTAAATTACCCAATCTCGGGTTTGTCTTTACCAGCAGCATGAGAATGGACTAATATAGCCCTAGAATTAGGCTGGCCTAGAGTTTGGTTTTAAATATCTGTGCCCATTGGAACTTTCTACAGAGATCACCGGATGGAATTACCACTCAGCATGGCCCAACCTTGCAGCTTGACTTTACAAGTTTAATATCATGTCCCCATATGATTAATTTTAGTAACTGCCTTTGCTAAACACCTACACCTGAATTAAAATACTAAAGAGAAGGCACACTCAAGTCATTCCCCAATGAACAGATGGGCCCCAGTGTTTCCAGCTATGGACTGTATGAAGCAACAGATTGTGCATCTTTTCACAAATCCTCAAATTAGAATTTCTATGGCATCATGAATTCAAAGATGAAGTCTGTTTTCCTGCAAAGGAGATTTTGTGCTGACCTGATGCCAGTCTCTAAGCCTCTTCCTCTGGTGGGACACTTTGCAAATAAAAAGTGCTTTACCATCTATTCAATTAGCTATTGCTCACAACCATTCTGGCAGTTAAGATGACTGCTATCTACCTTTCATGATTCAGTTACCTTGCTCAAAACATACCCTGAACAATTTCTTGGTGTCTGATTTCAGACCAGTTCAACTGGACTAGCCCCATCTGCAGCAATGTATTCTACGTTCTCTTAGGAACACACCTGACTACCACGGTATTAATATTGGGCTAGGCACCTGAATGCCCCTTGGCGTTTGCAAGATATGCATGCAGAGGACTTCTGCCATGACCTCCTGCTAATCCAATCAATTAGTAAGCAGGAGGTGGAAGTCTGACGACACTCGTGCAGGTGTACCTGCTCTGGCAAAGGAGGAATCACACCTAACCCAGCAGAGAATGGGAAACTTGCTTACAGGGCTAGAAACTTCCGTTTCAGGGAGTAACCTCTCTCTCACTGTATCACTCAGACACCCTTCTGTAGGCTTCTTAAGAGGCAACTGGAGAATCTAGAATACTCACCAAGATATAAAATGTGCTATATTTATTCACTGGAATAGTATTCAGAAGTTAAAAGCGAATAATTATGTTTACATAAATCAGCATGGATAAATTTCAAAAATAAATTGTTGAGTAAAACACAACTTGCAGACAACATATACAGTATGATGCGATTTGTGTACAAAAAAAGCACATATGCACTTCATAGTAGAAAACCTCTTATTTTCTATGTACAGGCATACCTCAGCGACTTTGAAAATTTGGTTCCAGACCACTGCCATAAAGTAAATATCACAATAAAGTGAGTCATATAAAGTTTTGGTTTCCCAGTGTGTATAAATGTTACGTTTAAGCTATACTGGAGTCTATTAAGTATGGAATAGTGTTATGTCTTAATAATGTATACACCTTAATTAAAGAATATTTTATTGCTAAAAAATGCTAACTATCATCTGAGCCTTAAGGGGATCATAATGTTTTTGCTGTCAGAGGGTGTTGCCTCGATATTGATGGCTGCTGACTGATCAGAATGGTGGTTGCTGAAGGCTGGGATGTCTGTGGCATTTCTTATAATAAAATAAGAAAACAGTGGAGTTTGCCACATTTGTTGAGTTTTCCTTTCACAAAGATTTCTCTGTAGCATGTGATGCTGTCTGATAGCCTTGGACCCACCATTTACCTTCTTTTGAAATTGGAGTCAATCCTCTGAAACCCTGCTGCTGCTTTATCCAATAAGTTTATGTAATATTCTAAAGTGTGTTGCCATTTCACCAGTGTTCACAGCATCTTCACCAGGACTAGATTTCATCTCAAAAAACCACTTCCTTTGCTCATCCATAAGAAACAACTTCTCCTCCATTAAAGTTTTATTATGAGATTGCAGCAATTCAGTCACATCCTCAATCTCCACTTCTATCTCTAGTTCTCTTCCTACTTCCACCACATTGGCTATGACTTCAAAGTCATCCATGAGGGTTGGAATCAACTTCCTCCAAAGTCCTGTTAATGTTGATATTTTCACTTCCTCTAATGAACCATAAATGTTCTTAATGGTATCTAGAATGATGAATCCTTTCCTGAAGGTTTTCAATTTATGTTGCCCAGTTCCACTAGAGGAACCACTATCTGTGGCAGTTATAGCCTCATGAAATGTATTTCTTAAATAATAAGACTTGAAAGTCAAAATTACTCCTTGACCCGTGGACTGTGGAATGGATGTTGTGTTAGCAGGCATGAAAACCACATTAATCTCCCTGTACATCTCCATCAGAGCCCTTGGGTGACCAGGTGCATGGTTAATGAGCAGTAATGTTTTGAAAGGAATTGCTCTGAGCAGTAGATCTCAATGGTGGACTTAAAATACTCAGTAAAACATGCTGTAAAAAGATGTGCTGTCATCCAGACTTTGTGGCTCCATTTATTGAGCACAGGTAGAGTAGATTTAACATAATTCTGAAGAGCTCTAGGATTTTTAGATTGGTGAATGAACATCTGCTTCAAAAAGCAGCATTGAAAGCACCAGCTTCACTAGTCCCTAACAAGAGAGTCAGCCTGTCCTTTGACTCTTCGAAGCCAGGCATTGATTTCTCCTTAACAATTATGAAAGTCCTAGATGGCATCACCTTCCAGTATAAGGCTGTTTGTCTACATGGAAAATCTGTTGTTTAGTGTAGCCACCTTCATCAATTATTTTGCCTACATCTGGACAGCTTGCTGCAGCTTCTGAGCACTTGCTGCTTCTCCTTGCACTTTTATGTTACGGAGTCAGCTCGTTTCTGTAAACCTCATAAACCAACCTCTGCTAGCTTCAAATTTTTCTTCTGCAGCTTCCTCACCTCCCTCCTTTGTAGAATTTAAAAGAGTTAGTGCTTTGCTCTGGATTAGGCTTTGACTTAAGAAAAGATTGTGGCTGTTTTGATCTTCTGTCAAGACCACTAACTAAAACATTTTCCATAACAGCATCAAGGCTGTTTTGCTTTCCTATCATTCATGTGTTCACTATAGTAGCACATTTAATTTCCTTCAAGAACTTTTCCTTTGCATTTACAACTTGGCTAACCGTTTGGCACAAGAGGCCCAGCTTTCAGCCTGTCTGGGCTTTTGGCCATTCCTTCCTCACTAGGCTTAATCATTTCTAGCTTTTGATTTAAAGTGACAGATGTGTGACTCTCCTTTTACTTAAACACTTAGAGACCATTGTAGGGTTACTAACTGGCCTAATTTCAATATCCTTGTGTCTGAGGCGATAGGGAGGACAAAGAAGAGGGAGAGACAGGGTGCAGGGTTTGGTAGAGCAGTCAGAACACATATATTTATCAATTAGTTTCATCATCTTATATGGGCACAGTTTGGGGTACTCCAAAACAATTACAATAGTAGCATCAAAGATCACTAATCACATATCACCATAATAACAATATAATAGTTATTAATAATAGTATAATACTAATGAAAAAGCTTGAAATGTGAGAATTACCATAATTTGACAGAGAGACACAAAGTGAGCCCATGCTGTTGGAAAAATGATGTTGATAGACTTGCTCAAGGAAGGGTTGCTACAAACCTTCAATTTGTAAAAAATGTAGTATCGGTGAAGAGCAATAAAGCAAAGCTCAATAAAATGAGGTATACCTGCATGTAAATATACATGTGTAAACCATTAAAAAAGTGATTTTTGTGCATAATAGTTGGAAATCTTTCAAGAACATTTAGGAGTATTCTAAGGGAAAAGTGGACTAATATCCCAGAAAATTATTTTTTTCCCAGTAGCTTAGGAATAAGTCAACTGCCTAAATTTCAGCTTTTGTTTTGGACATATTATCTAAATATATACATAGGTATGATATATATTCTTATATACTGTATTACATGTAGTGTATCCGTAGGGGGTTGGTTCTAGGACCCTCTGTGGATACCAAAATTGTGAATGCTCAAGTTCTGCAGTTAGCCATGTAGAATCCATAGATACAGAGGATCAACTATACATCATTATTTTAAAACCTAAAAGGACATATACTAAACTCATCAGCATGATTGTATCTGGAGGAAGGGTTAAAGCTGATTGTGAAGGAGGCCATCCATATAATAAACGATCAGTAAAATTTCAAAATTAAAAAAAATATATAAAATGGAGTAAAGTAATAATAGGAGTTAACTTGTACCAAATCCTCATCATGTAGGACACTCAGGTGTTTTGCATGTTTTAATTTATTTAATCATTACACAATTCTTAGGAGGCAGGCACTATCACTATATATGAACCCACTTTGTAAAAGAGGTGATCAATTCCCAAGGGTGACGTATTCTACCCAGGAGCCCCAAAAGTTGAAAGATGGTAAGTGGAGGACCTGGGATTGAGATCCAGGCAGACTGGCTCCAGCTTTCTTTTTAACCACTGTGCTCTGAATGGTTCCTAAAGCTCTGCTCTGACTTACCAGAGGCCCTGCCAGCTCTGTTGGGAGACAGGCATTTCCGTCATCTAAGAGCAAAAATGCTGCAACATGTGCATCCCAACACTTGACGCTGCTTCTGGTGGGAGATCAGAAGCTCTTCATAGAAAACCACTCTCAACCTAACCCACTGCCATAAAGGAAGTCAAAAGCAGAGCAAAGCACTGTTCACAAGGCAGAGAAAGGCCTCTTGACATTCAAGGAACTAGCTTCTCTTAAAATAACTGATCAAGTTTCATGAAATACGGAATGTTTTCAAGACCAAAAAAATGTAAAGTAGTACTTTCTTTTTCATTCAAGGCCTTTTAAGATTGGCTTTAAAGATATTGATCTGGCTTATGTGTTTGTTTTTTTCTCAAGGGAAATATTGAATCGTCTAAGATGTAGAGGGATAACTTGATTGGAAACTCAAAAGGTAGTTTTTAATCTGATTCAAAAATGTAGATAAAATAGGATGCCTCTTTTCCTTTTTTCTTTTTGTGAACAGGTTTCAGATCAAAGGTCAATGAGCTGCTAAACATGCCAAATATGTATGTATTTCCTCTCCCTCTCCAAACTGTACAAAACTGACATAAACTCCCAGAGCAAAATCTCCAGTGGGAAATGAGAATGATGTGTTTAGGCATTTTAAACATTTTATTGATGGGTATATGATAGAGAGGCTGAAGGTCTAAAAGTACACAGAAAATAAGGCAAAAAATTTAAAAAGTCATTTTTAACTCTAAGAAAACATTAACAGAGGGTTAATTAAGAAAAAATGGTATCTTTCTAGAAAGGTTACAACCTGGGTTAGCAGTGAACATTATTTATAGCATTCAAAATGAAGAAAGCAAAGATGATGGATTTAAGCAAAAGAGAATGTGATATAACAAGAGTGGAGAAGAGATCAGAGAGGAAGTATAAGGAGGAGTTGAGGGAGATACAAGCCTCCAATCTTCCTCCACCATAGTGGGAAATCAATGCCTAAAAAGGAAGCAGCTTTCTAATCAGGCCTTCATTTCCATTCCTTTCCAGAAACTAAGACCAAAATTGCCTTCCACAGAGCCAAATCCAGTGGTCGATACCAGTTTCACCCTATTTGGCCCAATGTAATATCTGCACGGTTTGCCACGCCTCTTCCTTAGCTGGCTTTCCACCTACATCATTATCTATTCTTTGTGTCTCCTTTGCTGGTTTTTCCTCATTCCAGATTCTGTACCCAGAACAACTGCTTCGTGAACTCCACTCTTATGTCTCTTTGACCTCCTCAGTCAGGTGCCTGCAGCATGGTGAACACATCATCTGAACAGGGGTAGTGTTCAGGGTGAAAGGAAGACACTGATAATCAATAAAATACTGATAATTTTTCACGACAGCAAAGGAAACTAAGACTTTCCTAGGCCAGCCAAGCTGTGGGTCACCCTTTCCAAGAGACATCTCAGAATTAATTAGCATGCCCAAACTGAACTCTCGCTTTTCTCTCAAACTTGCTTTTCTTAACCTCTTACCTGCCTTTGTTAGTGGAAATCCCATTCTTCCAGTTCCTCAGGCCAAGAAGCTTGGAGTCACCCCTGTCTCCCTTCCTCCTAATGTGCTTACATTCAATCTATCAGCTACTCCTCCCAGCTTCTACCTTCAAAATATGTTCTAAGTCCCCCCATTTCCCGCTCTCTCCTTGATCAGAGCAAACATTAACTCTAGGCTGGGTTGCAGAAACATCCTTCCTGGTTCTTTCAATCCTGCCCCCGCCCCACCTGTTCTGATTCCAGGAAGCACAGAGGTTCTTTCTAAATCTAAGTCCATCTTAGGATCTTGTCTCTTCCCTACTTGAACACCTCAAAGGCTCACTCAAAGTGAAAGCTTGAGGCCTTGACAGGTGCAAGGTCTTATACAATCTGTCCCTATGCACACCCCATGTGTCCTGTCTGGCCACATTGTCATCTAGGCACCCCTGCTCACTCTACCCCAGCCTGTGAGCCTCCTGTCTGTTCTTCATGCAACATATCCTACACATAAGGACATCGCATTTTGTGTTTTCTCTACCTGCAGTCTTCACCCTTAGATACTGTGATGGTTAATATCGAGTGTCAACTTGATTGGATTAAAGGATGCAAAGTATTTTTCCTGGGTGTTTCCGTGAGGGTGTTGCCAAAGGAAATTAGCATTTGAGTCAGTGGACCGGGAGAGGCAGACCCCGGCTCATTCTGGGTGGGCACAGTCTAATCAGCTGTCAGTGAGGCTAGAATAAAACAGGCAGAAGAACATGGAAGGACCAGATTGACTCAGTCTTCTGGCCTCCATCTTTCTCTCATGCTGGATGCTTCCTGCCCTCAAACGTCAGACTCCAACTTCTTCAGCTTTTGGACTCTTGGACTTACACCAGTGATTTGCCAAGGGCTCTCAGGCCTTCGGCCACAGACTGAAGGCTGCACTGTTGGCTTCACTGCATTTGAGGTTTTGGGACTCGGACTGACTTCCTTGCTCCTCAGCTTGCAGATGGCCCATTGTGGGACTTTACCTTGTGATCGTGTGAGTCAATACTCCTTAATCAACTCCCTTTCATATATATACATCTATTCTATTAGTCCTGTCCCTCTAGAGAATATTGACCTAATACAGATATGCTTACAAGTTACTCTGTTTTCTAGTACTTTTTAAAATTCAAACATTGTATTATTCTTTTAACCTCCCTTCTCTACTGTGTTGAAAATTGTCCACCTCACTCTAACATTCCCTGTCCCTCTTGCCCGTTTTGTTCTTCACTGTAGCACTACCATATATTATATATTTTGCTCACTGTGCTCCTCCCACAATGAGGATGTCAGCTCCATGAGGACAGTGACTTGACAATTTGATTCACTGCTGGGAGCCTGCACCTAGAGCTGAGCCTCATTAAGTATTTGTTGAATGAATGAAATAGGAATGTAAGCATGTTATTTAAAATATGAAGGTAAATCATCAAGGACACAGTTAGAAGAACTAAAGGAGGTTGCTACTGAGGAGGCAACACTAGGCTGGCGCAGGGGATGGCTATTTTTATCATAAGCATTTTAGTACTAGCTGACTCAAAAACACAATTTTTCATTTCATTTCTTTAACGTAAATTAATCTCATGAGCACCCGTGGATTAAGTCCCTCACAGCCCCAAACTCCTGGTCTTTGTATCAGTGAGGTCAAGACATTATCTTCAAATTCTCACACTGTCCTGCAGTCAGTGAGGCCGCAGTCCACACCCCTCATGCTGGCGGAGGTGACAAGATGCACCTTCCTTCAGTTTGCCCACCCACCTTGGTGCACATCACCAACAAAGCTCTCTGGACTTCAGCTACCACTGTAGCTGTTCAGAGCAACCAGGTAAAAGCCTCCAACATTCACACTGAGGAGAGATGAGGAGAGAGGCATGAAGATTCTTGGGGAAGTTACTTTTTTTTCAAAATGCATGTTAAAGAAGCAGAGAAAAGATTCATTGTGTTATTCATGAAATGCTCATCCGTTGACTGGGAAATACCCTTTTGTTGAAAATATCTGATCTAAGGAATAAAGAAAATGTTATCTGTGCCGAGACATAGTGATTTCAGCTATAAGAAAATTAATTTGAATGTTAAAATAATCACTTCTCTTTGTCATTGTTGGTGATAAGGAGAAGAGGTAAGTGTAATAATGGTCTTGGTGCCACCTCAGTTGATGGCTTTTTTTTTTTTTTTTTTTTTGCAACTAACTGCTGGCATAACTAACAGCAGTTCTCTAAAATAGATTTCACAGGGGACCAGGCATTTAATTTTCTCCCCACCCTTTTGTTAACTCTGAATCTTCCCCTCAGGCTATTTGGTTAGCTGTAGAATTAGGGAAAGCCAGGACTGAGACATCCCCTTGAAGAAAACTGACAGAGCTAGGGTTGGGAATAATGAAAATCAAACTTGGCAAAAATGGGTTTTCAGTATATTGAAAAGAGGATTGAATCCACCACGGATCAAGAAATCCCCTCATCAAATCCAATCTTGATTTTTACCTATGAACTGATTAGTCCCACCTGTCACTCAGCCATTTTATCTCCCAGGCTCAGTGTATGAACAATTTTGCTGTGGTTTGTCAATTTGGTGTCAGTCCACCGAGACCAGAATATTGTTCAAGGTGGTAAGAATCAAAAAGAGAGCCACTTAAATGCATTTTATATTGCCATAAGCAGATATTTAAATCACGTTTGTAAAGCCTCAACTGTTTGAAGAAATTACAGATTACAGCAAAAATGCAAAGATAATTATGAAGTCCCAGTGACGCCACTGAATGCAATTTTATTGGCATAGTGTTTATAGACCTCAAAGAAGGGGAAGTTTGATTTGAAAATATAGGTCACTACAAGAGTTCAGGGCCACAATATTAATACATCTTTGTAGCCTTTAAGTATCCTGCAAGTGAAACAAATTTGGAAAGATTCTGCATGAGCAAATAAATCACTTTAGAAAAAACATAAAATAATGATTTTCTGTTTTTCATTAGCATTGTACCTTTAAAATTGTTATTTCACATTTCACATTTTATCATCATATTTTTCTCTTGTTTGTTCTGCTGATAATGATTATCTTGATTTATAAACACAGCTAGAGAAGCTGAACAAGCCAAATACCTTTCCATATTAAAGACACTAAGTAGGTAAAACCACTGGGTGAGGAAAATAGATTTTCCCAACCAAAGCACTGATTAGAGTGTTGGTTTCAGAAAACAGTAAGAAATATAATGACCTCCCAGTTATCCTCTGCTGATGAGATATAATCAACATTTTCCTTTTTTTATTTCCCTTGGTCTCCAGCAGAGCATTTATAAATGGTCACCCTATTTAAAGCAAGTTATTATAGAATGAGAAATATTTATAGAACATTCCATTAGGAGAGAAAGTTATACCCATAACATTACAGTTTGTTTTCCTTTACATCACATAGGGCTATCTCAAGCCCAATCTCTTCCTTTTATTTTTGAGACACAGTTCACACTTTACACATGAATCTCTATGTAATGCATCCACTAATTCTATTTGTAAATGCAATAGAAAGGAGTCAGCCGAAAATATTACCACTTGGCATTAACATATTTAACTGGATGTCTAGGCTTGAATTCAGAAAAGTATATTCTATTGGCATAATTCTCCTCTGTGGAAATTTTGTTGAGAGGAAAAGATACATCTTATTTTGAACTTAAGGACTAGTAAAATGATTCAGCATTAATCACTAACATTAAGTTGTTCCTTGATGGCAAGCACCCTGCATATAGCCCATGAAATATATGCTAAACCTTGCTGCAGCCCCATTTTTCAGACGAGAAGTTTGGGTAAAAAATAGGAATGCTCTGGCTACAACTAAACTAATTTGACTGACCCAAATATATTTTATTTTCCTTTACCTAAAAAGCAGTGAAAACGCGACGCTGTCGGGATCTGGGCCAGTGACTCAATGACATCGTCTGAGAATCTGTTGTCTTTCTGTCTCGAAATCCTCAGCATGTTGGAATATTGTGAAAGGATTGTCTGCAAGATGATGGTTGCAGGACCTGGCACCACATTTCCTGTTTGTATCAGTCAAAGCTGGTCCGGAAAATGGAAATTTTTCTAGGCATTTTAAACCGAGAAAGGATTTTGTTGGAATTGAGTGCTTACGGAATTGTTGGCAGGGAGGTCTGGAAGAATGGAGGTCTGTGCAGGTTACAGCTGGAGTGTTCAATACCTCACTCATGACCTGATAAGAGGAACCACTTAATTATTTCCAACAAAAGGAAGATGTTGCCCTCGAAGTGTCTGGGTCCTCTGGCTCCTGGTCTGGGTCCTCTGGCTCCTGGTCTTTCATCTTGTTAATCTGTCTTTCTCTGTCCCTCAGAGCTACTCCATCAGTCAAAGGATTTTCTACAAAGTCCTTTTAATTTTCTAAGAGAGTGTTAAGAAATAAGGAGATGTTATCTACCTAGGTTTCTCAGCCCTCTGCTTGTGAGGTTTCCTTCTTTTTGTTTCAGAAGTTTTCCCTTTCCCTCGATGAGGAGGGGCAGAAAGAGAGACCTGTCACATGCTAGGATCACTGCTTCCTTGGGAGTCAGCGGAAATGGACTCTCTCTTTTATTTCAGGGCAGATTGGCAGCGATGACGTCCAAGAACAGCTATCCTTTTCTCAATTTGGATGCTGAGAAGGGGGTGTTCTCTCTTCTTCAACAGAAATATTCGATGCAGCCAGCAAGTGTAATTTATCATGACATAGAGCAAAATAGAAACATTTTTCTGAACACGCTTGGCCTTTATCTCTTCCTCTTATTGATACATACAGGGTATCCCTGGAGAATCAAAGCCAATCTTGGTGGCATATGCTCTCCTGGTAGCAATTTTACTGAGCTCATTTTTTTTTCCCCCACAGATGAAGGAATGATCACCACCTGACAAAAGGACAGCAGAAGCAGAGTTTTCTAAAGATTTCCTAGCAAATTCTTAAAACAGTGACTGAGTGACTTTGGACAAGTTAATTAACATCCTGGAAGGTCCACCTACTCTAAAAATAATGGAAATATTTCCAAGCACATAGTCACTGTGAGGGCTAAATCAGGCATTTAGGAGGAGGAATAAAGCACAGATGACAGTGTTTGTATCACCTGAAGCTCTTACTCTGAGTCACAGGCAGCTTTTACTTCCCCAGATGACACTTTTGTTTGGACTCTTGTGTAAAGGTCATTCCTTGGGAAAACAGCGCATAAATCTACGTGATTCAATGATTGTAACCTATGTCTATGTAGCTTCTTTTCAAACAAAGAAACCAATCTCCAGTAACCTCACTTTTGTATCTCACTGAAGTCACATTGCATATCAGTATTACATAAGAAAATGCAGCTACATATGCTTGCTCTTTTTTGTACCTTAAAGGAATCTAAAGTCTCATTTTGCTATGGTGTTCTTTTATTTACTAAATATTTTTATAAGCATTACTTGGCAGTTGTATCCATACACCCAGAAATAAAAAAAGTACGCTTTATTTTATGACCAAGTTAACAGTATCTTTTGACTATTTTTGATGTTTAACCCATGCCCCAAGTACTGAATTGAAAACCTAACTCCTAATACAGATGATACTCTGCTAAATAATTGACATTCACATGACTACGCTCTGAGTTCAATGGGTTAGAGTCCAAGCTCCACACCACATTGCATATTAGTTGAGTTATTTAAGCTCTCTGAGCCACAGTTCCAATGTCTACATGAATGATTAAAACAACGTCTGATAATTTGTAAACACTCAATAAATATTAGCTGCTGCTAATGTTATTACTGTTACCTTGTTATTCCTCACTAATACCTAGCAATACTTATATCACTCTAAATAGGTTCTTTGATTCTCTAAGTATGTTTCTCAATAAGCATGCAGCTTTTCTGTTCCAGTTTATTATTGGTAGCCTTTTTTCCCCCCTAAAGTTCTTTAAGCATGAGAAACATTACATTCAAAGAAGTATTTTTGTAGGATTCCGGCCTGGGCATTGAGTTGGAAGACATTATTGTCACTGAAAAAGAGAATAACAAAGAGGAAAGGCTTCCTTGTGTCCTCATTTTCACTTTGATGTGCCACAAATAAAGAATAAGCTGACACTCCTAAAATATGACGACACCATATTGTTGTTACTCCGTATCCTGGCACACCAGTTCCCCTTCAGCTGCGCGGGCTGCTGAAGCCTTTGAAGTTAGAAAACACTACTGCCTGATCGCCAGCATTCATAATGAAGACACAGTGTGGTAAATCAAAAGAGACATGTCACCTCATGTCTACACTCCCTTCCCAACAGGGAGGGGCAGGAAGGAGGAAGGAGAGGAAGAGGAGGAGGGGGACTGCAAGCTCAAAATTGTGATTGTAAATCAACTGGTCCTGCCTCTCAGGAGGAAAAGACCAGCAACTTTTATATTATCACTCAATCCCATCTTGCATCTTCAAATCAATTTCTCTTTCTTTTTTAATGGTTTATCATCTTTAAATTTTTTTAAAAAAATAATTTTTTCTTCTGAAAAAGAAAGAGGAATGCCATTTCTTTAAAGAAAAAAAAAAAGACGTATCATTTGTCTTCCTCTCGGGGGAAATAGATGTATTTTTTTTAATTCATTTTTCTTTGTCATAAGCAATTGTTGTGCTGTGTCAGAAATTTAAAACAGGTTGTGCATTTGAGGTCCCATTCAAATCTGAGCAGGAGACATGTGGGATATGAAGGTTTATTAGTATAAATGGATAAATAATGCATGTTGAGTCTCGGAAACCTTGTGTTCCACTAGTTGACTCCAAGAACATGTCATAATATATTTTTTAAAATACAACTAGGCAATATCGTCACAAAGATAAATTGATCTAAACTCTAATTGGAAAGGCACAGAAAACATATTGCTATGTTCATTTCTTTACAATAAATAATTTGAGTCTATGAACTCAACTGTGATTTATTTCTAAGTATATCATAATCATCAAAATGGATACCAGACTTTTTGGAAACTCACTGTTAGACGTGTTCAGAATCAAAACCTGTTAGTCCATAGCACGTTGTCTTAAGTAATATTCTGCCATTCTCCTTCTGGACTCTGACCTTTCTCTTTTTACTGCAATATTATTTAAATGGAAAGATTCACCACAAATTGCATAGTGTTGCAAAAATACTTAGAGTGATCTTTAAACTCAAAGGAAAATCCTCACTTGACAAATGACAGTAAATTCCACTTCTTGTTTTCAAAAGAAAATTTTCAATTTGTCAAGATAACAATTTTCAAATTTCAGATTACTTAGATTATAGGACTATTGATGAATTGTCAAAATCATAGGAAGAAGTATTTTTAAAATAAATATTGAGCGTTCATTGGATGAGATTACAAAGAACCCAATTGTTTTCATGATTTCTTTATGCAAAGCTGGGATTAGCAAAAAGCAATTCCTAGAAGATAAAACTGAATCATTTACAGTACTGAGATGCCATTTTAAGCAAAGAAAAATGCAATGGTTAGGTCTGGGTGGGATGGGAAAGAGAAAAGGGAGACAATGTAGTTACTAACTTCCCAGGAGTCAAGTGTATGCAGACAAAAGCCGCCGTGTAACATGTGGTCTTACTAGTTTGTGTGTCATGTAATACTTGACTGTGTTTTAATCATGAAAGGGAGATGATTGAAGAATTCCAGACCTTAAATAGATTCCAGACCTTCATTGTCTATACTTCTTTATATTTGGTAAAGGAAGGAATGTTAGATGTGGCTCTAGGGACATCTTAGCCTAGAAGTGTCAGACAGTAGTAGTAGGTATGGGCCTCCCACCAAATGAGGTTACCAGAGTAATCTGAAGACTGGGCCAAGTACAGTAGCTATGTTTATCATTACTGCTACTACTGTGTTTCACCTAACATTGTTCCACCCTCTTATAGCTTATAATTATATATATTTATGCATATGCAATCTCATTAGTCTTTCCCAGAAGTCTTCCAAATGTGGTGGTATTATCAACACATTATGAGTGATTTGAGGACAAAAAGGTCAATTATTGGGCCCAAGGTGACATAGGCACCAGCAGCAGACCCTGAAACAGATCCCAGTCCCTTTGATATTCAATCTCATATTTTCAGATAAGCTGCATCACCTTTGAAAATTCATTACTGATGAGAGGAACTTTGAGGGGAGACACTTGGTTTGATGAAAGGAATATGGAGAAGCTGGAGAAATTCAGCAGAGAAAATTATACAATCCACTTAATAACTACTTACATAGCCCTTGGTATATTTTAGGCAGTCTTAAATATGTTATAAATATTGACTCAGCAAAGCTCATATCAATCTTATAAGGCAAGCACTACAGCCCCATTTTGAAGATGCCAAAACTAAAACCCGAAGATGTCAAATAACTTTCCCAAGAACATGGCAACCTGGCTTGAGCCCATGTTATTAATTGGAGGGGTTTGCTGCCTCTTCGTGTAATGGCTTGGTTGTTGGAAGGGTTAAATAAGGTGATATAGGTCAACTGTTTATTATAGACCTTGGAAAAATGATGTTTAAAAGAAGTGAAGTACATCATTAACGATGTGAAGAAGACAGATGGCAGACTTATCTAGTTCAAGTGAAGAATATATACTATCTTGCTACACAAAAGGATGGACGCTGAACAGAGTGGAATGAGAGCAGTTAAAGAGCATCCTTCACACAGGAAGTTTTCTTGATGGGTTAGCCTCGGCCAGGGTCCTTTCTACACAGATTTTTACCATCTGTTGAGCTTGGCACAGTTCACACAAGATTAGATTGCCTCAACATTTTTTTCCTCTTAGTTCCCACTTTATCCTTACTTTAACCCAGATCTAGAATTAGTTTGCTGAGTGTCCTGAAATAATTCTACCACTCATGCAATACCAAGTTTTCAGACCCTCAAGATACAAAGATTAAGAGACACCTGCCTCACCCTTCAAGCAACAGACTTCCTATAAAGTTATTACAGACACATAAACCAGTAATAACCACTATTACACTAAGGGCTAAAATCAAAGTTTGCCTAAGGACCAGAGGGAACACATAAGAGGAATGTTGCTTTTGCATAAGGCAGACTTCCTCAAGGAACTGGAGTTAATAGGGCTTGAAAGGGAAATAAGATGAGAGTAAACGAGAGTGCAGGAGATAGTCTAAGCCAATCACACAGGCCTGTGAAGTATGGTGTGCTTAGGGAAACACAGATCACTTGTTATTGCTAGAAAATAAGTTAAGGGAGAGGGCAAGAAGAAACAGAAAAGGAGGCTAGGTAGGTGCCCTGTCATGAGGCTGTGTCCACCATGTGAAGCCACACAGGAGAGGATTAGAAAGAGGTAAAGAGATGAGATCTGTATTTCAGAAAAATGCAAAAAACCATAACATTCCTGAAAGAAAAGTTGACAAATTCATGCAGGAATAAATTAGATGTGGGAGTCTATGAATGCGGGAGTCTATCTATCTGAGAAGTGTTAAGAGTTTGGCCTAAGATAGTTCAGTTATTAGGGGAGCAGAGATACAAAAAATGGGTTTGCAAGTTATACAGGAAGACAAACGAAATATTGGAGCTGGCAAAGACTCTCAGATTCTTGGCATGGTGACTTTGTTAGTGGGGTCACTGATACAGATAGTGAATACAGATGGGAGAGGATTGGGGATGAAGGAGATGTGATAATAAGACTTTTGGACAGATTGAGTTTAATGTGCTTGTGAAGTATTCAAATAGAGATGTCTAGTAGACCGTGGAAAATACCAGCACGTAATAGGTATTCAAAATATGTTTACCTGAGAGTACTGATCTCCACTGAGATGTTAGTTGTTTGGGATATATCCACTGTACTGGAATCCACAGTATCTGGGTGATGCTTTTCACCCCACACCTCTATGCCTCTGAATGTCATCAAATTTATCACCAAAGTACCACCCATTGTTTTCCCTCTTAAGGTATCTAGTTGTTTGCCCTGTGTTTACTCTTCCCACTCCCAATCCCATTTAACGATCAACTATAATTTCCTATCTCAATAAATCAGTGGTTCTTTCCAGACTAGCAACAGCACCAGCACCTAGAAACTTGCTAGAAATACAAAATCTTGGTCCTCACCCCAAACCTACCTGAATCAGAAATGCTGGGGGTGGGATTCCACAACTTGTGTTTTCACAAGTCCTTCAGGTCACTCTACTGCTTGCTCAAGTTTGAGGAACACTGACATAGATCATCCTTTCTATAACCTAATAAATTTAGATTGCTCCAGCCTCAAATTATTCTTGCTCAAATAAGTCATCCACTTTTCTAGGAGGGGAACAACTATTGTTCTAAAATACACAAATGTTAGGGCTACTCTCAAACCACATATAATTTTTAAACACTGATTCTTTTTCTCACAGGCTAAGCTGATGTGAATAACATTTATACATTATTTTGTTTCTAAGCTGATCTAGGTACTTTCCATGGATCAACTTCAACAAACGCATTGGGAAAAAGACTAGAATGGACAGGAGTGTGTGAGAGGGGAGAAAAAAGAAAGGGAAGAAAAAAGAAGAAGGTCAAGAAAAAAGAAAAAGGAGAAGTGGTTAGGAGAGTGATAGGAATATGAAAAGCTAAGAGGAATGTGTAGATGAAGAAGGAAGTAGAAAAGACAGAAGAGATAAATAAATCAACATATGTAGACAATGATTACAGATTCTCCAGTTGGGATCTCTTGTCTCTTGCTAAGCACCACAATAAAGATATAAGCAAAAAATTTTGGGAGTGGATTCTGCTTCATACAATTCTCATTTATTATCCTGTTAATGGCTTTCTTCACTTGGTAGCTGAATATCCACCAGACATTTGCCCCTCTAGATCCACTACTCACCCTTCTCCATCTTGCACTATGCCCTGGGAGACTGCCTGGCACACACCAAGTCAACAAGCTCTCTTGCCTTCTGTCTTCTGGTGGAATTTAGCAAATGGCCAAAGATTGCAAGACGAAAGAAAAGGGAGGTTGAATTACCAATTCCTTGCTCACTCCCTGTGGCATTGCTATGGAATGGCTTCCATAAATCAAGAGCATATTTTCTCTTAGGTGACCTCTCCCCACAGTTCTCTCTTGCTCTCACTTTCTCTCTCTTTCTCTCTCTCTCTCTCTCTCTCTCTCTCTCTCCCTCCCCCTCTCTCTGTCTCTCTCATCCCTTTAGACTTAGCTTTGGTAACCCCATTTTCACCCCTTGAATAACTGAACTGTTTCCTTGGGCTTTTCCCTATACTCTGATCACACACCATCGCAAAATTTTCTTTATAAAATTCTCTTCTCAGCCAGGCACAGTGGCTCATGCCTGTAATTCTAGCTCTTTGGGAGGCTGAGGTGGGCAGATCGCTTGAGGTCGGGAGTTCAAGACCAGCCTAATCAATACAGTGAAACCCCATCTCTACTAAAAATACAAAAATATAGCCAGGCTTGGTAGTGGGCACCTATAATCCCAGCTACTCGGGAAGCTGAGGCAGGAGAATCACTTGAGCCTGGAAAGTGGAGGTTGCAGTAAGCCAAGATTGTGCCATTGCACTCCAGCCTGGGTGCCAGAGCGGAACTCCCTCTCAAAAAAAAAAAAAAAAAAAGAAAAAAACCACAAAAACAAACAAAAAACAAAAACCCTCCCTTCTCTTTCTCTCTTGAGTGCACAAATTTTTACTTGCCAAGACTGATAAACTTAGCTTTGAGATATCAGACTCTCTTGATTTCTCTCCCACCTCACTAGCCACTCTATCATTTATTTATTTATTTATTTATTTATTTATTTATTTATTTAAGACGGAGTCTCACTCTGTCACCCAGGCTGGAGTGCGGTGGCATGATCTTTGCTCGCCGCAACCTCCACCTCCCGGGTTCAAGCGATCCTCTTACATCAGCCACCTGAGTAGCTGGGACTACAGGCACTCGCCAACATGCCCAGCTAATTTTTGTATTTTTAGTAGAGACAGGGTTTCACCATATTGGTCAGGCTGTTCTCGAACTCCTGACCTTGTGATATGCCTGCCTTGGCCTCCCAAAGTGCTGTGATTACTGGCGTGAGCCACTGCGCCCAGCCTAGCCACTCTATCTTAATGTCCCTTTCTGGCTTCGTCTCATCTTCCCGACATTTAGATTTAAGATTGCCCCGAAACTCACTTTTCGGACTTCTTTCCTCAAGGTACCCTCAGTGCCTTGACTACTTCATTCAGATGACATTAAATACCATCTATACTCTAACTGCTACATTTAATCTCCAGCTTTAAGCTTTCCCCTGAATTCCAAACTCAGCCATCTCCTTGGAAGTCTAATAGACAAATTAAATTTAATTTGCTCAAATTCCATTTTCTTCACCAAAACTGTCTATACCTTGGTCATTTCCATATCAACTGTGGTACCATTGTTTAGTTGGTCAGTTCAAACTTCTAGAAGTCTCCTTTGATTCCTCTTTGCTGCCTATCCTGCAGACAATATAGCAGCAAGTACTATCAACTCTACCTTCGGGATATACCCTGAAACCAACGATGTCTCACACTTGCAGCACAATTGTTTCAAACCAGCACCTTCATCTCTCACTTAACTACCTAACAGTCTTCTGTCAGGTCTCTATCCTAGACAGTCAGGTCTCTATCCTTCCACTCTCTCCCCTACCAAAGCCAGAATCCTTCCACTCTCTCCCCTACCAAAGCCAGAGGAGATCTCTCTAAAGCACAAATCAAAGCATGCCACTCACCCATCCACTCAACTTCAAGTCAAATGAAATCCAAACATTTTCCCATGGCTTCCAGAGTCCTCTGTCATCCGGTTCCAGTCTAGCTCTCCAACAGCTTTCTTCTTTTCCAGACACTCTGGTCTCATTATGTCCAATACAGCAGCCACTGCCATATGTGCCTATTGAGCACGTGAAATCTGGATAGTGAGACTGAGGGGCCAAATTTCCTATTTTATTCAATTTATGTTAAAAATTTAAATTTAAAAACGGCCAGGCACTGTGGCTCATGCCTATAATACCAGCACTTTGGGAGGCCAAGGTGGGTGCATCACCTGAGGTCAGGAGTTCTAGACCAGCCTGGCCAACATGGTGAAACCCTGTCTCTACTAAAAATACAAAAATTAGCTGGTGTGGTGGTGGGCACCTGTAATCCCAGCTACTCAGAGGCTGAGGCGGGAGAATCACTTGAATCCGGGAGGCAGAGTTTACAGTGAACTGAGATTGCACCACTGCACTCCAGCTTGGGCGACAGAGCAAGATCCTGTCAAAAAAAAAAAAGAAAAGAAAAGAAAAGAAAAAAGAAAAATTTAAAAACCAGTACTTATTCCATTATCAGAAAACTCTTAAACATGGTTAGATGACATAGATATATGAATCTATGTTATCAATGATAGATTTCATGATCAATTATTTCTTATAAAAATTTAGCTTCCAAATTGAGATGTGCTTTAAGTATAATATACCTGATTTTGAAAAAAGGCATAAAAATAAACTATTACATACATAATTTTTATACTGATTACATGTTTAAGTTAAAACTATACAATTAAATTTTACTTTTTTTCTTACTTTTCAATCTTATTTTCACTTCTTTAATGTGATTACTTAAAAAATTTAATTCCACATGTGGCTGTCATATCTCTATTGTCATATTTCTGTCTATTGTAGAACAGATAGGCTGTCTGCTCCATCTAATTCAGTCCTGCCTCCAGGGTTTTTATACTTGTTTCTTCCTATGACCAGAATGTTCTTCCAGACCTACATCTCTTGTTCATTATCACTCATTTGCAATTTTTATTCCTATCTCTGCTCAAATATCAACTCTTCAAATAGTCTTTCCCTGACCATACTAAGACAACCTCCATCCTCTACTCCCTACCTGCTTTTGGTTTTCCACATAGCACCCATCACTACATCTATTTGCTTACTCTCTGACTCCCCTACTAGGAAGTAAGCCTTCTAAGGGAAGGAGCAGTTTTCTTATTCAGTGCTGTATTTTAAGGACAGAAAAAGGATTGTATAATGGGCACTCAGTATTTGTTGGATGAATTGAACAAATGAATGAAAGAAACTACGATTACTCAACTGTGGTTGAGCATGGACAACATCTATGTGTGTACTCTACGACTCTTACCTGAATTCAGCCTTTAAACATCTCCACCACATGAGAACTCAGTAAACATGAAACATTTATCTCACAGAAATCCAGGACCTTGAGATGCTGATGGAAACAGCACTTCAAGCAATGGCAGAGCAGGCGGGAGTGACACAGGCCACTCTTCACACAAACTTTTCACAGACACAGCCAAGAGCCACATCCTACGCTCAACGCCAATGAATCAATCCTATTTAAGAATCCTATCATTTTCCATTCCTTCTCTTCCAAGGAATAGATATCAAAGGTGCATGGAAAAATAATACATGGAAGATACAAACTTGAAGGCTTTTATAATGTGTTTTGTCTGAGATGCCTTAAAAGTGCACTGGAACTGCTTTGCAATGTAGCTACAATTCTAAGCACATGTTATGGTATGGTCTTAATTTTCAAGAGTCAGAGTCAGTAGCAGGTAATTCTAAGAAGGAAGGAAATTAGAATAACAAAACAAGCATATTCTAGGTTATCTCAAGTGTAAACTATAGAAGGCTCATAATTGGCGCTCTGCTGGGAATCACTGTGAATTTTTGACTTAGATTTTCAACAGAAATTTCACTTTGGGTACTAAGACAACCCGCTATTTCAAATGAGAAGTTGTACGTACATTTAGCGTGGAAGCCAGGGAATTTCAAATTTTTCTCTCAAATCACATCAATTTATCCCTCCTAAACAACAAAGACTGGGCTAACAGCAGCATCAGCACAAATGTCAAAGAACATGCTATCTCTTACAGTTTAGGAATTTCAAAATTGAAGGGAAGATAAATGCATCAGCATAGCGAAGAGGAAGTAAGATGCGTTTTATCTTGCTTTCCAGAAGTTGCAAAACTTTCTGTAATTGTGAGGTTATCATCATGGATAACTGGTAAGGAATTTTAACAAATCCAGGCAATAAATCTTCAGCAGAGGGATGCAAACACGGGGAGAGTAGAAGTAGGTCTCCCTCCAGAAGGTCACAAAAGTGGGAATGTGTATGAAGACAGCTGCCAGCCCAGCTCATGGCCAGAATCTAAAGCCATTTTGGAGTCACTATTATGTTCCTCATTGTAGACATATGGGTAATGAGTCCACCAGGGGTGGGGGTGGAAAATCACATCAACTATCATTTCTTGTTCCCATTCTGCCAGGCGTGATGTTGCTGGGTTTTTTATTTTTCTCATCTGCTTCCTAATCTGCGATGAGTTTGTAAAGGGGGTTAACATCGCGTGTGAATAAGGAGAAGATGTATTTTATTTCAGGTGTTTGGATGTCTTTCCTGCACATTTCTGAAGATGAGGGCTTTTCACTTGTAACCTTTGTCTAAAGGCCTTTTAGTCCCACTCAGACTTGCTACTATATTAAAAACAGAAGTGAGTTTGGTGAATTGTAGGTGAAAGAGGTTATAATGTTACCAATTATCCTAATTCTGAGATGGGCTTCTGGAAATCAGGCTGCAGAGGCCTGCCACGGTGCCTAGCAAAAGCAACAGTGGCCAGGCATGGTGGTTCACACCTGTAATCCCAGCACTTTGGGAGGATGAGGTGGGCAGATCACCTGATGTTGGGAGTTTGAGACCAGCCTGCCCAACACAGTGAAGCTCCATCTCTACTTTAAAAACAAAAAAATATATATATATATATATACACACACACACACACACACACATACACACACACACGTATATATGTGTGTTTTATATTTTTAGTTTTATATTTATATTTTTAGAGATATATATATACATATATATACTCATATATATAACTAAAAATGCAACAATGAGGCAAGGTGTGGTGGTTCATGCCTGTAATTCCAGTACTTTCTGAAGCCAAGGCAGGCAGATCACTTGAGGTCAGGAGTTCAAGACAAGCCCGGCCAACATGGTGAAACCCCATCTCTACTAAGAATACGAAAATTAGCCGGTTGTGGTGGCACTCACCTGTAGTCCCAGCTACTCAGGAGGCTGAAGCAGGAGAATCACTTGAACCTGGGAGGCAGAGGTTGCAGGGAGCCAAGATTGCGCCCCTATACTGCAGCCTGGGCAACAGAGAAAGACTGTCTCAAAAAACCAAAACAAAACAACATAAAAGAAAAAGCGATAGTGCTTCCGGGTTCAAATCATGATGTTGGGCAGAGGCTTCCTGTCTGCAGAATATTTCTGGATTGCCACATACCCTCTTGAACACATGTAAACTTTGGAAAGACTGCTCTCAGTGGGTACATTCAGGAACATAAGTCAATTCCATCTCAAACGTCTGAGATATGGATGAATTTGCAGGATTCAGGCTCAAATTACAATGCCTTCTTGATAGTCTTTCCAATCAAAAGGTTGTTTATTTGGAAATGAAAACTTTTTAAAAAGACAAAAACATTCAAAAGTGTTTTTTTAGTTAGTTTTAAATCCCTCAAGATCCATGTTCATTTTCTTTCTTGTTTTCCAGCTGGAAATTGCTTTTCCACTAATTTTTCATGATGACTCCACTCTTGTCTTGTGAAATCCTAAACTGGGATGTCCACCTTCTACATGAACTGATATGATAGTGATTAAATCTGACAATACTTTCTCCTCATGCGAAAATATTCACAACTGTTTTCTATGCCAGTGATTTGTTTTAATTCTGATATCGAATTGATTTTGCTTTACACCTCTGGCAGTCAAATGCATATACTGTTCCCCTTCTCTAAATTTAAAATCCAGTCAAGAGAATAAAGGAGATAACATCTCTTTTATTGCAGTTTGAGGAAAATAATAAAAATCATTTTGGATATCGAAATATCCCATGACGCACTTGGATATATTTTACTCTGTGCTTGGGAAATTGCAGACAATATAGTCAAAGAAACAGATGTCAACTAAACGCTGTGTTAAAGCTATGATGCGCCTATAGTCACCCACAAGTTTGAGGATTCTAAATTGAATCAGAGAACCACAAATAAATAAGCACAGAGAAAACTAATTGCCTAGAAAAGAGTGCTCCACTTGCTTCGTCATTTGCCACTTGAAATTCTCTACAAGTGCAACTTAACTGAAATCTAAATTGCAGAATAGAGATCAGACAGATACAGAAACCAAGACCTAGGTTTCTATCTGTCTTCTCATCTTCAATCAGGGCAGCTGGGACTCAGGAGAAACCTCATAAACGCAAAGGAAATTTACTATTGCTATGCAGTTTCCTTCAGAGAGCAGTCTTCCAAAACAGAGAGGTCTAGTTCAAGACTGCTCAAATGTTAATGTGTCTTTGAATCATGTGGGATCTTGATAAAATGCAGATGCTGATTTGGTAGGCTTGGGGTAGGACCTGAGATTATGAATATCTAACCAGTTCCCAGGTGATGCCCTTATAGTGGGGTTTCTGCTGGTGAATAATTTCTCTTAGAAATTAAAAAACAATTCTCACTCTTCCAGTACTCCACTGTATGATTTTAGAAACACTGTCTGACCTAGCTGTGCCTCAGTTTCTCATCTATGAAGAAGAAGTACTAAGGTTAAAGAGATTATGTTGATATAGAACCTTGAAGAGAATTAAAGATATTATGTGAACAGGTTTGGCCAAGCCAATATGTTCCAGGACATGAAAAACAGATGAGTGAAGAAATAAGGGTCTTAAAGACTGAGAATAAAAAGTAAACAGATAGATCTCACTGGAAGATAAACCACAAACAAGAGAATTTTTTTAAAGTAAGGAAAAAATAAGTAAAGCAAAGTGCCATGAAGAGAGTCAAGTGAAGTGACGTCAGACTTCAGCAATGTAGAGCAAAGAATAATGTGAAATATGCTTTAATATCTAAAAAATGATGAGCACAGTGTTTTACAAAGGACAGATCTGTGGAGAGAGGTGAGGAAGAAGGTGATGTAGCATATATAGGAAAAAGAAAAGATAAGAAAACCTTTGAATAAAATACAAGAAATTATTTAAAATAGATAATAAAAGAAACAAATTCAACCACCTCTTTCCCAAAAACGGTAGACTGATTTTTAATGTAAGGTTTTCTTTGCTTTTTGAATTCATTATTATTATTTTTTTTGAGATAGGATTTTGCTCTGTTGCCCAGGCTAAGTGCAGCAGCCTGATCACAGCTCACTGCAGCCTCTACCTCTTGGACTCAAGTGATCCACCTTGCCTCCCAAGTAGCTGGGACTACAAGCATGTGCCACCATGGCCAGCTAATTTTATTTTCTAATTAATTTTTTTTTTTTTAGAGATGGTCTTGCTATGTTGCCCAGGCTGGTCTCAAACTCCTGGACTCAAGCAATGCTCACACCTCAGCCTCCCCAAATGCTGAGACTACAGGCATGAGCTACTGTGCTAGGCTGACATTTTTAAGTGTCTGGGACATGCATAACTAGCCCATCTTCCAGTAACTGCTCAGGCATATATTGCCTCAGACATGATATGAAGTCAAGTTACAAAGTTTTCAAGTATACTAGGGGTTAATGAGGAGGCTGTCTTGATGGGCCATTCCAAGAAAAGCAGTCTGCCTTCTAAGCCCCAAAGTCTCCTTGAGACAGGGAATACCTAGCAGAAATCTGGGTGGCAGAAAGAATGTAGAAAAAAAACCATATTTCATTTATTTTGTTTGTAGGGCACTAACTAATTAAATGACATCAGTAAAGCTGGAAAATCCTGCCTATCAGGTTTAACACTTACTCTGGTAGCCTTCTCAAACCTTTCCATGGTTGAAGTTACTGATGATTAACTTCTGGGAATACCCATGGCAACTATTTCAGACCTGTGAACTATCACACCCTCTTCATGTCACACAAGGCATGTCAGCATCAAGCGAGAACCTTTTTAGAAGCCTGTAATGTGCCCGCCAGGCGCTCAACCCTGTAATCCCAGCACTTTGGGAGGCCGAGACGGGCGGATCACGAGGCCAGGAGATCCAGACCGTCCTGGCTAGCGCGGTGAAACCCCGTCTCTACTAAAAAATACAAAAAACTAGCCGGGCGAGGTGGCAGGCGCCTGTAGTCCCAGCTACTCGGGAAGCTGAGGCAGGAAAATGGCGTGAACCCGGGAGGCGGAGCTTGCAGTGAGCCGAGATCCGGCTACTGCACTCCAGCCTGGGCGACAGAGCAAGACTCCGTCTCAAAAAAAAAAAAAAGAAAAAGAAAAAGAAAAGAAGCCTGTAATGTTAGATTTTGTTTTTGGAAATGACAATGACCGTTCTAGCCACCAAATGGTAATGGTAATACTTTCTCTTTCTCTGAGCCTTCCAAGACCTTGGCCGACTTTCTTGCAGATAAAGTCACTATCTGCGTAAGACTACCATTACCGGTGAATCGGCTGTTCCTGCAGCAGAGGCTGTACCTGAAATGCAACTGGCAATTTCAGCACATCTATAGATGGGAACAAAGGGTCACATTTAAAAGGTTTCCAGCCCAGGGAGACCCGGTTAGAGCATGTGCAACACAATCAGCTGTACAACAGGGAAGGGAAGACGTAGTATTACTCACAGATAAAGAGTAGTCCGCAAAGAGTAACCTGGCTCTCTAAATTTACCAAGATTCACTCAAGATTCTATTGCAGTGTTCACAAGCTTTTATCTCTCTGACAACCAAACCCAAGAGGTTTGCCAAAATAGAATTCCAGTGTAGAGGGAAGGAAGCTAAAGAATTATGCATTAATAACACCTTTGCCCACAGGCAGAACATATTTTCATCTGCACACATCACGAACGGGAGATCTTAGGTTATTAAAGGTGAAAGAGGCTAATAGTCTTTGGGATGGCTCCCTTGGGACAGTTATTTGCATAATGAAGGCTAATACACAGTAACCCAGCTCAGCAGTTCTTTTGGATCAGCTACTTGTAGGCGCACACAATATTTTAAACTCACTAACTAAATTACTTGGTGGAAGAGGTGTCCATAGCTAATCTCAAAACTATGTCTACAAAAATGCATGACCATATTTACCAACGAGGAAAAAGCCAAATTGGTAAAGATGTATGTGTTAATTAATCTGTGTTTTATAATATCCAAAATTAATGCCTATATAAAGATCACCACTGATACTTAGAGGCTGCCAAGGTCATCTGAATAACTTAAACTCAGAGTCAGAGAAAGGACCTACGCCTTGCTCTGGCTACCCAAAGTCCAGGACACCTATGTCAGAAGTCATCTTAGAAACCACTTATCAAGGGAAAGAAAGCCAAAATTTGCGGGCATGATCGTCTATTCATATTTAGTCATACAATTTTATTTAAAATAGTTTAAATAAAGCCATTTTAATTTAAAATATTTTAAATTAATGAACCCAAACTGTAAGAAAATTTAGCACAAAAGATAGAAGGACATTTATAACTTTGTTTCAAAAGAGAGAAATGGAGTTGATTACTACATAGGAACCATTGAATATTTTGCAGTTAATGTGCTGAGTGAATTGCTCTAGTATTTTTGTTGTGTAGCAATTTTACTTTATAAAATAACTTGTGGCTTACTCCATACCTAAAGCATCATGAATAATAACAGTATAAAATTAATATTGATTAAATGTTTATGTACTAGCACTCTACTCTGCTAAGTGGTTTACCTAGATTAATTCACTTATTTCTCATTTCTCTATATCATGGGTGTTCATAATATATATATTTTACAGATGAGCACAAGGAGGGTAAATATCTTGCCCATGATCACACAGCTAGTAAGGGGCTGAACTGGGATTCAAATCCAAAGTCTAAATTACACCGTCTTCCAGGAAGTCTGGCTGCAAAAGCTTTGTGTTCCCTAGTGCTCTGCTTTTTCTATGAGTATCTATTACCTAGAAATGCGTGTATTTCAATCTACAGCTATATATTAGGTTGGTGCAAAAGTAATTGCGGTTTTTGCCATTGAAAGTAATGGCAAAAACATCTCAATAAATAACACACATGTATTGGATATGTACTTAGTGCCATGTAACGATTTAGGAGATGAACGTAAAAAGATCAATAAAGAGGGGCCTGCTCCCCCAAAAAGCTCTGCATCTCCCTAGATTCTCTTTTCAATCCTCACATTGCAACATTGCAACATTCATGGGGTAGTTAGTCCAAGAAATCAGTTGCTAACTCCTGAAGAGAGTTACCTCTTTATCCATTGAATCTGACTTAGACTCCTTGTTTCTTATCATTAATTTTCTAACCCAACACACCTCATCTTTCAATTCAAAATTTGGGGAACTAGAAAAGTAAAGTAGTTGTGCTATGGCACGCCGAGTTTCATCAGAAGAAGCCAAAATCAGATGAATGCTGCTGAGAATAGCTGAACAGATGAAAACTGGAAAGTTTTAGAGAGTTGGTCTCAAGAAAAGGAAAAAAGGGAAGTGCATTGAAAAGGAGAAGAAAACTTAAAATAAATGTGGTCCACCTAGTGGTGGAGCTGCCTAGAATCCAAAATGAAACAACCTTAGAGGCAGAGATGAAATAGGTTGAAAGGTTCTAGGTTATAGCTTAATTCTCCCTCCTCTGAGTGTGGGCTGGACTTAGTGACTCACTTTGAAGAATAGAGCATAGAAAGGGAAAAGACAGTAAATTTACAGAGAAGGAACTTGGTAAACACTAACTTAGCCAAATAATTAAGCTTGACATCATATTCCCTGAAATGATGTGAAGAGAAAGACACCTCACCTTCATGACATTTTCCCCTAAACCTCAACCCAGTCTGGCCATGGGAAAAATATCTGCTAAACCCACATTAGAGATGCTGTGGACTGAATGTTTGCATCCCCATGAAATCTATATGTTAAAATCCTAACCCGTAATATGATGGTTTTGGTGGTGGGATCTTTGGGGGTTAATTATGAGCTCCGTGAGGATGGTACCCTTGTGCATGAGATTAGTGTTCTTGTAAGAGACACTAAAGAGATATTTTTTCTCTCTTAGCCATGTGAGGGTACAATGAGAAAATAGTCATCTGCAAACCAGGAAGCAGACCCTCACCAGACACCAAATTTGCTGATACCTTGATCTTGGACTTCCTAGCCTCCAGAAATAAGTGTTTGTTGTTTAAGACACCCAGGCTATCGCATTCTGTTATAGAAACTCAAACAGACTAAGCAAAGGGCATTCTACAAAATGCTTGATCAGGGTTCTTCAAAACTGTCAAGATTATGAAAATTAAGAGAAACTGAAATTGTCACAGATTGACAGAGAGCATGAAGACAGGCTGCAGTGCAGTACCATCAGTTAATTCCTGGAATGGAAAAATGCCATCAATAGAAAACTGGTGAAATACAAATAAAGTCTTCACTTTGGTCGATAGTATCTCCAGACATTCATTTCTCAGTTTTGACAAATGCATCATGGTTATATAAGATGTTCACATTAGAGTAAACGGTATAAAAAGTATTAGAAACTTCCATGTGATATTTTTACAGCTTTTTTTGTAATTTTATACTTTTTCTGAAATAAAAAGTAAATTTAAAAATAATTATTCATTAATTCACGGTTTTATCTTATTTATAAGGCTTTAGAGCATACTTTTCCCCCAAATGTCTGTTTTAAAGAAGATATGTAATTTTCTCTGGATAAGAAAAACATGAAAAAAATGCAAACCTTATAGGAATTGAACTTTAAGAGCATATTGTGTTCAACAATAGTAGTGATTACTAGTTACACAGAGCCTTTGAACCAAGCAGTGATAATAAGTTACATGGTGATTCAGGTTGAAAGCCAGGAATAAAGTTAAAAGCATATAGGGAGGGACTCCTACTTATTTGAAGGTGACCGCTCCCACATCAGCCATCTTCTGCTTGTCATTGGATAATTAGGTAAACGTTCTAGGCAGTCTAAGCCTAAATGAGATGGGAGTTCCAGAAATTGAGAATTTAATAATAAAGAATGAAGAGGATAAGAATAAGGCATGGATTAGGGGCCAACTCTGGGCAATAATGAGCAAGAACAGAATACAAAAGCCAGTGACCCCAATGGTGGCTCCTTGTCAGCATCTCAGACTTCAAGGTGGCCAAAAAGAAATCAAGCAGAGGAGATACAGTACTTTACAAAGTTGTTTCAAGCCTGTTTCCAGCAGAGATGGATATGAGGAGGCTGGATCACGAACAATTGTCTCCTGTATTGCTTCATTTCCTTCCCACCATTTTTCTCAACAGCATAGAGTGGAGAACAAGGCTATGCGTTCTGAGTAATGGAGATCCCAGCTCTGCCACTAATTGGATTTGTCATATTATGGAACTCTCTTAATGTCTTGGATGGATCTCAGTTTCTTCAAGTGAAAAATGAGTAAGTTACACCTGATCATTGCAAAAGTCCCTTCTGAGTTGTAAAGATTGTGTGATATGATCATCTTGTGGACCACTTTTGCTATACAATATCCCAATTTACAACCCTTGATCATTATATACAATGACAAGTAGGAACGAATAGAGTCAACACTTACATAACTGGATCCTGTGTGCACCTGGGCTCTGTTAATCTGATCAAAGATCAGTCTTTTTGTTAGCAGGTGGGGACATAAGAATCAAGACCATGTTGCTACTTCCAGGCAACTCCAGTATTCTGTTACTTTAGGTCTTTTAAAGTGTGTCATAAAACTTAGCTGCTTCAACTTGAACTTCAAATCACAAAAGTATAGGCCATTGGTATAGAGATAAGAATAATTTCCCAATGAAAATAGAAATGCAAATTATCTGGAGGCATTAATGATCATTTAATGGTCATAAACTAAACATTGAAATGAGGGCATTAAGAAGAAACTGTGTGGCTCTAGCTGCTCTCTCATAAGGTAAGACAGCAAGTAAGAGAGGTGGGTGGAGAGAGAGAGAGAGAGAGAGAGAGAGAGAGAGAGAGATGGAAGGGATGGTAGTTTTAAGAAGGAAACAATAGTCTGTAGATTAACCAGAAATAGTACCTAAAAGCCAGAAAAAAAATGAAATTGGCCAAATAAAAGCTAGTTGTGTTAGAACTGGAAGGTAGTCAACCACTCCAGATTTAAAAAATAAATAAAAATAAATAAAAACAGCAGGGGGACGTGTCATCTGGAAAGAATTAGGAGAAAGATAAGACGACCAAATCATCCCAATTTGCCCAGGAATTTCCCAGGTTGAGCACTGAACGTTCTGCATCTTGGGAAATCCTCCAGTTCTCAGGCAAATGGATATGGTTAGTCACCCTCGAAGAAGACTCTAATCTAAGATTACATTCTTGTTTTATTTTAATATGACCCTCACATTGAAATTGTTGCATTTCCCTCTCTGTATTTAGTTAGATGCCAATTTGTTTTTATTCTATATTTATTTTATGTAGTGTGGAAATTCTTAAATAAGGAGTATATCATGTGGATATATATTCACATATAAATATATATGTATAAAACACAAACACACACACACACACACACACACACACACACTGCTCTTAAGAAAATGAAGTTATCTCTACCTTACTCAGCATCACCTCATATTGCATGAGCCAGGAAGTAACTTAGACTTATGATCAAATCTAATCTTATGACTGAGTCTAGTTCTTAAGATTAAAAACGTATAAAATGCTTTGAAAACTTAAAAGCAGCATGCATGTGGGGACGTAAGCCCATGCTATTAATGATCTGTTCCTATTAAATACCACTAGGGCTAAACTATTTTTGTAATCTGAACTATTTTAAATGTATAGGTCAGTTATGATATGACAATTGATTTCATATATGAAGGTAAATTCTAAGTTGAAAAACAGATATAGTAAAAGTGTCAAGAGCACTACACTGGGTTATTAAAATTATAGCCATAATATTAAGATTGAGAAAGGCTTAAATTCACAAATTCAGATAAATAGCATCATTAACAAATAATGCAAAATCATGAGTACTTGACTCCCATTTAAGATCACCTTTTCCATCTTCTACTTCTATCATAATGATTTTAAAACTGGAAAACAAAGGTAACAAACACAATTATCAGGGAACTGGAAGTAAGGATGGCAGAAGATAGTTAAGTAACATTTATCTGTTTGAAGTGAAGAGAAGTCATCAGATCCAAACTACTTATATACAAGGCCAACTTATGAACATATGTTTATGTTGCTGTAAAAGCAAGGTGTTCTGGTAAACGAAATACATTTTAAAATAGAGAAATACAATTAGGAACTAGTGACTACATACAACTGAGCTTGATGTTGACCCTGGCTATATTCTGAAGCCAAAGAACCAACATAGACAACCAATCATGCTAAACTAATTTTCATTAAAAAAATTACAGGCAAGAAGGTCAGCAAAATACTATACAAAGAATACATTTTGATATCAGCAAGTTGAAAATATTTTGTGATTTGTTTTACGGTTCCCCTCTATATCAATATACACATGCACACACATTGTCTGTTGATAATGGATCAATAACACACTAGTAGGGTGGAGTAAGATGTCTGCAATAGATGGCATCCAGTATTTTTCTTAATTACTACAAGTCAAGATATATCCTTGTCAAGTTTGCATTAAATATACATCTGGTGATAAAATCAGTTTTCAAAAAAAACTCGACAAACTAGAATTAAAGATTGTATTGATTCCTATTAAAGTCATGCACTTGGGCCTCAGAAAGCAACTGAGTCAGTGAAGTACAGTGGATACCTGATATCACTATGAGATTATTTATAAAAATGCTTGGGATTTTTGGTTGATATCAATCTCTTTATGAGCCAATGGGGTGGCATGGTTGCCAGGAAAAACTAATGCCTACTTAGCTCACACCAGTAGCAGTATCATGTTCGAAACAAAGAAGACAGTGCTCGTACAGTGGCAGTCCTTGGTTTAATCCTTACCGGGTGGCTTATGAACAACATTTACATCCGCAGTTCTGTGCCTGGGAAACCCAAGATCAAAACATCTTCAGTTTCCATATCTGGTGAGAACCCATTTCCTGGTGTATAGACATTTCTCATGTGGTGAAAAGGGTGAGGGAGCTTTCTGGGGTCTCTTTTATAAAGGAACTAATGCCATTTATGAGGGCTCCACCCTTATGACCTGATTACCTCCCAAAACCCCCATCTCTTCATGCCCTCACATTGGTGCTTAGGTTTCAACATATGAACTTAGGGAGTGGGAGGGTGACAGTCAGTCTATAGAAGTGTGAATATATATTCACATATACATACATGTGTATGTCACACACGCACACACATATAGCAGTCCTGATTAACTGAGGCTTATGAAGAACAGTAATACCAGAACTTTGAAGAGACTAGAAACTAGATTATAGGAGGAGTAATTATTAAAGCAAAAAAAAAATACTATAACTGGAGACAGAGCACAGTGGAGGCGTGATCATTATTTTCAAATATCTGAAATTACATTTTGAAGAAGAGGGATTGAGCTTATTTCACAAATCTCCAGGGGAGGAAATTCTGATCAATAGATTGAAGATTTGGATAGGCAAATTTCAACTCAGTTCAAGAAAGAACATTTCAAAAATGGTAGCTTTTTTAATCAAAAGAATGAAAAATCAGAATTGCCAAGGGTATGAAGACATGGATATTTTCATATAATTGAAATGGGGATGGAAATTGGAGTTCTTTCTAGAGAAGCAATTTAAAAAAAATTTTTTTAAACGTTAAAAGCCTATATCCTTTAGTCTAGAAATTCCATGTACATTTACATGAATAATTAGAAATGCTGGAGAAAGTTTATAAGAAAATTAATTGCAACATTTTTTGTAGGGGTGAATATTTTGAAATAATCTAGCCATCATATATATATATATGATGTGTGTGTGTATATATGTATATATGTATGTGAAACATATATATGTGTATGTGAAATGAGATGTATGAAATAAATGTATTTTTCACACACATATGTATGTGAAACATATATATAACATATGGGATACAATGTTTCTTAAAAACCAGGATAAAAATGTTTTGTAGAAATAGAAATATTCATAATACATTATTAGTAGAAAAGGAGATTCCAGCCATTTAAATGTAGAGAGAAAAAAATTAAAATAAGCCAAAGTATTAACATTGCTATCTGTAAAATAAAAAGCTAATTTTTTTCTTATATGTTTCACTATTTTTTCTCAATCTAAAATGAAAACATATACATTTTGCCATCAGAAACAAACAAATGAAAAACAATGAAAGCACAGAACATGTGTTTGTGCATTTCTAGTACCTGACTCATAGTAAGAGGGCTACACATTTTTGTTGAATAAATGAATAAATTAATTAAATGTTATAAATATTTTATGAAGTTAACTCTCTAAAAAAGTTAATAGCTTCCCATTACTAGAAGTGTTTAAGTAGATGCTGAATGACTCTCAGCATATTTGGAGGGCATTCTTATTTTGATTTAGATCAGTGGTTCCCAAACAGAGGCACCTGGAAAACCTAAAATATGCTCCCCTTTCACAAAATACAAATGTCTAGTCCCTGCCACAGGTTTATTGCATCAAAATCTGTAGGAATTGAATGGAATCCTTGGAAAATCTGTATGAGTTGTTAGAATTTGCTGGGGGCGGGGGTGTATTAATCTGTTCTCACACTGCTAATAAAGACTTGCCTGAGACTGGGTAATTTATAAAGGAAAGAGATGTAATGGACTCATAGTTCCACATTGCTGGGGAGGCCTCATAATCATGGGGAAAGGCAAAGGAGAAGCGAAGGCACATCTTATATGGTGGCAGGCAAGAGAACTTGTGCAGAGGAATTCCTATTTATAAAACCATCAGATTGCATAAGACTTATTCACTACCATGAGAACAGTATGGGGAAACTGCCCCCATGAGTCAATTATTTCCACCTGGCCCCACCCTTGACACATGAGGATTATTACAATTCAAAGTGAGACTTGGGTGGGGACACAGACAAGTCATATCAGGGAGAAAAATACCTTCTGAGATTATTTTCATTCAGCTTGAAAACCAACCTGTGGTGCTGAGCTGGTGGCTAAGGAGGGACCCTGAAGAAGTTGCCCACGACCTTCCTGCTTGCTGTTCTCTGGCCTGAAACATTCTTCTTCCAGGCCCAAGGAGCTCACTCCCTTACCCTTCTCATCTTCATTCAGACGCCACCTCCTCAAAGAGGTTTCCTTTGACTCTCCCAAATTTCAACCCCTTCCAAGGCCTTCCCACCTAGGCATCCCTGCTCTAACTTTTCTATAGTACTTATTACTTTCTATAATATAATATAATTATTTATTACTGTTGTTTTTGTTTAGGGTTTGTCTCTCCTGCACTAGATAGCAAGCTCCATGAAGATAGACATTCTCATCTAACTTTGTGCAAACCTAAGCATCCCAAAATAGTGCCTGGCACATAGGAGGTGCTCAATAATTGTTTGCCAATGAACAAAAAGAAGGAATAGATCAATGTTTATGGTTCTAGTTGTAGGTGCCCGGCTACTGCTTTGTGACAGTTCAGTGATATTTCAGTTAGTCTATGCTTTTCTTTACAGAAAAGCAAACATTTTCCATAAAGGACCAAATGGAAACATTTTCAGCCTTGTGAGTCATCAGGTCTCTGTGGCAACCTCTCAACTCTGCCATTGTAGCAAAAAGACAGCTATAGACAATACAGAAACAAATGAGTACAGCTACAGCTCTGTCCCAATAAAACTTTGTTAAAGACAGATTTGGCCCATGGGCCATAGTTTGCTGACCTCTGCTCTGTCCACATTTCTGGAAACCTCATTAAGACAGCTCTCTGAGGGGGCTGTGTATCTGGCTTTACTAACCCCATGCACAAAGCTCTTGGCTCTAAAAGATGGGATCTTGGGGCAAGTATCCTTTTATACTAACAGTGGACAGGGTTCTTTCAGTTCGTTGTTATGAAGACATCAAAGGATTTTGTTGAGAATGGCAATAAAACTCACACCCAATAGGAAGTAAATGACATTTTACATAATTCCTTAAGGAGAATACGGTGAATGTGGATATGAATCTCCAGTCCCTCCTCACTAGTTGTGGTGGAACTTTTCCAATTCTGCCTGCCTTCCAGAGTCTCTGTGTTTTGCCTTGTGTCCTGGCTGCTTCTCCTTTTGGGAATTCTATTACGTTGATGTCACAATGTCTCAAAGCAATATTTTTTAAATGATTCCTCTCCAGTGGGATTTTGTGGAGCCTCTTAATTGCCTTCACTACGCTCTACTCATTACAGGTGTGTGAGGCTGGAGCACTGTGTCAAATCATCTCAGGGAGTTTGTTACGGAAGTCTGGGGTTCAGCATTTTCTGGAGAGAGTGGAAAGCTAGGGTGGGGGCACATGGCTGGGAACAGAGTTTGAGTCCCTATGCCATGAAGAGCTTCTCTCTGTTTTGTCTGATCTTAAAACAGTTACCCCACTTGGCAGAAACAATCCACTGCCTGGCAATTTCAGTATAACTCTCAGTGACAGATTCCTTGCAAGAAGTAGTGCAGGATACTGCTGTTTAATTACATTGCACCTAATATTAATATAGCACCAGATATTTGGATGAAATCTAAAGGATTCGGTCAATTTTGTAGATATTCTTCTTAAAGAACCACAGTAATTGCTAGTTTTAAAATATTATTACAAATCATATTTGTGCAATCTAAGTTTGGGCATCACTTTAAGACTGCCAGTAAAGGTGGCGATTCCATTTCCAATAAACAGACCAGCAATTTCTGGCATTCACCTGTTGGACCAGATAACTGGAGGCAGCACTTGGGCAAGGGCAGTGACTTGGTCTGGCTGTTGCAGCTCATGTTTATGGCCTATGGAAAAGAGAGGTGAAACGTTTTGGCCTCTAGATCAATCCTCATTTCAAATATTGCATCTCACTAAAGAAAACAACGTACTGATTTTGTCACAGAAAGTATTGTTCTTGTTATCAGACAAAAAGGAGTCAAAATGGAGAACAGACCTCAGGAAAACAGATTTATATTATCCCCCAAATGCCAGCCTTGTCCACTCATAATAGCCTCCAATTTCTCTTTAGGGGAATGAACTAAAAAGACACTTTTCTTGCATGTTCTCTTTCGGAATCTATGGGAATTCTTTTGCCTTCATTCTGTGCAAAAAAACAATATGTGGTGTTCATTCTTACAGGTGTATTGCTTCTTTAAGGCAGGCCCATGTTCCAGCATTTCTGTATCCTCCAGAACACGCCATCCTCGGCACTGGCGGGGGAAACTCTGCATTCCCACAATGTGCATTGGCCTGAGGCTCCATCCAGTCAGGCTCTCAATCCTTGCTCGTTCCTCCCCAAGGGAAAAGTAGCTGATTTTACTGTGTCGGCCTGTCTGCCGCTGACCCGACTCACTGGTGTTTAAGGTCACCACTCTGTACAGCCCCACTCTTCTGCTTCCTGTCCACTGTGACAAGCCTCATGGCCCAGGACCAACTCCCTGCTCATCCATCATCTCCACTAGTGACTGACTGGGTGCGGCAGGAGAAGCCATCAGTACAGACCCAGGCCCCAAAATATAAATCAGTGAGAAAGCAAATGGGTCTCCCTTGCCTACCAATTCCTAGTGTGCAGCCCCTCCAGCCCATTTAGAGTCTGTACTCTAAAGAAGAGGAGAAATCCTAACCACCCAAACTGTGAATTCCGTTTTCAAGTTTCATTTACAACTCCATTGAGTAAATGAAAGTTCTAGTTGCCTAAATCCCTCACTCCCTACAAAACACTGCGCAGACTCTAAGGAAGCAAGGCACCATTGCTGACTATCAATCCAATCCAATCTGCCCTCTGTCTTATCTGCGTTCTTTTACTTGCTTTTATAGGAATCAATTCAAATGTCTAAACCATAACAGATATTATTTGTCTAAGGTTATATCCAGATGCTCACTTGTTTTCTATGATTGTTGTATCAAAATCATCTATTAGTTTGGAAAGATACTATACATAGTTTTGTGGTGATAAATTGAAATATACTCATCCAATTTATTCTCCAGCCTTTTTTCTTCAGGTAATATTCACATGTGAAAACAAACAGCCTTTTATCTCTTTTAGACAGCAGCTTTTTATGTCCATTTATAGATGAATTAAAAATATTCCCCAAATATTACTTGTAATTGCAGGCAAAAGGAACTCTCTTATACACACACACACACACACACACACACACACACACACAGAGTTGCAGGCACTTATGATGGAAACATGTTAGTGCTACTGCTGACACCGAAAACTCCAATTACCCCAGGATTTGAGTACTGACTGATTCCTGATTTATTTTAGGCAAATTAGGCAGCATAATGAGTAAAGCAAATATTTCAAGGATCAAATTTGAATGAATAAACTTAAAGAAATTCAGGTGTAAGTCTGACTTCCATAGTTATTTCTTCAATTGTGGTAAAGTCTTGGCAGCTGCAAACATCAATTAATGATGTTGCAGTTCCAACAATAACAGAGTCCTGCTCAGAATGGATTTACGGAAAATTTGGCCAATCTGATCTAAAGCTACTAAACTGGCAAGTTTACTACAAGTAGATGTAACAGATTATACTTCACAAGACAGTGATGACAAAAAAATCTGATTGTCTCTGGGAAATTGGGAAAGAAAAATAACTTCTTAGCCATTACTTGTCCAACTGGCTATAATAACCAACATGTGCATTGCATTTAACAGTGTAAAATATGTTCTCACAAACATTATCTCATGAAAGTCTCACCACAACCCAGAAGTTCATGAAACATACTTGATAAAGACACAGAGGCTCTGGGCAGTGAAATAACTTCCCTAAATTCGTGTAGATACGGTTCAAACAGCTATAAAAACAGCTCAAACTATGAAATAAATAACTAAAAGCAACTGTATCAGTCCGTTCTTATGCTGCTAATAAAGGCATACTTGAGACTGGGTAATTTATAAAAGAAAGAGGTTTAATGGACTCACAGTTCCACATGGCTGGGGAGGCCTCACAATCATGGCAGAAGCCAAAAGGCACGTCTTACATGGCAACAGGCAAGAGAGAATGAAAGCCAAGCAAAAGGAGAAACCCCTTATAAAACCATCTGATCTCGTGAGACTAATTCACTACCATGAGAATGGTATGGGGGAAACAGCACCCATGATTCAATTACCTCCCACCAGGTCCCTCCCACAACACATGGGAATTATGGGAACTACAATTTAAGATGAGATTGGGGTGGGAACACAGCCAAACCATATCAGCAACCATTTATTAGAATTTGCCAGATTGTGACACAGCCTCTTTTTTTTGTGGCTACACTAGACAATCTCATTCACTGGCAGTGTTTTCCTAATCAGAGATGACCGATTGGTGGCCTGTGGAAGCCAGCAGACCCATAGTGATCAAGAGCACTCTTAGGACAAGACACTCCAAGATAACAAATGCTGACACATACCTCTTCGTAGCCAGCCTGTTGTGAATTCGTCTGTTGCCAGGTCTGAAACACATATAATACTTCCCTCCTCAGGTTTCCAGGGGCTTAGGGATATGCTTTCAACAAAACAGCCTTACACACAAATTATTGGTATTGTCAAATTCTGTGTCTTGCTCCCTTTCTCACTTCTCTTCATTTCTAGACACCTGTGTCTGGGAATAGAAGCAAAACCTATTTGAAAAATATCTGAGCAAAACATTTTACCCTTAAAAATACAATTTTTAACTTGACTAGAAGAATTCAGTATATTAGTAGTCCTCGGAACAGCAAGTCCTTCAAACACCTAATACCCAGCCGGCTTCCTACACAGCACTTCAAATGTGGAGTTTTAGAATCACAGATGTTCAAATCTGAAGGGAATTTAGACCTGCTGGTCCAAGTCTCTCATTTTCCCAAGGAGAAAAGACCCGTGACAAGAAATACCATTCCACAGGTCACACAAAGCATTAATTCTGAGCCAAACTTAAAAACAAAAGTCTCCAGATCCCTGTTTCCAGGTTCGCTGCTATGACTTCATACGAAAAAGATGGCTGGTCTCCTAAGCAACAACTCTTAGGATCAGTTGACTCATAGCTAGGTGGATGTTTTCCCTTTCCTATAAACAGGTACCAAGAAAAATCTTCTCACCTATTGCCCCTGAAGTTTCTCAGGGGAAAATAAACAGCTCAAAGTGAAAAAGAGGAGGGGGCTAATATATATATTTTCCCAGCTCCATTTCTAGCACTGTCTTTGGTATCATCTTTAAACATACCAGGTATTTTAAAACTGACCCTAGCACTGGAATATTCAAGTACTGAAGACAAAGCCATGCATTATAAGAACCACGAAACTCTACTATCCCACTCTTTATGTGTTATGTACTACAATAGAAGAAGTATAAAATACTAGAAAAACAAACTTGATGGGTGCTATTAATTCCTTTTGAGGGAATTGAGAACACTTGTATGGCATGGCTAACATTTGTGATAGACCCTGAAAGTCATCCGTCACAAGCTGGACAATGGCAGAGGGCAGAGGAAACAGTGCAAGGAAAGGCACAAAATGATGTCATGGTTAGAATCAGCAAAAAACCTGATGTGTTGAAAAAAGTGAAAGGAGATAGTAAACATGCAGGATGGGGCCAGATCTGGAAGTGTATTAAATACCAAGCCAAGAAATATTGAAAGCCTGAAGAATAATTATATGATCAACTCTGTGTTTCTAAACTAATTAAAGGCATATTGCAATTATTAGCCCATAAATATTGCTCTTGGATTAGGGGTATCATAGATTGAATGTTTGTGTCCCTCTAAAATTTACATGTTGAAATTTTAACCTCCATTGTGATGCTATTAGAAGGTAGGAAAATTAGGAGGTAATTAGGTCTTGAGGGTACAGCCTTCATTATGAGATTGATGTGTTCTCTTATAAGGGAATAACAGACAAAAGATCTTTCCATATCCATCACGCAAGGACACCATGAGAAGACAGCTATCTGTGAACCAGGAGGAAGGCATGGCTCTCACAAGAATCCAACCATGCTGGCAACCTGATCTCAAATTTCCAGCCTCCAGAACTTTGAGAAATAAACGTGTTGCTTAAGCCACCTAATCTATGGTAATTTGTTGTAGCAGCCTGAACTAAGACAATGGGCAAGGGAGAGGTTAATTCCAATTCAGTATCTAATTCTTCATGGGAGCAAAAATCCAAAATATAGTCAAGAAACAGTTCCTATTGCCAATAACAACATTCTAATTTGGTCAGATTTTAATGCTAAAAGTAGAGGGCACGTCCCTGAGGTTCAGATTGTTATAAACCACACACTGGGTCTTCTCTGGGGTACTTCCCAGCAGCACTTTGCTGTAGGTTCCCATGGCCCTCATCCAGTCACCATGAGTTCCTTAGGCACTCGGAAGTCTCAGACCTAGAATAGAATAGAAATTCCCTAAGGCCACAGAAGACCTTTGAAATTTTCAAGAAGACCTGAATCTGCATCAACTGACTTGGTTTATTTTCCACTCTGGTGGTGGTGGAGGGGGTGCATTCCCCTCCCTCAAGACTCAAGTAGACCTTTGTATCAATGTCAAGGCTGAAAATAATCTAGGAACTGAGCGGTCTGGGAAGAATGAGTATTTGCTGCTCTGAAATCATTGACCTGTGAGAAACCTACTTGTGATTCTTCATTTTGTGACAAGGGAGGATTTGTATGATTCACTGAAATCAAAGTCAAAAACAGGACTTGATGTAATTTTGTTCTTATCTTTTATATTTGAATCCCGAGATACAAAACACAATTCGTCATTTTTATGGTTTGTATGAAAATACAAGTCTATGTGATTGATAATTCTGACTAAATTGGAATTGAATTCAAACATTTAGTATTGCTTTTTATTTTGCTGAAGTAATCTAGTTGACTAATAAACAAAATAAACACTTTGAACAACATCCACCTTTATTTTTGATGTTTTGAGTGGTTATTCCAGTTAGCCCATGTAGATATTCTTCAGTGACTCTGGTAAGGAATAGAATATAATTTTGTTGAAAATCATTTTCATGAGAGGATTGAAATTTCTTGTGTCCGTTTTTCTTTAAAAATATAAATGTCGGCCGGGCGCGGTGGCTCAAGCCTGTAATCCCAGCACTTTGGGAGGCCGAGACGGGCGGATCATGAGGTCAGGAGATCGAGACCAGCCTGGCTAACACGGTGAAACCCCGTCTCTACTAAAAAATACAAAAAACTAGCCCGGCGAGGTGGCGGGCGCCTGTAGTCCCAACTACTCGGGAGGCTGAGGCAGGAGAATGGCGGGAACCCGGGAGGCGGAGCTTGCAGTGAGCTGAGATCAGGCCACTGCACTCCAGCCTGGGCGGCAGAGCGAGACTCCGTCTCAAAAAAAATATATATATATATATATAGATATATATAGATATAGATATATAGATATATCTATCTATATATATAGATATAATCTATCTATATATATATAAATGTCTCTGTTCTCATGTATTCAGATATTAATACTTATTTCCCTGCTAGGAAATGTATTATGATGTCCCTCAGGGGTCTGTTACATTTACCTGAGATGACCTCATGGATCGCTGGGATCTAATTTGTAACTATAAAATAGAAATACATCTAGTTGACTTGTAAACACTTATTTTGTCTTAGAAGACCACATGTTGACGGGAATTATATACAGAAATTATGAAATGGCTACTGAAATAATATTTCCACTTTCAGATAATGACACCATTAATGAGATTAATACTAGTTTGAGAATATCTTAAGATGTAAATGTCTACAAAAGTCAACGGTATATTTTACCTTGGGTAAATCAGTCACTGCAGGGTATACATATATGTGGATTTATTTAAATCCACTTTGCATCAATGAAACCTATAAAGGAATATGCCCATTTTCTTATTTTGAACCTCTTGAAAAATGAATCTCTTCTGAATGAATTGCAATTATGTATATCTTGAATTACATCTAATTGCAACATGGAATTAGATTATGGGGAAAGATACAGCACAAGTGAACTGAAATTTCCATGGGGACTTCCCTGTTTGCTTACAGACTTTAGGTCTGTCAGTTTGAAAATTTGGACAACTCAGATTTGAAGGCCTTTGGACCTTTATGGTACCTGTCTCCAGACAAAATTGAGACTGTTCCCACGCATACTGGTCTGTTGGAAACTGGGAATTATGCTTTCCCATAAGGCCATGGGGCAGTTCTCCAGCTGTCACCGTGTGACATGTCTGACAATTGGTATCTGCTGAAGTGCCAGCCCATGTCTGCTTTATCTCCAATCCATCACAGCATAAATGGATGTCTGCAGGGCCTTGAGACCATACGAATCACCTCAGGCAGAATAATAATTGTTCTTGTAGCAGCAGATAGGCTATTTCATGGACATATTGGGTTGGCAGAAAAGTGAATCAATTTTAAAAAGAGTGTGTAGCATTAGATAAAGCCCAAGTCCCCATGGTCTTATCTGATGGTTTAGTTTGTTTTTCAAAAGTGAGGTGCCCAGAGGTATTGGTGCTTTATTTTAAGGAGACTGAGAGTTTAATAGGAAGGTTCTGACAAGCATCTGTAAGGTCATCAGTAGACACTGCTGTGCATCTCACTGGATTGAAAGTTTGCATCATACAACTGCATCTAGTATAAACAGGGTTATTGTTTCAGAAGATTCTAGAACAGAGCAGCCAGCTTTGCTTCCCCAAGGTTATGCCCCTATGGTATCAAGAGACTGACAGTTATCTAAATCTCTCTTATCATTATTATTCCATTTTGAGGATGAATATAGCGCTCACCACTGAAACTGGGCACTAAACTGAGAACACGTAGCACCAACTGGAAGCAAAAGAAGAGACAGAGAAAATCTCTGAAGCAATATCATGGTAGTGGTCAGCAGTTAAGGGAATTGAGGTTCATAAATAAAACATACAATGTACAATCTATTTTGTTCCTGAATGCATTCCTGGGGATGAAGTGAACCAAATAGATCTAGTCTGATGGAAGAAGATTAAGAAGTCCAAGGAGAGTCTCATCAACAATCATCAATGGAAGTTGCATGAAAAAATCCTATTACATAAAAAGAAAGAACCGGGAGAAATAGAAACAAGAAAAAAAAAAAAAAGAATGGTGGAACTTAATCTCGTAACTGGTCTCTTTGCTTCAATTGTCTCTCTGTTCCCATCCCTACTCCTGACTATTCCCAAAGTTAGCATCCTGAAACAAAAAACTATACATATTACCGTTTTGTTTCATGATGTCGAGTGACTCCCTGATGCCTACAGAATTTCATAATTTGGGATTCAAATCTCCCCATGACTTGGTTCCTATCCATTGTGCCAACCTCATCTCCCACGGTGCCCCCAGTGGAAAAAGTCTTTCCAAACTTCCCTTTATACATCCTGCAACTTCCTGCTCAAATCCTTTCTCCTTCACAAAGCCCCTTCTGCTTCTACTCCAGATGGCGAGATTCAAGAAAGCAGAAAATGTGTTTTAATTACAGACAATGACTATGAGCTTTATTGGGTACAAAGCACTTCGCTAAAAGACACACTTCCATTGTCTTGTTTAATATAAACAGCAACCCTATGAAGTGATCCCTTTTAATACATGGGAAAACTTCAGGAGCGAGAGTTTAAGTAACTTGCCCAAGGTCACATAGCTAACAAATGATGGAACAGAAGTCAGATTATCTTAATGCCAGAGTCTTTGCTCTGAATCTCTTCAACAAACTATCACATCTATTTTTGTAACCAGCTCTCCACCCGCAGGCAAAATTTTTAGGTGCAATAGATCAAATAATGGTCAATAAAATGTTGTTAAACCAAAGCCTCACTACGTAATATACAGAAACAAAATAAATTGTTTTAAAGGAGAGACGAACATATTCCCAAGAAACAAAATGAAATATTGACTTCAGAGAAAAGAAATGTGATGAAAAGGGAAATACAAATCCAGGCAATTGTTTCACGGGTTAGGAAGGACATCAGAAGGAGGGGTAACTTATTACCCTTCCTGGACTAAAGGCTAGCAACACTAGCTCCTCTAGTGTTAAAGGTGGGACGTGATGAGTGAGCTTGAGACTTACCTACATGGGAAATCAAGATCCAATGCAAGACTTCAAATATTGATGAAACCTACACTCTAGCAGAAATTGAGGGGAGCCCAGTGGACCTGATAATTGTCAGTGAAAGGTTATAAAACTGAACACTTCCTATGTAAAATAAAATCAAAGAAGACAAGTTTAGTATGGCAAGAAATCCATTAAAACAGTGAGGACATCAAGACAAAAAGTCCAAGAGACAATACAATGCAAGTGATAAGGGCCAACTGAATCAAGAGAAAGAACCCAAGCACTGGCTGGGGAGATCAGGGTTGGGTTGGAAAAGGAACTGGAATTGCACTTATTAGAATGAATAGAGTTTGATGAAGTAGACAGAAGTGAGAGAGATTTCTCTATTAAATGTTAAAGAATAGGAGCCAGGGGCTCTTGGAGATATGTCTGTCACAGTGTTGACCAAACGGTATTCCGAAAACCCTGACTTCAACCAGAAGTTCTGCAGAAAAAGTATTAGTGGTTAAATAAAGTTTGAACAGGCTGAACTATACAGGTCTCTTCCACAGACCTATAACACTCATTGGCAGAGTGAAGGCTCTGAGAAGCCCAGCAGTGTTAGTGATGGTAGCGGTAGCAGTAGCAGTAGCAGCAGCATATATCTATTGAGTTTTTTTCTATGTGCCAGCCACTGTACTATGATTTTACATGGATGACCGATATGTAACTATCCTTATGTGACAGGAGTATTACTATCCCCATTAGACAACTAAGGGGTCTAAGGTTTAGACAATAAACCAATCCCTCAATGTCATGTAGCTACGAAGTGGTAGAACTTGGATTCTAAATCAAGCATTCTGACCCCAGAGTACATGCTCTTAAATGCCACACTACTAATGCTTCCCATTAAACATTGCTATTTAACATTTTTAATACAAACCTTTTGAGCCATAATACATCCACCTTCTTTCTCATTGTTTTCTGCAACTTCTCTTTGACCTAAAAATCATTCTCCATAAGTCGATTTTATCCATGAGTACTGTACAGAGAGAAAGTGCCCTGTGTGTTTGTGTCTGCCTGTGATTTGGGTCTAGTTGTCTTCCTAGATGAGAAGCCTGCCATCCTGATTTATGAAGTATTCCATAAATTTGGGAATATCAGGCTTGAGGAAAGCCTGATTTTCACTCACAGACTACATCATCAGAGTCAAACTTACATCCCCTCATCCCTTCCCACCAACCACCACCTCCACTGACAAAAGCAAAACGTAAAACAGCCTTTGGCTAGTACATTTATGACAAGTCTATTTAATCTCCCTGTCAGAAAGCTTCCTGGACTACCTAATATCTATGGCACTGTCTTACCCTTTTTTGTAGGTGTGTTATACTTCATAATTAACTCGTTTATAAAATATATCTGTAGTACAAAAATACCCTTTTGCACTGGCCAAGGAGGTAAGCTTTTAAGATTCCTTCCAGAAAAATGCTGACTGTTAGGCAATCTAACAATAAGCTGATAATATTGGGGGCTTGCAGAACAAAGGCCTTGTGAATTCCCAAGTGAATGAAAAGTCTATTTAGAAATAATATCAGCATTGTCCCATAAACTATGTATTTGGCATTTTCATTGCACACCTGAAATTAACAGTAATGCAGCAAACGTTTTTCTAGGAGAGGCTGGAAGGTCAAGGGAGGGCAAAGACAGGGAGTGAATTTCTGTAACAGCGATGCCTGTAACCCTGCCAGGTAATGCCCTAGGTGAAAACTCAGTGGCAGCCACCAGAAGATAAGGATCTTCAGGTCAGCAGATCAGAGGGAGACTGACCCTCCCGGCGTCTAAAGAGAGAAGAGAATCCGGGCTTTCCCCAGCTCTTCATTGCTGCTCAGAACCTTCTCGCCTGTATTGCTACACCGTGTGCTCCTTTAGTGAAGGCCTTAAGGTTTCTGCCATTCCATGCATCTCGATCTGTTTGAGTAATTGGAAAAACAAACACCCCAATCAGCCTCATAATTGATTCCCAGTTGATGGAAGGCAGCTGACTTTCTGCATTTACCCAGCATTTCACTAAAAGATGAAGCAGTAAATTTCTCAGGGCCTGCCAAAGGAATGATTAACTTGGTAAGCCTTCTGAGTTTCTTTCCTGTTGACAGCTGGTTTTCTTAAACAAGTTAGTACCTGCTGAGATGGGTGGGATTTTATCTGATTCACCAGAGCTGATATCTTTAAAACACACCAACAGTCCCACACTTTGATTATTTGTAAGCCACCACCACGTAGTTAAATAGGTGCTCCATGAGTAAATAAAGGAAGGAATTGCAGTTCTGTTCAAGGAGCATAAAATACGGCTTGCTAAGCTGCAGTCTATTTTTCCCAGGCAAGACACACAGTGTAATTTTTTCCGTTTGATTACATGATGTCAGTGGATACTCCATCGCCTCCTGTATAGACTTGACAGGCCTATTTCAATGTATTCCAAACCTGTCCCTGCACAGTTATTGTTTCCAAGCTCCTAAGCACAGTCACAGAAATGGGAGTGGGTTTGGTTTGATAACCAGGCTTGGAGGGAGGCTCTGAAGGAGCCAGAGCTGCCTCCTTTACATAGTCCTTCACCTCAAAAGCCTTCACTTAACTTCCTTTAAAAATATCCCACCTTAGCAGGTGGTAACCTCTGTGGTTCTTAATGGCTTCAAAGAAGAAGAAACACGTATTCAATAACCATGGATCCAGAGCATAACAAATACATGCTGGTCACAATCAGAGCAGATCATATTTCTAAATATGAAATTTACAGAGTTTAATCTGTGAGTAAGAGGACTGTATTCCTGCCCAAGTTTTTTTTTTAATTGATCCATACAGTTGTACATATTTATGGGGTACATATGATTTTTGATACATGCACACAACGTGTAATGATCAAATCAGGGTAATTGAGATATCCATCACCTGAAACATTTATCATTTCTTCATGTTTAAAACAACCAAAATCTCTTCCAAAGGTTTGAGCAGGTTCTTAAGAAACTTAGGCATCCAAATGATACTGGATCCTAGTTAACTTTTTACAACTAACTATCTGGCAACACATCTCTTCCTTCCTCAGCCTAGGAAGTATGGCCCAACACTCATAATTATTGCCCAGGGAATCTCACCTGTTTGGGAATTCATGAAATGGACTCCATGAACAGCATCAGAATGAGGATAATCTCTAGAACATATTCCTCCAAGAACGTTACTGTCACCACTTTATGGTTATTTGCTACTCCAAAAGTCTTTCTTGCGAACATCTTTTCAGGTCAGGACTTCCCTGAGCCTGAAGCAGAGAAAATGTTTTCATTCCAGTGACCAGCTGTCAAACCATAAGAGAGGGCACAGTCCTCCGTGTTGTAATCGTGTCTGGGCCATGGTCCCAAGCCAAGAAGTGGGGTGTCATTTTGACTGAACAGCTTGCCAGTGAGACCACTCAGAGAGCTCAAACTACCTACAAACTCCCGCAGGCTGCAGCCCCTAAGAACTCTTCTGCAAGAGTTGGGTGAGCACGGCATAGACTTCAGAGCTACAAGCTGAGGTCTGCATTCTTTCCTGGCCCTTGATGGTGATCAAATCACTTAAGCTTTTGATACCTCAGTTTCAAAATCTATAAAATGAAGTTGAAAACACTCCGAGGGCTGCTGTGAGAGTTGCATGATGTAGTTTATGAGTTTCTGAAACATAGTGGTTCCAAACACATGATCTTCCCCACCTAGGAAACTTGGACCTAGGAGTAATCATGTTTACAAAACAGAGGATGCCTTTTCAGTGGAGGCTTAGGCTGGGACAACACCTAATAATTCTTACAAACAGCCTTCACTTGCCAGCAGACAGACATCTGCTTCCACCCTCTCCAGCTCCTCAGAAGACCTTACCACCTCCCTCTCGAAGGCAGACCAGCCAGCACAGCTAGCATTTATTTTATGGATTGTTGGGGCAACCAGTGGGAGTTCGCTTTCTTTCCTCCCTGTGATATTAGCACACACAGAGGTGGATTGGCCTTTAATGACACTTAAGCTTCAGGGCCCTCCAATATCAAGAGCCCATTTCAACACCTTCTACCCAACTTAGAATTCATAATATTTGTATTCTTTTTCTTAGAGATGGTCTCTCAAATTGTATAATTCCTAGACCCCCAAATATATGGATTTGCCCCTGGGCTCACCACAGTGATAGTGCCCTCATTATTTTATAGCTAAATAAAGCCCTGAGATGACCAGGAATAAGATCTGCGCTTCTTTGCTCCAACTTCTCAAGCTTAAGCTTCTTCTTAAGTTGCATGCCTTAGACAGGCACCATCTCCCTCTGGGCCACATCAGACTGTAAAACCCACCCCCCAAACTATAAAAAATCTAATTAGGAAAAAGAAAAGTGGAGATTCTGTAACCCCACATCTTACCAATAACCACAACTAAGAAGTTCATATTTTTGTCAGTGTAAGTGGTAGGTAATTTTCATTTAAGTATAAATATCAGATTTTGTCCCAGACTAAAGCAAACTCTGATAATTATACAGTTGCAAATTATTGTGTTAACAAAAAAGATCTAAATTATCTCCTTCCAGCACTTAATGAATTCAGCCACTTAATGAATTCCCGAAATGCATTGCCTTTCCCCATTCCACTTTCTCCTTGCAACAGCGGATTTGTATGCCTGTTGGAAAGAAGAGTGATTCCCATGTCATCCTTCTAGAGTACTATTTATTTGCCAAAAAACAAAAATAGGAAAAAACGAGGACTAAGTTGTCTTTGATCAGTGGGAATTAGTTGCAAATGCTCAATAAAAATAAAAGCTGGATTTGACTCTTATTATGTTTAGGACTTCAATGATGCAATCACCCGAATTTAGAATTTATAAGGCTGCTTTGTTCAGCTCCTTCAGCTCAGTTCCCATGTAATGTTTGCTCTCAGGGCACAAACATGAAGCATCTGGATGGAATCTATTCTGGCTTCAGGAAGACAAAATGCCTACCCTGTAAAAATCTGTCCATCTTTAAATGAAATTCAAATCCAAGCAACTTGCACCCTAGCCAAAGCCTGTTTCTCTACATCTTTATAAACTGCATGATTTAAATCATCTGTGTGTGATTCTTATTTTCCTATTCTTCATAAACTTTTGGAGTAAATGTGGTGCTTGTTAACATGAAGAGTTGATAGTTTGTTGCCATTTTCCATGGTCTTAACAACTGGGAACATTTGTAATCAATAAAGGGAGACACAAGGAAACAAATTTGATAACTGTTTTTAAAGAATAAAGATAGAATATTAAAACAGGATTGGAAAGAAGTGCTCCTACCCCAAATCTAATAAACCCATGGATTGACATTTTTGATAACTATATGGCATGCCATCTAACCTCCTACATTTTTAGCAGAGCTTCTTTTTATTCATGTTTTTCCTTATTACACACACAGTATTATGCTATTTAGGCATCAGTGACAAATTTGTTCACTAATGTCCTTTAATTCCATTTGACACTTGGAAATGACAGCCAGCTGGTCCTCCAAAATGTCATGATGCAGTGAAAGCCTAGTGTATGTACTACCATGGTGCTTGTTTTTTGTTATTGTTGTTGATGTTGTTTTTTCTTAATGGAAGTTGTCTGCACATCTTCCTTTGGCATTTAGTTACACAGGATGCCCCATGATAGCTGCAGAATCTGCTGCCATAGACAGTATCTCCCGTTAAAGTTAAGAAAATATTTCATACCTCTCCCCACATCAATACCTCTCTGTTTAATGTCTGATCTCAGCAAATCACAGTCTACAAATCACAGTCTTGCCTACACTCAGCTTTGCTGGTGGAATTGATCTACCCCATTTCTATCTGTGTCATGAAAAAGTAGCCATTGGGCATGCAATGATAGGTTCAATTTGAATATGGTGATCATCTGAGAGAAAGTTTTGTTTTCCTAACAGAAGTCCATAATAGCAATAGTGTCAAAGAAATAATTCCAATGTGGAAGTGATAAACAAAAATAGGAGAAAGGGTGCCTAGCTGGGCCCCATGAGGCAGAAGTTGCTGGCTCTTCTCAAGCCAGATCTCCCAGGACGTTCCCTCTGTCTAAACTTTTCAAAGAATGAAGCTATTAGGATTTCAAACATATGATATTATTAATCAGAGCAGAATTTTTCAGTTTTTTTAGAGCTTCCAGGCTTTTACACTGCCCAAGTAGCTTGAGCAGCAGCCTGAGAAACTACCAAGAAAGAGGAAGAAGTTGTGTGCTCTGAGCATCCCACCCTAGCAGCATCACCTTAGAAGGTTCGCTTCTTCCTTATATATAAATTGGGATTAATAATGTTTTGTTTGTAAAAATGTATTCGGATAAACTACCTAGAATATCCTGCTGGGCTGGGCTAAGAAAATTTATGAAGAATAAGAGGAAAATCTAATTTTGTCCCCACCACTTCTCTCTGTGTCTCTATCTCTCTTTCCCCTTCTCTGTCTCTCTATCTCTCTCTCTCATTTCTCTCTGTCTCTCCCAGCCCCATAATGTGTCTCTCTATTTGTCTCTCTCTCTTCTCTCTCTGTCTCCTCATTTCCCCCACATCAGCAGAGTCCCTCTAGTTGTAATTATTCTGCACTGTTTCTAGGAGTGATCTTCCTGGAGAGTCAGTCTTCTTTCTCAAAGCTCAGAGGCCGGGACTTTGGAAGCTCTTTATATATGAGGCATTCCTGTCCTCCTGTGGAAAGCTGCAGGGATTGTGATTCCAGCTATTGTGTATATAACTATACTTTTTAGCTAGGGATAGAAAAAAATCAGACACATAGACTAATTAGGGCACCTAATGTCAAAACTGAATCGTGATGGAAATGACATGATCCCAATCATCCCACAATATTAGCTAAACTCAAGAAAACAGAAATACCCCTCTAATGTCAAGTTTTTAAAATAATCCTGATAGATAGAGAGAGGCCCTGTGAATTCATTTTTGCCCTTGGTATCCAGAAAGGTGAATGTGCCTTCTTCCACCCAGTAACTCTAACGCTCACACGAAGAGGCTTCTGAGTGGAAATGACTTAATCATCATTTGCTATACTTATTCCCAGCTTACTTAGGATGGATACTTAATATAGAAACCAAAGAAGAAAAGGAACCTTTTGATAATGTTGGTCTCTAAGATCCCTGTGGCCAGATGGCACCATTGTATTTGAAAATAATCTGACTCTTTCTACATGATCTGTATTAAAAAGACTATAGGGCCGGGTGTGGTGGCTCACACCTGTAATCCCAGCACTTTGGGAGGCCAAGTGTGGCAGATTGCCTGAGCTCAGGAGTTCGAGACCAGCCTGGGCAACACAGTAAAACCCCGTCTCTACTAAAATACAAAAAATTAACTGGGCGTGGCAGCATGCGCCTATAGTCCCAGCTGCTCAGGAGACTGAGGCAAGAAAATTGCTTGAACCCAGGAGGCAGAGGTTGCAGTGAGCCAAGATCGTGCCACTGCACTCTGGCCTGGGCAACACAGCAAGACTCTGTGTCGGAAAAAAAGATAGACTATAAACCTGATTTTCCCAGTCGTAGAACTTTGAAGCAAGGAGCTGGAATAAATCCAGACAGAACTGCACTAGTGCTTCTGAGGTGGAGGGCTTTTCTTTCTCCATTTGTGTGGGTGAAACATAGCATGAAACATGTTTCTTAGCACATTCTGCCTACTCCCCATCCCTGCCTGCTTCCTTAGGAAATAGACTCCTCCAGTGATCTCTAATGGGATAGAAATGCAGGCTTCAGAACAGGCATTATTTCCTAGTATTCGATAACAAACAAAGAACAATGTAGAAAATGTTTTAGAGAAGGTGGAGCATCTCCAAACAGAAAATAAAATACAGTAAATTACCATTTTGACAGCTTGCAAACAATTACAAAAACAGAAACCAAAAGCATTTTTGCATGTTTTGTGCTCTTTTATGAGAAAGAGACAGATGATAAGTAAGCTGTCATCAGAGATGTATTCAATACCCAAAACTCAATAGCAATTGGGCCTCATCTTCTGAAACAACCATGTTCCTTATTATTCTGAAATGAGTCTGTGTCCTCAGATTCTTCTAGACCTCAAATTCAATATACACAAAATGGTTTTAGTGTCTTCTTCTTAAGTCTTTGAAATCTGGAAGTTCACATCCATAAGCAACGATACCGGTCACCTTCTCATATTGTATATCTTGATCTCTAACATGGATTAAACCACTAACCAAATACCTAACGGTTGAGTTTTCTCCCTTCCTACAGATTTTGATACTCCACTTCTGGCAGGGAGCAAGGAAAAGGAGCATGAACATGCCTGTGTCCTCTTTCATGGTAACTCACCCTTTTAGGGAGTGGCAGGCTTGTAGGTAACCAAATAAGCCAAGATAATTAGTTGTAAGCAATGAAAACCAACTCTGACCATCTCAAGTAAAGCACAGTACTTACTAGAAGCCTGTTGGAATCTCACAGAAATGACGGAAGACTATGCATGGGGTAAGGGAGCTGAACATAACAAGGACAAAGCAGCATCACTTGGGGACAGTCATCACAGGCACCATTACCCTCCTTGCCGTCTTCACGGATGGTGGCTTGACTTCCTACTGTCCCCATTTCCTCATGTTCCACACTTCAGCTTCAGAGCCCTAGCCAGCAGTCAGTTTGGTCAGGGTTGGATGTGTGCCCACCCACCTGCCAGCAAAGAGGTAGAAGAGGTATCTGGCACCTAATGCTGAGAGCAGCCCTGGGAGGCAGGTGCCAAGATTTCCCCTTCTTCCTAGAACAAATGCTCAGGGACAGAGGAGGAATTACTCTCAGGGAAATCCCAGGGGCTTGTGGGAAGGGGACAGGTGCTGACTGAGCTCTGGATACCTTGGGACTGCACATCTACCGTCAGGACCCTTGCAGCCCCCTCCTCTGTATTTCATTCCTGGGTTCATAAACTATTCCCTAAGCCAAACGACACATTGGCGACTCAGGCAGTTTCATATTTTTGTGCTCTTCTAATCCAATACTTTTATTAGCTATTTACCTTCTATTTTAAGGGGCTTTCTATTCTTTAAAATTCTGTTCATCTTTATTCATGATCAAATGAAGGGATTTTCCTGAGAATAACAAATCATTTTGACTATTTGGAACTACATTCCATTTTACAGTTTTTCCTTCATCCATAACTGGATAGCATTAGTCACTCACACTCACTTAGGGTAGAGGTAGCTAATATGTATATACTTCCGAAGGCTTCTTCCAAATACATATAAAAGTTTCTTTCACTAGCCATCATAAGCTGTGTTCCCTGGGAAACAGACTCTGAGATTTGTATGCAGGGGGTTTATTGGGAAACACACTCACGAATAAAACTGGCAACAGATGAGAGAAGCAGGACTGGACAGAAGAAAAAGTTGAGCTGTGATCCAGTTGCAGAGGAGACCTCAGCCAATCCTGTGAGGAGTTCTGGAGCTGGAATAGCCCTTCAGAACTATCCCACCTAAGACAAGGTCCGGGACTTTGTACCCAACATCAACCTGTGTGGGCTGCCACTGTGGAGGGAGTGTAACACTGAACAAAGCAATTCCCCTCAAGTGGAGGATAATTCCTGAAGAGGAACTCAGCCATGGCTGTCAGTAGCTAACATTCCTGCCAGCTGGAAAATGAGTCCTCGGTTCTGAAGAGGAATCTGGATGGCATACTAGTATCCATTATCTTCTAATCTTCCACAATCTGCTTGCCTCTTACACTGAGTTCATCCCATCTGAAAGTGACTGCTCCCTGACTTTGGTTTCCTTTTCTAGAGAAACTTAGAGGAGGAAAGTTAATGGGACAAATTTCAATTGCCACTACTGAGGCTGATTTTTAAACTGCAACTGGTACGCCTTTTCTGTCTCCTAGAGTGCCCATTACAGACTCCTGTCATCCTTGATTAGTACATTTTCTGGTCTTGGTAACTCACCCGGTGGGGTAACCAAGACTGTCATCCTTGAAGGAGCTGAGCTTCTGTTTACCATACTCTTCTGACACAGGGCATTTGTCCAAGAAGAGTAGGCCCTCTTTACCCACGGGTTCAGCATCCTTAGATTCAAACTACTGCAGATCAAACTATTTGTAGAAAAAATAAATAAAAAATACAATAAAAATAGTACAAATAAAAACTACAGCATGACAACTATTTACATAGCATTTATATTGTATTATAAGTAATTTAGAGACTATTTAAAATATATAGGAAGATGTGTATAGGTTACATGCAAATACTATGGCATTTGATATAAGGAGTTTGCACATCCTCAGACTTTGCTATGCATGGGGGTCCTGGAACCAGTGTCCTCAAAATACCGAGAGATGACTCAAAATGAGTAAGGGTGTGCCAAGACTTGCCCCAGTGAATCATCTGGTGCCAAACAAATTCTTCCTGCTTTCATTATGCAAAAGTGGTCTTATCTTTTTTGGATGATCAGAGTCAATTATTCCTTTCAGAATGGTAACTCTGTTTCTTGCCTGCTAGTCTTTTGGCACAAGTATCTCAAAGTAATTTGCAGGCAGCCAAGGTGTAAAGCATAATGAGATTTTCACTGTGTCCTCAGTGGAACAGCCACTGAGATGGTGAAAGTGCTACTTCTCAATGGCTCAGGAATTTCAAGAGCTACAGAGCCTAGAGTTGTGGAAGCAACAAATTCCCCCAAGGAATCGCTAGATGTGATGATAGGCAAAGCCACTACTACCACCACCCCTTGGTCCTGGACCAAATATTCCTCATCTTTGGGGCAGAGCACCATATAATTGATACTCATTTTGAGTATATACTGCAGCCTAGAGGAAGGCTACTTTCCCCTTGGGGTATCATCCCTAATCTGGTACCTCATCTCGGCCTTCAAAGGATCATTCTATCACTCTATCAGGTCATCAGACTTTATGGTTTAAAACAGGACCAGTGGATTCCATGACCAAGTGCCTACTGCCACATTCCCTTTTATTGTGAAGTAAGTCTCTTGATCTGATGCAATATTATGGATCAAACTGTCTAAACTTTCAAAGCTGCTGGCTAAAGTCCTGTGGCAGGGAAGGCAAACCCATATCCAAAACATCAGTCTATTCCTATCAGAATAGATATTTTCCATTTCCAGGGGGAAGGGGTCCAATCTTGTGAAATTCCTACCAAGTAGCCAGTTGGTTTCTTCCAAGAATGATGCATCTTCCCTAGATCCTTTATCCCCAATTGTTTCCCTTCCAGCTCTTGACCAACCAGCTAAGCATCACAAGTGCCTTTTCCCACCACATGTGCCTCTAGTACTATAGCTTCTGTGGGATGATATGCTTTGATCACAGCCTGGACCTGTTGCAGAGCCCTGTCCTGGCTGCTCTGTGTCCCACTCAAAGCTGATAGCTTTTCATGTTACTTGGTCAATCAATCAGAGCCAACATGATAAGGGACCAGATTGGTGTTCTTCAAACTACCAAGTACTTCCATGCCATTTATTTATTCAGGGACCCTCTGGTTATGGACTCAGAAGACCTGTGAGCCAGAAGACCTGGGCCAAAATTCCCTTTATTGCTTGGTTTTCAAATGTCCTCACTCTTTCCTGACAACTCAAATCCTACGTTGAAATAGCCTTAAAATGTTTTGATATTCTTCTACCTTCATGTATTAGTCTATTTACATGCTGCTGATAAAGACATACCCAAGATGGGGCAATTTACAAAAGAAAGAGGTTTAATTTGATTTACAGTTCCATATGGTTGGGGAGGCATCACAATCATGGCAGAAGGCAAGGAGGAGCAAGTCACAACTTATGTGGATGGCAGCAGGCAAAGAGAGCTTGTGCAGGAAAACTCTTCCTTATAGTAACAATCAGATCTCATTAGACTTACTCACTATCACAAGAACAGCATGGGAAAGACCTGCCCCAATGATTCAATTACCTCCCACCAGGTCCCTCCTATAACACATGGGAATTCAAGATGAGATTTGAGTGGAGTTGCAGCCAAACCATATCACTTCAATATATGAGAATTTGAGTAAATGATTGTAGATATCTTTGAGGAAGCCTTGGAATAATCACTATTGAGAATATTTGCCATGATATTGCAGAGTTTATCCTTGTGAGGACCTGATATCTCCCTCTTACCAATGGGTTCTGAGTTAGAGAACTGGTCAAAAGATTATGACTTTTTATTGGAGCAGTTGACTTCTGCCTACTGATTATACATTCTTCTTTTCTTTTCTTGTATATACGAAGCAATATTCTTGCTGGCTGACCTTTTATCCTGCCAGTCTTAGTTTGTTCCATGCTGCTATAACAGAATACTTGAGACTGGACAATTTTTAAAACTAAGAGATTTGTTTCTTATGGTTCTAGAGGCTGGGAAGTCCAAGGTTGAGGGGCCAGGATCTTTCTACTGAGGGATTTCTTGCTACATCATACCATGGTGGAATGCAGAAGAGCAAGGGAATATGCATTAGTACATTAATCCATTCATAAGGGCAGAGCACTCTCAACCCAATCGCCTCATAAAGGTCCCACCTCTCCACACCACTGCATTAAATATTAAGTTTCTAACACATAAACTTTGAGGGACACATTCAAGCCATAACACTGTCCCAAGGAACACCATGTTCTATTCATTATCTATACAGCTCTTTTTAGGTCAGGCTCCCTGGTTCTACTAGAACATTGTTTTTCATTGTAATAAATGTACCCACTTTGCTTTTGCCAGTTAAATATCTTCAGCTAGCATCTATTCTTACAAAATCTCATCATCCACATTGCTTTCAGGAACCCAATTCTATCACAGCATCTCCCTCCATCAGTACTGGTCTATAGAGGACAGTCCACTTTGTACTTGTTAAAGAATTCTGGTGCCTCTCTCATTAGCACATCGATTATTATTTTGTAAATGAAGTGTCCTCAGATCCTTGGAAGAGGCAGCTTCCCTCAGTCAAGGGCAATTCCTGGACAGTCGATCAAGGGTAATCAGTCAGCAGCCTTGGTCCTGGGGATGAGGGTGAGAAGTCTGATGGTGCCTTGGTAGTACATCACTGCATCTGTATCATGGCCAAGCCACTTTCCTTACCCTACCTCCAAACACAAAACATTAAGTCCACTATTGTTTTCTATAATAGAGCCTTATACCTCCTAGGAAATTCTTGATGGTCCTGGACATTGAGATCACAAAGGCCTATGCATTCTACATGGAACAGTAAAGGAAATAACTTCTATTCCTACCAAAGGAGTCACACCGTCAACTGAAGCTCTAAAGGTAGAGAATTATCACTACAGAAAAAAGAAAAAAAAGAAAGGAAGGAAGGAAAAGAAAAAGGAAGTGAGGAAGGGAGGCAGAGAGGGAGGGAGGGAGGGAGGGAGGGAGGAAGGAAGGAAGGAAGGAAGGAAGGAAGGAAGGAAGGAAGGAAGGAAGGAAGGAAGGAAGGAAGGAAGGAAGGAAGGAACCAGTAGAGAGAGAAGTGGGGAGAGAGGGAAAGAGGGAAGAAGAAAATAGGTTAATTTTCAGTGGGTCACTGTATTAGTCTGTTTTAATACTACTGATAAAGGCATACCAGAGACTGGGCAATTTAAAAAGGAAAGAGGTTTAATGGAGAACTCACAGTTCCACATGGCTGGGGAAGCCTCACAATAATGGTGGAGGGCAAGGAGGAGCAAGTCAAATCTTACCTGGATGGCGGCAGGCAAAGAGAGCTTCTGCAGGCAAACTCCCATTTTTAAAGCTATCAGATGTCATGAGAATTATTCGCTATCAGGAGAACAGCACAGGAAAGACCCACCTCCATGATTCAATTATCTCCCACGGGGTCCCTCCCACAACACATTGGAATTATGGGAGCTACGAGATGAGATTTGGGTGGGGACACAGAGCCAAACCATATCAGTCATGCCACTGTCTCTGTACAGATTATCATGGGGAAATATAGCACATGTCTGATTTTTTTTACCAGTAGTACTTTAGTATGTCCAGAAGATTGATGCTGAGCAGCTGTTGGCTTACCCACAGCCCCTAACCTGGGTTTGGATCCTCCCTGCACAGTGCGTAGTTGCTCTGCTGTGAGCTTGGCTTTGGTGTCATTCATTTCTCATACCTAGTGTTGCTTATACTTCTCCTTTTCTGCAGACTTCAAGAAAGCAATAGGTAGAAGTGATCAATACCAAAACTTGTTTCCACTTTTGGGAATTTAGAGATATTACAGTTTCTTTGGAAGACCCAACATTTTTTCTCCATTTTCAATACAGAACATAGCTCTCTTAATACTCCCCAGAATTAGCATACTCTCCTCAAAACTGTCCTCTAAAGTTGTTTCAGGGTAAAGTGACTCACTTCTCCTAAGGCTTGACAATATCCTAAATTCTTCACATTCCACACCTTCATTGGACATGAGGGAAAGCATAAGAATTGAAATCCAGCGAAAGTTCTGGAATTCCAAACACTTGGCCCAGTTTTATTATTAGTATTTTTGAATCATTCAGCTTGCCTATAATATGCAGAACACTAAGTCTGCCTGAATACATCAGTCCTTCTAAAGAATTAAAATTGATTTAATTGTATAGATTTCATCAGGCAAAAAAGGTACTACAAATATTTGCAGTAGATTCTTAGACTCTAAAGGAAGGGTCAGGTTTTGTAAATGTATGTAGTAACAATATGCAGTACATGGTTTTGTTTTAATGTGTTAAAAGATAATTGATTCTAATATAAAAATTATATCATTATGTTTTTGTGCTTCTAGTAGCATACCCATAATAGAAAATGCTCATTATAGCTCTTTGGAGGTTGTGGCAAAGTACAAAATTGTTTTTTACAAGTATCAGTGAAACTATTTGATCTATAAATTGTCTGGCAAAAATACTTCTGTTAGTGTTAGAAGCAAAGATTTTCTTTTAAAAAGTCTTATAAGATGTGTTTCTCCTAAGAACCAATACCAATATAAATATGAGATAAAATTGCATTGAGTTAAACAGAATGCACTATTTGTTCCTTCTTCACCAAACATTTAATAATCAACACTGTGCCAGGCACTGATTGGAACAAAGGCATACAAAGATGGCTATAATTCATTTGCTTACAGAACTCACTGTCTGGTGAAGAAGAAAGGAATATTTGATTACCACACAAGGGGTTTCTGATGGGCATTAACACTGTTTTCATTACAACCCTTTTCTCAAGGATCAGAAAAGGTGAATCATATTACTATATGTCAGAAACTTTCACATTTTAGGTTCCATCTGGTCCCCTACTACAACCCCAGTAATAGACATTATTATTTTTATTAAGTTTACTTGAGATTATGTAGCTAGTAAGTGGCTTAAACCAACTGTCTCTAAAATCCTCAATCTTTATGCAATATCAAGGGTCGGCGAGCTATCACGTGTGGGCTAAGTATGATCTGCTGCCTGTTGTTATAAATAAAGTTTTATTGAAACATAGTCATGTCTATTATTTTCTACATATTATCATCTATGGTTGCTTTCAAGCCAAAAGAGCTCATTTGAGTGGCTGCCCAATGACAAAGACCATGTCACAAGTCTGAAAATATTTCTCATCTGGCCCTTTAAAGAAAAGATTTTTCTGATTCCAGCATTATATCATACCACAATAGGTCTCAAACAGAGAATTTTGGCAGTGTCTGGAGACTTTTTCTGGTGGTCTCAACTTATGGGGTGCTACCGGCATGTGCCAAACACATTCAATGCACAAAATAACTCCCCACAACAGGGAAGTATCCAGCCCAAAATGTCAATAGTGCTTGCCACTCCAAATCCTTCTCATCTGATGAAATTTGCAGTTTCATTACAAAACCTCATAAAATGTCCAATTTTAATTCTGTGGGAATGGCTAAATATTTGGCAATTTTAGTACATGTTACTACACTAGTGAGTTAAACAACAACTAGAATTTTCAAGATATTTGCATCTTCCAAAAAGTAATTTGCCGGCTGTATGTTTGGTGTTATTGCATTATGCAAATATAAATTCATAAAATAGATCATCTGAAGACTTCTGTGTAAGGATGGCTGATGGGACATAATCCTCTATTTTTACATTCTCTTAAAAGCCAACTAAAATGACAGTAAAGAGATAGTTTGAAGTCATAACCTTCAAGAACATGGACGATGGCAGTGATTGTGGCAATAACACTTTGGAAGCTGGGGAGCAGATGGACCAGTGATAAATGATAGCAGACCTCGGAAACTGCCTTCCAAGACAGAGTGAGAAAAAGCTGGGAACTAACCAGCTTTTCACCAAAAAATTTCTCAAAACCTCAGAAACTGGCAAAACAAGTCCTTTGGAAGAAGGGCTGAAGCTAATGGCAAACGTACAAAGGATTGAAAGTCTGGAAAAGGAAGAGTCAGAGGCTCAGATCCCCTCCCTCACTCTGAGCAAATGGGTCACTATCTCCCTCCCACCCTGCAAAGAGTTACATGCAGATATTCTCTGAAGTAGCATACCAGATGATGATTAGTTGGTTAACCCTGTACTGAGAACAGAGGAGTCAGGGGAACAAAGGCATGTCGGATGCTGAGGACCTATCCACAACTCCATATCTCATTGTCACTTGATTCCCAGCATGCTGGCATAGATAGGAAAGACTACTGCTAACGCTAAAGAAGAACAGAGGCGTATTTTTAAAAATTCAAAAAGAAAGAAACAAAGGTTCTGAGAAATGTAAAACTGTAACAGAAATGAAAAGTTCAATAGATGATTTGAAAAATAATGTTGAAGAAAACTTCCAGCATATATACAAAGGAATCAAAGGAGTAAGACACATAAACAATTAGCAAATTAAGGGACAAGTTTAGAAGGTTCAATATCTGAGTGATAAGACTTCCAGAGAGAAAACAATGATGAAAATCGGCAATAAAATAATCCAAGAGAATTGAATGCCCAGCTCAATGAATGATAGACTCACCAAAACATAAATTTATGCATTTCAGATTGAGACAAAGAGATGATCCAAAAACCTTCAGAAATGTAAACATAAAAATCAAGTTACATAAGAGAGTTAGAAATTGATTTTAGGTTTCTCGACAGCTGAAAGCAAGAAGGTAATGAAGCAATGCCTTCAGGATTCTAAAGGAAAATTGTTTCCAACCTTGAATTCCATATAAAGTCAAATTCTCATCAACAGTTAGAGTAAAATAAACATGTTTTCAGCCACTGAGTTTACAAAACAATTTATCCCCCATGCACTTTCACTTAGGAACCACCTTTCCTCTGATACAACAAGGCAGAAAAGCAAGAAAGTAGAAGACAAGGTGTCTTAGCCCATGTTATCCAGAAAGAATAGCCAGAGATGAGTAGTGTGTATTTATGAGGTATGATCTGGAGAGTAAGAGCGAATTTCATAGAAAAAAGTCAAGGAAAGAGGAAGAGGGATTTTTCAGAATACCTGTCCAGAAAATGATGAAGCACTTGTGGTTTCATTCCTGTTTGCCGTTGGTCAAACTTCCCCCCAGGCAACTAACTCTCCTGCCCTTCCAGGGAGCACACGTATGAGCATCTACTGGGTTCCAGAAGTATCTGCCATTCAGGTGACCAAGATGCTCAAGACCAGAAGTAAGTGGCATGCAGTGCAGGCACAACCTTAGGTGTTCCTGGACTGCTTCCTTGTGAAGTTGGTCAGAGTACTCACAGAACTTATCATCACAGTGTGGCAGGGTTAATTAAGAAAGAGAAGACACAGTAAGAATCTGAAGTGAGACAAGAGGAGTTCAGTAATATGGGGTTATCCCATATTTCCTGTTATCCTCTCTTTCAAAGTGCTGATTTCTCCACACCCTGCAGTTAGGCATGGCCAAGTGTTTGCTTTGCTCAATAATTTGCTTTGGCTACTTCTAGACTGAAGCACTTAAATGTGGGTGCACGATGCTCTGTGATCCCATCCCCTGCCTCCACAACCACAGAAACGTGCATGTCAATGTGGTGGTACCACACTATGAAAGTCACCCTGGATGCTGGTTCAACACAGCTGCTCTAAGGAGTCATCCAGAGTCATTTAGACCCAAGGTGAACTTTGTGCAAGAGATTAACAACTTGTGTCATGTGAATTGACTTATATGTTGGTGCCAGATTGACATGAAATAGAGGTAAAAAGAAAATTCACCATAGAAAAGACATGACTTCAATTCCCAGGATAACAGTTAGAAGATATCATGGGATGATAACTACACAACAAGCAATACAAAGCACCATGTTCACATGGGAGCAGGTCCAAAGCCTCCCAGACAGGCATAGGGAGAAAAAAAAATGATAAAATAGCTGATGAGTCTGAATTCTGGATAAGAGTTCGGCAATCGGCAAAGATTTTGAGGTTAAATTCCTCATCAATACACTGAAAACTAACATATAAAAGCAAGATGACTCGTAACTATAACACAAGTTTTATAATAAAAAAATAGAGTTAGAATTTGCTATGGAGTTCTGCTACAAATAGCAATTATTTAGTCATTAATCTCTAAACTCTGCATATTGATCTAAGTAAAACACAACTATATCAGGAAAATGGTAGAATGGGAAGCATATGCATGGAAATACGGAATATTCCCATATTCCAGGAATAGGGAAGGATTTTTTTATTTAACTAATTTTCCAGAGGTGAAGTTAATATAAAATGATGAAATATTTTTTTAATTTAAATACCAATTCAAGAATGTTATTTGGAAACATGAAAGTAAAAACCAAAAAAATCAGCTAATAGAATTGAAAGTAGTTGCCTTTGGAAAGGGAAAAATATGAAGAAGTAGATAGAAGAGTGCTGTTTTTAATAACAAGTATTATAGAAGTATTTTATTGTAACCTGTTTTCAAATATAACTTAAAATAATAAAATGAATTAAAATCAACACACTTTTTTCCTGATTCTGTTTTTTGAAAGCTTCTCGTTTATCTTTCCCCAACCCATTATTGCTGTGTGTTCAGAAAATGACGATTAATGTTTAATGTAATAATTATATATCTATGTTTGCATCACATAGTCTCAAATGTTTCTCATAAAGGTAAGTGACAGGGCAGCTAAATTGTCCCAAGGTCCCAGAGTTAGCAAATATGCAGGCCAAATTATAAATCCACATTCCTCCTCCCACAACACACTACCTGTAATATGACATGGTTTTGTGGAAAGTGGAAATGGTCAAGGAGCCTAGAAATGAGGATTCGAGTCTGTCTCAATGTGAGCCAAACCTAAATATTCTGACTAAACTTGAAGGTTCTGTCTTCATAAATAACTAAAGACTCTTAAAGAAAAAATAAGGACCTATTCATTTACAATCAGATAGTCAACAAGCATTAAGAGAATATGGTTGGGGAGGTACCAGGAAAAGTAAATGGAATTTTCCATTTATTGATGAAATATGCTGCAGTGCTTCCAAAACTTGTTCTAATCAATCCCTAAGGTCTTTTAAGTAGCTACAATTCTTGAGGCAGCATACAGGACACTGAGGGTCAAAGATAAATATGCCATACCCATGTATCTACAGTGAATTCATTTTTGACAAAAGTGCCAAAAACATACATTGTGGAAAGGCCGGTCTCCTCAATAAATGGTACTAGGTAAATTGCGTCTCCATTTGCAAAAGAATAAAACTGGACCCCTATCTGTCATCATATACAAAAATCAAATTAAAATTAATTAAAAAATCAAATTAAAAACTTAAACTAATACCTCAAACTGTGAAACTACTCAAAGAAAACAATGAGGAAACTCTGTAGGACATTGGATCAGGCAAAGATTTATTGAGTAATACTCCCTAAACACACGCAATGAAAACAAAAATGGACAAATAGGATCACATCAAGTTTTTGCACAGCAAAGCACACAATCAACAAAGTGAAGAGACAACTCACAGAATCAGAAAAAATACTTGAAAATATTTATCTGACGAGGGATTAATAATCACAATATTTAAGGAGCTCAAACAACTCAACAGCAAAAAAAAAAAAAAAAAAAAAAAAGTAATAATCTGTTTAAAGATGGGCAAAAGATGGCCAGGCGTGGTGGCTCACGCCTGTAATCCCAGCACTTTGGGAGGCTGAGGTGGGTGGATCACGAGTTCAGGAGATTGAGACCACCCTGGCTAACATGGTGAAATCCTCTCTCTACCAAAAACACAAAAAATCAGCTGATGTGGTGGCGGGCACCTGTAATCCCAACTACTCGGGAGGCTGAGGCAAGTGAATTGCATGAACACGGGAGGTGGAGCTTGCAGTGAGCTGAGATCACGCCACTGCACTCCAGCCTGGGAGACAGAGCAAGACTCCGTCTGAAAAAAGAAAAAAAAAAGGCAAAAGATATAAATAGACATTTCTTAAAAGAAGACATACAAATAGCAAACAGGCGTATGAAAAGGTGCTCAACATCACTTATCAGAGAAATGCAAATCAAAGCTACAATGAGATATCATCTCACCCTAGTTAAAATGGTTTTCATTCAAAAGGCTGACAATAATGAATGCCTGCTGGTTGGAATGTAAATTAGTACAGCCACCATGGAGAGCAGTTTGGAGGTTTCTCAAAAAAACTTAAAATAGAGCTACCATATGATCCAGCAATCCCACTGCTATATATATACTCAAAAGAGAGGAAATCAGTTTATCAAAGAGATACCTGCACTCTCATGTTTACTGCAGGCCTGTTCACAATAGCCAAGATTTGGAAACAACCTAAGTGTCTATCTACAAACAAATAGATAAAGCAAATGTGATATATATAAACAATGGAGTACTATTCAGCCATAAAAAAGAATGGGATTCTGTTATTTACAATAACACAGATGGAGCTGGAGGACATTAAGTTAAGTGAAATAAGTCAGGTATGGAAAGAAAAAACTTCCCATGTTCTCACTTATTTGTGGGAGCTAAAAATTAAAACAATTGAACTCAAATAGAGAGTAGAATGATGGTTAGCAGAGGCTGGGAAGGGTAGTGGTTGTGGGGGGACGTGGGAATGGCTAATGGGTACAAAAATACAGTTAGATAGAATGAATAAGATCTAGTATTTCATAGCAAAACAGGGTGATTACAGTCCATGAGAATTTATTACATATTCTAAAATAACTAAAAGAGTATAATGGAAATATTTGTAACACAAAGAAATGATAAATGCTTGAGATGATGGATACTCATTTGCCCTGATGTGATTGCTATATCTTGTATTCCTTTATCAAATATCTCATGTACTCAATAAATATATCCACCTACTATGTACCAATAAAAATAAAAAATAATTTTTTTAAAAACATACGTTTGCCATACTCTTTGGCTTTATTGCTGCCTCTCTTCTCACAGTTCTTGCCAGAATTTTGATTTAATTGATACTGGTGTAGCTTTTCATTTACTGCCAAGAATGGCATATGTTTTTACTTACTGTTATGCCCTTGTATCTAGTAAGGTACCTGAAATATACTAGTGGTCAATACACAATTGTTTAATGAATGGACAGGTTATCGAATAAATAAACAAGAAGATAAATGGTCAATAATGAACCTGGGTCAAATGGACAATGTGTAGGATTGGGACAGTGCCAATCAGATTATTTCCCCATAATTCCCACCTCCAACTCATTCCTGTGATAGTTTTCTATGTGTCTCATATGTCATTTAATTTTCCACATGGCTAAATTGTTAGCTCTGGGGGTAGTGACCATGTGTCAACCTTCAGATTCCTTCAGAATTGTAAGATTGAACAGAGATAAGATAGGGAACTCAATGCACGCTCCATAAATGAGTACAGCCAATGCAGTAGCCTTGCTGACTCACCCTCATTATTGCACATGAAAGTTAATCTACAATACATGGTTGAATATGCAAGACTGTTCATCATCTTTTTTCTAATCCTGTCTGACATCATAAAAAACCTTGAAAGAAGTGCTAAAAATAATTTTGCCACACTTATTAGAACTGATTAGGATTGGACAAACTCCCCTGAATTCATTAATTTATTCATTTTTCTCTTTGATTGCTCAATAAAAACTTATTTATAGGCCAGGCGCGGTGGTTCAAGCCTGTAATCCCAGCACTTTGGGAGGCCAAGACGGGTAGATCACAAGGTCAGGAGATCGAGACCATCCTGGCTAACACAGTGAAACCCCGTCTCTACTAAAAAATACAAAAAACTAGCTGGGCGAGGTGGTGGGCGCCTGTAGTCCCAGCTACTCGGGAGGCTGAGGTAGGAGAATGGTGTGAACCCAGGAGGCGGAGCTTGCAGTGAGCTGAGATCCGGCCACTGCATTCCAGCCTGGGCGACAGAGCGAGACTCCATCTCAAAAAAAAAAAAAACAAAAACAAACAAACAAACAAAAAAAACCTATTTATAGGTTACTGAATCAATAAATAACTATATGAATCAATATGAGTCAATAAATACCTATTGAGTTGACTTAACAAATACCTGTTGAGTTAATAAATATTTATACAAATCAAATCCTATACTATGAGTTAGCCAGGACTGAAGTCACATATATCTTCAGAATATTATAGTAAAACACAAAGTTAATGTTGGGCTTAGAAGAGCATGTATTAACAATAAAAGAATTCATCAAGAAGGAATCTTCTCCTCTACTTACTTTCTCCCAAAGAAAATTTATTTCTTTATTACATAGCAGCATGTCACCAAGAAATACAAAGATCCCTAGAGAAAGGACATTATTTACAGTTTCTTCTTTTGCCTTTTAAGATTATCCAGCATTAAACAACTGGTATGCTTTGCATTTAACGTGGCATCCATGTGCAACCCGAATAACATCTGTTAAATAACCAGCAGAAAGAGAAAAATAATCCATCCTCTTTCCTTCAAGTATATAAAAGCAGTACACATTGGAAAAGATTTTGTTTCTGCTGTGATTGGCAGTCACAAAGGTTTCATGAGTCATTAGCACAACCAGATGCTTCCCTAGAAATAGGTAGGGATTGCAGGAGAGAGTTCTCCTATCTGTGATATTCCAGCTGCCATTGTGAGTAGCTACTATGAGTCAAACATCCTAATAGATGCTGCAGAGGTAAAAATGTAAAGAAAAAAATGTTCCCTCCTTTCAGGAACTTCCCCTCCAGGAGAAAGTCTTAAGGAGTAAACAATGACTATGGAAAGGGCTCTGTATTAGTCTGTTCTCATGCTGCTAATAAAGACATACCCGACACTGGGTAATTTATAAAGGAAAGAGGTTTAATTGACACATAGTTAGCTCTGCAGGGCTGCGGAGGCCTCAGCAAACTTACAATCATGGTGGAAACAGAAGCAAACGTGCCTTACTTGGTGACAGGCAAGAGGGTACTTGCAGGGGAACTCCCCTTTATAAAACCATCAGATCTCATGAGACTTACTATCACAAGAACAGCATGGGAAACATCTGTCCCCATGATTCAATTACCTCCCACCGAGTCCCTCCCATGACACATTGGAATTATGGAAGCTACAATTCAAGATGAGATTTGGGTGGGGACAAAACCAAACCGTATCATGCTCAGAGCTCAATAGATGTAGAATTTAGTTCTATACAGAAGCAAAGTGCCTCCTCTGATCTGAAGTGACCATGGAAATTGGCCTTGAAGGAGGAGTAGGACTTTCCAGGAAAAGCAAAGATTGGGGTGGAAAGGGCATTTCAAGCAGCAGAAAGCACATGCAAAAGTCCAGGGTTTAACTGAGAACTTTGACTATTATCACATACATCTGTGAGGAAAGTGGAAATGGAATTGACAATCTTGGGAAGGAAAGTTATAGCCAAATTGTGAAGAATATTTTTTTTGCCATAAAAAGAAGTTTTGGACGTATGAATTTTTTGCTACCAAAAGAAGTTTTGAATGTATGAAAGGGGGCCGCACAGTGACCCTATAGCAATTCGGTATCTTCTTTAGCAACAAATCACTAAAGTCCATTCTCAAACAATAATAATTGTTCTAAAAGAAAAGGTATACAGTGAATTACTTAGTTCCCTTCTAATAACTACTTTAAAAGCCAAAGGGATCCAAATTTTGAGAACACAAATTAAATTATCTGGTTTCACTTCATATGATCCTACACAGCTGAATTATTAGGAAAAAAAAGACTTGAGAGGGCATAAAATTAACCATCAGTTATGTATTTGTCATTTGGGAATTTAGTATCCTGCTGAGCTTCAACTGTAAGATTTAGCAAAACCTTCTGTTCTTCTGTGTACTTAAAATACTGCGTGGGTTTCTGAGACCAGCCAACAGGAAAAATATGGGTAGCAACACACCGGTCACCTTTTCCCCAGAGTTTTCAAAACCAGGCACTTCCTGTATTTAAAGGTTATCCCAAGCCAACCATGACACTGAAAAATAGATCACTTCTAATCAAAATTTAAAACCTGCTCTGCAAAAGACATTGTTAAAGGAATGAAAAGACAAACCCCAGACTGGGAAAAAATATTAACAAAAGACATATCTGCTAAAGAAGTGTTATCCAAAATACTGTATACAAAGATTTTAAAATCCTGTATACTTTTAAAATTTTAAAAATGGGCAAAACATCTGAACAAACGTCTCACCAAAGAAGATGTACAGGTGGAAAATAAACCTACAAAAAGATATCCAGCATATATGTCATCAGGGGATTGTAAATTAAAACAATGAGAAACCACTAGCCACCTATTAGAATGCTTGGAGTCCAAAAACACCTGACAATACTGGGGAGAATGTAGGGGCAGAGGGAGCACTCATGTATTGCCTTTGGTAATGCAAAATGGCAAAGCCACCCTGTGAAAAAGCTTGGAAGTTTCTTAGAAAACTAAACACAGTCTTACCATACAATCTAGCTCTTACTATACCAATCAAGTTCCCAGGTATTTATCAATTAGGTTGAAAACTCACATCCATACAAAAACCTGCACACAAAAGATGACAGCACCTGCCCAAACGTGGAGGTCCTTCAGTAAATGAATGGAAAACAAGCTGTGGTGTGTCCTTACAATGGAATATTATTCAGCAATAAAAAATAAATAAGCTATTAAACCATAAAAAAAAAACATAGAGGAACGTTGCTTCAACCACGGGACATTCTGGAAAAGGCAAAACTATGGAGACAGTAAAAAAATCAATGGTCACAAGAGGTTGGTGGGAAGGGAGGGAAGAACAGGCAGAGCACAGAAGGTTTTTAGGGTGGAAAGCTATTCCATATGATAGTGTAATGATGGATACATGATACTATGTTGTAGTTAACACATGGTGAATAATAGTGTATTAATGCTAACTCAGTTGTAACAAATGTCTCACGTAAGGTAAAATGTTAATACTAGGGCAAACTGTGTGTTCAGGTGTGTGTGGCAGGGGTGGTTATAGAAGTTCTCTATACTATCAGCTCAATTCTTCTGTGCATCTGAAACCATTCTAAAAAATTAAGTCTATTAATTTTTTAAAAGGCAAGGAGAACATAAAAAATAATATGATTAAAGAAAAATATTTTTAGCTCTAACATGACCCCAAACTGACTCCTTCTTGTAAGGTGGAATTGAGCCTAAAAATAATTTGGACTGGCTCATGCAAGCCCACCTCAAAAGCCCCCAAACACCACAAATAGCTGATAAGACACAGCAAAGAAGATGCCACTCTGCTAGGCTCATTGCCATATGTAAGCCCTGCTTATGTGCTGGTAAATGTATTATACTAGTTTTCTATGACTGTTTAACAAATTACCACAAACTTAGTCACCTAAAGCTACACGCATTTATTATGTCACTGCTTTTGCAGATCAGGTTTCTGAGCATGGCTGAGGTGGGGCCTCTGTTAAGTTCTTACGGGCTACAATCAAGATGCTGACTGAACTGCAACTCATCTGGAGGCTCCATGGGGGAAGGGTCTCTGTCCAAGTTCATTAAGGTTGTTGGCAACATTTACTTTGTTGTAGTGCATGGCTTTTGGCTGGCTGTTGACAGAAGGCCACACTCACACCACAGAGGGCGGAGGCTCACAGTTCCTTGCCATATGGGTTTCCTCAATATGGCTGCTGACTTGACAAGCCAGCCAGGAGAATCTCTCTGCATCTGCTCAGAAGTGGTTGTATAGCACAATGTAAACACAAACACGACATTCCATCATCTTTGCTATATTCTGTTTGTTAGAAGCAAGTCACAGGTCACAGACGAACTCAGGAAAGGGGATTGCACAAAAGTGTGGACACCAGGAGGAGGAGACTCACTAGAAGTCACCTGAGGGTCTGCCCACCACATGGGCCAATGGGAGGACTGCACAAAGAAGAACAGCAACCCAAAACAGAACACACTGGAACCCTGTAGCCTGTGGGGAAGCTTCAGATCTATGAGAAATGGTATTCAGCCCATTAGCTGAAGTTTTGACTGGATAGACGGGATTATCTGTGAGTGTGTACCCTCAGGTTTTTTACTGAAACATAATGGTTATGCAAAATATGTTCTATGTCTCAATTAAGTATTTTTTAAAAACATTTTTATCATCCCCAGTTTACAAAAAGAATTGGAGACACAGAGCAGTTTCAGGACTGAGAAGTGACAGAGCCAGGAATCAAACCAGGGAGTCTACACTGTCTTTCCACGATTTTATGGATGACATGAAATAGTGGAATGAGGGATGAAAGAAACTCTTTGAAAGGTCATAACATTTGAAAAGAGAAAAACGTTACCAGAAAATTATGACTCTATCACATGTAAGCCCACTCTCCCCAGTACAACTCTTTACCATCTGGTTCATTCGCAGATTTTAATGAATGTTACTAGATCAAATTTTAGAGTGCTATAGTCCATCTGCTGTAACTGGGGCTGTGGAAATACAACATTAGCATCCTACTAGTCAATAACCAAGACTTATTGTTCCATTCCTATCTCTAATCTACAAGTCATAATCATTGATGTCTCCATGACAACAAATCTAATTTTAAAAAGAGAGAGATTAGCAATACACAGATCTGTATATAGCAAATTTCTGACATGTGAATTTAGTAAGTATGCGGTATATGTAAGACCTTGTACAAAATGTAGATGCGATGGGGCGGATAAAAGTGAATATGAATTATCTTTGCCTCTAAGGAGTTTATAATCCAGTTGGAGGAGCAGGCGTATAGCAAATATAAGACACAATGAATGAAATGAAATCAGTGCTTCTGAAAAAGGAATAAGCAATATGGCAGAGGAGCCCCAGAGGAAGCAGAGTTGAGTATTTCAGAATGCATCTGATATCCAACTTGCTCCCAACCTTTAACTAACCACAGCCTTCCCCATGATCTGAAAATGTCAACTTGTGAAAGTGCTGTTGTCAATTTAGAAAGCAACAGAGAAAGCAATAGAGAGGCCAGGAAACTACAGAGGCCATGAGAACCATGGGTAGTCAATAATGAGAGCCGCAGGTAGATGGGCCAGACACGGCACACTCCTTCCACTGGGTTCGTCTGTTGGTCACCTGCAAGGAAAGGTTCTTTGAGCAACTGACACCAATGTTTCTTCATGTTGAAACATTGGCAGAAAGGGAGGAGACCAGGATTCTAAGAAAAACCAGTCTGGGTTCCCAAATTATTCAATTGGATCTGGTGAACATACCAGGTACAGACCTCTGGGATAAATTTTATGCTGTGTTCCAATGGTAAGACTACCATTTTAATCTAAATTCAAAGAAATAACCAATTTCCAAATATTCTTTGTCAATCAAAAGTGCAATAGGCTTTTGGAGTAATGTTTAATGTGTATAAAAACACATGTACATCTTGTTAAAATGCAGATTCTGACTCAATGGAGGCAGGGCTGGAAGATGCTGAATTTCTAACAAGCCCCTGGGAGGTGTAAATGCTGATGATTCATGAGCCACTTTGAGTAGCAAGAAATTAAAGAAAAACCTTAAATACACACTAATTGCTCGATCTGCTCACCATTATGGTACCGTTGTGGTTCAGCTTGCAAACTGAATGACTGTAGCCTGGATTAAGGAGAAGAATTTTGAAAATAGGTCTCAATTGGTAACTTATTAAGAGGAATATATTCTGCTTCATAGCATAGCATAAAATATTTTATGTGATAAAAATGTTTCAAAAATATGTATATGTTTATATTCAATGTTGTCAGCATATTTTAAAGAATTACTTAGCTTCAATTCTATGTTTTCTCACATGGACCTTCAACATCAGTCCTTTCATATCAAAAACCCTAGTTTTGACTTTAATCAGGGCAGATCCAGGTTTTGAGGAATGTGAATTGTATGACCTTTGGAGAGCTCCTTAAGGAAAAAAGCACCAAATTGTGAATTCAAAATTACGTAAAAACTAACTATTTAGAAAAATTTTCAGGGCCATCCTAGAGTCAGGGGCATGAGGTAATGAATGGAAGGGAATCAGAGTGGATGGAGACAGTGGTTTTAACCAATCACAGTAAAAATATCAGTCACACTTTATACCCCCAGAACCTTGGATGGGCTCATGAATGTTGGGCCCTGAAGTCAAAGCTTTAATAGCTTCATCATAAATTTGTCTCTGGTTTTAGTTCAACTCTTGATGAGCTGGAGTATATCCATTAATACATTTTTCAAAAAAGGCAAATTTGTGGTATACTTTTAAATCTATGTTTAAGTAACTTTAAAAATCATATTGTTTCAAGAAAATATACACAAAATACACACAGACACACACATATCTATATAATGCAATAATTCATATCCCTTTATAACTATTATTTTGTCTATCACAGGTAGCACCCAATTTAGAGATGGTTCCTCTCAAGAAAGCCATTTATTTGGAACTTAGAACAACCTAGCTGTTACATACTTAGCTTCTCAGAGTAGCCCACAAGAAGTCTGTTTATTCTACAACATGCATTGTATAACAATGTAGATAAAATCTGTGTTAGCATATTTTCTGAGATCACATAGCATAAGAATTCCTTTGCTCTGGGATGTCAAGGATGTCTCTAGGGATGTGGGACTTGTCAACCTTCTGTGAACTCCCAGGCCTTCATGTTTCTTGCGCAGAGGGGATTACAACTCTCCAGCCCCAACTCAATGGCACCAGCAAAATCCAGATTAAGGCAAGGAAAAAGAAAATCCTCCAAATTCTAGCAGAATAGCAGTCATTGCAACTTTCAAGTGTGATAGTGCTGGTACCTGCATAAGTAAAAGTATTGGAACTGTAGGGCTCTCTCCCGTGCACAGAGGTCTTCAAGTAGCATACACTAAAGAGAAGATTAAGATTTATCTCATTTTATGAGAAAAACGCAGTCTCAGACCTAGCTGTCCCTGATATATAATTACAGAAATCAAGGTCAGATGCTAGGATGGATGTGGGGAGGGGGCCTGCAATATTATCAAAAGGTTTGAGTTGTTGGGCAGCAGTAAACCCAGAATAAGGCAAGGAAGAAAATCCTCCAATTTCTAGCAGAATAGCGGTCTTTGCAATTTCCAAGTGTGAGACTGTGGAACCTGCCAAGGACATTAAATCTGGGATAGAGATAGCAAAGGAGAGAAGGGGACATTGGGACTTCCCTTTTCCTCATCCCTCACCTCTAACCAGTTCTGCCATCCCAGACACTTCCCTAGACCTTTGTGGACCAGCAGGGAAAGAAGTGGAGAATAGAGGATGAGAAGAGGTTTATAGGCAGCTCCTAGTGTGCCAACATTAGAGAAAAAGAGAACAGGCAAAGCAGTAGTGATTGATCAAGAAGAAGGGGTATTTGTGCAACTATGTAATTAAGGAGGCTTTCTCCAAGGGCTAGTCCAACTACAGAAATGTAGATAGCAAATGTGTAGAAAGTCACATCAGACAGGTTGGAGCAAGAAGGTTGGGTGGGTTGTCTTCTCCTTCTTTGAGGTTCAGAATCCCCTTGTAAATAGTCTTTTTATCTATGAAGCGGGATACCTTTGAAAGCTTTCTTTCCTGACTCTGTCCCTTTATGGTGGAACAAAAACGTTACCACCTTCCACAAACACTGTTGCCCAGCTAGAGAAAGTTCTCGACTCTCATCAAAAACTTGAACCCTGCCAAAAGAAGCAGTGTCCAAACAGCCTCTGTCTACCAAGAAAGGTAGGTTTGTTTTATTAAAAAGCCCCAAGCTGGAAAGCTCAATCCTGACCCAGCTCTAGAATTTATACCCCAGCCCGTGATCCAACACTTCTGTTTCATTTCCTATGGACCCTCTCCCCACTCACTCTAATTAAGAGAAAACAATTATTCAACTGTTATTAAAAGATATAGACATTTTATCGAAGAAACTTGATGTATTTTTCCAGAGCATTAGTTGTGTCAATTAAATTTGCATTTATTGCCGCTAGTTATTACAGTGAAATAACTGACCAGTGAATCACATAGACTGGGTATCCCTTGCTATGCTAATGTGTTTCCAACACATAACACACAGGTATGTAATACAAACACATGTTTTCAAGACTCAAGGCTCTTCAGGCTTTATGCAGGAACCATTTTTGATTTAGTGGACTTTCCCCCTACTCCATGTGCCCCCTACAAACACCTTATAAATTGGTTGGTTGGTTTGTTGTCCCTAGGTCATTTGTTTGTGCACTAAACCAAATGTGATCTGTAGATCCTCAGGCCATACCAGTCTGGGTGTAAAAATGGAGCTGGTGTTTACCTAACTCTGTCCTGAACTATTAAAACAGGTTCTCCTGTCTCTTCATCCTTCTAAACTTTTCTGGGAGTCCCTGGGAGATGTATTATATGTTATCCCAAACATAGCCCATTCTATCAGAATCTGGAATCTCCCTTTTTTTTCTCTCCACCATTTCTGTCTCCCTGCACTAATTTGTGCCAACTAATCTTCGAGGCCCATAAAGTACAATGAAGGTGCCTCCCTACTGCAGGAATCTTGAGAAGGATCAAGTCATAAAGCCATGGCTCAGTATCACGCTGCTTGTCACCATTTGTACAGCAACACCGAACTGAATCTAAAAGGCTGGGAGCAGTGCTGAGAGGGTGCATACTGTTGCTCTTCCTTCTAGTACCAGCACTGTGATCCTAAGTTCCTCTGGTGCTAAAGTCACTGGAAGCATAGGGACCATAGTAACAGTGGTATTTAAGAGGCTGGAAGTGCCCTCTGCCTCTTTTCCCACCTTGGTATCACCATTGTTACACCAGGGGGACTCCAAGCAGCCCTGACCTGGTTCCCCAGGCCTGAAATCGCTTCTGCTTTTTCCACCTTTCTTTTTGTAGAGCTCAAGCACAGACTCATGGTAAAGGGCAGTCTGAAAACAATTTGAAAGAGAGATACAATGCTTTAATCATTCATTCATTCATTTGACATTTATTCAGTGCCTACTGTTTTCCTAACTCAATCACAGAGGCTGCATTTACCATGGTGAACAGTAAAAACAAGGCTCTGCCTACAGGTCTTGTACTCTAGTAAAAACTCAGGCCAATGATGAGTGCAGCATGAAGGGTGTTAGCATCAGGGAGGAACATGGAAGTGCTAGAGCCCAGCACAGTGGTTAGGAGCTGGGTTCTGGGGCCAGGCTACTGGAGACTGAATTCTGGGCCCATTGCTCACTAGGTATGTGGCCTGGGTAACTTACTGAATCTTACTCTGCCTCATTTTCCTCATCTGAAAAATTCTATCGACAGCTGGGCTGTTGGAAGTAGTAGATGAAGTAAACCTGTGCAAGAATTAATATTGTCATATGTAACTTTATTAAGTGACTTCAACTAACCTGTGTTCGTTAGAAACGTGTACAGCTTTAGTTGCTATTATAAATACATTAAAAAGTAATTATCATTAGTGTGTAATTTGCAAAATTCGTGTGATTATCTCTGTTCTCTGAAAAACAGAATATTAGAAAACAAGCATGAAAACTCATGACTTTACTTGAAAGGTGATTAGAAATTCTTGAAAATGATTATCTCAAAAACAAACAAAAAAAACCCCAAAAAGATACATTCTTTCCAGAAAACCTTAATGCAAAGAGAACACGACCTCAGCCCTCTATTATTTCTGTATGGTAACAAGAGACCTGATAGATTTGGGATGGTGGATGGAGAATAATTAAACCTGATTTTGTTTGTTTTGTGTATATCAACACAACTGTTTGATTGTTTGCTTTTTGGCTGTACAGACATCTGTGGTGCTGTTGGGTAGACCTATGAGGTCCATGATGACAAAGTAATTACAACTCGTATGACTGTAGCAATACATGTTTTATAGCAACTCATTTACTCCACACCAATGATTTATTGCATTTGTATATGTGCACATGTAAGTTTGCCATGACAAGATGATGCGTAGTAATTAATTTGCCAACATAGTTTTATGTAATATAATCCAGCCCTACTAACTGCACCACATTTAATAAAAGAAAGTGTTTAAACAGAACTCTGTTCTGAAAAGACATTTGGTGTGATGGTGAAACATCATCAGGAAACCAAAGCAGAAACGTGAGGCAGGAAGCCGAAATCTAAAACAGTGCTACAAATCCCAAAGAGGCAGCCAGTTGGAGCTGGGAAGACTCCCCATGCCAAACTGCACTGTTCTTGCATTACATAAAACTGAGTGGTCTTCTGGGAACCTGAAGAGAAATAAATGAACACAATTTCTTATTCTTTCAGATGTCCTTCAAATTCATACATGAAATATTAGGGGCGATCACATGGGCTGGAGACACTTGAAGTTCTGGCAGTGCTTCTGTTTTGAGCCTGGGTTCTCAGAGGTGGCATCATGGCTGGTATTGCTACCTTTACACAGGGAGCTAGCAGTTAGCATCTCAGCTCATGTCAAATTGTTTCCATTTAGTTAGTTTGGAAAGAAAAATTGATTTACTATTTTGTCTTTCAGTATACTATTAGTGATACGCTTTCTTGAGTGCAACATTTCAGAACAGACCATTTTTCTCCCTGCAATCAATTGTCCCTGAATTTCTGATTACCTAGATGAGCTCTTTTTTTAAAAAATGACATTTGAAATTGAAAAAATAATCAAAGCATTGTCTGTATAAGGTTTAAACAGTTAAAGATCTGATCATCTAAAAAAGTTCTGCCTGAATATTCTGTCATAGCTAAAAGACCTCAATGTATGTATAGACAAACTCTCGTCTTTCCCCACACTGCCCTGCCTGCACAACACGGTCCCTATACACCTCATCTTATTCCCTGAATACACGTTCTCCTTCTACAATAAACAGCAATTGATATGGAAGATGACCTCCATCCCTTCAGCTATTTGGCTCCCATTTCACAATGGTTCTGAAAGGATAGTAACCCATACAAATTTGGTGGGGAAAAGACCAATGATCTCTACCTCCCTGTCAATCTCCCAGAGGAGTTTCCCGTGGTTTATGTCTCTCCTGTACCCAAACTGACTTCTTTTGTCCTCTGTTGATTTGGATTCCTTCGTATGTTGACATGAAAATATTTGTTTCCTGTATTCATAGTCTCCAAATCACTCTGCATACTCTTCCAAGTATATCTCTAAGGCCAACCAAGAGTTATCTGCCCTTCATTTTATCATGCCACCGTCACAAGATTTTAAAATCTGAAATGGAGCATAGATTATTAGATTTAATTTCTTCCAAAAAGTGTTTTTGTAATAAGAATATAACAAATGATAGGTGAACATGTTTACTTCAGGAAAGGTGAGACTTAAAAGTATTAAGAGAATATTGTTGTAAAGATGTTGGTGTATTTCCTGCCAGTCATTTTTTTCTAAAAGAAATAGATAGATCACTTTGCTGAGTTCTAACACCAATAAAAAATATGCCCATCCAATTAATAGAAATTGCAGCAAATCTATAATTACACTTGGAATAAATTTATATACTTATATGTTCCATTTTTCTACATAGAAATATATCTCCATGTGTATTTAAATCCCTCAGTAAAGTTCTATAGTTTTCTTAATAAAATCTAAAAGTTATCATACTGTTTAAAATATTCCTTAAGCATTTTTATGTTTTTGCTCTTACAAATGGCATCCGATACTTCCATTTTCTAGACTAGTTACGGCGGGTGTATTGGAAAGCTATTATGTTTTATATATTAATTTCTTATTAAACTCTAATTAATCCCAATAGCTCTTCAGTCAAGCCCATATTTCCACAAAATGAGAAAAAGAATCTTTTATGAAGCCCAAAAAACAAAACAGAACAAAAAACAAGATAGTGTGAAAAATGGTTGAAGAGCTTCCTTAGCTCTCTGTGTTTATGTAGATAAAAGAAAAGAAAAGAAAACTTCCAACCATTTTTTGAGCATTTGTTTCTACATGACTTTGAATGCCTATTTATATTGTGAGTATGTGTCATAAAGTAGGTTATCAATGTTTATTAAAGAACACCTGTAATCCCAGAACTCTGGGAGGCTGAGGCGGGCAGATCAAGAATTCAAGACCAGCCTGGCCAACATAATGAAACCATGTCTCCCCTAAAAATACAAAAAGTAGCCAAGCATGGTGGGATGTGCCTGTAGTCCCAGCTACTCAGGAGGCTGAGGCAGGAGAATCAATTGAACCCAGGAGGCAGAGGTGGTGGTGAGCCGAGATTGTGCCAGTGCACTCCAGCCTGGGCAACAGAGTGAGACTCTGCCAAGACAGGAAGGAAGGGAAGGGAAGGGAAGGGAAGGGAAGAAGGAAGGAAGGAAGGAAGGAAGGAAGGAAGGAAGGAAGGAAGGAAGGAAGGAAGGAAGGAAGGACGGAAGGAAAAAGAAAGGAAAAGAAAAGAAGGAAGGAAGGAAAGGAGAGAGAAAGAGAGAGAGATTACAAAGCAAAATTTAAATAAATGAGAAACAATATCCATATTGTATGCATAAAAAACTAGTTGTATGTACATATAAAACAGTTATAAGGGGGAATACATGCCACAAAAGGCAAATAAATGCTCACTTGGTCAAATTGGGACTTAATCTATGAATTCTGTCTGGTACAGTTTACAGAATTTGGATTTTAGATGGTAATAGACATTAATTCAGGACTGAAAGGCAAAAAAAATTTTTTATTTTGAATCAAGAAGCTCAATTCAAACAAACCTGCCAAAAATTTGTATTCTGGGACTGGTGGTTACTGAAAAATAGGGCCAAGTACTTTGACATGGCCACAGCAGCAGTGGGGCGTGTGATGAGGGGCATTTAGATCAGAGCCCACTCGCCTCTTGTGTGCAAGGCTGGTCACACGGGCCTTTCTAAGATAGCTAAAACTGACCACTTGCTAACATGAAATTATATTTCTGTATGTGAAGGTTACTACTTAAATGCTGCTAGGGTCATTTTCAGGTGTTTTAGGATAATAAATAAGGGTAGAATGAGAAAACATAATGGTTATAATTAATCAGAAATTAAATAAGTCACTCCAGTTTGCTCCTTCTACTGAAGTTTGTTGCCTAATGTAGTAAAGAGGGTTCCTCATAAACTCTAGCATTCCTCTAACCCTCCTAAATATCTGGGATAGTAAAGGACCATGAGAAAGTATATCTCTAAGGCCAAAATTTAACCTAAGCATTTTGTTTCCTTGGGAAACATGTCTAATTCCTAGTTCGTTAAGATTGTCCAACTGTGGATGGTGTGTGCGTGTGTGTGTGTGTCTGTGCATGTGTGTATGCGTGTGTAAAGCTCAAGGAAAAGTCCCCATCAGCCTGGTTTCAAATTAATTTGTATATTATTCTGTGTAGGAAGCTTTATTTGATAAAGAAGGGGGAAAAAAGACATCACTTTGACTTAAAAGTTTCTACTAATTTCTAACTATGCCTGAGGAGTTTCCACAATATCTTCCAATCAGCAAAGGATTTGTGACTCTTTTCAGTGTGCCTGAGATTGCACAGACAAATTACTTAAGAGCCCAGGGAGATTATCTGTAATTGGCATAAAAAGGATATGGCATTGAAAACAAAACTCTCTGAAACTCTGACAGTGTTTGGTGCCTAAAGGGTAAGGCAGTTCCCTCTGTGGTAAAACTGTAGAAATAAACACATCAGCCTGCGATAGGTGGTGGCCTTTTGAGGTCTTATTTAGATTTGGAAAGCTTTATTTCTCTTGCATTATGCTTCACAAGACTGAGTTGTACTTGCTAAATGAGGGCAAATGACAGACTCACCTTGGCAGCCTGTCTTCTTGATGTTTGCCTTTGTTATATACAATGAATTATCATTGTTTATAAAATACAAATACCAATGCTTCAGAAAGTCAATATGAAATACATGCTGTTTGGATTATGCAGAGATCAGAAACTGAGAGCATTTGGGGAAGCAACAGAAGGGATAGGAAGATGAGGTTCATACTAGCAGATAGGTTATGAACAAGTAGCAGTGAGTTTTACCAGGGATGTAGTAATGACTACAATTGCAAGTCACTGAGTTAGGTGATGAACTGGTATCAAAGTCCCTGTTCTCAATGGGCTTAACATTTCATGGGAAAAATAAGACAGGCTTATTATAAAATTGCATAATAACAGCATGCAATAGGCAATATTAAAAAAAAAAAAACCCAAGGATAAAGATCAACAAAGTTGAGTGAGCCATTAAAGACCATCCAATCCAAACTAATTCTTTTGTAGTTCAGGAAAATGAGATGAAGACAGATTAAGCAGCTCACCTGTGATCACATAGATGGTTAGTTATTCTGGTTCAGGATCAGATTGTATGTTCTTACCACCAAAAAGAAGAGATGTGATACATAACACAGTAGGCTGGAAAAGTTTTACTGAGTGTGTAATTTTTTTAAAAAAGAAAGGACACAAAGAAAAGAAACAAACAATGACAACGAAAACTAGGCCTTAAAAAAGGGTGTTATGGTCTAAATGTTTGTGTTCCCCTCCCAAAATTCTTATGTTGACAACCTAGTCACCAATGTGATGGTATTAGGTGGGGCCTTTGGGAGGTGATTAGATAATCCTCATGACTGGGATTAGTATCCTTACAAAAGAGGCCCCAGAGATATCTGCCTTGTTTCTTTCCACCATGTGAGGTTATCTGGAGAAAATAACCCTCACCAGACACTGAATCTGCTAGCTGATAGCACCTTGATCTTGGACTTCCCAGCCTCCAGAACTGTAAGCAACACATGTCTGTTGTTTATAAGCCACCCAGTTTATGGCATTTTGAGCCATCCAAATGGACTATGACAGAGGGATAAAATTTCAAAGAGCAGAAAGGATGAGAGTGGACTGAGGAAAGAACACAGGGTATGGACCTGGATGGGCAGGCAGCACCACAATCAGAACGCAGTAGAGACAGGGGGCGCCAAGCTGAAGAGACCTCACGTAAGGGCAGTGGGAGTCAAAGGCAAAAGCAAACATTTTCCATCTTGCAACTTCCAGAACAAACTTTGGTATCTAGATTCTCTTCTAGGGTTAAGACCAGCCCTGCCCAATCAGAACAATCCCCTCAGTATCCTCCAAACACTCACATTTCTTCAAAATCCTTCCCTTTCCTGATGCTGCTCCTAGGACACACCCTATCTGATTTTCAAGGTCAGACGGCAAAGTCACTTCATTTAGAATATCCCTGATCCTTGGGCCCATGGAAAGCACTGTTTCCTGAACTATGTTGTAGGCAGCCTGAAATATTCATGTAATCATGTAGATTTTAAGCTTCGGATATAGAGGTGTTACATCTTACACTTACTGTGTGTCACACTGTGTGTTTACGATATTAGTCATGATGTGGGCTCTTAATAATTCTTACTGACCAAATCATAAAAAGAAATCTTTCTTCCAATGGCCTATGCATCTGTCATTTAATCCTCATCACCCATCTTCAGGTCTTGACCTGAGCTAAAAAATAATGATGATGATGATGATGATGATAATGATGATGTTGATGATGATGATATTTACAACAATAGCAGTTATATTTTTAAGTACTTTTGGTAAGCCGGACACTTTTCAAAGCACTACTGTGTATTATTCCATGTAATCTTTGGCAGTTATATAAGATACACGTTGCTATCATCACCATTTTTAGTAGAAGAAAATTAGACAACTAATGTTGATCTTAAGAAGCCAAAAAATGTTCTATGCAGAAAGTTTCCTTTCATGGCTATAGCATATAGGCTGATTTGTATTTTAAATAAATTCAGATTTTCATAAGATCATTAAGGGTAAATATTCCCTTATCTGTTCAAACACTAATTCCATACTTACATTGTTTCTGTCCATGTGAAAGCAGGCATGATATGTAAAAATGTTAACCTGTATGGCAGGGATATCAGCATTTAACAATACATATTGACTATCAGTTCTATATGGAGGAAAGTTTTATTAGATTATCACTCTGTGTCCTCCCTTATCCACCCACACCTGTCCCCAAATAGGAAGAGTGGGGTATCTGATTGGAGGGTTTAGAAGGATCTGAGCAGGTGTAACTTGGTGTCTGTAAGCTGTGCACATTTTGCTTGGTTCCTTCAGGATCCTACATTTAATAAAGTGAGTCCTGATGATGAACTGTCAAAGAACCCACAGTTGGCATACTGTTTGAAACTGGATGGGTAAACCTGTATTATCTCAACATTTAGTATTAAGAAGCACTCTGTTGCCACATACCTGAACCAAGACAAAGATCTCCATAGCTCTACCACAAATGGAACTGACATTTTAGTTGCTATGTCCCTGCTATGTCCCTGACTGTATCTAGCTCTAATGGTTCTGAAATTGATCATGGAAACATGGTATTATTTATCAGGCTTTCTAAAAACTGCATCATCAACCAAAAGGGTTTTTTTTTTTTAACCTTAAAAAAAGAATTTGCAATAAGAATGCTTAAATATAAAGCTTGCATTCAGTATTTAACATACAATTTCCTAACCAATATTTTATTTAATTTTTTTCATCTCAGAAAAAAGGCTATCATTGACTCTATCAAATCAAATGCTTTCATAAAAGTTACAGAGTTGGGGAGATAGTTTAGACTCTTTGGTAATGTCTTTCATCACTGTTTGTATTACTTCTTTGTATTCCAAAATGATGCATCTATTGTACTGTTAACTAGATTACACAAAGCAGATACTTCACAGAAACATGAAGTGACAATACCTAGCAACCCCCCAAAAACAAGAGAGTGAGAGAGAGAGAGACCTCCTAAGGAGAAAATAATGCCATTCTTAAATGTTTTCATATTAAGAAGTCACACTAGAATCTACTACTATATTATATATTGTGATATGATACATCAACCATACTGAAATCTCCACATTTTAGGAAAACTTTTTACTTTTTTTTTCCCCATAGAAAGAATAATCCCTAATTTTTCATTTAAAGGAGACATTAGCAAAAGTTAACAATGTTATATTTGGGGATTCTTTGAACATTTTTAAGCCCCAGACTGGCAAGAACAAAGAATCACTTTGCTAACTAATGTATTAAATATGTTGTCTATTTATATAGTAATTGTTTGATGGAAAATTCATCTCTTTTGTTCCTTCTAATCTTTTCTTCCCTCTTGTCCATGCAGTGTATTTATGAATTATGCATGTGAACATAATTAAAAGTAACAATTGGTGAATTGTACTCCATGGACATTGTTTCATGTTTCAAGTCTTATTTAGACCAAACCAAATTTATGCCAAGAGAAGAGCTTATAATTAAATTCATAACCATCCTTCCTGGGAAGGTTTCCTTTATGTAAAACGCATTGCTTGCTAAAGGCTGTTTTTATGACCAAAAGCTTTGCATAGTATCTTAAAAAAAAAAAATAGTAGACAATTTAGCAGCAACCCCCTGCTCCTTTCTAAATGAAGGTTTCCTATAACTATTATCCATCTTCCCTTCCCCTCTACAGCATGGTTCATCTGTAGGCCACGTAGAACTGCTAAGAACCAGCTTCTACAGCAGTTCTGCTATTTGCAAATTAGGAACAGGTACAATATAGCAAATGGTGGAATGAGATCAATTCCTAAAAGTCTCTTCTTTGATTTCCCCTCAGGAGCTCCCATGGTAACTTTTCATCTTTTGTTTGCTTGTTTATTTTTATGTTTTAAGTACAAGAATCCTGGAAAAGGAAAAAGACAGCTGAGATACTTAGAAAGATATCACTATCCACAGGCATACTTACTCCACAGGGGAAGAAAAGATGACCGTAAACATTATCCCAGCTCCAAGCTTCTTCCTTCCCAATTCACATTTTTCAAAGTATTCTTTCTTTAGGAAAATACATTTTATTAAATGGTTTGTTTTAAAAAATAAATGGTCCAAATTCTCATCTTAGTGTCATGTGCACATTTACTGAAAATCATCTGCACTCCATCATCTATGAAAGAGTGGAATATTCTGTTCAGAACCCGTCCCTGTATTTTACTAGCACATACCTGGATAGCCTTTCTCTTTCTTGACCTAGGTCATCCTCAGCAATTTCTATCTCTGGACTTCTTATTTTCCTGAAACAAAAAGCTCTTCTGTAAAGATACCACATGATGAATTTGTACTAAGGAATTGACTATTTCCTTTCACTGCCAACAAACTATCCTTTCTGATTGTGAGTCCATTTCTCAGCAATGTGACAATATCACAGGATGAATAGACCTGAAAAAACTTCAGATTTCCTCTCAGACTCAGGAAGGAACGTGATGTGTGATCACTTTAGCTGGTCTGCTTTTGTAAAATGCAGTTTGATATTCTCTCCTCTTCTTCCCTCTGCTCTCCCTTCCCCATGATTTGAAAAATGCCATGTTTAAAAGCTTTGGCTGGACCCTGATGTCATCCACTTGATCCATCATCATCTTCTCAGCTCATCTTTCTCTCTATTAAAAATAAGATATTTATATTTCTAGATGAAATAGGAGAAACCCAGGCCTGATAAATGACTTCCTGTTGTCATTATTACCAGGTAGTATATTATTGGAGGGAGTTCAGCCATGATCTAGTGTTATTGCCTTCTGTTCTGCTGACTGGAAACGATCACTCATATCCACATAGTGTAAAGTTTATTTTTAAGAATCAGACTGTTAATTAAAGAGAAGAATAATTAATACAGGAAGCATGCCATGGAAAGGTGGTGACGGATGTCACAAGCTGCAGGTGTTAAAGCCTTGTTGAGGAGACACTGGATTCTCTTAAATTATCCCCTATCTCTGAAGAGTGGAGTGAAGGCAATGGTTATAGAGCTCGAAGGAAAGAAACAGTTGTTTGAAATAAGCACTCGCCCCTATTTACTACACTAACAGGGGAAGGCAGCCTCTTCATAGGCCAAAGATGGTCCCATCAGAGCCTGGAGAGCGGCCATATCGTAGCTCTTTAAAGTGCCCCAGAAATTCAGGAGATGACCTTAAGAGATAGCCAGACATTGCATTAAATATCCTCAATCACATAGCAAGGAAAGCATTGTTTATATTTTTTCTATATCTAAGCAAGTCTTGGATGGGTCTGAGTATGTCTTTAACATCAGCCGGCCGAGCGCGGTGGCTCAAGCCTGTAATCCCAGCACTTTGGGAGGCCGAGACGGGCAGATCACGAGGTCAGGAGATCGAGACCATCCTGGCTAACCCGGTGAAACCCCGTCTCTACTAAAAAATACAAAAAACTAGCCGGGCGAGGTGGCGGGCGCCTGTAGTCCCAGCTACTCGGGAGGCTGAGGCAGGAGAATGGCGTAAACCCGGGAGGCGGAGCTTGTAGTGAGCTGAGATCAGGCTACTGCACTCCAGCCTGGGCAACACAGCGAGACTCCATCTCAAAAAAAAAAAAAAAAAATCAGCCATCATGGGCTGAACCTTCTGGTTTAACAAAAGGTGAGAAGACTCTGAACCCTCTGGGTGGAATTTAACTTATGAGCTTACATTTTATTTTTCTTTGCTATTGCTTTCTGTGTATTATAAGCAAAACTGGTATTTTTCATTTATGTAATAAAGTTTCTTTTTAAAATGAACTAGCTTAAGGTTGTTTTTTTTTTTAAAAAAAAAAAAAAAGCAAGTCCATTTAAACAAAATAATATGTGCATAGTAGTAGACTTGACAATCAGATATGACAAAATAATTGAAGGAGAAAAGCCATAGGATGAATATGTGAAAAAAAAATTGCTAAGGTTTTGCTCAAATGACTGAAGTTTGGGAAATGCTTGTTCTGGATAACACCGAAATACTGATAAGGATTTGTGTTAAAAAAAAAAAAAATTAAAAAACACATAGAGAGGACTAAGGTAAGTCCCTAATGTGGTGATAAAAACGTTAGAAAAAATATGGAGATACTGAAATAAAATCAGTATTAAACTCACAGGAACAATAGCCTGTTGTTTCAAAAGCTATTTTTAGGGTGTCTCGTAACACCTGTTATTAATTAAATACATCAATTTCCTTTATCCTAAAAAGCAAGCAAAAAAGGAATTCAGCAAAGTCAAGTGACAAACGAGTTACCAATATTTGACTCCTTGCCTCTCACGCATTCTATTCAAAGTGGCTTACGCTCAAACTTAGAAAAAATAAGTGTATTTTGACTATTTATTTTAAGCTCATCGGACACTTGGCAGAGGGATGTATAAGAATGTCTGATAGGGAAAACTATCCCTAATAGAGTTCTATTTCTTTTTCTTTGAAAGCTCTGATTTTGATGGTAGGATTTCCCCCTTCCTTATGAAGATATCACCCTTGCTAGGTTGTAGTAAGACCTCAGAGGTCATGTTCACAGCGGTATCTCCAGGAACTAATCCAGTGTTTTGTTCATAGCCAACACTCATTAACTATTGAATGAGTAATAAGTGAATGAATTAACAAATGAATTTAAGGTCTTCACACAAAATCCAATCCCATGAGACACAATAGAGAAGAGAAAAAAGTACCTCCTCTCCCGGAAAACATTAACCAAACTACTGAAGTCAACATTTTTTCCCCCTACTGTTAACCTTAAAAGTGAAGGTCATAATTGATGCAGTTCAGTCACCCACTTTATACTCAGTGCACAAGTTCTGTTCATCTCTCTGTGAAGCTGAAAAGATTATAATGAAAATGCCTAAAGAAAGAAGGGAGGGACAATTGTAAATAGTTTTCTCTGACAACTGGTATCAGCATTTTCTCATAGCCTTGCATTTACTCAGACTAAAACGACAAATGTATTACAATGAATAGACGAGATCTTTCTTTCTGGATATAGCATAAAAATAAAACAATACTGTACTGATTTTTCTCAGTGCATTGTCCTCCCTGCACAATCACAGAACGTTGGCAGAGCTGTTAACACTATTGATAGGAAACAAAGCAAAACTTGGGACAGATTCTGCAGCCTGGGGCTTGTGAATGTCTAGGATTTACAGCGCAGCTTGATGCCACTGTCGGACTCCTCTGGCTTCAATATCCTGCCAGCTACCAGGGGGGCTTTTTTCTCTTCATGAAAGTGCACCTTTTCCTCAAGGTCACACATTTACAGTTTCTTAAAGAGATTCCTACTGGTCATGGGACTCCTCTCAGTTTGAGGAGCCTCCTGGGTGCTTTGAAGCCCAGTTTCTTGAAAGCTGCCCCGCAGTCCTCCTGGAATGGAGCTAGTAGATATAGAGGCGGACTGTTTGGAATTGAAAGGACCCCCAGCATTCCACCATGAAGTCTCTGCCGTTGTCCTCACAGAGCCCAACAGTCGGCCCACTTCACATCTGTGCTGAAAAGTTTTTACCAGCTTTTGGGAAAATATCAACCCTAGTGAAAGTTTTATGCCTGCTTAAATACATCTTAAGCAGGCATGAGAGCAATTAAATCAAGTCTGTATCATAGAGTTCTTTGGATAAATAGCAAGCTCCAAATATTCCCTGGCCTGTGCCCTACATTTGAGTTTTTAATGTAAGCACAGTAACTTCTCCAATTCTGGAAATGATCGGCAAGGTTCCAAGTCATCCCCCACTGCTCCACAAACCACGGGCAGGAGGGAGCTCCATTTCCTGACGAATCATCCAGACCAATCCTGGAGGGCCTTCCCAGCCAAATGAGCCAAGGCCAAGTTCTTCCAACACTCTGAGGCTGCAATCCGTCGCACTACGCAAGAAGAAGATGCTCTGTAGATGATTTGAGGACATGCTTCAGTTACCCTTCTCTTATTTTTCTTTAGTTTCTTGTTTTATCTTCTTTGGTTGTATTGCAAAGAGATTACAACCTTTAAGACTCATGATGCCTTCTAAAAGGAGACAGAGTGGGAGGACTCTGACAGGCATGGCTCGAAGGTGAACTGGCTGAAATACTGATGGAAAACAACTGGTGATAAAGCAAGGATCCCCATTACCCTAGTGCTGTGACATGAGCATAGGCATTGGCAGCTAATAGACTTGGATTTGATTCTAAGCTTTTATATTTTAGCTAAGTGTAATTTGATTGAACTTCTGTTTTCTCATGTGCACGTGAGAGGAAGAGTTGTTTCAGGAGGAAGGGACATGATGTACATAGCGTACCTTGTATATAAAATGCCAACTACCTTCAAGGTGCTTTTTCAGTTTTTTATCTGTGAGAAAGGGTATTTTCTTGAAGAGGTAAAGTTTGTTCTTCTTGTCTGTTGTCTATTTGTCTGTTTTCAAAATGTACTCTGCTTGATTCTGCCTTTAGCATATTTAATTTGATTAATCCCACTAGAATTAAATTTCCTGAGCACAGTGTCCCTATTTTCCTAATTGCTGTATTACCAGCTATTAGAACATTACTGAACACAAATACTGTTCTTTCTTCTACAGTCAGTTTTTCAATTATGCCTTCCCAGAATGGCTCAGGCTCACATTTGAGACCACTTATCTTTTTAAGGTTGTGTCCACTATCCCTAATTAGAGTGGGGTATCTTAACAGCATGGACACTCCAGGTGTCCTGAGATACCTCCTAACTCAACACACCAAACATAGCAAGTGCATGTTAATATTGACCCTGGAGAATATTTCTTGTGAGAACCTGCTGTGAATTTGGTACTGCGGATTTCATACAAGTCTTATTTCTGCCTGGGCACTTGGTTTTTCTTATCTTCCATTAATCATAGTGCATATATTTTCATTTTAATCTCTCTACTTATTGGATACCATACTTTATGACATTGCCAATTCAGTCAGTAAATACCTCCCCATGAAACTAAAACAGACTTTTTAATTGGGATTCCTTTTTAAAGGCAAATAATGTGCTACTTGTTATCCTCCATTTAATCTTTAGAATAACTAGCAGCATTTTTATTTTTTGCAACATGTGTCAATCACCCTTAACCCTCTGAGGAAGCAATGATGCTTCTGAAAATTCAACTCTAATTCTTCTGACTCCATCAGGATGACTCTTGCTAATCAGAATGGCTGTTTAAAGTCTGTATTCTCTCATAATTTATCTTTCTCCTAATGTTGCAGAGTAAAGCTGTGATGATCAATCACTTAGAGATGAATCCACTTTTTCCCTCCTTGACTGAATATGAGGAAATAGAAATGAGCATGCATCAAATATTGACTATAGAGATAAGAACTGTGTTCTGTGGAAAAATACTTTTTCAATGTTATGCTCACGGCATATTTAGGACATCTATTTCATCATTATTTGGCTGCACAAATCTCTTTCTAAAACATGCTCAGAATATCAAGACATTATTTTATGTGTCTATCACATAAGTATATCTGGATAGTCTATTCATGCCCATTTTCTCATGCCTTTTGAAACAGCCTCTTGTGTGTAATAGATAGCATTTCTTATATCCCTCTTCCCATAGAGATGAATATAAAGCCAAAAGAACCTTGTCAGAATCCCATCCGTTTTTTTTTTCTTATCCTAACCCCTCTCAACTCTAAATCAAGGGGAAATACTGGTATTCCTCAAGGACTTGTGGGGGACACGCAGTGAGGTTGTTGCCTTGAACGGAAAACTCTTAGATGAAGCAAGGGGGTCATTGTCCATATCTATCTTATGAAGGGTTCTCTTTCCTCTCTTATGGATGCAATAAAAATATTCTGCTGTATTGCATTTCACTATAGAACATGTTTGAGTTACAAAAGCCAGTTGGGACCAGGATAAGGTGACAAGAGAAAAGAACCTAGTAATGGCAAATTTTTAAAGTTAGTAGCAGACCACTGGCAAACTCTCTTTAAGAGTTAAAGCGTCAGGGTTCATAATGGTTATATTCAAACACAAGTCTGTAGAGAACTTCTGCTTCTAGAGAAAATACAATAACATGGACCAAATTTGCATCCCTCCCACCCCCTCCAAAACAACCAAGACAAAATACATTTCTTGAAACAACAGGTTTAAAGACATTGAGTATTAGGCAACAAAGGATAGTTAGCCCTGAGAAACAGGGAACAAATAAGATAAGCTTTATCATAGTCCCAGATTATGGCCTTGAGAAGGTTTCTAGGCTATGATATGAGAAAGAAAACCCAGGAGAAACCCAGCAAATTCTATGAGTTGAAGAAACAGCTAGGCCTGGGGAGACCAAGATGGTGAGAGTTGACATGCAGAGTACTAGAGAGGAGACAGTTGCACAGAGAAGAAACACTGGAGAGCAGCAGAGAATTCCCCTTGAGTATTCAGAATAGAGCTGATCAGTGCATGGTTATGAGGATACTACCTGAAGCTGGGTGTGGGGGGACCAAAACACTTGAAAAGATAAAGACCACAGTGCTTAGTGGTTGTAAAGGGATAGAAACACAGCCTGGTCCCAATAGCCGGAATAGAAATCTCAGAATTCACAGAGCATTGGGTAGATCACCCAGAAATGTCTTGCCTCTGTAGTAGAGAATAATTAGCCTCAAACTAAGTAACACTCAGATCCCACCTAACAAATTTAAAAAGCAAGATCTGAAAGAATCAAACTGTTTCCAAGTAACATGACCATGTCCCATAACAAGACTAAAAAATATTTATAGAAATACAAAAATAGCCAGCATCCATGATGTAACATTTACGATAACTGCTATCCAATAAAAGACAATAGGCATGCAAAGAAGAAGAAAAATAAAACCCATGATGAGAAGAGAAATCAATCATCCAAAATAAACCCGAAATGGACATGGATTTTAGAACCAGCAGACAAGGACATTAAAACAGCTATTTTAATGCTTTCTCACATGTTCCAAAAAAGTAAGTAGAAAAAAAATTTTTAAAGCCCCTAATTGAACTTCTCATGGTAAAAACTACAATATTTGAGATGAAAAAGTATATACTGGATAGAATTAATGGCAGATTAAACCTTGCAGAAGGAAAAAAAACCATGGCAAAAGAAAGAAATCTAAAATAAAAGAGAAAAATAATAAATAACCAGTAAACTTTGGGACAATTTCAACCCATCTTATATATGTTCATTTGGATTCACTGAAGCAGAAGAGAAGGACATGGGACAGAAAACAATTTGATTGAATAATGGCCCAATTTTTTCCAAATACAGTGATACTATAAACTCAAGGATCTTGGGTTTAGTATGGTATCTAAGAAGCTCAATGAGTGAAGGAGAAGGAGAAAAGGAGGGAAGGAAGGAAGGAAAGGAAGGAAAGGAAGAAAGAAAAGAAAGAAGAAAGACAAGAAAGAAAGAGAAAGAAAGAAAGAAAGAAAGAGAGAGAAAGAAAGAAAGAGAAAGAAAGAAAAGAAAAGAAAAAGAAAGGAAAGGAAAGAAAGGAAAGGAAAGAAAAGAAAGGAAAGGAAGAAAGGAAAGGAAAGGAAAAAAAGGGAAGGGAAGGGAGGAAGGTAAAAGAGAACAGAGGGAAAGGAGAAGAAGAGAAGGAGGTGAGGACTGCAGCAAGACGCATTTTTAAATTACTCAAAATAAGTGACAAAAATGTTTAAAGTAGCTAGAGAAGAAAGATATATATGGAAGAACAAAGATAAGAATGACAGTAGATTTCTCATCAAACATAATGTAAGTGGGAAAGTGCAGCAACATCTTTAAAGTACTGTAAAAAGTGTCAGTCTGGAATTCTATATCTGGTAATAGCATCTTTCAAAAATGAAAATGAAATAAAAACATATTTAGTTATACAAAGCTGAAAGAGATCATCTATAGCAGACCCTCAATATAAGAAATATTAAAGGAAGTCCTCCAGGCAGAAGGAAAATAATACCAGATAGAAACATGGGTCTACACAAAGAAACAGCAGTAGGTATGGTAACTACATGGGTAAATACATAAGAGATGTTTTTCTTATAACTTAAATCTCTTTAGAAGATAATTGACAATTTTCCCAACATTACAAAAATGTAGTATAACATTCACTCACTTTTTCCTTTGTTGGAGAGGTTCTCCTGGCTCTGTGCTGAGCCCAGACAGGCTGGTGCCCAGCTTTGCTCCTCTCTGCTCTCTCCCCTGTCTGAGCTCAGCACAGAGCCAGGAGAACCTCTCCAACCAGGAAAGGGTGAGTGAGTGAGAGACCCCAGAGGGATTCACACTCTCCACAGAGAACTGCACAAGACTGGGAGTGGGGGAATCCCCCTGGCCTCCCCACACTGTGCTTTGGACTGAGGCAGAGAGACACCTGGACATTTTGTGGGGGCGACTCTCTAGCCCAAAGGGACCTCTACAATCCTTGTGCCCTGGAGCTGACCAACACCAGCACCACAGCCTCAATAGAGGACACAGTTCCAGTGCCTGGGAGCAATACGATTATTCCACCCTACTTTTGCCAGATGGGGCTCAGCTCCAGCTTTCAACCCAGAGTCCTACTTTGGCCTGAACCCAGCTGGCCACTCCACTCACCCTCACCACTGGTAGCCAGGTGGGCAACACTTGCTAGAGCTTCCAGCCCAGCAGTCTCACTTTTGTGTGAACTCAGCTGGGGTGCAGCCTTCTGATGTCCCAGGAAACATCCAAAGGTCAGAGTATATGACCCCAACCACTCCCACCACTGGTAGCCAGGCAGGCAATGTTTGCTGGAGCTTCTGGCCCAGCAGCCCCACTTCTGTGTGAACTCAGCTTGAGAACACAGCTTTCCGTTGTTACCCCAGGAAACACCCAGACAGCAGAGCATGTGACCCCACCCACTGCAGCCACCTGAAGCAAAGTGGGCAGCTCCTGCTGGAGTTGCCAACTTAGCAGTCCTACTTCTGCATGAATTTGCCCAGAGGCACAGCCTCCTGTTGTCCCAAGAAGCATCCAGACAGTAAAGCAGGTTTCCACATCCATACCCACCACTGGTAGCCAGGCAAGCCATGCCTGCTACAGCTTCTGGCTCAGTGATTCAACTTCTGCCTGAATTTGCTGAGAGGCACAGCCTCCTGCTGCCCTGGAAACACCTTGACAGCAAAGCAGACAATGCCACCCACCCCTACCTCCTATAGCCATCGAGGCCATACTCAGAGAGCTTCCAACCCAGGGGTCCTGCTTCTACCTAAACTCTGCCGATAGGCATAACCCTGTGTTTCCCCAGGAAGCACATGAACAGCAGATTAAGCCTGACCTGGAAAGGATATGGCTTGTCCGCCAAACACAACCCCTGCCTGAGGGAGCCCCATGGACCAGAACACTCAACAACAACAAAAGCAGGCATGTAGATAGTAATCAGAGGGGGCTTCTCCAAGACCCAGGAGTGGACTAGAATTAAAGCTAGTCAACCAAACCCACCATATACCATAACTGAACCCCCAAGGACAACAAAAAAGCAAAAAGCAAAAAAAAAAAAAAAAACTTATTGAATGGACAGCAACTTCAAAGACTGCAGAAACCTCAACTCACAAAAATGAGAAAGACCAGAGAAATAGGAACACTTTTACACTGTTGGTGGGATTGTAAACTAGTTCAACCATTATGGAAAACAGTATGGCGATTCCTCAAGGATCTAGAACTAGATGTACCATACGACCCAGCCATCCCATTACTGGGTGTATACCCAAAGGATTATAAATCATGCTGCTATAAAGACACATGCACACGTATGTTTATTGCGGCACTATTCACAATAGCAAAGACTTGGAATCAACGCAAATGTCCATCAATGACAGACTGGATTAAGAAAATGTGGCACATATACACCATGGAATACTATGCAGCCATAAAAAAGGATGAGTTTGTGTCCTTTGTAGGGACATGGATGCAGCTGGAAACCATCATTCTTAGCAAACTATCACAAGAACAGAAAACCAAACACCGCATGTTCTCACTCATAGGTGGGAACTGAACAATGAGATCACTGGGACTCAGGAAGGGGAACATCACACACCGGGGCCTATCATGGGGAGGGGGGAAGGGAGAGGAATGGCATTGGGAGTTATACCTGATGTAAATGACGAGTTGAGGGGTGCTGACGAGTTGATGGGTGCAGCACACCAACATGGCACAAGTATACATATGTAACAAACCCGCACGTTATGCCCATGTACTCTAGAACTTAAAGTATAATAATAATAATAAATAAATTTTAAAAAATTAAAAAATTTTTTAAAAAATTTAAAAAAAGAACTCTTGCAACTCAAAAAGCTGGAGTGTCTTCTTTCCTCCAAACAACTTCACTGGTTCTTTACTCCAAAACAACTACCTGGGCTGAAATGACAGAAATGGAATTCAGAATATGGATAGGAATGAAGATCATCAAGATTCAGGAGATCATCAAAACCCAATCCCAGGAAGCTAAGAAACACAATAAAACAATACAGGTGCTTATGGACAAAATGGCCATTATAAAAAAAGAACCAACCTAATCTGATAGACCTGAAAAACACCCTACAAGAATTGCATAATACAATTACAAGTTTTCACAGAAGAATAGATAAAACTGAGGAAATTATCTCAGAGCTTAAAACTGAGGGCAAAAATAAAGAAAAATAAAGAAAAAAGAACAAAACAGACCAATAATGAGTTATGAAACTGAATCAGTCATTAAAAAAGCCTACCAACCAAAAAAAATCCCAGGACCAAATGGATTCAAAGCCACATTCTACCAGATTTATAAAGAAGAGCTGCTGCAATTCTTACTGAAACTTTTCCAAAAAATGTTGAGAAGAAGGGACTCTTACACAAGTCATTTGATGAGGCCAGCAACATTCCCATACCAAAACCTGGCAGAGATGCAACAGAAAAAAAAGAAAACTTCAGGCCAATATTTTTGATGAACATAGATGAAGAAATTCTCAAAAAAATACTAGCAAACCAAATCCAGCAGCACATCAAAAAACTAATTTACCATGATCAAGTAGGTTTTGTCCCTGGGATACAAGATTGGCTCAAAATATGCTAACCAAAAAATGTGATTCATTACATAAACAGAGCTAAACAACAAAAGCCACATGATTATCTCAATAGACGCAGAAATGGCTTTTGATAAAATTCAACACACATTCATATTAAAAACCCTCAATAAACCATGCATTGAAGAACATACTTCAAAACAATAAGAGCCATCTATGACAAGCCCACAGCCAACATCATACTGAATGGGTAAAATCTGGAAGCATTCCCCTTGAAAACTGTACCAGACAAGGATGCCTTCTCTCATGAGTACTATTAAACATATTGTTAGAAGTCTTGGCCATAGCAATCAGGCAAGAGAAAAAAATGAAGTAATCTAAATAGAAAGAGAGAAAGCCAAAGTATCCCTTTTTGCAGACAACTTAATTCTATATCTTGAAAATGCAATAGTGTCTGCCCAGAAGCTCCCTGATATAATAAACAACTTCAGCAAAGTTCTGGGGTACAAAATCAACGTGCAAAAATCACTAGCATTCCTACCAACATAGCAAAGCCAAGAGCCAAATTAGGAGAACAATTCCCTTACAATTGCCACAGAAAATCATAAAATACCTAGGAATACAGCTAACCAGGAAGGTGAAAGATCTCTCCAATGAGGATTAAAAAGCACTGCTTAAAAAAATCAGAGCTGACACAAACGAATGAAAACAGTTCCACACTTACTAAGAAGAATCAATATCATTAAAATGGCCATACTGCCCAAAGTAGTTAACAGATTCAATGCTATTCCTATCAACCTACCAAAATACATTTTTCACAAAATTAGAATGAATCTATTTTAAACTTTATAGGGGACCAAAAAAAAAAAAAAGCTAGAATAGTCAAGGCAATCCTAAAGGAAAAGAACAAAGCTGGAGGATTCACGTTACCCAACTTCTGATTATACTATGGGTCTACAGTAACCAAAACAGTGTGGTACTTGTACAAAAACAGACACATAGACCAATCAAACAGAATAGGGAGCCCAGAAGTAATGCCACAGTCTTACAGCCATCTGATCTTCAGCAAAACTGACAAAAATAAGCAATGGGGAAAGGATTCCCCATTTAACAAATTGTGCTGGGATAATGAACTAGTCATATGCAGAGGACTGGAACTAGACTACTACCTTACACCACATAACAAAATCAACTCAAGATTGGTTAAAGGCTTAAATGTAAAACGTAAAACTCTAAATACCTTGGAAGGTAACCTAGGAAGTACTATTTTGGACACAGGACTTGGCAAAGATTTTATGACCAAGAAGCCAAAAGCAATTGCAACAAAAACAAAAATTGACAAATGAGATCTAATTAAACTAAAGAGCTTCTGCACAGCAAAATAAACTATCAACAGAGTAAACAGACAACCTACAGAATAGGAGAAAATATTTGCAAACTCTGCATCCAAGGGAACATCTAATATCCATAATCTATAAGGAACTGAAAGTTACAGGCAAAAACAAACAACTCCATTAAGCAAAGTGGTCAAAGGACATTAACAGACACTTTTCAAAAAGAAGATATACATGCAGCCAATACATATGAAAGTGCTTTAGCAATTCACTAATGATTAGAGAAATGCAAATCAAAACTACAGTGAGATGCCATCCCAGTCAAAAGGGCTGGCTACTAAAAAAAGTTAAAAAACAAAAAAACAAAACCTTAAAAACCATGTTGGTAAGGTTTAAAAGAAAAGGGAATGTTTACACACCACTTGTGAGACTTTAAATGAGTTCATTCATTGAAAAAAGTGTGGTGATTCCTCAAAAAACTTAAAGCAGAGTTATCACTTCACCCAGCCTGATCAACATGAGAAATCCCAACTCTACTAAAAATACAAAAAAAAAAAAAAAAAATTAGCTGAGTGTGGCAGTGCATGCCTGTAATCCCAGCTACTCAGGAGGCTAAGGCAGGGGAATTGCTTGAACCCCGGAGGTGGAGGTTGCGGTGAGCCAAGATGGCACCACTGTACTCCAGCCTGGACAACAAGAGTGAAACTCTGTCTCAAAAAAAAAAAAAAAAATGCACACACACACACATACATACATACACACCCCTTACTGGGTATATACCTGATATGGTCTGGCTTTTTGTCCCCATGCAAATCTCATCTTGAATTGTAATACCCATACGTCGTGGGAGAGACCTCATGGGAAGTGATTAGAACATGGGGACAGTTCCTCTATGCTGTTCTTGTGATAGTGAGTGAGTTCTCACGAGTTCTGATGGCTTTGTAAAGGGCTTTTTCCCCCTTAATTCTGAATTTTTCTCTCTTGCCACCATGTGAAGAAGGACATGTTTGCTTCCCCTTCCACCATGATTGTAAGCTTCCTGAGGCCACCCAAGCCCTGCTGAACTGTGAGTCAATTAAACCTCTTTCCTTTATAAATTACCCAGTCTTGGGTATTTCTTCATAGCAGAGTGAAAGTGAACTAATACAGTAAAGTGGTACCAAGGGAGTGAGGTGCTGCTGTAATGGTACCTGAAAGCAACTTTGGAACTAGGTTAACCAGCAGAGGTTGGAACAGTTTGGAGGGCTCAGAAGAAGACAGGAAAATGTGGGAAAGTTTCAAACTTCCTAGAGACTTGGAGGGCTCAGAAGACAGGAAGATGTGAGAAAGTTTGGAACTTCCTAGAGACTTGTTTAATAGCTTTGACCAAAATGCTGATAGTGATACAGACAATGAAGTACAAGCTGAGGTAGTCTCACATAGAGATGAGAAACTTGTTCTGAACTGGGATCTGGAGAGCAGCAGCCTCATCTCCATGGTTCAGCTAAGCAGTACTTCAGAGGGGATTCTGTGTGCAGGCTCCGATCCCACATTTCTCCCTCAGCACGGCCCTAGTAGAGGCTCTATGGAAGGTGGGAGGGTTGCTCTACACCTGTGTCAGGTTTCTGCCTGAGTATACAGGTTTTCCAATACATCTTCTGAAATCAAGGCAGAAGTTGCCAAGCCTCATTCACTCTTACATTCTGCACACCTGCAGGCTTAACACCACATGAAAGCTGTCAAGGCTTACTGTTTGTGCCCTCCAGAGTGGCAGCCCAAGCTGCACCTGGGGTGCTTTGATCTGTAGCTGAATCTTGAGAGGCAGGGTTTTGGGGAGCAGCCTCCTAAGGCTGCTCAGGGCAGCAGGACCCTGGGCCTGGGCCTGGTCTCTGAAACCATTCTATCCTCCTAGGCCTGTGGGCCTGTGATTGGAGGGGCTTCCTGGAAGGTCTCTGAAATGCATTCAAGGCTTTTTCCCCATCATCTCATTCTTGGCTCCTTTTTAGTCATGCTAATTTATTTAGCAAATGGTTGCTCCACAGCCCACTTGTATTCCTCTCCTGAAATGCTGTTTCCTTCTCTACTACATGGCCAAGTTGTAAATTTTCTAAACTTGTATGCTCTGCTTTGCTTTTAATTATAAGTTTCAACTTTCAATCATTCCTTTGCTCTCATATCTGAAAGCAAGCTGTTAGAAGCAACTAGGACACATCTTGAGTGCTGTGCTGCTTTAAAATTTCTTCCACCAGCTATCCTAATTCATCACTCTTAAGTTCCAACTTACACAGATTCCTAGGACATGAACACAATCTAGTCAAGTTCATTGCTAGGGTGTAGCACAAGTAGCCTTTACTCCAGTTCCCAATAACTTCCTCCTTTCCATCTGAGACTTCATCAGCCTAGCCTTTACTGTTCATATTTCTATCAGCATTTTGGTCACAACCATTTAACCAGTCTCTAAGAAGTTCCAAACTTTCTCTCCTCTTCTTCTCTTCTGGTGACCTCTTCAAACTCTTGTAATTTATGCCTATTACCCAGTTTCAAAGCCATTTTCACATCTTCAGGTATTCTTACAGCAATGCCCCATTCATCAGTGCCAATATTCTGTGTTAGTCCATTTGCATTGCCATAAAACAATCCTTAACACTGAGTAATTTATAAAGGAAAGAGATGTTTGGGGGCTCACAGTTTTGCAGGCTATACAAGAAGCATGGCACTGGCATCTGCTTCTGGCGAGGGTCTCAGTAAGCTCCTTATCATGGCAGAAGGTTATGCAGAAGCGATAATTCACCTGGCAAGAGAAGGAGCAAGCAAGTGAGTACAAATAACCAGGATCTTTTAAACAACCAGATCTCATATCAACTCATTACTGTGAGGAGTGCACCAAACCAGTCATGAGGGATCTGCCCCCATGAGACAAACACCTCCCACCAGGCCCCACCTCCAATACTGGGAATTACATTTCAGCATGAGATGTGGAGGGGACAACCATCCAAACTATATCAGTTGGGAATACAGTGACCATTATAGATTCTGTATGTAGTAAGAGCATAATAAGGCAATGTTATGACCTTATGACAATAGATTTGAACCAGAAAAAACAGACTAATTTTTTTCATGACACAAATTACCAAGATTCGTATAAGAAGTAGATAGAATTAGTAGCCCTCTAACTATTCTTAAAATTGAACATACAGTTTAAAAGCTTTCCATGTAGAAAAACCTCAGGCCCATTGACTTCACTGTAAACTTTTAATGAACAAATAATACTACACAAATGAAGAAATAATACTACACAAATTAAGAAATTAATACTAAAAATAATTCTATACAAACTCTTTTATACAATTTTAGAGAAGGTAATGATTTCCACCTCATTCTATAAGCAACATTTTCCTGATACCAAAAACTAAAAAAATTATTAAGGAAAATAAAACTACAGATTGATATTTTAATGAATACAGATGTAAAAAATTTAGCAAAATTATAGCAAATTTATACTAACAATATACAAAAATGATAATACATGATGACCAAGTGAAATGTATTCCAGGAATGAAAGGTGGCTTAACGTTTTAAAATAAGTTGATGTAATTTACCATATTAACAAACTAAAAACAAACAAAAATATTTTATTCAGCTCTATAGATGGAGAAAGAGCATTTTAAAATCCAGTATTAATTCCTGATAGAAGCTCTCTAAATTTTATGAATGGAAAGAAAATTCTTCATTTGATAAGGCATATTCCACACACAAAAAAACTGCAGCAAACATTGTATTTAATGGTGAAAGATGGAATATCCTCTACCCAAAAGCAGGAACAAGGAAAGGATGTCAGTCCTCATCCTTCTGTTCAATACTGTATTGGAGGCTCCAGCCAAGACAATCAGGCAAGAAAAAGGAAAAGAGAGTCCTTTTATAGAAACTTGGATGTAGAGTTGATTTATCGTGGTGAGAAAGAATCAGGTATGAAAGTCTTTAAAAGAACTTTAAGACAAAGAGAATAAGAAGACAGGCTGGAAGAAAATATTTGCAAAATAACATATTTGGTAAAAAACTGTTGTCCATTAATTGATTTATGTTAGAAAAAAACCTGTCTTTGTTTTGCAATAAGCCAACCATAATGACTTTAACATCTATAAAATAAAAAAAACAGAGGAAACTAGATCATAAATAAATAAATAATAAATTTGTAATATAAACGTTAAAAACCCTGTTATCTCAAATATACAAAGAACTCTTAAAACTCAACAATAAGAAAATAAACAACCTTATCCTTTTAATGGGGCAAATAATCTAAACAGACACCTCACTGAAGAAGATATACAGATGGCAAGTAAGCATATGAACAGATGCTTCACATCATATGTCATCAGGGAAATGCAAATTAAAACAATGAGATACCACTACACAGTTATTTGAATGGCTAAAATCCAAAACACTAACATCAGATGCTGGCTAGCACAGATGCAGAGTCACAAGAACTCTCATTCACTGCTAGTGGAAATGCAAAATGAAGACACAGCCACTTTGGAAGATAGTTTGGCAGTTTCTTACAAAACCAAACATACTCTTACCATAGATCCAGCAAACACGCTTCTTGGTAATTTACTCAAAGGAGTTGAAAACACATCTACACAAAAACCTGCATATCTTTATATGCAGTTTATAGCAGCTTTATTCATAATTGCCAAAATGTGGAAGCAATCAAGATGTCTTCCAGTAGGTGAATGGATAAACTGTGATATAGCCAGACACTGGAATATTATTCAGTGCTAAAAAGAAATGAGTTATCAAGCCATGAAAGGACATGGAAGAACATTAAATGTATATTACTAAGTAAAAGAAGCAAATTTGAAAAGTCTACACACTGTATGATTCTAACTATATGACAATCTGAAAAAGGCAAAATTGGCAACAATATAAAATTCAATGGTTGTTTGGGGTTATGGGGAGGAAAGTATAAATAGTTGGAGCACAAAAGATTTTTTGGACAGTGAAAATGACTCTGTATGATATTATAATGATAGATGAATGTCATAATACATTTTTCAAAGCCTATGGTATGTATAATATATTAGTGAACACTAATATAAACTCTAGACTTTGGATGATAATTATGTATCAATGTAGATTTATTGATTATAACACATGTACCACTGTGTGGGGGACATCGATAGTGGGGGAGACTATGCATGTGCGGAGTAGGGAGTATTTTATAATTCTCTGTACTTTTTGCTCAGTTTTGCTGTGAATCTAAAACTGCACTAAAAATATTATAAAAATATATATATATATATATATAATGCTTTAAGAGGAAATTATATTTGCATTCAGAGAATAGTAGATGGCAGGAAGCCAGAACAGAGAATTCTGTGTTCCACCAATCCCCTTTTCCCATGTGGAGGTCCTAAGAGATTTATATGCATAGAGGACAAGATCAAGAAAATATGCACTCTTTATAATTGCAGGGTTTTACTTGAGCTTTGAACTCAATGATGAGAACCCAGGATAGAGAATTCTGCCCAGACTGGAGGCAGGCCTAGGACCTAAGAATAAACTCAACAGCTACTGCTGCCACTTTTTCAGTAATACCACCCTGAAACAACTCAGATAATTTCTCATCTCATTAAACTTACTTCACAGCAGCCCTCCTCACTTTGAAATGTGCCTTAGTTTTCTAGATTTATAGACATACAAAAATCATCAACTATAATGTTCGGTTACTGGCCAGTGGAAACTCACTGATACTATTGGATTTACTGAAAGGTCAAAATGAAATAAGTACATTATGAGTACATAAATATACACCCTGGGAGTTACAAATGCAGATTTGAACTGAAGTTTGGGCAGGAGAGAGCCCATAAAGTGCTATTTGGAGTCCCATCCTCCTCTCTGTCCTGCTTACAACTAATACTTTTTTCCCTAAATGCTGCCAAGTTCTCCACCCAATGTTTTCTTGTCTTCAAAGTCCTAGAGCTATAGAAATAGCAGAAGGTACATCACGCCTCATTGTGACCAATGTCTCCCCACTGATTGTCTTGATTTGTCTGCATATTACTCACTCCACATTCTATACTGTAGAAGCCACACAAAAACCTATCTATGAACTCAAAGCCATTAAGTAAAGGCAATTATGGGAAGAATGAAATATAAGGAACAGTCTCAAAAATTAGAAGCACAGTGGTTTTATCTACTTTTTATTACAAGTTATTTCTTAAGCACATCTCCGATTCTTAAACCAAATGTATTATGGCCAACCCAAAAACCTTAATTGTGTAATCCAGGGCCTAAATTATCTGTCTATTCCTGCCTGGACTTGTTCATGTCATGCTCATTAGTCAGTTCTGGTCAATTCTCCTTCCCAAATAAGGACAGAGCTCCTGGCCACATATTCAATGCCAACACAAAAAGCCAGGCTCCCAGGTCTCTGTCATACCAGATAATGGCCTCCCTATTGAGCACCTCTATTCTCAAGTTACCAGTAAGACACTGCTCCTATTTCACAGTCTTAAATTGGAAGACCCACCTGCCTTCCCCCAGCTTCTAACTCATTTACTACTAACCATGATTTTCTCATTTCTGTTGTCTGGTACTCACCTCTGGCTTAATATGTACAAATAACCCAGATTCATACTCAGGAGCTCACCAAGGAAGAGATGTTCTAAGGTGTCCAGGAACCTTTCTGTGCCTTCTTTCATATGTTAACATGCAATATCCCTGAAGAACCACTTGAAAAACTACTTGGAAGTGTTGACAAAAGCTAAATATATGTGTTCATTAGGACCCAACCCTTCTGCTCTTAAGTATATGCATACCCATCAAAAAATGCTCACACATGTTCAGCAAAACTAAGAAGAAGAACAATGTTCATAGTAACTCTCTTGGTAATATACAAAAAAAGAAGAAAAAATCTGGGAAAAAACCAACAAACCAAATGGTCCTCTCTAATAGAACAGATGAATTGAGATATTCATACAATGGAATTATTTACAAAAAAAATAGAATGAATGAACTGTAGTTACACAGAACAACATCGGTGAATCTCACGGACAATACTCAGTGAAAGAAGCTTGGTACAAAAGAATACCTGCAGTTTGCTTCCATTTATATTAAGGGCATCAACAGGAAGTCCCACGCTATCATCCTAGAAGTTAAAATAGTAGTTACTCTTCAGGATAGGGGCGAGTAAGTGACTGGAAAGGCTTGGAGCACTTCCAGGACTCTGGTAAGTTCTGTTTCTTGATCTAAGTGCTTGTTGCATGAATGTCTTTACTTTGGGAACGTTCACTGAGCCGTAGTCATATTTTGTGCACGTTTCACTGTCACTATTATCTCTTAATTCAATGACTTACTTAAATGAATTGATAAGAACATAGTGAAATGTACTTAAAAATTTTTATTGATGACTCCATACCAGATATTAAAAGATATATAATTTTCATCAAGGAAAGGGTTGAGGGTCCCAGGGGAAGAGAAATCTTTTCCAAAAATCACTTATTAATTTGGTTTTATAGATGGGAAAACCTGAAATCAAAATCTTGGGGGAAATTTTAAAAAGCTTTCTCAAGGTTAAAAATCTATTTGATGATAGAGTTAGACTACAAATCAGACACCACGACTTAGTCTGGCATTATTCAACGACACAAGATTCTTCTGGATAAGAAAACATATTGAAGTTCTCTGTAAAACACTTGAGGCTCTTTAACTCAATATATTATTTTTCCATGAAATATGTAAAAATAAAAAAAATTGCATAACAAAAAAAGCTCCAGACAGTGAGTGTTCTCGTGACCCAGGTATCCAGTCCTCCTGGAGGCAAATGGTCAATCCTGGGTGAAAAGTTCAAACATTGCATCCGGAAACTGGTCCTTGTACTTACAGCATCCTCCTCACTCTCCATTGACTGTACACATTGCCTATAGCAACCACCTGAGCATATTCACACATTCAATATGGTCATTCAATACAATTCACATTTGTGTACTAGATACCAAGCAACATTGCCATTGTATTGTTCCAGCAACAGTAAAAACAGTACAACAGTATTTGCCCCCAAACCATCCAGATTTTCTTATTTAGCTTCCTGATAACCACAAGATTATTAATGTGTAAGACTGCTGATTCGAATCACTAAAATGATTGGCTTTGCTTGTATCCCAAGAGTTCGTCTATATAGCAGGTAAATCTACATCACTCCAAATATAGGCTCAGAAACAGACACATTCTGCCTGGGGTGGAGCAAATAAAGACGAGAAGTTCTAAAATATAACATTCAATACTTAATATGCCATAATAGTCCTACCGGTCTCTCTCTGAAGCCCTTTCTAATTTTTAGCCATCAGATCTTGGAACAAGTTGCTTAATGTCCCAAGCCTCAGTTTTTTCACCTGTAAAATAGAGATGATAATAACATCAGCTGGCATTGGACTCTTGGAAGAATTAAATGGAAAACTATGTAGAAGACAAATAACACCATGCCTGGAAAATAGTGAGAATTCAGTCAAGGTTGTTTATTATTACCATGATCACTATTATCCTTGCTGTTGTAACTCTATTGCCTTGACAGTTGGTTCACCAATTTTCTCAGGGCAGTTCCTCCCAGAAGCAGATGCTGAGCTAAGGATTCAAATTCAAGTGACTTATTAAGGGACTGCTCCTAGGAGAAACCAGCACGGGGGTTAGGAAACCAGGTTAAGATGGAAAGAAGTCAAGGAATGGTGTGATTTCAGGTGAAGTTCAGACTCAGCCTGGTCTCAGAAGGAACTGTAAAGTGTAAACGGTACTTCAGAGTTCGTCCCATCTGAAAGCAACAAAGCTGGATTTTTATACTTCTGCACCCGCTTGTCATTGGTTAAAGGATAGGAGGGGGTATGCAACTGTCCCTAGAGGGTGTAACTTCTGAACTTAGGCCCTCCATTGGGGTAAGGCAACTCCAGGTGCCTAAGAAAAATCCTCTGAAGGCTTGAGTAGAAAACCATGGACCCATGAAACCAGTAAAAGAGATCTGAGGGGATCTGGGCAGGCTTCCAACTGTGCCTGCAGCTTCCTGTGACTAAATCATGAAATCTGCTGCTAACTTTCCATGCCTATTATCTGTCTATTTGAACTTCTCCACTAACTGAGCACATTTTCTCTATTCCTGGCTCTGCTTGGCTTGAGATCCAGATCTGCCTTTCGGACCCAGACCTTCTCCTGCCAGTCCCCATGACAATGGCTTTGAGGCATCCTTTCTGGGCTGAACCCCTGGATCTACCTGATCATGATGATCTACATGACTTTCTCCAGCCAGGTTCTACCCTTGGTTTTCTCCTGATTGCCAGCAGGGAAACTGGCATCACATCTCTCTGAATTTTGAAGTGCCAAACTCTAAAACTCTTCTTAGAGTTAATGTATTTAATTTTATTAGCTGTATATTTCATTCATATATGTACCTATAGCTATATTTTATGTATTAACTATATATATGACTTAATTTGAGAACATGCGCAACCACTGGAATAAAAGAATTGAGAACTAAATACCACTATTTGTAGAACCAGGAAAATAACTTGTAAACTAAATAAATACACTAGGAGAAAATATGCAATATCAAACTTGGCACATACAAACAATGAAAAATGAATCAAACCTATGTAAAAAAAAAATCAATTCCCCTCCCCATAATTTATGTCAGTATTTTACATATAATAAAATCCTCCCTAAGCAAATAACTGATAAAGCAATAAAGCTGTCAGATGCAATAAACGGGCTGTTTGCCTGGGCTCTCTGGAAACACTCCCATTCAGAGGCAGATACCCTGTTATATTAAGCCACATGAAGAAAACATTTATCTACTGTGTGATAAACCTGACAAGTGCCTAAATCATCTGCCTAAGAAGACTGTCTGGAAATGCACCTCTACAACGGTTTATATTAATTATATCACCCTGAGTGTGAGATATAATTATACCCATTATGTGATTGGAGCGGAAAAGAGGGAGTAGAAATTAACTTCTATTGAACAACAAAGTAATTATCCATTATTGAGGATAAGGTAGAGCATCCCCATTGTATTTTAAGATTGGATTCATTCATTGAAGTTTCTGTTGCTCCCTCTACATCTTCTTTTTGACCTAAAAAGAAGGGCAACCCAGCAGTTGGAATATTATCGGCAGGTGAAACTTTTTGATATCTGGAAACATCCGCTGGCATGCACTTCAAAGATTCCAAACTGAAGACATTAGCTTTCTTCTTATACCCGCAATTTCTCCTGTGTCCACTACATCCCACCCCCACAGTTGTATAAACTAGAGTATTTGGAATTATTCTAAGCTACCCTCTAATCCCTTACATCTATTTGGACATCAGTTCCTATCAATTCTATGTTCTAAACTCAGTTATGAGCCCTCCTCCCCAGTCTCTGTCTCCACTGTTTAGTTTTTAGTCCTGGCCATTTCTTGCCAGGCTTGCTGCATTGGTCTTTTGCCAGGTACTGCCCCTCTCAGCCTTTATGTTTCCCAGGTAGAACACTGACGTCAAAGTCAGCTTCTGAAATGTAGATCTGGTCTTGTCACTCTTCTGCCTCAAAATAAATCGCCTATGTCCAACAACACAGGGTGCAGAAAAAGAAGCTAGACAAGAAAGAATGTTCTCAAGGATTCTACTTACAGAAAGTTAAAAAAAAAAAAAGAATAGTGCAATGGGATGCAATGTTGGATGGTACATTAGTATCCGATTGCTGCTGTAACAAGTTACCATAAACTTGGTGACTTCAAACAACAAAAACTTATTATCTTACAGTTTGGGGAGACAAAAATCTGAAATGGGTATTATGGAGCTAAATTTAAGAGGTCACACTGGGCATGTAATCCACGCCTGTAATCCCAGCACTTTGGGAGGCTGAGGCGGGCATATCACCTGAAATCAGGAGTTTGAGACCAGCCTGGCCAACATGGTGAAACCCCATCTCTACTAAAAATATGAAAACAACAACAACAAAAATTTGGCGGAGCATGATGGTAGGCGCCTGTAATCCCAGCTACTTGGGAGGCTGAGGCAGAAGAATCGCTTGAACCCAGGAGGCAGAGGTTGCAATGAGCCGAGATTGTGTTACTGCACTCCAGCCTGGGTGACAGAGCGAGACTCCATCTCAAAAAATAAAAATAAATAAAATATAAAATAAATTAAAAAAAAAAAAAGAAGCCAGAAGAATGGCGTTTCTTCTGGAGGTTTTAGAGGATAATCTACTCTTAGCCTTTTTCAGTTTCTTGAGGCTTCCTGTGTTCCTTCTCGTGTGGCTCCTTTCCAGCAGTCAGATCACTCTGCCATCTGCTTCTGTTTTCCGGTCTCCTTCTCTGACCATCCTGCCTCCCTCTTTCACTTTTAAGGACACCTGGGATTACATTGGACCCACCTAGGTAATCGAGGGTGCTCTCCCATCTCAAGATCCCTATTTTAATCACGTCTGCAAGGTCTCTTTTGTCATATAAGATAACACAGTCACGGAATCTAGGAGACTAGGACATGGGCGCTCAGATTTGGGGAGATCATTATTCTGCCTACCGTAGGTGGTGAGACCATAAAGAAAAGCAAGGACATGATGACTATAAAATTCATTACAGAGTTTACTTTTATTATGGGGGAAGGGATTGGAGTTAAAAAGAAGCTTGTGGAAGCAAGCTTCTAGGGGTCTGGAAATTTTCTGTTTTCTGACCCGGGGGTGTTTATGTGAGTATTCACTTTAAAAGAATGTTTAAAGTATACATTTTTATTTTGTGAATTTTAATATATGTATTTTTTCACATTAAAAATTATTTTAAAAATCTGCCTAATAGTCTCTATTAAATTATCCTGGATACCTGGTCCTCACAATATGGTCTCAGCTTCTCCTGCAAGCCTCATCTCTAGGCACTCCCTGCCCATCTCCCTGGTCCTCCCTCCTCTCCTGCACCTACCTTGCCCTCTACCTTCCAGCCACACTGACCATAAGATGTTCTTTTATACCTTTGTGTCTTTTCACATGAAATTCTCTTCTCTTGGTCTGCTTTTACTTTCTTTGCCTGGTGAACATTATTATATACATTAAAATCCAGGCAAAATGCCACATCCCACATTAAGCCCTCTTTTCCTCTACCCCTCTCCCTTCAAAGCAATTCAGCTGGCCCATCCTCTGTGCCGCCACTGCACTTTGTCCATAATCCATCACATCACGGCCGTGTTCAATTGTGAACTGATACGTATGTCTCGATCTTACCAGATCTCCAAGCAGCTGCATGGCATCTATTTCCTAGCAAAGTGCTTGGCATACATTCTATACTTAATGAACATGTTTCTTTAAAAAATTATTACAGTGTAATCTATTCTACTGTATAAAAAAGGTCAGAGGATAATGTTGGGGCTGATAGAGATTGAGAAAATGGAGAGAAACCAGATTCATACCATTATATTTTAGGTCCAGCAAGTTGGATAGAAGAAATTCCAATTTTGAAATAGGCTTAAATCCAAAGTGTACAGACACTGCATATATAGTTGCTTCTCATTATTCACAGTAGTTATGTTCTATAAAGTTGCTGCTAATACTGAACAATTGTTACTAGGGGAAATACAGGTTTAGGGAACTGCAAGCTTCTGGTGACAGCATTTTCATCAATATACGACCTTGTTCTAGGTGTGTTTGTGTTCAATAATATCTTATTTAATATATAGTTGATTCATTAACCTTGAATTCACAGTCATAATAATAACATATGCCTGAATGAAGCTTAGCTAACATACATATTTTCCCTGTAAGGCATGTCACAGCCTTCTTGTGCTCAGTAACACTTAGACAGCACTTCAGAACTAGGCATGGGCTATTTTAAATAGCAAAATCACCCAAAAAAGCACAAAAATGAGAAAAACATGGCACTAAATGTACCCTAAAAATGCTTATTTACAGTATGAGAGCTGCAAAAAGAAGGAAGAGCATCATGCATGTTGTCAACACCTTGTTCTTTCTCAGCTGGGAATATGGCATCTCACATCTGAGAATTTTCATGGCTCTGTGCATGCACATGTCCACAAATGGCCACTAAAGCACTGCTGAGTGTTAATTTGGGGGCTACACATAAATTTTAGCTAGTATGTATATTTGCAAATGTGTACTCTATGAATAATAATGATTAACTGCACATTATTCTAATTTCACTATTATCCTTACTTTGGAAACAAACAAATCATCCTCAGAGTATTAACTTGCCTACGGTTACACAGCCACTATCTGTGAGACATCGAATTTAAACCTCTGCCTCTCTACCTGACACTAAAGCTTGTGCTCTGCCCTCTCCAGGCTAGCCATAGACCTGCAAAATGGCATTTGAAGAATGAGTTTTTAGGGACTTCTTACAGTCTGGGGACTCTGTTTTTATGGTTTCTTTTGTTTAAGTTGTTCTCTGGCCTTGAAGCATACTAAACCTGTCTCTTAACAGAATTAGACTGAGACATCATAGTTATTTTTACCATTCTTTGCTAATTTTTGGTTTGCTTTTTTGCTGCTAATAGATTATTTAAGGGAATTACTCTTTCTTACTCATGGTAAAATGTTCTACGAAAGAAAGAATTGCTTAAAAGTATTCATAAACCTGACATCTGAGAGTTTATTAATCATTCTTCGTTATTAACTAATAGAAACAGTAAAGATTTAGTGTCTTCTTTCAGTATAGTGTATTGACTTGATTAACCTTCGCTCTTAAAAAGTGACAAGAGTGTATGCTTTCTTTTAGTTCATCTCACATTTCCTAGATATAGGAACCCCAGAAAACAGAAAGCTCCTGCCCAGGAACATTCTGTGTGAAGTGACAACCCACAAGATCTGGGAGGCTTCAGGTTTTTCTTCGTGCATGTCTCAGGCTGTGGCCCACTTTCCATGTAGCCACAGATCAATGAGAATTAGGCTATTTCATTATTGATTTATGATGCAAAATACTTTTCATAATATATATTCCAGTGTAAATGTTCATCATAAGCAAAATGTTCTCAGATACTTATTTTAGGAAGCGTAATGGTCTTAAGCCAAGATGAGCACAGATCACAACTCCTGTCTGAGTAATCATTTGAACCAGAAGCTGCCTGGTTTGAATTCGATTTCCAATAAATATTATGCAGTCAACTTCTCTTTATTAATGTTTCCTTTAATGTATTATGATTATAATATTCATGTGATCAAATTCCAGAATGATATGTAATGACAACCAAATAATTCTGTAATGACTAATAGGAACAAGGTTGCTCCCAGATGCTGAAATAAAATTGAATGTTCATCAAATCAATCCACCCTCTAATCTCTCTTATGTTAACTATTAGCTCCTTCTAGACAGGAAGGAAAGAAAGAAGGGAGAGGGGACCACAAAGCAACCAGAAAACAAATAACAAAATGGCAGGAGTAAGTCCTTATTTATCAATAGTGACATTAAATGTAAATGAATTAAACTTTCCTATCAAAAGACATAGAGTGACTGAATATATTTAAAAATACAAGACACAATGGTCTATTGTCTATAAGAAACACGTTTCATCTATAAAGACAAACAGACTGAAAATAAAGGTATGGAAAGATATTCCATGCCAATGGAAATCAAAAAAGAACAGGAGTGGCTATACTTATATCAGACAAAATAGATTTCAAGATAAAAACTATAAGAAGAGACAAAGAAGGTCACTATATAATGATAAAGGGGTCAATTCAGCAAGTGGATATAGCAATTATAAATATATATGCACCCACCACTAGAGCACCCAGATATGTAAAGCAAATATTATTAGTGCTAAAGAGAGAGACAGGCCCCAATACAATAATAGCTGGAGACTTCAACACCCTACTTTCAGCATTAGACAGATCTTCCAGACAGAAAATTAACAAATAAACATTGGACTTAATCTGTGCTATAGACTAAATGGACCTAATAGACATTTACAGAATGTTTCATCAAATGACTGCAGAATACACATTATTTTCCTCAGCACATGAATCGTTCTCAAGGAGAGACCATATGTTAAATCCCAACTAAGTCTTAAAACATTGAAAAAAACTTGAAATAATATCAAGCATCTTTTCTGACCATAATGGAATAAAACTAAAAATCGAAACAAGAGGAACTATGAAATTATACAAATACATGGAAATTAAACAATGTGTACCTAAATGACCAGCAAGTCAATAAAGAAATTAGGAAATACATTGAAAAATTTTTTGAAACAAAGGATAAAGGAAACACAACATACCAAAACCTACAGCAAAAGCAGTACTAAGAGGGAAGTTTATAACTATAAGGCCCTACATAAAAAAGAAGAAAATATTCAAATGAACAGCCTAACAATGCATCTTAAAGAACTAGAAAAGGTGGGGAGGTTCCAAGATGACCGAATAGGAACAGCTCCAGTCTGCAGCTCCCAGCATGAGCGATGCAGAAGATGGGTGATTTCTGCATTTCCAGCTGAGGTACCAAGTTCATTTCACTGGGGCTTGTTGGACAGTGGGTACAGCCTAAAGAGCAGGGCAGGTCATTACATCATCCAGGAAGCACAAGGGGTCAGGGAATTCCCTTTTCTAGCAAAGGGAAGCCTTGACAGATGGTACCTAGAAAATCAGGACACTCCCACCCTAATACTGTGCTTTTCCAATGGCCTTAGCAAACGGCACACCAGATTATATCCTGCTCCTGGCTCGGAGGGTGCCATGCCCACGGAGCCTCGCTCACTGGTAGCACAACAGTCTGAGATGGAACTGCAAGGTGGCAGTGAGGCTCAGGGAGGGGCATCCCCCATTGCTGAGGCTTGAGTAGGTAAACAAAGCGGCTAGGAAGCTCAGACTGGGTGGGGCCCACCTCAGCTCAAGGAGGCCTGCCTGCCTCTGTAGACTCCACCTCTGGGGACAGGGTATAGCTGAACAAAAGGCAACAGAAACTCCTACAGACTTAAACATCCCTGTCTGACAGCTTTGAAGAGAGTAGTGGTTCTCCCAGCACAGAGTTTGAGATCTGAGAATGGACAGACTGCCTCCTCAAGTGGTTCCCTGACCCCCGAGCAGCCTAAATGGGAGATACCTCCCAGTAGAGGCTGACTGACACCTCATACAGCTGGGTGCCCCTCTGAGATGAAGCTTCCAGAGGAAGGATCAGGCAGCAACATCTGCCATTCTGCAATATTTGCTGTTCTGCAGCCTCCGCTGGTGATACCCAGGCAAACAGGGTCTGAAGTGGACCTCCAGCAAACTCCAACAGACCTGCATCTGAGGGTCCTGACTGTTAGAAGGAAAACTAACAAACGGAAAAGACATTCACACCAAAACCCCGTCTGTACATCACCATCATCAAAGACCAAAAAAAGACAAAACCACAAAGATGGGGAGAAACCAGAGCAGAAAAGCTGAAAATTCTAAAAATCAGAGCACCTCTTCTCCTCCAAAGGAATGCAGCTCCTTGCCAGCAACAGAAAAAAGCTGGATGGAGAATAACTTTGACGAGTTGAGAGAAGGCTTCAGACGATTGGTAATAACAAACTTTTCCAAGCTAAAGGAGGATTTTTGAACCCATCGCAAAGCTAAAAACTTTGAAAAAAGATTAAACAAATGGCTAACTAGAATAAACAGTGTAGAGAAGTCCTTAAATGACCTGATAAAGCTGAAAACCATGGCATGAGAACTACGTAAAGCATGCACAAGCTTCACTAGCCGATTTGATCAAGTGGAAAAAAGGATACCAGTGATTGAAGATCAAATGAATGAAATGAAGCAAGAAGAGAAGTTTAGAGAAAAAAGAGTAAAAAGAAACGAACAAAGCCTCCAAGAAATATGGGACTATGTGAAAAGTTCAAATCTATGTCTGATTGGTGTACCTGAAAGTGACAGGGAGAATGGAACCAAGTTGGAAAACACTCTTCAGGATATTATCCAGGAGAACTTCTCCAACCTAGCAAGTCAGGCCAACATTCAAATTCAGGAAATACAGAGAATGCCACAAAGATACTCCTCAAGATGAGCAACTCCAAGACACATAATTGTCAGATTCACCAAAGCTGAAATGAAGGAAAAAATGTTAAGGGCAGCCAGAGAGAAAAGTCGGGTTACCCACAAAGCCCATCAGACTAACAGTGGACCTCTCAGCAGAAACTCTACAAGCCAGAAGAGAGTGGGGGCCAATATTCAACATGCTTAAAGAAAAGAATTTTCAACCCAGAATTTCATATCTAGCCAAACTAAGCTTCAAAAGTGGAGGAGAAATAAATCCTTTACAGACAAGCAAATACTGAGAGATTTGGTCACCACCAGGCCTGTCTTACAAGAGTTTCTGAAGGAAGCACTAAACATGGAAAGGAACAACCGGTACCAGTCACTGTAAAAACATGCCAAATTGTAAATACCGTCAATGCTAGGAAGAAACTGCATGAACTAATGAGCAAAATAACCAGCTAACATCATAATGACAGGATCAAATTCATACATAACAATATTAACCTTAAATGTAAATAGGCTAAATGCTCCAATTAAAAGACACAGACTGGCAAACTGGATAAAGACTCAAGACCCATCAGTGTGTGTATTCAGCAGACCCATCTCACATTCAGAGACACACATAGGCTCAAAATAAAAGGATGGAAGAAGATCTACCAAGCAAATGGAAAAAAAAAAAAGCAGGGGCTGCAATCCTAGTCTCTGATAAAACAGACTTTAAATCAACAAAGATCAAAACGGACAAAGAAGGCCATTACATAATGGTAAAGGTATCAATTCAACAAGAAGAGCTAACCATCCTAAATATATATGCACCCAATACAGGAGCACCCAGATTCATAAAGCAAGTCTTTAGAGACTTACAAAGAGATTTAGACTCCCACACAATAATAATGGGAGACTTTAACACCCCACTGTCAACATTAGACAGATCAACGAGATAGAAAGTTAAAAAAGATATCCAGGAATTGAACTCAGCTCTGCACGAAGTGGACCTAGTAGACATCTACAGAACCCTCCACCCCAAATCAACAGAATATACATTCTTCTCAGCACCACATCACACTTATTCCAAAATTGACCACATATTTGGAAGTAAAGCACGCCTCAGCAAATGTAAAAGAACAGAAATTATAACAAGCTGTCTCTCAGACTACAGTGCAATCAAACCAGAACTTAGGATTAAGAAACTCACTCAAAACCAGTCAACTACATGGAAACTGAACAACCTGCTCCTGAATGACTACTGGGTATATAATGAAATAAAGGCAGAAATAACGATGTTCTTTGAAACCAATGAGAACAAAGCCACAACATACCAGAATCTCTGGAACATATTTAAAGCAGTGTGTAGAGGAAAATGTATACCACTAAATGCCCACAAGAGAAAGAAGGAAACATCTAAAATTGACACCCTAACATCACAATTAAAAGAACTACAGAAGCAAGAGCAAACAAATTCAAAAGCTAGTAGAAGACAAGAAATAATTAAGATCAGAGCAGAACTGAAGGAGATAGAGACACAAAAAAACCCTTCAAAAAAATCAATGAATCTAGGAGCTGGGTTTTTTTTAAAGATCAACAAAATTGATAGACCACTAGCAAGACTAATAAAGAAGAAAAGAGAGAAGAATCAAATAGATGGAATAAAAAACGATAAAGGAAATATCGCCACCGATCCCACAGAAATGCAAACTACCTTCAGATAATACTATAAACACCTCTATGCAAACAAACTAGAAAATCTAGAAGAAATGGATAAATTCCTGGACACATACATCCTCCCAAGACTAAACCAGGAAGAAGTTGAATCCCTGAATAGATCAATAACAGGTTCTGAAATTGAGGCAATAATTAATAGCCTACAAACCAAAAAAAGTCAAGGACCAGATGGATTCACAGCCGAATTCTACCAGAGGTACAAGGAGGAGCTGGTACCATTCCTTCTGAAACTATTCCAATCAACAGAAAAAGAGGGAATCCTCCCTAACTCATTTAATGAGGCCAACATCATCCTGATACCAAAGCCTGGCAGAGACACAACAAAAGAAAGAGAATTTTAGACCAATATCCCTGATGAACACCAATGAAAAAATCCTCAATAAAATACTGGCAAACTGAATCCAGTAGCACATCAAAAAGCTTATCCAACATGGTCAATTTGACTTCATCCCTGGGATGCAAGGCTGGTTCAACATATGCAAATCAATAAACGTAATCCATCATATAAACAGAACCAAAGACAAAAACCACATGTTTATCTCAATAGATGCAGAAAAGGCCTTCAACAAAATTCAACAGCCTTTCATGCTAAAAACTCTCAATAAACTAGGTATTCATGGGTTGTATCTCAAAATAATAAGAACTATTTATGACAAACCCACAGCCAATATCATACTAAATGGGCAAAAACTGGAAGCATTCTCTTTGAAAACTGGCACAATACAGGGATGCCCTCTCTCACCACTCCTATTCAACATAGTGTTGGAAGTTCTGGCCAGGGCAATCAGGCAAGAGAAAGAAATAAAGGGTCTTCAATTAGGAAAAGAGGAAGTCAAATTGTCCCTGTTTGCAGATGACATGATTATATATTTAGAAAATCCCATTGTCTCAGCACAAAATCTCCTTAAGCTGATAAGCAACTTCAGCAAAGTCTCAGGATACAAAATCAATGTGCAAAATCACAAGAATTCCTATACACCCATAACAGACAGAGAGCCAAATCATGAGTGAACTCCCCTTCACAATTGCTTGAAATAGAATAAAATACCTAGGAATCCAACTTACAAGAGATGTGAAGGACCTCTTCAAGGAGAACTACATACTGCTGCTTAATGAAATAAAAGAGGACACAAACAAATGGAAGAACATTCCATGCTCATGGATAGGAAGAATCAATATCATGAAAATGGCTATACTGCCCAAGGTAATTTATAGAGTCAGTGCCATCCCCATTAAGCTATCAATGACTTTCTTCATAGAATTGGAAAAAAACTACTTTAAAATTCATATGGAACCAAAAAAGAGCTCGCATTGCCAAGACAATCCTAAGCAAAAAGAACAAAGTTGGAGGCATCATGCTACCTGACTTCAAACTGTACTACAAGGCTACAGTAACCAAAACAGTATGGTACTGGTACCAAAACAGAGATATAGACCCAATGGAACAGAACAGAGTCCTCAGAAATAATACCACACATCTACAGCCATCTCATCTTTGATAAACCTGACAAAAACAAGAAATAGGGAAAGGATTCCCTTTTTAATAAATGGTGCTGAGAAAACTGGCTAGCCATACGTAGAAAGTTGAAACTGGATCCCTTCCTTACTCCTTACAAAAAAAATTAATTCAAGATGGATTAGAGACTTAAATGTTAGACCTAAAACCATACAAACCCTAGAAGAAAATCTAGGCAATACCATTCAGGACATAGGCATGGGCAAGGACTTCATGTCTAAAACACCAAAAGCAATGGCAACAAAAGCCAGAATTGACAAATGGGAACTAATTAAACTAAAGAACTTCTGCACAGCAAAAGAAACTACCATCACAGTGAACAGGCAACCTACAGAATGGGAGAAAATTTTTCAATCTACTCATCTGACAAAGAGCTAGTATCCAGAACCTACAAAGAACTCAAACAAATTTACAAGAAAAAAACCAACAACCCCATCAAAAAGTGGGCAAAGGATATGAACAGACACTTTGCAAAAGAAGACATTTATGCAGCCAACAGACACATGAAAAAATGCTCATCATCACTGGCCATCAGAGAAAAGCAAATCAAAACCACAATAAGATACCATCTCACACCAGTTAGAATGGTGATCATTAAAAAGTCACGAAAAAACAGGTGCTGGAGAGGATGTGGAGAAATAGGAATGCTTTTACACTGTTGGTGGGACTGTAAACTAGTTCAACCATTGTGGAAGACAGTCTGGCGATTCCTCAAGGATCTAGAACTAGAAATATCATTAGACCCAGCCATGCCATTACTGGGCATACACCCAAAGGATTATAAATCATGCTGCTATAAAGACACAAGCACATGTATGTTTATTGCGGCACTATTCACGATAGCAAAGACTTGGAACCAACCCAAATGTCCATCGATGACAGACTGGATTAAGAAAATGTGGCACATATACACCATGGAATACTATGCAGCCATAAAACAGGATGAGTTTATGTCCTTTGTAGGGGCATGGATGAAGCTAGAAACCATCATCTTGAGCAAACTATCACAAGGAGAGAAAACCAAACACTGCATGTTTTCACTCATAGGTGGGAATTGAACAATGAGAACACTTGGACACAGGATGGGAAACATCACACACCAGGGCCTGTCATGGGGTCGGGGGAGTGGGGAGGGATAGCATTAGGAGATACACCTAATGTAAATGACAAGTTAACGGGTACAGCACACCAACATGACACATGTATACATAGGTAACAAACCTACATGTTGTGCACATGTACCCTAGAACTTAAAGTATAATAATAAAAAAAAAATTTTAATAAAAAAAGAACTAGAAAAGCAAAATCAAATCAAACCCAAAATTAGTAGAAGAAGAGAAATAATAAGAGCAGAGCAGAAATAAATGAAATTGAAATGAAGAAAATACAAAAAAAAAAAAAAAAGAAACAAGAAGTTGGTTTTCTGGAAAGTTAAACAAAATTGACGAACTTTTAGCCAGACTAACTAGGGAAAAACAAGAGGAGAGCCAAATAAACAAAATCAGAAATGGAAAAGGAGACGCGACTACTGACACTGTAGAAATTCAAAGGATCATAAGTGGCTACTATGAACAACTATATGCCAAAAATTTGGAAAATCTAGAAGAAATGGAAAAATTCCTAGACACATACAACCTATGAATTGAATCAGGAAGAAATCTAAAACCTGAACAGACCAATAATAAGTAATGAGATTGAAGCCATAATACAAAGTCCCCCAGTAAAGAAAAATCCAGGGCCTGACTCCTAATTTCTACCAGACATTTAAAGAACTAATACCAATGCTACTCAAACTACTCTGGAAAATAGAGGAGGAGGGAACACTTCCAAACTCATTCTATAAGAACAGTATTACCCTGATCCTGAAAACAGATAAAGACACATCAAAAAAAGAAAATGCAAGCCAATATCTCTGATGAATATTGATACAAAAATCCTCAAAAACATACCAGCAAACCAAGTTCAACAACACATTAAAAAGATCATTCATCATGATCAAGTGGGATTTATTTTAGGGATGCAAGGATGGTTCAACTTATACAAATAAATCAATGTGATACATCATATCCACAGAATGAAGGACAAAAACCGTATGATCATTTCAATTGACATTGAAAAAGCATTTGATAAAACTCAATGTATCTTCATGAAAAAAAAAAAACCCTCAGAAAACTGGGTATACTGCAACACAGTAAAAGCCACATACAAAGGACTTGCAGCCAGTATCACACTGAATGGGGAAAAAATGAAAGCCTTTTCTCACAGACCTAGTATAAGACAAGAATACCCACTTTTACCACTGTTATTCAACATAGTACTGGAAGTCCTAGATAGAGCAATTACACAAAAGAAAGAAAGAAATTGCACTTAAATTGGAAAGGAAGAAGTCAAATTATCCTTGTTTACAGATGAAATGATCTTAAATTTGGAAAAACCTAAAGACTCCATCAAAAAACTATTAGAACTGATAAACAAATTCAGTAAAGTTGCAGGATACAAAAGCAACACACAAAAATCAGTAGCATTTCTGTATGCCAACAGGGAAAAATCAGAAAAAGAAATTTAAAAAGTTATCACATTTATAATAGCCACAGATAAAAATTAAGTACCTAGGAATTAACCAAAGAAGTGAAAAATCTCTACAATGAAAACTATAAAACATTGCTGAAAGAAATGGAAGAGGACACAACAAAGGGAAAAGTGTTCTGTATTCATGGATTGAAAGAATCAATATTGTTAAAATTGCTAAAAATATTCAATAATGATATTGTTAAAATATTGTTAAAAATCATACTATCTAAAGCAATCTACAGATTCAATGCAATCTCTATCAAAATACCAATGACATTCTTCACAGAAACAGAAAAATCAGTCCTAAAATTTTTACGGAACCACAAAAGACCCAGAATAGCCAAAGCTATTTTGAGCAAAAAGAACAAAACTGGAGGAATCATATTACCTGACTTCAAATTATACCACAGAGCTATAGTAATCAAAACAACATGGTACTGGCATGAAAACAGACACATAGACCAATGGAACAGAATAGAGAATCAAGAAATAAATCCACACTCCTATGGTGAACTCATTTTTAACATACACCAAGAACATCCACTAGACACCAAGAACATGTACTTGGGAAAGAACAGTCTCTTCAATAAATGATGCTGGGAGAACTGGATATCCACATGCAGAATGAAACTAGACCCTTAACTCTCACCATAGACAAAAATTAAATGAAAATGAATTAAAAAATTAAATCTAAGACCTCAAACTATGAAACTACTAAAAAAAATTGGTAAAACTCTCTAGGGCATTGGTCTGAGCAAAAATTTTTTAACTCGTAAGATTGAGGGAAACAATCAACAATGTGAAAAGTCAACCCACAGAATGGGAGAAAATATTTGCAAACTACTCATCTGACAAGAGATTAATAACCAGAATATATAAGGAACTGAAACAACTCTATAGGAAAAAAATCTAATAATCCAATTTTAAAAATGGACAAAGATTTGAATAGACATTCTCCAAAAAAGAACACAAATAGCAAAGAGGCATTTGAAAAGGTGCTCAACATCATTGATCATCAGAGAAATGCAAATCAAAACTATAAGGAGATATCATCTCACCTAAGATGGCTTTTATCCAAAAGACAGACAATAATAAATGGTGGCAACGATGCAGAGAAAAGGAAACCCTCATACATTCTTGGTGGGAATGTAAATTAATACAACCACTATGAAGAACAGTTTGGGCCAGGCATGGTGGCTCACACCTGTAACCCTAACACTTTCAGAGACTGAGGCGAGTGGATCACCTGATTTTAGGAGTTTAAGACTAACCTGGCCAACATGGTGAAACCCCGTCTGTATTAAAAATACAAAAAATTAGCCAGGCATGGTGGTGGACACCTATAATCCCAGCTACTTGGGAGGCTGAGGCAGGAGAATTGCTTGAACCCAGAGAGCAGAGGTTGCAGTGAGCCAAGATTGCACCACTTCACTCCAGCCTGGGTAAAAGAGCGAAACTCTGTCTCAGAAAAAAAGACTAGTTTAGAGGTTCCTCAAAACACTAATAATAGAGCTACCATGTGATCCAGCAATCCCACTGCTGGGTACATACCCAAGAGAAAGCAAATCAGCATACAGAAGAAATAGCTGCACTCCCATGTTTGTTGCAGCACCATTCACAATAGCCACAATTTGAAAGCAACCTAAGTGTCCATCAAGAGATGAATGAATAAAGATGGTACATGTACACAATGAAGTAGTATTCAGCCATAAAAAGGAATGAGATCCTGTCATTTGCAACAACATGGGTGAAACTGGAGATCATTATGTTAGGTGAAATAAGGCAGGCACAGAGAGACAAACACTGTATGTTCCAACTTATTTGTGGGATCTAAAAATCAAGATAATTGAACTCATGGAGATAGAGAGTGGAAGGATGGTTACCAGAGGCTGAAAATGGCAGTGAGGTGTTGGTGGGGGGGTGAGGATAGTTAATGGGTACAAAAAATTAGCTAGAAAGGATGAATAAGACCTAGTATTTGATAGAACAACAGAGTATCTATAGTCAATAATAATTTAATCAGACATTTTTAAATGACTAAAGAACATAATTGAATTGTTTGTAATACAAAGAATAAAAGCTTGAGGGATGGATACCCCATTTTCCGTGACGTGATTATTACACATTGCATCCCTGTATCAAAACATCTCATGTACCCCAGAAATATATACACCCGCTTTGTACCCAAAAAATTAAAAATAAATAAACAAAATAAAAAATAAATAAAATATTATTTTCTTTGATCCTTAAGTAATGAAAATGAAACAGGGAATAAATAATTAGCAGCTAGTTAGAGAAGTGATGTGCTTGAATCCTTCACATTTTTTGTCTGTTTTGTTTTGAGACAGAGTTTCACTCTGTTGCCTGGTTGGAATGCAGTGGCACGAGCTCAGCTCTCTGCAACCTCTGTTCAAGTGATTCTCCTGACTCAGCCTCCCGAGTAATTGGGACTACGGGCGCACACCACCACAGCCAGCAGATTTTTGTATTTTTAGTAGAGACGGGGTTTCACCATGTTGACCAGGACGGTCTTGATCTCTTGATTACGTGCTCCGCCTGCCTCAGCCTCCCAAAGTGCTGGGATTACAGGCGTGAGCCACTCTGCCGGGCCGAATCCTTCACATTTTTAAACAAAATTTTCTCTCCTACTATAATTAAAATATATTGATCATTAACCACTTCTCACCTTAGGTATCTTTTGAAAGTCACCCAACAAGGTAACAGGTCAACATTTTATTTTATTCTTGTTAGAGTGAAAACCAAACGGCTTCATTTTCTGTGCTTGACACTTTGCAGGTAAATTCTCCTTGTCCTCTCTGATTGATTCAAGAATTCTAATCTTAAATCGTTCTGGTGAGTCAGTCCCTGAGTTTTTACAATTGGAGTTTTATTATTCTAAAAATGATAAACATCCTTTTACCCTGAATGCTATTGTAAGTTAAGAAAATATTTATGTAATCAGCAATGAGCACAGAGAATACAAGAAGTCATTAATGACAAGTTGTTTTATGTGAGGGATTGCAGGAGGGTCAGATTCAGAGCTTAAGTGGAAGTATTTTCCTGTAACTTTTCTCTAAATGAGCACATTAAAGTCAGAGAAAGAACAATGCTTTCACCATAATTCATAGGTTTCTGAAAGCTAAATGACTTTTTAAAAAAATTTTTGGCCTCAAGATGTGATAAAAATGAAAGTGATATTAATACCTACAATGCAGTAATGAATTGTAAATGGCTTAGTAATCTATATCCAGTGCTCACAGATCCTGTCCAAAAGAGCATCTAATCATGCAACTGAATCATCCAACAATAGCTCCTTCTACTGGTATCTGAATTCCATGTCAAACTGAAAAACTATTCTGGTTATTTTTTAAAAGCTGTTTCTAGAATGAACTTGGTACATTTCTTTGTTGTTTACTGTAGCTAATTTAAAATTCATTCTAACATATCAAACAGTATGTTATAGATCAAAATAAACACATTATATTAGGCAGGCTGCTCCATTAACTTTACATTTTAAGACAAAGTATTGAACCCTGTGCTTCTTCCTCTCTCCCAGCAGGAGTATCTGATGGGTCTCAAATTGTGATCTGAATGGAGAATCCAGACCCTTCCAGCTTGCAAGGTATGCTGTATGTCAGTTGCACTTCTGAGCACCATTCTAATACAGACAACTCCAGGTGCTCAAATCCATACCAGAGCTCAGCAACATTCTGGTGCTTGAACTTCACGTCTCATTGCAAAGCAAGGGAGTGAGTGGTGGAATAGCAAGGCCCCTATAGGCAAGAGACTTGGGCACTCATTCTGAGGTTTTTAAGCCCTTCAATTCTTCATCCCTATTCCCCTGTAGTTATTCGGATGATTAAATAAAATCATTTTAAATGTTTTTCCATGCAGCCCAATTGAATCAGGATCTCAGGGGGTTGGACCTGGCTATCAGCATTATATAAAGATCCCTAGGTAAAGTAGGGTTGAGAATCAGTGAGTTAAAATATCTCTTTGGAGGTTCTTCTCTCCTGTAGCATTTGGATCTACAGGTATATAGCCACAGCACAGCATGTGGTTAGGGAGACAGACCTACTGCCAAATGGCAAGTTGAGTCACTAGGGAAGCCCTGTTCTCTCCCATCATTGCTTCAGTTGTTGCTACCTGGCTTCTTATTGAACCAGGTGCTCCTCTTCCTAACTCAGTCACTCAGATACAGTAAATGCACTTTAGGAGTAATGGCTAAACCTTTGACAAGAAACCCATGGAAACCACGTAGAAGTGAGTAGCACTGGGAGTAGGATTTAGTGCCCTGCAAATATCCCTGTGGTCCAGACAAGATTGAGGCCAACTAGGGGCAGCCTTGCGATTGTGGACAATATGGATTAGGCTGCATAGATGACCCTGATTCAACATGACTCCAGGTAGTAACAAATGAAGCACTGCTGGAAGACAACAGTTCTTCCCTAGCAGACACGTCACGCACTCTTTTTCTTTCACACCTTCAGATTTGGGAGCAGGTCTGTGTCCCTTTGAAATGAACTGAGTCATCCTCGATGCTGCTTGGTCAGCTAACGGGCAGCACCTGGGATAAATGGAGAACGTGAGGGACGCAAGACATACTAGATGGATATTTACCATTTGTTTAATTTATTACGTAACATATGTTTATGTGTTATATAATCCACAAATTATAATGTGTAGTATAATATACGATATTTTTAAAAGTTATTGAAAAACTTAACTCTAGATACTTTCATCCTGAAGGGATTTAAATAGCATCTCTTTGTGGTAGATCTTATTCCATTTAGTGAAACATGTTGGCAGGTCTCTTGATTAGGAAAAGATAGGCCCCAAAGCATCAGCTGGATGATAAACGACTAAGACTGAAAGAAAGAGGTCATTCTGCAATGCATTCCACTTTGTGACTATATCATAATTTATTTGTTTGTTCCCTGCTAATAGACATTTTCATTGTTTCTAATTTTTTGCCATTACAAAGATCTCTCTCCCTCTCATACACATGCACGCACACATGTGCTAGTGTTTCTATAGGACAGAGTCCAGCAAGTGAAATTTCAGTGTTACAGGACAGTACTTCTTAACTTTAATCCGCATATAAGTGATGAGGGATCTTGTTAAAATGAAGATTCCAATTCAACAGATCTAGCCTAAAGTTCTCTATTTCTACTAAACTCTCAGGATGCCAATGCTGCTGATTCAAGGACCACGCTTTGAGTAGCAAGATTATGGGAACACTTTTTATAGTTATTATAGTTATTAAAATGAAGAAGAGTGGGGAAGATTAAAAATGAAAAGCACAAGAGTGAAAAGCAGTATTTTTAACACACATATTGTTGGAATTCGGTTTAATGCACATATTACTTTAGTCATTAAAAAACAGAAAATTTGGCATGGGCAGTAAGACTATGTTAATAAACAGCAAGTAGATTAAAATATTTTTCCCACTTCCAGTAATAACCAGGCAGACTTCTTTCATTCCCTTCAGTATAAATGAGTTTCCCAATATGACTGTAAGATTTCTGTAGGGATTCTTACTTTTCTATTTTTCTTGCCTCTACTTTAAACTGACCTTTTCAGATTTTTTTAACCACCCACCCACAGGATTTTAACTTCCTTTAACTCATGTTCTTGTTCTTTTCCTAGTGGCCCCAAGTGTGTTCAGCACTCTTAAAAGCCCCTAGATATTTCTCCTCTTTGTAAAATGCAAAATTCCTCAAAAGGAGGGTAGATAATAGAATTTCCTGCCTGAGATAATGCCAACTCCTTAAAGGACACGTAAAAATCAGGTATGCCTTGAAGTAACCGCAGGACAACTAGGTCAACTCCATCTTTCCGCAAAGCCCTGCAGTGAACCAGCCCGCAAAATGTGGTCCAAAGAAAGTTACAGATGTTAAATTCATCGTAGGTAACTGATTACATTTTATTCCATTTTTGTCTTTCTTTCTTGCAAAACTCTTTTGTAAATCTGTGTTCAAAATTTGTGTGTGTGTGTGTGTGTGAAACTACAAGTTTTTGGAAACCAGAGAAGTTTCAGGTAGTTGGGAAAAGTCTCACTCAATGGGTAAGTGAAAAATAGCATCTGACTTTTACAAATGAAAATCCATGAGAAATGTAAGAACCTAAGAAGGGATGTGGAATTATTTTGATATTATAGCCAATCCAGGTTCACCTTAGTGACCATTACAACAGAAATAAATATTGGGGTCAGTAACTCATTTGAAGATTTAATTAATGGACTGACTGGTGTTAGACAACCTGGAGGGGATAATTCGACCTAGTTTCTTTGCTTAAGTTTCTCACATCATTTCTGCAAAGTTGGAATCCTGCCACTCATCCATTGGTCAGTCCAAATGGGTGACACAATTGCTCCCTCAGTCTCTAGCAAGCAAAGAGGGAGGTGGTGTTGCCAATGACAGAACTCTAAGCAATGTCAAAATCAAGAATTGGCTGTTTCATTTCAAGAGGGGTTGTCATTTTATCAGCTGAATCTTGAAAGACCCCAGAAGAAGTTAACAGTTTATGTTTGTAACTGTAAACTAGAACATAGGGGTTTACTGAAGCAATAGATTCCACTTACTGATCTTTTGCAAAGACAACACCCCAGCCTTTCTTTGGGCTGAGAATCGAGATTATTTCCCCAATTACAAAGACCCACTTACTGAGGCAAAAGGCAGGGTATATTTGTTTTTATAAACAAAGATAGCAAAAATCAAGCTTGCAAAGTGTGTGTGTGTTTGCAGATGTGTGCATGTGGGTTACAAGCATTTGAAATATGCCTTGCTGGTGCCTTGAAACCTCAAGTAATATGGAAAGAGTACATTCTTTCTGTTTCTTCTCAGGCTTTCTGAATAGAGCTGTGTAACATGATAGCATCAGAACCAAGAGCGGGGTATCACAATACTAGTCAGCAAGTGCTATTATAATGATGCATGTCACAAATAGATTGTGACTGACTTCTGAATCAGTGGCCTTGGTTACACAGTCTTGGGTACTTATATACCATTTATTTTCCTATTTTACTCTTATTTCTAGCCTCTCGTTAGAGACTGTGCTCACTCTGGCAATGTGATCACAGTTAAACAATTATTCCATGAAAGAATTATACATAGCAACCTTTCCAGATTCACTGTGAGCTCTGAAATTAGAAATCGGGTTTCACCAAAGACGCTATATGCCAGAGTCGCTGCAATAAACTGAAACCATTAGGGCTATTTGCAAACTAAGTGGATGTGTCTTTGCTAAAATTTGATGTTGATTTTTAATATGGTTGCCTGCCCTTCTCTATTTGAACAGTTCATTACACCTTAAATGTAAACCACATGCACACTAGAGCATTTGTGTAATTTTCTGGGGCAAAGAATTTGGGCTATGATCCAATGCTAAAATATATTACTTTAATATTTATTTGCATCTGTTTGGTATTGTCATGATCCATACAAGACCGAATCATTTTGTCTTCCTTTAAAAAATATAAAAAGTGGGGGGGAAAGCTCTGTTCACAGACTACTTCTAGTCAAGTGGATTTGAAAATCTTCATTTGAGATTCAATTTTTCTTCACAGATATTAGTATCATAAGCTTTGATGAAGAATAATGTAATGAATGATGAGTTTTAAACAATACTATGGCTGATTTGGTAAAGCTATGTTTTTGGCTGACACAATAGGATGTTTGATCAAATCAACCACAGAGAAGGAAATGGTATTGCAAAAGATGAGTTTCTAATTGAGACAGACAATGAACTATGCATCAGAAACAGCTGCAGGGAAACATCCCATTGCATTTTTACATGCTTAATATGCTGAATTTCCACATTAGATGGTCACAATTTTGATTCCTAAGACATCCAGGTGCCTTTACATCTGTGTGGTATATTTAGAAAGGAAGAAATATCAGATGGAAAATATTTTATATTCATAGTATGCCTTTTTTAGTTTTTTCTTATTAATTTCATCATCCTTATATACCATGTAAATGAGAACAGCCTGCTTAGCAATGACATTTTGTATAAGTTTGGATGTCATAGTTCTTTCCCTTTTCCATAAAAAGGGACATAAACCTTTGTTCTATGGTAAACACCTATATTTATCTGTAGGCAGTATGTTAAGAGAAGCCAGGAAACAAAACTTATTTCCCTAAAAAAAGGTATTTGTTTTAGGCAAGGTAATTCTGGTATCACATACAGACCCAAATCTCACTGACCCACACTGTAGAGGTTAACGTGGGTATTTACAAGATGTATCCAACACAGAACAGCAGGCTTTGCTCTATATTCAATTAGGGCCCAGACTGAGACTACTGCAACCTCTTGTAACATCACCATGTCTTCCACACATGACATTCAGGATGGCCACAACAGGGGAAGGGAGCATGGAGAACTCACAGCCACCCCCACATCAGGGGAAGGGAACATGGAGAACTCACAATCACACTTATTCCCTTAAATCTGCAGTGAAAAGAATCACTTTCACTCCAAGGACATTGACCGGAACTGATCTGATGACTTTATATGAAGTACAAGCAAGGCTGGGAAATGTAGAGGAGCAATCTGATATTTGGCAAATATTACTGTTCCTGCCACAGTTTTTTTTTTTTTTTTTTTTTAATCTGGGCTCTCAAGAGATACAAAGCACAAATCTATTATCTCCTTCAACAGCACTATTGTGTGGGGAGCCAGTGTTGTCTTTTTATATATTACCAAATACTGTGTATATAATAAATCCAGTTTTAATTTACTATGAAACTATTACAATTTATGAGAAACTCTAATGGGAATTTACCGACCATTCACAAAAATTATTTTTCATAAGGGATTATTCTCTTGGATTTTATGGGCTATTTGTTTATTTCCAAAGTTCTTTTAAATATACACCCAGTAACCCTTTTTGTGCAGACAGAGACACACCATAAAATTAGTGAAACTACTAACAATTCTTCTGAACGTTCTCCATAGACACAGAACTTATTATGAGCCATCTTCATAACATGAAATAACATATGCATTGATATCCCTTCTCTCTGGAAATAACTAATTGAAACTCGTTCCCCTTACATACAGCTGAAAGCAACTGTAATCCTGCGTCAATCAGTGGACTTGGTGGGAATGGATCAATAAATCCCCAAATCAAGTGACATACACACTGATCTTAGGAATGACCTAAGCTCCAGAAGATATTCAAGAAATTCTAGACTGAAGTAGGATAAATGGGGAGAGCATGTGATTATCTGAAATGTGCCTCTGGAAGGGACATGAAAAAATAGACCAGGATAACTGAAGTCATTAGCTTGGGTTCAAAACGTTCCTCAAATAGAAAAAAAAGGGGGGGGGGGGATTGATAAAGAAAAATAAACTTCTACTAACCAAAAGAATAAAGAGAGGAAAGGATATGTCAATCTTCAAGACAGAGATACACATGTCACAACTTAAATCCAAATGTCTATATCCGTATCTACACAAGGAAGACAAGTTTAGAATGAGGATCTTGTTTACACGTCACTTCTTTAGGCAAATGACTAGTTGTTTTAAGAAAAAGGATTTTCTTGCCTTCAAAAATGTTTCAGTGCCATGGAGAGAATGTAAACTGTGTTTGAATTTCCATAACCTCTAAATTTTATGGCAGGGACCCAGATCCTATTAACAGTTTTCTGTTTCAACACCTGTTATCAAATCATAACATTTTAGTTAAACTGGCAAATGATTCTCTTTCACAATGAAAGTGTAAATAAACTCTGATTTAGAATCATTTTGGTAATTATTTTCCATACTGAGGACATTAATAGCTGCTTAGTCTTCTGACATGACTTAAACACCCTTACCACATCATTCTGAAGTAGAATGAAGTAAGTTGTGCACATTTCTGTCTCTGCCACTGGAACATACGCTTTTTGAAAACAAGGTTAATGCCTGATATTCCTCCCTAAATTAGCTCAGCAGTCCCTGAATAAAGTTGTTCTCCAGTGAATGCTTACCAAATGCATTATATACATAGTCCAAAGGTGAATAAGATTTGATTAATGTGCCATGGCCAAGTTTGGGTTCAGAATCTCTTGGTGATAGAGACTCTCAAACATCTATCTTAGGAACGAAAAAGAATGTCTCAAGCCAAAGATCATTAAGCAAAGTTAAGACTTTTGTTGGAAGCTGTTCCTTAGTGATTTCTCATGGGGATAGAATGCCTGCCTATTCAGATTAATATGATTATTAAATGTTATTTTTAAAATGTATAGTTCAGTGCTTGATTATTTGTGAGTTCTCCATAAAGTAAAATGACATCTAATAAAGTGTATGTTGTTCTTACCAAAAGGTATAAAAGTCACAAAGCCTTAGGAAAAATTGTCACAAAAGGGTCTCCAAAGAGAAAAGACTACCAAAACAAAAGCAAAAAAATACAAAACAAAACAAAACAAAAAAACATGTTGGTAAAGGTCAGGGATCTAAATTTCAATGATCTAAAAGTGACCAAAATTAAGAAAAGACAAAAATCAATTATATCACATGCTTATGCTTAGGAGAGTTAGATGAAAACAGGAGACATGTAATGAGACGTTCCAATGATTCAGATCTCAGATGATGGTAGCTTGGAACACAGTGATCACAGTGCAGGTGGTGAGAAGTGGGTGGGCTTGAGATATATTTGAAGGTTGTTGTGGTTTGAATGTTTGTCTCCTCCAAAACCCATGTTGAAATGTAAATTGGTATTGGGAGGTGGAACCTTTAAGAGGTGGTTAGGCTGCCTCATTGGATGGTTTAATGCCTTTGAAAAAGGGTTTTCATGAGTGGGTTCTCTCTCTTGGCCTTTCCACCTTGTACCATGTGATGAAACAGCAATAAAGCCCTCAACAAATGCCAGCACCTTGATATTGGACTTCCCAGCCTCCAGAACTATGAGCCAAGATGTTTCTGTTCATTATAACTTTCCCACTCTCAGGTATTTTGTTATAGCAGCACAAAACAAACTAAGACAGGTAGAACCAACATTATTTGCTAATGTCTAGAACATGGGATATGAGAAAAAGTAGGGAGTCTTTCAACTTAATAAAGTTTCATTCCTTCAAATGGAAAGACTATAAGGGAAATGGATTTGCAAAGTACATTAGAAATTCAACTGGAGTATGTTAAATTTAAGAGTTCAGATGCCTGTTCAACATCCAAGTAGAGACATTCACTAGAGAAGTAGATGCACTTTACAAATTATCATTTTAATCAAAGTAACCTTGAAAGAGAACTTAATTTTTCAGGTCAATAAGGGCTCAGAGGAAGAAAACAAGTGGTCCCAAACTATACAGCCAGAAAGTAGCAGATATTACATACACATATGTAATGTGCTAATATATTTCATATGCACATTTGAAATTTATTGGTCCAATGGTTTCATGCATGTGTGTCTCACAGATCTAAATATGTAGTAAAGAGCTTCAAAGGAAGGAACAAGGCCTTATTCAATTCCATATCCCCAAATTAGGTAATATAATACCTTATCAATTGTAGATACCCAATAACAATTGATTTAACTGAATAACTACACACTGTAGAAAGAAGAATTTGGAGGCTAGAGGAAAATATAAGCTATCTCCTGTGCCCCTGTCCCCAGGTAAAATACTCTCATCACCAACAAAACATGCACGTACCTTAGAAGCAGAAAGGGAGACTATGTGACTCTATCTCTGTGTGAAGAAACTGCTCTCTTACCTCTCTCTTCCAATCCCAGGGTTTATATTGGCTCCCCACTGTTACTTATAAGTAGCTATTCATTAAATCCTTCTCAAATCATCCTACTTGAATTGCTATGTGCTTCCTACTGACACCCTGCCTGATTCAGGGAGAGTTCTATGGAGAAGTCTGGGGAACAGGAGTTGGGTCCTCAGAGGCTACAAGGGAGGGAATTGGGAGAACACATACCCTACTCTTATTCACCATCCTTTGATCCAAATTCTTATTTTTAATTGACAAATAATAATTGTATATATTTGTGGGGTACAATGTGATGTTTTGATATCTGAATACATTGTAGAATGATGGAATCAAGCACATTAGCATATCTGTCATTTCACATACATATTTTGTGTGGTGGAAAAATTTAAAATCTACTTTGTAAGCAATTTTGAACTATATAATACATCCCATTCTGTGCAATTAATCATTAAATCTCTTTGGCATACTGGCTTCAGTTCTGCTGAATATATACCCAGAAATGGGATTACTACGTCATATGTTAGTTCAACTTTCAATTTTTTGAGGAACCTCCATACAGTTTTCATAATGGCTGCACCAATTTACATTCCCACCAACACTGTACAAGAGTTCCCTCTTCTCTGCATTCTCACTACCACTCATCATCCTTTTGTCTCTTATTAGTAGCCATTCTAACAGGTACAAGGTAACATTTCATGTGGCTTTAATTTGTATTTCCTTGATGATTAGTGATGTTGAGCACTTTTTTAATGTATCTGTTGGCCATTTGTATGCCTCCTTTTCAGAAATGTCTATTCAGGTCCTTTGCCCTTTTTAAAAATCAGGTTGTATGTTTTCTTACTATTAAGTTGTTTGAATGCTTTATATATTTTGGATACTAATCCCTTATCAGAATATAGTTTGTAAATATTTTCTCTCAATCCATGGGTTGTCTCTTCCCCTGTTAATTGTTTCCTTTGCTGTACAGATGCTTTTGTTTTGGTACAACTCCTTTGTCTATTTTTGCTTTTGTTGCCTATGCTTTTGAGGTCAAATCCAATAAATCATTTCCCGGGGCAATGTCTTGGAGCTTTTCTTCTATATTTTCTTCTAATGGTTTTATGCTTTCAGATCTTACATTTCAATCTTTATTCCATTTTGAGTTGATTTTTATAAATGGTGTGAGATAAGGGTCCAATTTTATTCTTCTGCATGTAGATATCCAGTTTTTCAACATAATTTATTGAAGGGAATTTCCTTCTTCCATTGTGTGTTTTTGGCACCTTTGTGGAAAATCAATTGACTGTAAATAAGTGAATGTTATTTCTGGGCTCTCTCTCTTGTTCAACTGTCTTAGACTCAAATCCTCTCAGCGGTCTTCACAAACTCAACAGGAAGTCAGAGGGTGAAAAAGTCTGATGATGGAGAGGGTACTTAGAGAGCAAAGAAAAATGACCCTACATACTAGAGTCACTCTTACACTGAAGCAGAAAGCATCCATGTCTGCATACACATACCTCACTTCACTTTCCTCACCACACCCTGATTGAGGTGGGTGCTAGAGGCTAAAACATTAACTCGGAATCAGAAAACTGGGTCCCAGTCATTCACTAGCTGTATTTAGTCAATTAATTCTCCCATCCCTATAGAAAAATAATGGATTTCAGTTTTCCCATCTGTGGGTCTGTAAAATCTCTGCTTTGAGGCTTCGTTCTATAGCTATCTGCCTAAAATAGCCCCTGGACACTTTAAATGGAGCTAGCACAACTGAGAAACCAAACTTTTAATCTTTAAAAATTTTAATTGGCCAGGCGCGGTGGCTCAAGCCTGTAATCCCAGCACTTTGGGAGGCCGAGGCGGGCGGATCATGAGGTCAGGAGATCGAGACCATCCTGGCTAACACGGTGAAACCCAGTCTCTACTAAAAATACAAAAAAAAAAAAACTAGCCGGGCGAGGCGGCGGGCGCCTGTAGTCCCAGCTACTCGGGAGGCTGAGGCAGGAGAATGGCGTGAACCCGGGAGGCGGAGCTTGCGGTGAGCCGAGATCGCGCCACTGCACTCCAGCCTGGGCGACTAAGCGAGACTCTGTCTCAAAAAAAAAAAAAAAAATTTTTTTAATTAATTTAGAATAGTCACTTGATGTCAATGGCTACCATATCAGACAGCACAAATATAGAACATTTCCAAAAATGAAGAAGTTTTCAATGGATAGTGCTATACATTCAGAATGTGGGGACCAGCCCTCACTCCCTGGCCAGCTGACCATTCGTCTTAAGCAGAGGACATTCTCCATTCCCCTTCATGCTGCTTCCCTTAGTCCTTCACTTGAAAATGTTAAGAGAAAATTCCTTTTTTATTTGTTTCATGCTTATGTTCCTTCCAGTCTGCTTAAATTAAAAACTATACATTAGTATAGCTGAATAGTTATATAAATAGTTTAGTTAGTAATAGTTCAGTTACACTACAAACTGAATCCCTATAAATATTTCTCCAGTTCTATTCCCCTCCCCCTTTCCATCATGTGACCATCATCTTGACTTGATATTTATCATTTCCAGTCAAGCTTTTAATTTTTACTATATGTGTATTCATAAACAAAGACAGAATTCTTTAAGTGTGCCTACAACCATAATGTATCTCTCAGTTGACTGGATTCTTAACTGGTAGAGAGTTTTATAACCTTATAAAACATGAATGTTTCCCCAAACCAGATGATATCTGAGCCATGTTTCCAAGTAGCCTACCAATCCAGGGATTGTAAAGTCTGTCTCTGGAGAAAACAGCAAACTTATACTTATTTAAACTCACATATGAAGATCATTCTGGGGTAGGGAAGAGGAGCAGAAAGACATAGTTTCAAGAAAGAAACACCACAGGCAAAACAAATTCAGAGAACTGAGGAAATTATCCAATAACTTAGGCAAATGTTGTTCAGAGGTCATGCTTTAAGTGGCTCAATCTTTTCTTCAAATATCCAGACCCCTCTGATAAAACTTTCTCTTCCTACCCCTTCTCACTTCATGGATTTACTCTTAGCCACCTCAAGTGCTCCAGACCCTTCAGCTTTCTTGATCATCTCTGAAAAGCTTTAATAAATCACCCACCTATTAGGTTGGGTTTCCTAGAAGCAGGTGCTATGATATAGATGTCAGTGACTTATTAGGAAGGTGCTCCCAGAAGAAAACAAAAAAGGAGGAGGGAAAGAAGATGGGGCAAGGAAGGAGCCTGATCCCCTGGAGGAAGTCTGCAGAGTAAGTTACTCCTCAGAATTATCTTGATCTTACTAGAGGCTAGGAGTTGGCCTTTCAAAGCCACATCCCTAGCAGTTATCAGCTAAGGGCCATCATCTGGGAGTAGGGTGGGGGTGGGACCTAAAATCCCAGCCAGTTCTGCTCTCTGCACACTCCCAAGGAGGCAAAGCAGCTCCTGAAGGTTCAGTTTGAGCCATTGGAAGAAACAACATATCAAAGCCAGGGGAGAGAAGCACAGAAATGGTAAAAGTGATCCAAGGATGTCAGGGCAAAGCTCCAGTGGTATCTACTGCATAGCACCTGCTGGAGTTGATGGAGCATTGTATTTCAGTAGCATGAGCTAATGTAATGACTTTAGAATTTCAGAAATCACCATCTTGGGTTGAAATATCTTTTAGTATCTGCACTTCCCAAAAGCCCCTCAAAATCAGACTATAAAAAATAGACTTTAAGTAACCATTAAGTAAGTCCAGCCATGACTCAAAACCACAGTGAACGAGATAACTTAAGTAAAAGTTGTTCTGTCTCTTTTTGACATGTAACGACATATGGTTTCATTTCATTTATCAAGCCAATATTCGTCCAGTTATATCTCGAACTAACCTTGGTGCAATACTTTGCTTAGCATTTTGGGGCCATCTCCAGTGACAGAACTGCAAACCAACAGCCTTATTTCCTTGCCTCCATGGACATGCACATGACAAGAAGGCAGCTCAGTCCAGGTTCACTCAATATTCTTTGCATGTTGCCCTAAACTCAGCTTTCTCCTGGCACCAGGAGCCCAATGACCTAGTAAAATCCAAATGTGGTCTTCATAAAGAACAAGCCCCCATTTGATATCCAATATGCTAGGGAACAGACCTAAGATAATAAAAATGAATGAGTACTATGAGGTCCTCACCTACTTACCATCCATGGGGATGTGTGGGCTGACAGCTTTGGGCTGTTGCAAAATCCAGTGAGTCAAGTGGGAGTGCCATAACAGGTTCCAGTTGAACCTCTCTGGAAATTGTCTGTGCAAATTCACAAGCTGGATTACCACTGAATGCACATTTTCAAGATACATAAGTGAGTTACCACGCTGTAACTGGGTGCCATCTTATGGAAATTGGTATGCATCCACCCCACAAGAGTTATTTTGTCACAGACCCAAGAAATACTTCATGGTAACTTGGAGAGAAAATGCTTGCAAGGGCTTGAAGCAGAGACACCTCTAGTCATAACTCTGTCTGTAGTCAATCCCAAATGCTCTCAGCATGGTTAAAGCATCATGTCCTGAGCTGAACTAAGAAGAGGCTAGAGGGAGGTATATATCAGTAACATAAATAATACTGCAGCTGAGTGGAGGGAGGGGAAGAGAGAGGAGGAACAGAGGGTTAAAAAACAAGCTTATCTTCAGCTCTCCTGCACTACCGTCTGTTCTACATTCCCTGAATGATTTTTAGTCTTTACTGTTTTTAACTTTTAATTGCACATCTTGTAAAGGCATTTAAAGTATACAGAAAATTAAGTAGTACAGATACCTGTCATTTTATGACTATATTCTTAACATTCTTTTTTTAAATTAATTAATGTATTTATTTTTTATTATACTTTAAGTTCTAGGGTACATGTGCAAAATGTGTAGGCTTGTTACATATGTATACATGTGCCATGTTGGTGTGTGGCAACCCATTAACTCAACATTTACGTGAGGTATATTTCCTAATGCTATCCCTCCCCCCTCCCTTCTTAAGATTCTTATGGTTATTTTGGCCCTTTGCTTTTCAAAAAAATAAAAATAGGAGCTTGTGAAATTTTATTGCAAATTTGATTGGGGTTTCATTGCAATTATAGGTTAATATGGGAAGACATTGCTATCCATACAGTATTGATTCTATCTCTAAAGAAACAGTATATTTTCCCATTTACCCAAGTCTTCTTTTATGTATTTCAAATATGAAACTTTAGGTTCATAATTTTCTCCATCTTTTGTTAGATTTATCCATAGGCACATTACTTGTATTTTTGTCGTTAATGGTATCTTGTTTTTAATTTATGTTGTACTTATTCACTGTCCATCCATAGAAAACAATTTTTATATATTGACCTTGTATCCAGCAACCTTAGGAACTCTTATCAGCTCAAACCTCTTTTATCTCCTATACAAACAGTAAGTGAAGAATAACAACTGTTTCTTCCTCTCTAGTATTTATCTTTTTTCTTTTCTCATCTTGCTACACTGCCTTGGAGAAGGTAGATTAGAAATCGTGATAGTTAGCATACTTTTTTGCTTATTGATTTTAATAGAATACTATTAATTCACCATTAACAATGATGTTTGCTGCAGCTTTTTAGCAGAAGTGCTTAATTAAGTTCCACACTTACTCGAAATTTCCTATGAGTATTTCCTAATAAACATAGTTTTGAATTGTATAGTTTTTATTCATTTATTGGAATTATCATAATTTTTTTTATTTTAAAATGTTATTGTGGTATATTGTAATGGTAGATTTTATTGAGGCTGAAATCTTTTTATATTAATTGGATAAAAATTTATTTGTTATGAGGATTAATTTTTGACATATACCCTGAATTTGTCAGATTTTATCATTTTTTCATTAACGTTTGCAAGTAAAATTGTTTTATTTTTTTCTTATATTGTTCTTGACCATTTTTTAAATAAAATAATACTAGTTTCTTAAATTAGTTGGATAGTCTCTCTTTTTCTATGTTCTGAAAGAGTTTGTATATTACTTTTCTTGACATTTCAGTGCCAATAACCTGAAAACCATCTAGGTCTAATGGGTTTGGTGTCTAGAAATTTTGCTACCAATTTAATATACATGATAATTACAGATTTACTTAAACTTTCTATTTGTTCTTTAGTCAGTTATGGTAAATTTCCTTTTCCTAAGAAATTGTCTATTTGGTGTATATTCTCACATTTATTATAAAGTCATTCTATAGTATTAACTTACAACTCCTTTAATCTCTAATTGTAACAGTATCCCCATTTTCACAATTAATATTATTTATCAGTGTAATATAATGTAGTATTTGTGCTTCCATATTTGTTTATTTTTATTCTTTCAAAGAACAATATTCCTTTTTATTCCTGTGCTCTAATTTATTATTTGTATTCTTATCTTATAGTTTTCTTCATTCTGTTTTTTTTTTTTTTATTTATTCTGTTTTTGTTTTTCCCATAACCCTCTTATTTGGATGTAATTATTACCTTTTAGTCTTTCCTCTCTAATATGGGCAATAATGCTGCACATTTTCCTCTAAGTGCTGCTTTAGCTGCATCTCAACAGCTTTTATGATTAGTCGTTTCACTGTTATTCAGTTCTCAACATTTTCTCATTTCCTGACTTATAATTTTATGTTTTCTCTCATCTATACATCTGTAGAAATGTCTTGTTTTATTTCCAAATGTATAGAAAAGAGAATTTTTTTTCTTTTTATCACTGTTCAGTTCTACTTTTATTTAATGTGATCAGAGTAAATGGTCTATGAAATGATTTTGTTTTTTTATTTGTGGCCTAGTATGTGGTCATTTTTAATTAAAGTTTTCTGTATGTTTTTGAAGAATGTACATTCTTGAATGCAGAATGCTAGGTTCCATATATATGATCTATTACCATATGGTCCATCAAGTCTATTAATTGTATTGTTTTAAAATTCTATATTTTTTTCCTAAATGGCATCTACTGGACATAAAAGTTCTAATTTTTAAAAATGTATTAGAGTTTTATGTGTCGAGATATTTATCACATTCTCTTTGTAATTCTGCTGACTTTTGGTTTACATACTAACCCCAAGCATCCAAATTGGTTCATATACTTAACTTATTACTACCAGCAATTATATGAGTGTTGCACTTTCTTTTCTATGAGTTCAATTCTATATTTGTGATATTTTAAATACTTAACTTTTCTAAGTGGAAAACCAAAGGGGTTCTCATTATTTTTTTAATTTGCCATATTTTCAGAAGCAAAAATGTAATTGCAAAGAAGGACAGAAGGAAGGGAAAGAAGGAAAAGAAAGAAAAGAAAGAAGACATTCTGAAAGATGGATGGCTCTTGTATATTCCTCTGGCCTGTCTTTGGTCTAGGTATTTTAAAAGTTCCACTGTGTTATCCTATAGTGACAAGGATATAACTGAGAATTGGGAGGCTTCCCCATTCATTTCATGCCTTCTCTGTTCCAGAGAGCCATCCCCACATAGGACTGGTGGGGGAGCAATTTCTATTACACAATAAGAGCAACTAGACTGCAGGCAAAGTGTTTTGATATAGCACATGTTGGGGGCCATCTACTGTACCTGCTAACCTAATTAGTTCACATTTGAGGCTTTCAATAAAAGGACACTCTTAGGAGGCTTCTGCTGGGTTTTTCTTTTCATGTGTGCTAATTGTTATACCTACAATCACATAATCAACCTCTTGGATTGCGAGGAAAAACAAGGATGTAAGTGGTTAATTGCAAATGCAAGTGGCCCATTGCTTGTGCAATCAGCAGACCTCCAGCATACTAAATTGGGTGCCTAGTTGTAGCATAAATATTCTAAATAGTAGAGGTTGTCCTTTTAAAACTGACTTCACAAGTTCACTTTCAATTTTCTCCAACATTTCAAGCCTTTGCGGCTCTCCTATAAAAGGCATACACAAAAACTGAAACAAAAAGATCATGGCCACTGGCACACTGCATGATTTTATTCCTTAGACTTTTCAAACTGTATCTATTGGGTCCTCAAACCAGAAGTTTTAAAATAAAAAATGAACTGGCAATAGATAAAGTTTGTATCCAGTTGTAATATTTTAATGCTATAGTGCAATTCAGTTACGTCTTTCAAGCATAAGAGCTGTTTTCAGTGTTATTTGCTAAATTTATCACACCAAATCCGAAATGAAAAACAGTAGTTAGCCATAAACAGTGAGCTAATGGTATTCTTTCCACTCTAGGTCTAATGAGGCTTAAACCTACACAATGGGAAATAATTTAACAACAATATTTACTTAGATGATTAGCCTGGTTCTCTGACCCATATGGTGATGTATAGCAATGTTATAAAGTGAATATCTTCCAGATGGATATTAAAGTCCCCACCTCATTCATTCCCACAGTGAAACTGACAGATGGAGGGGACAAAGCTGGCTTATTTCTCTTAAAGTTACCCAATAATATGTGAATTCATGAAATCAGTTTTAACCTCCTGTAAAACAAATTGTATAGGGTACCTGTAGGAAATGATTTTCAAAACTATGACACACCTGGCTAATTTTTGTATTTTTAGTCAAGATGGGGTTTCACCATCTTGCCCGGGCTGGTCTTGAACTCCTGACCTCGTGCCTCAGCCTCCAAACGTGCTGGAGTTACAGGCTTGAGGTTAGCTGACCATGGTGGCAGGCGCCTGTAGTCCTAGCTACTAGGGAGCCTGAGGCAGGAGAATCGCTTGAACCCAGGGGGCAGAGGTTGCAGTGAGCCAAGATCGTGCCACTGTACTCCAACCTGGACAACGGAGTGAGACTCCATCTCAAAAACAAAACAAAACAAAAAACACAACATACCATACCAACAATTTGTAATTGGGTTCCAAAAATTAGTGTGATTAGCTAGGACTTGCATCTAAGTTTGGGCTCTCCTGTGTGAACTTGGAAAAAGCAAAATTTTATGACACCTCAGTTTCCCCATCTGCAATATGGGAATTGTAATCCATAGCCTAATTCTCCAGAAAGAGTGATTTTTTAATTTACGTTACAGTACTAGAAAGAATAAGTCGTTGTTCTGTTATTTATGGGAATTATTGAACATGGAAGTAAAGCATGGGTTGTTAGGAAACCATGCCTCAGTTCGATCTGCAGTTGCCTGAACTTTTAGCTTATGACTTGCCTTACTTGGTTAATAATTCCAACAGCCACCTGCGAAGGGACCTCTTTTGAATAGGTATGTGGATCTATTTCCCTCATAGTTTTTGCAGATGTTTTAACTGTCAAAGTAAGGCATCATGGAGCCAGCGGTATAGAAATAAGCTGTGATTTTACCTGACCCGAGATCACCTAATCCAACTCTCCTTCTTTTCCTACCCAACTTCAATTTCCAGGTCAAGTTCAGAGTTTCATTCAGTGTGAAGTGGCACGCCCAAGAGCCAAAGGGTATTAAATAGCCCAGGAAGGATCCCACTCCTGAATCCTGTCTTATTGCGGGACCAATCTTTTATTTGAGCTGGAAGGCATCTTTGATTTCATATTATCTTCAGAAGTTTATGAGATTAAATCCATCAAACAAATCCCAGATGATTAGAACTGACAATCTAAACGCTGCTTTTAAGAATCAATTTTAAAAATAGCTTTGCATTAAAATAAAATTGCAATTTATTTATTCAATTTTCCATCCTTTTCAAGGATTTCTTTCACCTTCACCATGACACAAATAAAACCTTCAGGCACTAGCATTGGAAATAAAAAATCCCTGAATAAACTAAGTAAGAGGCTAAGGAGTTAACGCCTATTAAGGGGTTCTTTTAAATTGGTCACATAACGAGGTCAATACTTGACTCCAGAGGCATGAATCATTAGTACATCAGGCTCAGGTATCATAAGAAGAAGGCTCTTACTACTGCCCCTGGAATCACACCAGATAGGAAGGACAGGGAGCTTCTTTTCACTGTGGCACTGAGAACTGGGCTCAAGACAAATCCAACAGCACCTCAAATTTTCCCTTTCTTGCAAACAGTGTTAGTAAAAATGCATGTCCTGTGTCAAGACAGCCTTTGGGAAATCATAAAATGTGGTACAAAAACAACATGATGAATTCATGTTCCTATTCTCACCTTCTACTTTTAGCCCAAAAATATCAGCTTGTAAACATCCCAGCATGATAAAAATCTGTTTTTGTACTTTTACAAAGTAATCTACTCAATCAGTGATCCTGTCCAGCTCCCTGCAAAAAAATTCATGCTCTGATAAACTCAAAAAGGTGTATGGCCATTAATCCTGTAGCTCTGCTTGCCCTTTGATATTTCTGTAGCAATTCTCCTTCTACTCATGAGGAAATCACCCATTTTACTGTGTTTACTGCTATATGATCAATTTACAGAATCTGTTTCTAACCAGGTACATCACATTTTAGTTATTTCCTCCAAAGCTTATCTACTTGCAAAATAATAGGGTTATACATAAGGAGAGAATAACTTTTTCTCTTTTTTCCTTCCTACATCACAAAGCAAAAATAGAATATAAGCAAAGACATGTTTACAGTATGGCTTTATGTAAGAGGCAGGCTGATGTTAATGTTTTGATATGTTTCAAAGAAGATAGAGATCAAATGCCATGTACCGTGTCCCCAGCTACCCAGCATGCTCCATGAGCACTAATCTGAGATAAATCAATAATATGGAGTATAGAACATATAGGGCAAGAGAGGTGGTTCCTCTTCTCAGGGAAGAGGCAGTTCTGAGGGCATGTAGTTAAGGCTCACGTCCAGCACAGACCTGCATCTGTGAGTAAGGGCTCCTCTCTGAAAGAATCCAGGAAGGACATGTTCTCAGAAGTTATGGATGGAGCCATCTAGGAAGGTCAGATGAAAACCTGGTCATTAAGCAGGGAAGTCCTTGTGGATTGCTGCAAAGGGTTTCCAGAAACCAAATCTGGGGAAGACAGAAAACAAATGAGGGAAGATTGGTCTTTCTAATCTATCGTCTGGTGTTTTGAGAGAAAATGGCAGAGAAACATCCAATCACCAGCACCAAGTATCTGTGTTTTACAGAGGGAATGGGGAGAGCTGTTTTATCTGGAAAGTCAGTTAAATTAGAATGGTTTAAGAATGGCTTCTTTGGATAGACGGAAAAGAGAGTTGTCTTGAAGTTTCCTAAAAATTCTCTTTGAATTCTCTCTCACCTTTTCCCAAATGGCTTCTGTTTTCAACACCTGTCCCAATTATCTCTCTCCCAAAATTCCTCCAGCCACTCCTGTCTTGTCTCCCTTTCTCTAATCACTTTCTCTGTTCCTCTTCTCTTCATCACAAAGCTGCTTATGTTTTCCCGATGCATCCTTTCATTCCTTAGCTAGAAAATTGACCTTAAGTCCATTTAATCTCTTGATCCACCCCAGTAACATTCTTATATATTGCACTGCTCGTAAATGCTTATAGAATCTTGAACTTTTTCAGAAAAATGAAATAGCAATGAGTTAGTCAAAACCTGCAGTCTCTCAATTATACTTTTAGAAACCTCCATTTATTCTGCCATGGTACATCTTTTTAAGAATTTTTTTTCATTTATGCATTCACTGACTCACTCACTTGCTCTATCAAAAATTAATTTAACAAATATTAGTTTTTTATTTACAGAGGAACTCAGAAGCTGAAAAAAGATGACCAAGACATGGTCTCCATCTTACAAAGGTCACAGTCCTTCAGAGAAGACAGACAACTAAATAAATTCCAGCTGACTGTAATGTAAATACCTACAGAATCATATGGAAGCATACAAGAAAAAGCAATGACTTACTTGACAGACAAGGGAAATTTCAAAGCAAAAAAAGTATATTGCAGATGTTTATTAGGGGATGAGCCCAACTTTGTCGAGCAGACAAAGGAATAAAAAATTGCAAATAACCATTATTGAGCTCATTGGTGCCAGAGACTGTGCTAAGCCCTTTCCACGGATCATCTTATTTAATCCTCACAATAGCCCCAGTGAGGAAGATGTTTTCATTATCTTTACCCAACAGATGATGAAACAGGCTTAGAAAGGTGAGTAGCTTACCCAAGGGGGCATTCCAGGCATGGAGAAACATGCATGCAAGGCACTGTGTGTGAATAAGTAGGAGGAATTAGGGAAATTATAGCAGTTTAATGTGCTTACGATGCAATGCAGGAGGAATCCTATGGGAAAAAGGCAAGAAGTTGAGATAAAGACCATATCTGCAAAAGCTATATCTAGAGTTTGAAATAAATCTATTAGGCAGCATGGAATACTTGGAGAATTTTCCCTCTCTTCCACCATTATGTTCACAATATAAGAAAGAGGTGGATGCCCCCACCTCCATAGATCTATCCTGTTGCCTCTTTGCTCTGCTAATTAATTGCTATGGTAGGATGTGAGGGCTGAAACATAGATGCCCTCCCTCTCCAGCGTGCTTGTCTTAAGCTACAATAACTATAATTTGGGTAACCCAAGCTTTCCATAGCTTCCCACTAGCACAAAACTCTGATAAAGGGAAGGGATTATAGTTACAGAGATTCCTTCAGCAGGAGAAAGTTTCCACCCTCAAGGATCACTTGAAGCCAGGAGTTCAAGGCTAGCCAGGGCAACATAGTAAAACCCCATCTCTACAAAAAATTTAAAAATACAAAAATTAGCAGAACATGGTGGTGCATGCCTGTGGTCCCAGCTACCCAGGAGGTTGAAGCAGGAAGATTGCTTCAGCTCACCAGTCGAGCTACGATTATGCCATTGCCCTCCAGCTTGGGTAACAGAGTGAGACTCTGTCTCAATAAATAAATAAATAAGAAAAGAAAAGTTTCCACCCTCTATATTCTGTTCAGAAAGAAATCCTGATGGATGAGAATTATAATGTGGTTCTGGTTCTAGGGAACCCTCTTGCTTAAAGTCATTTGGGAAATTTTCAAGAGAGAACAAGACTTCCAAAATCTAGAGATTCTTCAATGCAGTCAGCTAAATTTTGAGCAGAAGGGTACATTATTTTCCTGGTTTTCCTTGGCTTTGACATACAAAAAGCTTTTAGGTGGCTCTTGCCTCAAGGCAATATTTGGATGTTCAAATCCTTCAGCATAAAGAGAAATTTACGTATGTCAAGCAAATATCATGGACTCTTAATCATCTATAATAATAAATTTTAAAAACATAATTAGAAACTCTTTTCGGTTAATAAATTCAGCCTTGTGAAGGCGCTCCTTCAAAACAGTAAGGGAACTGATGTGAATGCCTGCTATGATCTAGGCAGTAGGAGAGAGAAAGGAAGAGAATAATAAAAGGACAGTAAAACACAAACAGACACAACTGTATTGCTGGGTGATAGGTACAGTGTGACAAGGGAGTTGCAATGTACTCTTGAGAATTTAAACAAAGGAGAAAGCTCTTCTCTCTGTTGAACATTTTTTTTCCGAGAACTTGGTAATAAATAACAAACTGAGTACTATTGGGATACCACTTCTGCTTCTTCTCCACAAGTGGAAGGTATATAAAAGTGAAGCAAAGAAAATGAATATTCCACAAATTGAAAAGTGTGGAATTGACTACATGTCTGTTTCCCAGTGTATCTGGACAAATAAACACATCACCACCACTCTTGCATCACAATGGTTTTGGATCTATGAACAATTTGTATTTTCCTGGACCTTGTTGATCTTTGTCCCATCAGCTAAAGTATGACCCAGGCTAAAGCAAATAATTATGACAATAAGTGTTTCCAGGAATTCCCATGGGTTAGCAAACTTATTTGTTTTAAAAAAAAAAAAAAAAAACACTCTGTCAATCATCATATATTGGCCAGTTTTTTCCTATTCTGCTCTATTTCCTCCCCTTGAGTCCTTGCTCAAAATCACATAGTTAATAAGTAATAGAGCCAAGTCAAGACTCAAATCCAATTTTGTTGGACTCTGAATCTAATGCTTTTAACCAGACTGGATTCTCATTACCTATTCTCAAGAAAGAACAGGTCTTGGTAAAGTTAGTATATTTCTAACAGTGATGATCCAGAAGACGTTGACAATGTCCTCATGAGTTTTTAAAGCTTGAATATTCTGCTGTTCAGCTAGAAAAAGGAAGTGAAAGGCCAATATGTAATTAAACACCACTACATTCACTCATGCATGTATCTGATTTACTTACTTGATTTATTAATTTAATTCCTTTTAATTATTCATTCAACATTTATTGTACATCTATGAACTGAATACTGCTAGAACTGTGTATATGTTGTGAAAAGGACAGCCTAGCCACCTGTATTCTTGACATTTACAATGGAACGGAAATCAATGTCCTCTAGAAAGCATCCTTTCCTTTACCCATTCTGTAGATCACCAGGCTCATATTACCAAAATTATCAGTGATTTGACAAACACAGCACAATCTTTCCCATCTTTCAAGAGCCCTGGTGTGATCCTAATCTAACAAGCCATCTGTAAAGCTGTTACTGAAATAATCATGCCACTTTAAACAGAAAGCCCACTGGATAGAGAGAAAAGAGAAATGTAGATTGAATCTCAGCTCTGTCACTATTAACTCTGGAAACTTAAATAAGTGAACTTCTTTAAGCCCCAATTATCTCATGTACTAAATTGGGAGAGGGAATAGATTTAGATTCAACGTGCTTAAGAATTCCTCTTTGAACACCTAATATATGTCTGAATTCCACTAGGTATTTCCACATATTATATGTTATTTAAACCTCATTCTAATGATCAGTGAACTGAAGGCAAATGTTAGCCTGAATAAAGTTACATAGCTACTAATTGGCGTAGAGTTGGTTTGAACACAGGTGTCCTGATTCCACTTCAAGACTTGACCAGATGACCACAAAGTACTCTTCCAGCTCAAAAACTCCATTCCTGTTACCTTTACAGTTTTATCTCTACTTCTCATCTACTCAGAGACAGCTCTTCAGTTAAAGTTGACTTCTGTTTCCCAAGCATGTTTTCCTTTGCTTATGTAGCCCACTTTTCTTTCTTACAAAAAAATCTTATGCCATTGAGCCAGTTAAAGTCCAAAGCAATTGAAGTTCAAAGGAATTCATGTCCAGATTTTTTTTAATTGTAAAATATTTTTTTTTAATTTTTAAATATTACCTTGTTAAAGTCTAATAAAATTAAATCCTAGAATTCATCCGTGTATTAGTCTGTTTTCACACTGCTATAAAGAACTGCCCAAGACTGGGTAATTTATAAACAAAGGAGGTTTAATTGACTCACAGTTCTGCCTGGCTGGGGAGGCCTCAGGAAACTTACAATCATGACAGAAGGCGAAGGGGAAGCAAGGACCTTCACATGGTAGCAGGAAAGAGAAGAGCAAAGGAGAAACTTCCAAACACTTATAAAACCATCAGATCTCCTGAGAATGCATTCATTATTGCGAGAACAGTGCGGGGGAAACAGCCTCCATGATCCAATCACCTCCCTTTCTCAACACGTGGGGATTACAGGTCCCTCCCTCGACACCTGGGGGTTATAATTTAAGATGAGATTTGGCCGGAGACGCAGAGCCAAACCATAGCAACTCTCTTCCACTTATTCTTTGTCTTCACCAGTGGGCTTCCATTAGTTCCCTTTAACAGCAGCAGCTTGGGAGGTCTCCTTCAGACTTGAATGTGGTTCATTCAAAACCTTTGAAGTTATATCAATCTAATGCAAAGCTTAGATGAGCTTCATGTTTTAAAGCATCCAAGGAGTTAATAAGCCTTCCAAGAAAATCCACCCACCAAACTTGGAAAAAGTCAGTCTCTGACCCCTAAAGGAGCTGCCTGAGACAGAATTATGACCGGAGAACATAGCATTGCCAGATAACAGTGACTCAGTAGTATCTGAGTGAAGAAGAGCAAGGAATAAGCATTTGTTTTTAGCCAAAGTATGGCTATGTCAGTTACCTAAAATCCATGATCTATGAAGCTCAGTGAGCAGACACCTACCAGTGAGGGTTAATATTTTATGTATTCCCTGTATCCCACACTTCTTAATTTCCCCCATACACTCTTGCCTCCTGGTACTGCCCTGAGTCTGGGCTCTATCTAAACATAACATCCACCCTCTGTTGACTAGGAATGTCTTTGTCATATGGGCCACTTCCATGCCTCTCTTACAGAATTGCTTAGCCCAAGGAAACCTGCCTGCCAGAGAAGATATTTGACTTCATTCCCACATTTGTTTCAGCTGAAGTGCACCAACCCCGACCCCGCCACCCACCAACTGGATCCCTGAACTAAAGCTTTAATGCTACTTTCATGCCCAGGCTCTCAGGGGCCTAGTCCAGACTCTTTGCCCCATGTTTTCTTCAAGACACTGGCTTCCTCTGACTTGAATTCCATTATTTTCTTTGGCATGGATTTTAGGATGTATGCCCACCTATGGAAACTGAACCTCCTTGAAACTCACCCAGAAGTTCTTTGAATATTTTTCATTTTTGAACCTGTGGGCTATTTACATGAATTCAGGCTTAGTCTCTCCACACCTTCCTCCCTGCTCCTGAATGCAGAATGGGATTTAGAACAGCCAACCTAGCATTGTATGGGTTAACATCCAGGCCTAACATTAGTAAACTAGAACTTCACCAGTACTTTGTAAAACCCAGTTGCCTTATGGACCAGCTAAAGTTTCCCACAGATGTTGTTCTCTCCATAAAAATAGCGTCTTGCGTATGGACAAAACCTCTATAAACTTCCGCCATTCACCAAAGACAAAATATTGTGTGGCTGTCTTAAAGACTCTCACCCAGCTTACAGTAGTTAAATGTCAACTACATAACTGTAAAAATGCATCTACAGTTTTTTCAAACCTCCACAAATCACCAACGTCAGAAGACCCTGCCCTCATACTAATTCCATGACCAAACACCACACATCTTGGCCCATCTTGCCACAAGTATATTTGCTTTCCAAAGTTCACCTTTTTGTTTTAATTTTTCAATACCTCTGGCCAATACCAAAAATACTGGAAGACTATAAAGTCATTTACCTGAAAACTGCAGTTCCCTCCTCCTGCCAACAACTTAGCAGCAGAAGGCGCCATGGAACAAAGCAACCCAGAGCAAATACACTGTATGGAGAGGTGGGCTCCCTGGAAGAAGGTCAGAATCAAGCCAGTTGTTCTTCCCAAGTTTCCTAGTCAATGTATCTCCCAACCTCAGCAATGGGAAGTGAGCTACAGGGGACAGAAAAGTCAGGAGATGTACTAAGGGAAAAAAAAAATCAGGACTGGGGTGAACAATTACCCCTTCACAATGTCCTGTTCATCCCCAGCAGCACCTAACAGAGAGCTTTTCATTTAATGAATGCTCAATATTTACACAGTTATTGGCATGAAACTGAGTTGGAAAGAAACCTGGATGCTTTTCCTCTTCTGTTTTACTGTCATTCCAACAGAAGACCTTTGCAAATGTGCAAGAAGCAAACCCACCTGGAATGCACATTAATTCCTAGATTCCCCCCACCAACTCCCAGCACATGGGGTTAGTTAAGGGATGAGATTTTTTTTAATGAATCTAAGAGGTTTAATTGGAGAGTCCCTTAAAATTAAGTTCACAATCAGTCATTTCTTACTCTGGCTCAGGACATGTTTCCAACCAGCTGTTCTAGCCTGTTTTTCCCTCGTGGGCTAGTAGAAAATACTAAAAAAGCCTTTGCCTTGGAAACTTCACTGTCCTTACTGTCCAGGTGGCTGTCCCAAGGCTTACTCGAGGCCAAGCTTCCTTCATATCTGCATAATTACAGAATGTTAAACCCAGAAAGGATAACACAAACCATCTAGGATAATGCTCTCATTCTTCTGTTTAAAAAACTGAAGTGCGGAGAGAACAAGTGGTATGTCCAGGCTCCCTCAACAACTGCAATGGCAAACATAGGGCTGGAACTGAGGCTTGTGACATTGTGAATGAGAATCTCACTGCTCTGACGTCTTCTTTATAGTCTTTGGACCAGGGGCCACTGTTTTGGTTGCTCTAAACTAGTGACTTCAATGTCATATACTGGGAAAAATGGGAACATGAACTAAAACAATTATGATTCCATTGAAATGTTTTGCATGTTTCTCTTAGGGCCAGTGATGGAGAGGTGCCGACATTCTTGGTCTAAACCTGCTTGACCTCTATTTGATTGAAAGCAACATCTGGCTTCCAGGCTTCCAGCAGTGTTTCTCCTATGGAGAGGTAGCCAATTGCAGACAGATGTGACATTTCCTCAACACATTGTGTTGACATCAGTTGCATATACCTTATTTGAACAATGGGCAGCCCAGCTTCTCAACACCTTTAAATCTGAAGCAATTCCAGCCCAATATAGCCCAAAAGATATTCTCTGTGCAGACTTGTCCACAGAGAGAGGTAGAATGAGTCCAGATCCCACACTAGCCACCCCCCTCTATTTTACTTTCTGCTCTGTATCCTGTCATTTGAGTCCCAATCATTCCCATTTATGCCATAAATGGGAATTGCAGAACACAGAGCTAAGTCATGAATAGGTATATGGCCTATAAAAAATGAATACACCTTCAATTCCAGCCACCCAAAAAGCCCCCAGATAGAACACTCTCTTACAGCTGTCATGTGGCGACTTCATTCTTACAGGGGGTCCGCAGCCTCTCCCTAATCTCCTCTCTCCTACCTATCTCTCTGTACCCTTATTACCCTATACCCCATGAAGTAGACAGGCAGACACTGTTACCTCCAACTGCCCAAAGAGGAATCTTCAGTCTAGAAAGGAAACGTGTCTGGCAGGAGGTCACCTAAGTAATTCGTGGCAAAGCTAGAATTAGATTCTAATTCTTACGTTTATTCCAATGGATCAAAGAGAAGTCATACAAACATTCAAGAGTTATTAAAGTTATTAATGTACCCTGAAAATGCCACCGTTATTTATACTGTCAGTATTTTTATCAATTACAATAGCTAGGATTATCTTTTCTATTGTCTTTTCTCAGAAAAATGACTGAAGTGGCTCCTTATTTTATGAATTGCAGGACATCAAGGGCATTGTTTAGGTTTCCTTCCAGGTCAGTTCTATGTCTTAATGTTTCCCATTTTCCAGCTTTACCTAAAAATGGTTAATGTTTCCCATTTCCCACCTTTACCTAAAAATTACCAATAAATGGTATTTATTGAGTACTTACTATATGCCAGGCACTTTTTATAGTGCATTGCAAAAGTTAACTCATTTGATGCACATATGAGATGGAAATTCATTTTATCTTCATTTCACAGATAAAGAAAGCCAAGCACAGGTAGTTAGAAATAGAAACAGGACTTGAACACAGACAGCTGCCATAGCCCATGCTTGGGATTCCTGTGCTGCACTCCCTCAAGGCACATGCTAAAGCCTCTGACCCCCATGATCAGGTTAAGTAGTTGTTTCATTAATGGAAAAGTTAGCTAAAGCAGGAAGTCATTACAATATAAATACATATCTATATTTATTGTACACATTTAAGTTAAAGCAGCATCTTTTCAGCAACTTATTTTTTAAGTTTTTCAAAACCATTTGACTTCATTTTTCAAGAAACAAGTCATTCTTTAAATGTTGGTGATACGGTTTGGCTCTGTGTTCCCACCCAAATATCGTGTCAAATTGTAATTCCCAGTGTTAGAGGAGAGACGTGGTGGAGAGGATTGAATCATGGGGGCGAACATCCCCCTTGCTGTTCTCCTGAGAGAGTTCTCAGGAAATCTGGTTGTTTGAAAGTGTGTAGCACCTCCCCTTCATCATGTGAGGACATTCCTGCTTTTCCTTTGCCCTGCTGCCATGATTGTAGGTTTCTTGAGGGCTCCCCAGAAGCAGAAGCCTGTGCAGCTGCAGAACCATGAGCCAATTAAACCTCTTTTCTTTATAAATTACCCAGTCTCAGGTCGTTCTTTAGAGAAGTGCAAGAACAGACTAATAGTCAGGGGGTTTATATTTAAATGGTCTGCATAACTATAATAGCAAGTTTTCACGTGCATAAACAGGTTTGAGAAGAAACATAACTGGATCTTGGAAAACACACAAACCAACTAAGAGCATGCAGTAGAGCATTGGTATCACTGAATATGTTGGCAAGATGGAAAAAGAATCAGACTGATGAGCTGAGTAAATAGGTGTTAAAGTAGCTTCTGCTATGTCTAATGCTGATATGCTATTGTGCTAGTAGATATGCTATTATACAGCATATCTAAGTGGTTCATAATGTCTGCCTTCTGCCACTTCTAAATGAAAATTAATAAAACAATGACTAATATAAGCACCCTAACTATTGGTTTAGAATGAAAATGTCACATTGATTCAGGAAAACAGCAGACAAAAGGAAGAGCACAAGAGGCTTAGGAACTTCCCAGCTGTGGGAAAAGGTGAAAAGAGGAGACAAAGGCAATTCTGAATTTTTATGTCCGAGTGTCTGGGAGAACGAAGAACAGCATGAAGTTCAGAATGTCTGATGCAGATGTGAGGGTGCTTTCTACATAATAACAATTATTATTAATTTGAAGACAGTGGGACATATAAGAATAAATACTCATTAGAACATTGGGATCAAGTATTAAACTAAGGTCAATGTTGGAGAGAAGGTTTATATCTTCTGTCTACTGAGGCCATAAAAGGAAAAGAGAGAAAAGGGAGAATAAATTTTTTAAAAAAACAATAGCGGAATCTTTTCATAGTGTTGATGTGTACAAATGAGGACTCTGGAGGAATACAGTAGAGGGGTAGTCTACAGCTTCTCCGTCATGGCAACCGGCACCCCCTCAAGAGCTTCAGGTACAGAATGAAATCACTTTCTTTTAACAGCCTAATGCCAAGTAATTCTAGAAATGCCCTTGCTCCTTCTTCTCCAGGGTCTTCCTTTCATGATAACTCCAAGACTTTGAGGAACGCCTGTTCCATCCAAGGGATCAGTTGTGAATGTCCATACTTTGAGAAGAAAAAGTAAAACAAACAAAAGAAACATTGCTTCATCCAAGAAGCCCAGTTATCTTAGAATTTCCAAGGAACAAGAAATACACAGTTTGTGTATAAAGGTTAATCCAGCTTGCCTGACAGTGAGGAAAGAAGGCAAGACAAAGTAGTACAGACAGGATTAAAAAGAGACAATTGCCAGACAGGGCACACAGGTGCCTTAGAGTATGGCTATTGAACATGGCAGACTGGCACTCCACAGGCTGATGAACTGTAGATGGATTATGCATCATCAGTGAACCTGTTAACCCAGAAAGCTGGTCCAACGGCTCTCTGGAAAAGAGATGCACTTATTGTCCAAGAATCACTGTCACAGTACTCTGGTAATTTTCTTTTCACCCAGGGGCAGAAAAGAAATCTTCCCTCCCTGCAAGGTTACATTCCACTGTCAAAGTTTCATTCTTCCCCTGAGTACAGTGCTTCTGCTGTTATTATATTTTAATCACATGCTCATGCATATATCACCACACTTTTAAGTCTTTTAGCTATGCTATGTGCCTAAAGTACTTCTCTCAACTTTCTCATCCCAGCAAAAGAGAAAGTAAAGCAAGTTCACTGCATCTCAGTCCCCAGATCGGATTCCATTCCTGTCTCCGAATAATTAATTTTCTTTATGCAAAACATCCACTCAGTTTTGCTATTTCTAGCTGTCTATGCTTCTAGATAGAGAAAAGAAGATGTAATACCTTACTGGTAATGTGTTGAATGTATTACACGCTAAAACATTATTGTTGTTTATTAGCATGTATCAGAATTTTGGACAGATAAGAAAAAGCAAACAAATTAATATTTAATAGTAGAATAGTTCTACATTCCAGTTTTCCGTAGAGATTTTCCCAGCAGACCTCAAAGCCCTCTACTTAGATGGCCATCTACTGTTTACTACGGTCTTTTTTATTTATTACGCTCTTGCTTCACACTTTTCAATTTTTGCACTTTTACGAAGCAGGAAGCCCAACAGAATTTTAGCACTAGAAGAAAGAAATGAACCACGTTCCCCAGAGACTGAAGTTTGAGCCGAACTCATGGGCAATTCATAAATTCATTTATAGTCAGTTCCCTAACATATCTGCTCAGGGGAACATGTATTGGTGCCACTGCTGAAACAGACATCATCTTTCCAGATTTTAAATTGTAGTGCTGTTTTTCTTGAGATGTGTTGCTTTCCTTGCTAGATAGTAACAGGAAGAAAATAAATCACAACTGATATTTTAAAGTAATGTTATTCATTCTATTCATTGTGAAAATCACAGAATGACTAATATAAATTAAAATTGTTTACAGTCTCACTCCTCCTTGAAGCAGTTACCATTAGCATTTGGTTATGGTCACTTACTGGTCTTTATTTTCTATTTTATTTATTTAGCTATTTTTGCACAAAATTGTGGTATTAGTTATACATTTGACATCTTTGATGTATATTTTATTGGAAACATTTTCTCATACCATTAAAAATTTATCAAAGTACTGCATGATCTCACTTATATGTGGAATTTATAAGAGTTGATCTCATAGAAGTAGCAAGTAGCATCGTGGTTACCAGAGGCTTGAGCGGTCAGGGGAGATGAGGGACAGGGAGATATTGGTCAAATAATATATAATTACAGTTAGGAAGAATGTCTGAAAATATCCATAATAGGCAAATACATGGAGGTAGAAAGTAGAGGTGATTGCCTAGGGTGGGGAGAAGAGGGGCAAAGGAAAGTGGAGGGTAGGGAGAGAAATGGCAAAGGACAACTTATTCAGTGTTTTTGAAGGGTGATGAAAATTTTCTAAAATTGATTATGATAATGGTTGCACAACTCTGATAAAACTAAACACCATTGGACTTTAAACTTTAAGCAGATTAATTGTATGAGATGCAAATTATAGCTCAATAAAGCTGTTTTTTAAGAAGAAAAGGAAAAAGTTATCAAAAACATTTTGTGGCTGCATAATATTACAATGTAAACATCCATCATCGTTTGTTTAAACCATCCCCATTGTAGGAACACAAAGACTTTTTCCACTTCTTGTTTTCATCTGTATCACTGCAATTGCCACCTTTTAAGATTAACATTCACTCTCATTCATTGGCTGCTCGGTCTCAGGCAAGTTACTTGACGTATGTGTAAGGCATCTGTTCCTTCACCTATAAAATGGGGATAATAATAATCCTGTAATCCTATGGTGGCTTGGAGGATTAAGGAGTTTATATTTGCAAAGTTCTTAGAATAGTGCCTGGAACCCAGTAAATACCATAAAAGTTTTGATGATGAAATAAGTGAATCTTTAGCTTTTATTTGTACAGGCCAAATATTAATGCAGAAAACTTTGTTCTCAGCCTTGCACTGGAGGTTAAGAGGAAAAAAAGAGGATAAAGTATAAGACGCTCACGGCATTCTTCCTACCTTTAGTGAGGCATTTGGTGATCCTAGATAGAGCACATAGCAGGTGATAATTCCATACCCAAACACAAAATGTACACATAAATTTATCTTCAAGAAAGAAATGTTCTTCTTTCTACAGATCAATAGCTAGATAATTGGATGCTTAGTGTCTATAATGAGAAGATGGAAATTTTACCCACTAGATTATTGCAGAAAATGTTTGTCTGTTCCCAAAACACATCCTTTTTTATTAGGATTTTATAGCCTTTTATAATTTTATGACATATAAGTTTAAAAATTAGGTTATATATATTTGTTCACAAAATATATATTTTAAAAATATTTTTTAAATATATTTTAAAATATTTTTTTTAAAAAACACCAAAAGTCTAGTTATTTAAGTGTGAAGAGAAATATAATTTTGTTGATTATCTTTTATTGTATATCCTTTCAGACTGCTTTCCCATTCATGCCTAACAAATAGTTTCTATTCAATACTATGCATATTATTCTATGACTACCATTATTGTTTAATATGAGTGTCTTTCCTTAATGACAAACCACAACTATATTATTTTGTGAGCATCCTATTTATGAGTGCATGATAACTGACTCAAATGAATATTCCTACTATTGCACAGTTACAAACTTCTTGCTATTATAAACAAGACTGCAGTAAGGATCTTGAGATACATATCTTTGTATACTTGTCCGATTCTTTTCCCTAGGATAAGTTCCTCAAAACAGAATTGCTCTTCCAATCATATGCATATTTCAAGACCTTTGCCAAATTGCCACTCAAAGTATCAACTCTCACTGGGATAGTATGAGAGTGTCCCCTTTCTCGCATCTTTGTCAACACTAAGGAGTTTCATCCTTGTAAACTTCACCAACATGATAAATAAAATGTAATATCTGATACACATATTTACATTGCTTTGACTACCAATAAAGTCTAAACTTTTAAAGATAATGTATTTTTAAAGGGCATATCTAATAAAGAATTTAGTAACAGGGGGACAAAGGCTAAAGATATCATAACGTAGTAGTTCTTACAGTTATTTAGGTTGTGAGCCCCTGAGAATCTGAAAAAAAAAAAAACCATTAAGTGAGGCACAAGTACCCACAAAATGTTGCATATAATTTCATAAGTCTTCTATAGGCTATCAGTGGGCTTAATGATGCACAAAGGTATCTGTCTCAAATTAATGTTAAATGAGAAACCACAAATTCATCACACTTCCACCCTACTTTATTGGAACATGGCCAACCAACTTCTGTTTCCCAGTAGCAGTGCAAACAATTAGAACAAATCTCACCAGAACTTCTCTAGTTGTGCTATATTTAAACAACATCTCAACACAAGAAAGGTAAGCAAACTGGAAAGCACCAGCTTTAGTAATGGATGATTTGGGCAGGTAAGTCATTTTTCTTCAAGGCATTCGAGGCTGTGAGGTCTAAGAGAGAGCCCAGGACACCAGCAAGGAAGCACTGAGGTTGAGTCATTAATCCTCAGATAAGTCACATACAGTTCCAAGAGCTATTAGCCCTTACAGATTTTATAAAGCTTATGGGAAGAAAATGAGTCCAGGCGATCTCCTTGGAGAAAATCTGCTGTAAAATAACCAATCTCAAAGAAATACATCAGGGGATAGTTATTAACTTTTCTCACAAATTTTTCATTTGACAATAGGTTTTATTATAGGTCTTCCCTAAACAGTACCTAAGAGCATTTTAAAAATAATTCAATTTTCAAAAATGTGATTTACCACCCACTTGTTGTATAAAATGTCTTGTTCTCCTGAGACTAAAGATGTTCTACACCAATAAACTATTTCAATGCATCATCGGTGACTCCTTGGGAGACCACAATACTTGATAGACAGCAGGAGTAATCCACTGTGTTATTACAGAGGCTGTACTCAGAAGGATAATCAATAAATTGGTGTCAACCTGAGGCACATTGGGGGAACATCACTAGTGGATTTCTTTTTGACTTTGACTTAAGAATATTGGTATTTTATGTTTCTGCCAGTGGTCTGCATGATGGAATAGTTAGTACAACATTAAGCTTTACAGGTGACACAAATTTAAAGTGGCTGGTATTTTGCATTGGAAGATTAAATGCCCTTTTGTATTTGAAGAGTATCCAGAAATAAAGACAATTGAACATGAAAAGGATATGTGAAGGAGAGTTTCACTGGAGAGAAACAATGTGAGCAACCAGCTGAAGAAAGGGCCACAAAGGAGAGAGACCCTACCAGTCTTGAAAAAGCATAGCAACCAAAAGAGATAAACAGTCAGAATTGAAGATGTGATGACATTGGACCAATAATTGTGCTTCAATTTTAAAAGATGCCATTTGCGTATTAATTTTATATTTATCAAACACCTACTCTGGGCCAGCTGGCATGATGCTGAGATATGTGAATATAGCCACAATTACTCTATCTTTCCAACAGATCATTTTTGATAAAGGAGCATGTTTCAGCAGGGGCTACAATCCCAGAAGTTTTTCTCGGCGTTGGAGGAAGCATGAAGACTGGAAGTCTATTGAGGGAAAGGCACAGAACAAATAGGTTTAAAATGCAAGACGTCAATTTAAAAGATAAAGTAACTTGGGCTTTTCAGCTTCAAGGGTGATCTAATAGAGGTCTCATGGAGGTAACCAGATATTTTCCATTTACTTAGAGTGGTACTTCTTTTAAATGGGCCTAACCTATTTCATAAGGGTATATATAAAGACAATTCGGGGGATAGTCAAAGTAAAAATAAGTTTCAAGCAAATAATATGGGAATCTCTTTTGTAAAACTCTGACAATGCAATAATCCTTTTTGGCTAGGGTTCAATAGGGCCTTCTTAAATGAAGGATATGGTTCATGGCCTCCCATGTCCCTTCTAATTGACACTATCCATAAACACTGATGAACGTTTTTCAGATTCTCAAATTGGAAAATAGCCCATCACCTGGGCAAGAATAAACATTTTCCAGACTTGTTTGACTCTTAGGCATTCACTCCTATTGCTTAACATTTTATCTCAGCCACTTTCTATGAGACTCTAAAACTCTAATTGATATACAGTTGGGGGTGCGGGTGCTGCTAAATTGAAGCATTACAATGATTACATTTTAAAGTTCATAAATATTTCTCATTACACAGCACAACTCTATTCTGTAGTTGTTTTTCTTAACTTTGTTCATTCATTTCTGGTAACTTTTCTAATTTTAAAAGCAATGTGTACTTACTAAACATGTAGAAAATGCATTTAGACAATTTAGTAAACTCAGGTAAGCAAAAGCAGAAAGTAAAAATCGGCCCCCACCCTGTGGCTCAAAGATTACCATTATTCACATTTTTATTTCATCTGGCCCATGATTTTGGCATGTTGTCTTTTCTCTGTGGCACACACTTCTGCACATAGGACATTCCCATGGGCTTATCCAGAGTTGGACAACTGGGCTGCAGCATACAAAAAATAACCTTTGGTTTATTCATAATTCCCACAGTAACTGCATTCATTTTTCACACCTGAAGCAGAGCAACAACATAAAATAGTGGGTGGAAATTGGCATCGTGGTCATGAGTCCAGTATTAGGCCTGCTAAATTTAAATCTACACCTTCTTATCATTTAATCTTGAGCAAGATAGGTAATTCCTAAGCCTGTTTCCTTGTCATTGGAATAGCTAATAAGATTGCCTACCTAATGAGCTTATTGTGAGAATTAAATGAATATTTGTAAGGCATGCTCAGTACAGTGTCTGCCACACCGAACAGGCTCAGTAAGTGTTGACACTTGTTTTTTTGTTTTGTTTTTTGTTTTTATTTTGAGACAGAGTCTTGCTCTGTCACCCAGGCTGGAGTTCAATGGTGCAATCTTGGCTCACTGCAATCTCCGCCTCTTGGGTTCAAGCGATTCTCCTGCCTCACCTTCCTGAGTAGCTGGGATTCCAGGTGCCCCCTACCACATCCAGCTAATTTTCAGATTTTTAGTAGAGACAGGTTTTTCCATGTTGCCCAGTCTGGTCTTGAACTTCTGACCTCAGATGATCTACCGCCTCAGCCTCCTAAAGTGCTGGGATTACAGGCGTGAGCCACATGCCTGGCCAGCACTTTTTTTTTTTTTTTTTTTTGGATTATTATTATTACTGTTTTCCAAATGAGAGCTCTGTGAGTGTGTATGCGTGCAGTCTCTTTGTTTGGAAGTCATAGTGATCATCTGTCCACATTAATAAATGTTGTTTTAAAATATAACTTTTAAATGTCTGCATAATAGTCCATTACTGCACTTATTACAAATTCTTTAATAAATACCCTACATAGGATATCCAAGAATTTGCAATTGTAAATAAACCAAAGGGTTTTTTTTAGCAATTATATTACTGCTTTATGGAAACTTGCCTCATCTTTGCCCATAGACTGAGAGTGAATAATGTGTCTTTTTACCTTTTTATACCAAGTTCTTATCCCACAGTAAGCTAGGATAAAGGAAGGGAAGGGAAGAGAAGGGAAGGGAAGGGAAGGGAAGGGAAGGGAAGAGGAAGGGAAGGGAAGGGAAGGGAAGGGAAGGGAAGGGGGAAGGGAAGGGGAAGGAAGGGGAAGGGGAGTTTAGATCGGTGCCTGGTTTAGGGATAGTATTTTTTGATGTATTATGTTAAAAGATTCTGTCAGTCTGGATGTAAAGAGAAAAATATGTTCCATAAAACTTCCCAGAAGAGAAATAAAAGTAAGTATGTTCTGTCATGTGGTACAATTAAATTTTAACTTTTCATGAATGTTCTCCATCAATCAATGATACAATTTCAAATTGTAAATAGCTTACTAGGATCAAAACAAAATCAAAAATAGGCCACAAATTGATACAAATAATTTTCTCTCTGAGGTGTTGATTGAATAAAATGGAACCTCACTGAGATCCAATTAAGAAAAACTCTCCAGGAAGCCATAAATGACCCAATGTATCTTGTGGGCTTACAAAAATAGCTCAAAAAGTGGAAGAAGCTGTCTGCTGTTATATTTACTTTTGTGTTTGCACAGAGCATTGTTCTAAAAAAATCATCTTAGAAATCATCAGCATATTGATGCAACGTTTTCATCAATCATTGTTAGGGCCAAAGAAGAAAGAAAGATGAAAATAAGGAAGGAGACTAGTACTTTATTTGCTTTATTGTATCTCTAGACTCTCTAAGTGCTTTTCCATGCATCTCATTTAATTAAGGAAATTTGAAGTTTCAATGTATTAATATGAACTCCAAAGTAATCTACCAGGTTGTGAGTAAAGAATCAGGAAAGCGTGCTGACAAAAAGCTGGTCTCACAGTGCTGGAATGGAGACCTAGCTCAAGCCTGGAGTTAAGGGAATTCAGCTATTGCTGAAATCATGAAATATTTTTAGCCCAGCAGGATTTGTTTTTTTAATTCTTATTCTGGAAAGAATCAAACCCAATTTCCTGAGGTATAACTTTCCAGTTTAATTTTCAAGGAAACAAGTTTAAAAAAAAAAAAAACAGAATATCCCTCTTATGAAAAGGAAGCAGACCAGCCCTGATCAACAACAATACATAACATATTTTGAATGTGACAGGTGGGGCTCCTCCTTCCCCCTTGACTTCTCACATGCAAATGTCCATCACCATCACCAAGCATCCACTGGGCCTCTCATAGAATAGAGAGTTATGCAAAGAGAATTCCACAGACACACTTCCCCGTCTCTGCACTTTCTTAAAGCATGCAAAATTAGCTCCCTTTGACTACAGATGTTCAGAGGATTCTGTTGGTGCCTCCTACAAGCAGTTCATTACTTTGAGAAAAATGTGTCCAATCACAAATCATAAGAACAGATTGTCAGGCTGCCAAAACTTGCAATTCTGGGCCTTACTATCATCATTGTTATAGTCATTGTTGTGGTTATTGTTATTAAACATTGCGCCTAACCAAGAACTATTTCCTGGAACATGAATTTAATACAATTAACTATCAAAACTATCTGTTACCTCTCCTTTCATTTTATCCATATCTCAGTATAAAAATAAGCAATTATTAGAAGGACTATAAATGGCCTCTTGAGAAGAAAGGTTACCACTTTTCTCTGTAAAATTTATAAAAGTGCTAAAGTACAGTTTCCAATATTATTTATCCAGTCCCAATTGCTGACTATTGGCCACTGTACCATATGGCATCTTAGTGTTACATTTACCATAATACATTCAGTATTCACAATAATCCTATTGAGTAATTACAGTTATTGCTTTTACAGATTAAGACACTAAGGCTTAGGGAGGCCAAGGAACATAACCAGAGTTGCACACTTCGTGAGCAATCAAGTCATGATTGGAACCCAGGCCTTCTGATTTAAGTCCTTTGCTCTCCCACTATCACTTAATACTTTTTACACCTCCAAAAACTCCTTTAATAAACTCAAAGCTGCAACCACTCTCCTCACTACCATTTCAACTGTTCTCTGTTATGCTTTAAGCATCAGTTTTTTCTACAGATAAAATGTGCTGATTGGATTATTGAAACCCCACCTGACTGACTTAGAGCTAATTTTAACAGAATGAGTCACAGCTTATTCAAACATTCGGTGGGCAGATTGAAATTTTCAAAGCAGATAGACACGGTAAAATAAAAGTTATTAATTTGTTGCATCTTTATGTGGAGACATAGGCTAATGACTTTTTTTCTTGTTCAAGTCATTTAAAAAAGGGAATAAGTGATAGGGAGGTAGAGCAAGACGGTCAAATAGAAGCCTCCAGTGATCATTTTCCCTCCCTGCAAGAACACCAAATTAAACAACAATCCATATAAAAAAGCGCCTTCACAAGAACCAAAAATCAGGTGAGTGATCACAGTGGTTTTAACATCATATTAAGGAAAGAGGCACTGAAGATGGTAGAAGACATAATCTTGAATCACTGACACCACCAGCCCCATCCCACGGCAGCAGCCCAGTGGCACAGAAGGAGAATCTGCACACTTGGAAGAATGTGGTAATTGCGGGACTTTGCATTGTAACTCAGTGCTGCCCTGTCACAGCAGAAAGCTCCATGGGCAGAACTCAGCTGGCCCACACAGAGGTAACATCTAGAGCAACTGTAGCCAGAGGGGAATTGTCCATCCCAGCTCAGAAACTGAGCTCCAGCAAGCCCCGCCACGGTGGGCTGAAGTGTTGTGGGTCCTAAATAAAACTGAAAAGCAGTCTAGGTCACAAGGACTACAATTCCCGGGCAAGTCCTGGTGCTGCACTGGGCTCAGAGCCAACGGACTTGGGGAGCACATGACCTAATGAGACACCAGCTGGGGCAGCCAAGGGACTGCTTGTGTCACTCCTTCCCCAACCCCTGGCAGTGCTGCTCACAGTTCTGGAAGTGACTCCTTCCTTCTGCTTGAGGACAGGAGAGGTGAAAGCAAAGAGGACTTTATCTTAAACTTGGATAGCAGCTCAGCCACAGGAAAATTTGGCACCGCTAAGAGTCCTAAGGCCCTCATTCCAGGCCCTAGCCTTGGGCCAGAAGGGAACCCACCGCCTTCAAGGGAAGGACCCAGTCCTGGCAGGACTCATCACCTGCTGACTAAAGAGCCCTTGAGTTCTGAATAATGAGTATTGGCAACAAGGCCATACTCGCCATGGGCCTTGGGTGAGACTCCGAGCCATGTTGGCTTCATGTGTGACCCAGCACATTCCCAGCGGTGGGGACAGATCCTTCTGCTTAAGGACAAGGAATAGGAAAGAGAACTTTGTCTTACAGCTTGGACACTAGCTCAGCAGCCACAGTGGGGTACAGTAGTATGCAGGTTCCTAGAGTCCCCGATTCTAGGCCCCCGCTCATGGACAGCATTTCTGGACCTCCCCGGGGCCAGTGGGGAGCTCACTTCCCTGAAGGGAGAGACAGAGGGCTCGCAACATTCGGTACAATCTGACTGAAGAGACTTTCGGCCTTAAGTGAATATTGGCAGTTTCCAGGCAGTAATCACCATGGGTCCAGCGCAGTGGTGGCCACAGAGGGAGACCCTTCTGCTTGAAAAAAGTAAAGGGAAAAATGGTGAGGGAAGAGTGGGAAGCACTTCATCTTGCAGCTTAGGTGCCAGCTCAGCTGCAGTAGAATAGAATAGATCACCGGCTAGATTCCTAAGGTTTCCAACTCTAGCCTCTGGCTCCCTGATGGCATCTTTAAACTTGCCTGGGAACTGGGAAACTCATCACCCTAAAAGGAAGGACACAAGCCTGGCTGGATTTACTACCTTCTAATTGTAGAGTCGCTGGGCCTTGAGTGGATATGGGCAGTAGCCAGGAAGTGGTCACCGCAGGCCTTGGGCAAGATCCAGCGCTGTGCTGGCTTTGGGTTTGACCCAATTCAGTCACAGCGGTGATGGCCACAGAGGTGTTTGTGTTACCCCTCCCTCAGCTCCAAGCACCTCAGCACAGAGAGTCTTCATTGTTTGCAGGAGAGTAAGGAAAGAGAACAAGAGTCTCTTCCTGGTAAGCCAGGGAATTCTCCCGGTTCTTACCTAAGACCACCAAGGCAGTACTCTATGAGTCTGCAAGAGCCACAGTATTACTGGGTAGGGTCCCCTCTAATGCAGATTCCAGCTGCAGTGACCAAAGACTTAGATCACAACACCCAAGTCCCTTCAAATACTTGGAAAGCCTTCCCAAGAAAGATGAATACAAACAAGCCCAGACTGTAAAGACTACAATAAATATCTAACTCTCCAATACCCAGACACCAAGGAATATCTACAAGTACCAATACCATCTAGGAAAACACAACTTCACCAAATGAACTAAATAAGGCACTAGTGAACAATCTCAGAGAGACAGAAATATGTCACTTTTCAGACAGAGAATTCAAAATAACTGTTTTGAGGAAGCTCACTGAAAATCAAGATAACACAGAGAAGGAATTCAGAATCCCATCAAGTAAATTTAACAAAGAGACTGAAGTAATTTAAAAGAATCAAGCAGAAATTCTAGAGCTGAAAAATGCAATTGACACACTGAAGAATACATTAGAGTTCCTATAATAGTAGAATTGATCAATCAGAAGAAAGAATTAGTAAGCTTGAAGAAAGGCTATTTGAAAATACACAGTCAGAGAAGACAAAAGAAAAAAGAATAAAGAGGAATGAAGCACACCTACGAGATCTAGAAAATAGCCTCGATATTAGCCCTTTGTCTGATGAGTAGATTGCAAAACTTTTCTCCCATTCTGTAGGTTGCCTGTTCACTCTGATGGTAGTTTCTTTTGCTGTGCAGAAGCTCTTTAGTTTAATTAGATCCCATTTGTCAATTTTGGCTTTTGTTGCCATTGCTTTTGGTGTTTTAGACATGAAGTCCTTGCCCATGCCTATGTCCTGAATGGTATCATCTAGGTTTTCTTCTAGGGTTTTTATGGTATTAGGTCTAACATTTAAGTCTCTAATCCATCTTGAATTAATTTTCATATAAGGAGTAAGGAAAGGATCCAGTTTCAGCTTTCTACTATGGCTAGCCAATTTTCCCAGCACCATTTATTAAATAGGGAATCCTTTCCCCATTTCTTGTTTTTCTCAGGTTTATCAAAGATCAGATGGCTGTAGATGTGTGGTATTATTTCTGAGGACTCTGTTCTGTTCCATTGGTCTATATCTCTGTTTTGGTACAAAAAGTGGGCAAAGGATATGAACAGACATTTCTCAAAAGAAGACATTCATATAGCCAACAGACACATGAAAAAATGCTCATCATCACTGGCCATCAGAGAAATGCAAATCAAAACCACAATGAGACACCATCTCACACCAGTTAGATGGCGATCATTAAAAAGTCAGGAAACAACAGGTGCTGGAAAGGATGTGGAGAAATAGGAACACTTTTACACTGTTGGTGGGATTGTAAACTAGTTCAACCATTATGGAAAACAGTATGGCAATTCCTCAAAGATCTAGAACTAGAAGTTCCATATGACCCAACCATCCCATTACTTGGTATATACCCAAAGGATTATAAATCATACTGCTGTAAAGACACATGCACACATATGTTTATTGCAGCACTATTCACAATAGCAAAGACTTGGAATCAACCCAAATGTCCATCAGTGACAGACTGGATTAAGAAAATGTGGCACATATACACCATGGAATACTATGCAGCCATAAAAAAGGATGAGTTTGTGTCCTTTGTAGGGACATGGATGCAGCTGGAAACCATCATTCTCAGCAAACTATCGCAAGAACAGAAAACCAAACACCGCATGTTCTCACTCATAGGTGGGAACTGAACAATGAGATCACTTGGACTCGGGAAGGGGAACATCACACACTGGGGCCTATCATGGGGAGGGGGCAGGGGGGAGGGATTGCATTGGGAGTTATACCTGATGTAAATGATGAGTTGATGGGTGCTGACGAGTTGATGGGTGCAGCACACCAACATGGCACAAGTATACATATGTAACAAACCTGCATGTTATACACATGTACCCTAGAACTTAAAGTATAATAATAATTAAAAAAAAAAAAAAGAAATAGCCTCGAAAGGGCAAATCTAAGAGTTATTGGCCTTAAAAAGGAGGTAGAGAGAGAGAGAGAGAGAGAGATCATGGTAGAAAGTTTATTAAGAGGGATAATAACAGAGAACTTCCCAAAACTAGAAAAAAGATATCAATATTCAACTACAACAAGGTTATAGAACACCCAGAAGATATAACAGAGATAAGACTACCTCAATACATTTAATAATCAAACTCCCAAAGGTCAAGGATAAAGAAGGGATTCTAAAAGCAGCAAGAGAAAGGAAACAACATAAAAAGGAGCTCCAATACCCATGGCAGCAGACTTCTTAGTGGAAATCTTACAGGCTGAGAGACTGCCATGACATATTTAAACTGCTGAAGAAAAAATCTTTAATCCTAGATTACTACATCTAGTGAAAATATCCTCCAAACTTAAAGGAGAAATAAAAACTTTCCCAGACAAACAATAGCTGAGGAATTTTATGAACACCAGACCCGTTCAACAAGAAATGCTAAAGGTAGTTCTTCACCCTGAAAGAAAAGGATGGTAATGAGTAGTGAGAAATCCTCTGAAAGTACAAAACTCACTGGCAATAGTAAACACACAGAAAAACACACATTATTATAACGCTGTTACTGTGATGTATAAACTACTCCAATCTTGAATAGAAAGTCTAAAAGATGAACCTATCAAAAATAACAACAACCACTTTTCAAGACATAGGCAGTATATTCAGATATAAATATAAACAATAAAATGTTAAAAAGCAGTGGGATGAAGTTAAAGTGTAGAGTTTTTGTTAGTTTTCTCTTTGCCTGTTTGTTTCTTTGTTTATGCAATCAGTGTTAAGTTGCCATCAGTTTAAAAGAATTGGTTATATTATTTGCAAACTTCATGATAGCCTCAAATAAAAAATGTACAACATATACACAACAAATAAAAAGCAAGAAATTCAAATATACCACCAGAGAAAATCACCTATAGTAAAAGGAAAACAGGAAGAAAGAAGAAAGAGATCACAAAGCAACCAGAAAACATAATGAAATTGTAAGACTAAGTCCTTATTTATCAATCATAACATTAAATGTAAATGAACTAAACTCTTCAATCAGAAAACATAAAGTAGCTGAATGGATTTTTAAAAAACAAAATGCAAGTGATTTGTTGCCTACAAGAAAAACACTTCACCTGTAGTAAGGATAAACATAGCCTGAAAATAAAGGAGTATCGAAAGACATTCCATGCAAATGGAAGCCCAAAAAAGGTGGAAGTAGTTATAGCTGAATCAGACAAAATAGATTTCAAGACGAAACCATAAGAAAAGACAAAGAATGTCACTATATGTTGATGAAGTGCTGCATTAAACAAGAGAGCATAATAATTGGATATATATATGCAACCAACACTGGAGCACCCAGATAGTAAAAGCAAATATTAGAACTAAGGAGACAGGCCCCAATACAATAATAGCTAGAGACATCAACACCTCACTTTCAGCATTGGATGGATTGTCTAGACAGAAAATCAACAGAGAAACAGTGGACTTAATCTGTACTATAGACCAAAGGGACCTAACAGATATTTGCAGAACACTTTATCCAATGGCTGCAGAATATACATTCTTCTCCTCAGCACATGGGTAATTCTCAAGGATGGATCATATGTTAGGCCACAAAATGTCTTTAAAAATTCAAAAAAAAAATGAAATTATATCAACTATCTTCTCTGACAACAATGGACTAAAACTAGAAATCAATAACAAGAGGAATTTTGGAAACTATACAAATACATAGAAATTAAACAATGTGTTCCTAAGTGACCAGTGGGTCAAAAAAGAAATTATGAAGGAAATTGAAAATTTTCTTGAAACAAATGATAACGGAAACACAACATACCAAATCCTCTCAAATACAGGAAAAGCAGTACTAAGAGGAAAGATTAGAGCAATAAATGCCAACATCAAAGAAGTAGAAAAACTTCAAATAAACAACCTAACATACAATGAATTTTAAAGAATTAGAAAAGCAAGAGCAAATCAAAACCAAAATTTTTCAAAGAAAAGAAATGATAAAGATCAGAGCAGAAATAAATGAAATCGAAATTAAGAAAACTATACCAAAAATTAATAAAATGAGAAGTTGTTTTTTTAAAAAAGATAAAATCAACAAACCTTTACCCAGACTAGGAAAAAAAATCCAGAATATTCAAATGAAAATCAGAGGTGAAAAGGAATACATAGCAACTGATACAACAGAAATTCAAAGGGTTATTTGTGGCTATTAGGAGAAACTATATGCCAATAAATTGGAAAACCTAGAAGAAATGCAAAAATTCTGAGACACATACAACCTACCAAGATTGAACTATGAAGAAATTCAAAACCTGAACAGACCAATAACAAATAATGAGATCAAAGCTGTAAGAAAACTCTCCCAGCAAAGAAAAACCCAGGACTCAGTGGCTTCACAGCTGACTTTTACCAAACATTTAAAGAAGAACTAATACCAATCCTATTCAAACTGTTCTGAAAAATAGAGGAGGAAGGAATACTTCCAAACTCATTCTACAAGGCCAGTGTTATTCTGATACTGAAAACAGACAAAATTACAACATAAAAAGAAAACTACAGCCCAATAACTCTAATAAATATTGATGCCAAAATCCTCAAAAACATATTAGCAAACCAAGCTCCACAACACATTAAAAAGATCTTTCATCATGATCAAGTGGGATTTATTCCAGGGATGCAAGGATGGTTCGACTTGTACAATCAATGTGATACATCATATCAATAGAATGAGGGAAAAAACCACATGATCATTTCAACCGATGTTAAAAAAGCATTTGATAAAATTCAACATATCTTCATGATAAAAAAAAATTACTCTGAGAAAACTGGGTATAGAAGAAAGATACCTCAACACAATAAAAGCCATATACAAAGGACCTACAGCTAGTATCACACTAAATAGGGAAAAACTGAAAGTCTTTCCTGGAAGACCTCAGACAAGACAAGAATGCCCACTTTTGCCACTGATATTCAACATAGTACTGGAAGTCCTAGGTAAAGCAATTACACAAGAGAAAGAAATAAATGACATTCAAATTTAAAAGGGAAAAAATCAAAATTTTTTTTGCCAATGATATGATCTTAAATTTGGAAAGCCTAAAGACTCCACTGAAAAACTTAGAACTGATAAACAAATGCAACAAAGTTGCAAGATACAAAATCAACACAGGAAAATCAGTAGCATTTCTATATGCCAACAGTGAACAATCTGAAAAAGAAATTTTAAAAAGTAATTGCATTTAAAAATAGTTACAAATAAAATATAATATCTAGGAATAAACGTAACCAAAAAAGTGAAAGATCTCTATGATGAAAACCATAAAGCACTGATCCAAGAAATTGAAGAAGACACACACAAAAAATGGAAAGATATTTGGTTTTCATGGATAGAAAGAATAAATATTGTTAAAATGTCCATACTAGAAAAAGGAATCTATAAATTTGATGCAATCCCTATCAAAATGCCAATGATATTCTTCACAGAAATAGAAAAAACAATCCTAAAATTTATATGGAACCACAAACAATCCAGAATAGCCAAAACTATCTTCAGAAAAATGAACAAAACTAGAGGAATGACATTACCTGACTTCAAATTATACTACAGAGCTATAGTAACCAAAATAGCATGGTACTGGCGTAAAAACAGATACATAGATCAATGAAACAGAATAGAGAACCCAGAAATAAATCCATGCATTATAGTAAACTCATTTTTGACAAGGGTGCCATAAACACACTGGGAAAAGGAGAGTCTTTTCAATAAATGGTGCTGAGAAAACTGGATATCTATATGCAGAATGGACAATTTGGATCACAATAAGTTAAAAACCTTCTGAACAATAAAGGAAACAATCAACAAAGTGAAGAGAAAACCCACAGAACAGAACAAAGTTTTACAAACTATCCATCTGACAAGAGATTAATAACCAGAATACATAAGGAGCTCAAACAACTCTATAGGAAAAACATCTAATAATCTAATTTTAAAATGGGCAGAAGATCTGAATAGGCATTTCTCAAAAGAAGACATAAAAATGGCAAACAGGTATATGAAAAGATGCTCTGCATCACTGATCATCAGAAAAATGTAAATTAAAACGACAATGAGGTGTCATCTCACACCAGTCAAAGTGGCTTTTATTCACAAGACAGGTAATAATGAATGCTGGTGAGGATGTGGAGAAAAGCAAACCTTCATACACTGCTGGTTGGAATGTAAATTAGTGCAACTACTATGGAGAACAGTTTGGGTGTTCCTCAAAAAGCTAAAAATAGAACTACCATATGATCCCACTATCCCACTGCTAGGTATATACCCAAAGAAAGGAAATCAGTATATCGAAGAGATATCTTCACTCTCACTTTTATTGCAGCACTATTCACAATGTCTAAGATTTAGAAACAACCTAAATGTCCATCACCAGACAAATGGATTTTAAAAATGTAGCACATATACACAACAAAGTACTAGTCAGCCATAAAAAAAAATAATGAGATCCTGTCATTTGCAACAACATGGATGGAACTGAAGATCATTATGTACAGTGAAATAAGCCAAGCAAAGAAAGACAAACTTCACGTGTTCTCACTTACTTGTGGGAGCTAAAAATTAAAATAATTGAACTCCTGGAGATAGAGAGTAGAATGAGGGTTACCAGAGCCTGGGAAGGTGAATGAGGGTTGAGCAAGGTGTGGGTATGGCTAATGGGTACAAAAATACAGTTAGAATAAGTAAGATCTAGTATTTGGTAGCACAACACTGTGATTGTAGTCAAAAAATAATTTATTGTATATTTCAAAATAAAGGTTGTAATTGGATTATTTATAACACAAAAAAGGTTAAATGCTTGAAGTTATGAATGTCTCATTTACCCTGATGTGATTATTACTCATTGCATGCTTGTATCAAAATATTTCATGTACTCCATAAATATATACACTTCTATGTACCCATAAAAATTGAAAAAAGAATTAAAAAGGAAATAAGCCTCAAGTAAAATGAAGAAGAATCTAAATAATGGAAAGGTGCTATATGTTTACTTCCTTCATGTTTTGTATTGGGTAGAGAGTTTACCAATTATTTATGTACTGGGTGTCATACTGTTTTAAAATATTGTATAATTCAGAAATTTTGGTTCCAGTATTTATTATCTACGATACCTTAGCAAGTCATGTCATCTCACAAGATTTGTTTCCTCACCTGTAAAATGTTAATAATAGTAGTGATCATAGTTAACAGTAGTTAATAACAGCAAATATTAATAGTAACTATTAATTATAATAGTAAAACTCATATCATTTTGAAGCATGAATGAAAGATCATACATTAGAAGCCAACCACACTGAAGGAGAAATGGCAAGCACTAAGTAGTCACTTAAAATATTATATGGTATTTGTCTCCAGAATGTTAACAGAAGATACTAAACTTGAGCACTTATCAACTAACTGAATTGCTTAATCAATTGTAGCACTGTTCCCTGAGTCCTTCAAGTCATTTTTAAAACTCTTCAATGAGTTATTTATAGGCAAAGAAATAATACCAATGAAAATTATGATTAATAGTAAACCTTCTCTATACTTCCAAAAAATAGTAGGCCGGGGGTGGGAGAGGATAGACTACAAGAGTTATGTGTTTTTCCAGGGGTCAACTTCAACCATTTTTAGGGAAGATGGGAAATGGAAAACTTTTTACCCCCCATGGAAAAAGAGAAAAAGAAATTTCCATAGAAATGATTCCTCTGGCATTTCTATTATAAAATGAGAAATTACATCTGAATTTTTTACATTCCAAGATAAAAAAAAAAGTTATTGATAAATGGACACTAAAAGGTGAAGACTTCTTTGTTCTCCTTAAGTCCCAATTGTACAGGACTAGCCACTGTGACGTATGGGACCTCATTTAGTTCTCTATATAGTGTTCCCATTGCTTCAGTACCACAAGAAATAAAAGAGAAATTCAAAAACTGCTGCACCCGCCTTCAGCTCATATATTTTAGTACTTGTGAGCAGGCATCTTGGAATAATGAAAAATGCTGAAGCTAGATTCAGGATTTAGGAGATTATGATTTCCAGATTCTAACTCAGTACTTTCCCATCCTAAAAATAACATGCTGTTACTGCTTATGGCATGAGAAAATTCAGTTCAAACAACTAATGCACATAGGCAGAGGGCATGCCAACCATGTATACTGGACTCACATGGCTTTACTACAGCTTTAAAAAGAAACACACCTAGAATCAAAAGATCTCAGTCCAAGGCAAGGGCTAATGGAACGTCAAAGCAGTGTCATCACAGCCCCTTAATTGATTTGAAGGTGCTTGCATAACTATTCAAGGCAAAATGATGTTCTCACTGATGGGAGATATAGAATGTACAATTTGCGTCTCATCAGTCCACATTTCCTTTGGGAATCCAGAGGAAGTTTCTTTACAAAACTCGTATTATTTTCTCTAAATCTAGGGCAATTTGGCACATCACATGATAGGGATTGAAGGTAAGCTACCTAGCACCACATATGTTAAACGTTTTAATTCCCTAGCAAAATGAGTTTTGTGTTAATGCCTCCGTAGGAACTCCACTTCAGGGAGTGTCCCTGCTTCTTCTAAGGCGGCCAATCACCAGGCTGCCAACAAGCAAACACGTTGACGATGCCACAGATCAATATAATTGCCATGTTTTGTGGGATGCTCTACTGGAAGTACATTTTGGAGTAAGAATGCCTACCAATGGACCAGGAAAAGAAGGCAGTGAATATGCCTTTATTTATAAAACATTACATCAGCAAAAATGGTATTTTATTTTTTAAAAATTCCCTGCACTATTCCTTTTAATATTCTTTAGAGTCAGACAGTCTACTTTTTCATTCTTGGGAATCCACTGAGTAACTTCATCCAAAGTGTTGTAGACGGTAAAGAGTGCATTTTCACATGACCTGTTTGGGAGTGAATAATATTACTGAGTTTTTACTGATGCGCACTAGATAAAACCTTTCATTTGGCCCAGAAAAAACTATGGTTTTTGAAAATTAATAAACAGCATAACTTGATCATAAAGTTTCCACAATATTTTCATAAATTTATTGCCCCAAAACATACTATTTCTACCTCATAAGCCTAATGCAAAAAGAAAGTGAGAGAGGAGGGAAGAGGAAGAAACAGAGGGACGGACGGAAGAAGGAAGGATGAGAGAAAGGTAAGAAGAAAGTTTAAATAGGAAGCAAAAATGTGTTTAAATCTCAGCTCAAGCAAACAGCCACATACACTGCAGTCATTTAATACACATTTAGTGAATGAATGAGCAAATGGATGAGAAGATTCAGATTATTATCAGCAGTATTAGTAAAGTAGCAACAATAATAACCATCACTTTGTTAGTCTACTTATTAGCCAGGCACCATTCCAAGCAGTTTATATGTGTCAACTCGTTTAACCTGAGTAACCCTAGAAGGTTAGGCACTATTTTCATTTATAAATAAGAAAATTGAGGCTCAGGAATATTAAGTAACTTGCCAAAGATCACACATCTAGTAAGCAGCAGAACAGGATTTGGACCCAGGCAGTCTGGTTCCAGAGTGCCTGTTCTAATGACTCTGTTTACTGAAAACTTTACTCTGATTGGCTTAAACAATTAAGAAATGCATCATCAGTGCAGAGGTAGAATAAGTTCCAAGGGTGGTACATCCAGTAATCAATATTTTTACCTCAACAGGACCCAAATGGCCAGGCGTGGTGGCTCACACCTGTAATCCCAACACTTTGGGAGGCCAAGATGGGCAAATCACTTGAAGACAGAAATTCCAGACCAGCCTGGCTATCACGATGAAACCCTGTCTCTACTAAAAATACAAAAATTAGCCAGGAGTGGTGGCACTGCTTGTAGTCCCAGCTACTCAGGAGGCAGAGGCAGGAGAACCACCTGAACTCAGGAGGCAGAGGTTGCAGCGAGCCAAGATCATGCCACTGCACTCCAACCTGGGAGACAAAGCGAGACTCCATCTCAAAAAAAAAAAGGGGGACCCAAGTTCTGTCCATCTATCTGTCTTACTATATGCTTTTTTTAATGCATTTATTGATTTCACCTTTTGGATACAGGTTGCCCTTTTCTGCATCTAGGAGAAGAGAAGAGAGAAGAGAAAAGAAACAAAAAAAAACATTCATTGGAATATAAGTCTCCAACCCAATCTAATTGGGGCAACCTAGGGCACATAACCCACCCTAGACCAAAATGGTGACCAGGAAAGTGACATAAACTGATTGAGTCAGATGGCTCATCTGGAATGGAATAATTTTTGGAGAGTCACTATAATGTTTTGGTTTAGAAATTGTCCACTATATTATTGTCCACTGTAGTATTTTGGTTTACAAATGGCTAATGTGAAGTCTACAGAGAGATCAATATACTCTGTCTTCAAAATAATAAGACATGATAACTTCATCAAAAATTTCATGAATTAGAACATCTCTAGGTTTACCTTTTGTTCTGTCATTCTATGATCTTAGAAATTCACTGAATGTTTACCAGTGTTTCTCAGGAGAAAAGTGTTCCTATGGAAATATTTTCATATACCCCAATTTTTCTAATATAGCACAATTAAACTTGCATCATTTATCCTATTGGTGACTTAGGAGGAAAAGCATGATGAAATGAAAGGGAAACATAAGGCATTGACTTTGCTCTTTCACTATCTTAGGAGCAGATGTTTTCCATCATAATGTATGAGCTACCCATGGTTGTGCCCATAGGCCTGGCATGTGGGTCTCCTCAGAGATGCTACACCTGGGAAACCAATCTTTGATTCAGCTGGTCTGACGGGGAACACTCAAGATGGTACCAAGGTTGCTTTTGCACTGCGAACTGGCAGACAGGCAGGTGAGTCCCCATATCATCAGCAAGAAACAGGAGAATATGACTATACCCCAATAACGGCAATCAGGCACTTTTTACCAAGCAAGAATTCTAACTCCATGCAGGTGGTAGCAGCAGCTGTTGTATGTTCCTACAGAGACTCAGGGACCTGAGGAGTCTTCTCCTGGGAGCGTGCCTTATTGCCTCTTTCTTTCTGTAATAATCTTGAGTTTCCATATCCTTTGCCATTAAAGAAACATTATATTTCATAAGTGTGTCTACCGGCCTCTTACCATCAATCACATCACTGTCCCATGGAGACATTCATGCAGTTATACAGGATATTGAACAAGAGTAGTTTGGAAGTCAATCATTTTCTGTAAAGCCTCTATGTATTAAGCTAGAGATGGCTGAAAGGGAATTTTTCTAAGGTATTCTACATGGTTCTGCAGGCATCTAAGAACACCCTGAAATGGTCAAGGGGATCCACTGAAAAGAATGCCTCTGCCTTGGCACTTGGATTAATTCTCTATTGAATCGAGTTCTTTAGAACCTCGCTACTCAAGACAGCAGCCCATGGACCAGGAACATCTGCTGAAATCTAGGGGTCCTATCCCATATCTACTTATTTAGAATCTGAATTTTAACAGGATCTCCAAGTGTTTCTCATGCAAATTAAAGTTTGGGTAGCTATCACTGCTTTAAGGATCTGCCTTCTTTGGCTTGTAAGAATTTACTTCCTTCTATCCTTTCGTTATATAATTAAGTCATGTGGGCTCAGTCAAATACCCATTTGCAAATACCCATTCCCAGAGCCACATGTAGCAAATGAGACAGATATACACAAATAACAATGTGGTACCTATAACTGCAAGGTACATGCGGTACCTTGAAGATTCTAGACATTCTCAAATTAGGAACCACTGATACGATTATATGAATTACCAATTACTAGAATTAAACCTTTACATTAAAATAAAACTATGTGAAATACATGACAATCAGACTTAATTTAAGTAAAAAGGACTATTTTGCCTGAAGTAGAGAGACTTGAGAAAACATCACTGCCTTCCTCAAATGTGTGAAGCCTGGTCCCATGAGAAGGGACTAAATCTCTGTAGGAGAAAAAAGGCAAAAATAGAGCAAGAGCGAAGATATGACAGGGAAGCAGATCCCAGCTTTATTTAAAGAAGAAGTCCTTGATAGTTAGAACTATCCACGGTATTGAATATGCCGCCCGGGAAATCGTTACCCAAACTGCATTGAGAATAAAATACATTCCTGTGATTATGGCCTATACAATAACAGACCTCTGCTTCTCTGACCATCCTCCTCCTCATTCACTGCATTTGCCTCATCTTACCTTAGCTCCCTACTCTTTCTCCAACACATGGACCAAGCTCATTTCACCCAAGGGTTCTGCACCTGCTGCTACCTCAACCTGAATGATCATCTCCTGCCATTCTCCTGACTCACATCTTCACGCCAGTCAGGTCCCTGCTCAAATGTCTCATCACTTAATCCATGAGCCTGTTGCTGACTGCTCAATCTATCTAGAATAATCTCTGTCCTTCCTCTCTCTCTCTCTCTCTCTCTCTCTCTCTCTCTCAACCAGTTATGTTATGGTAATATACAATGTCCAATTCTCAGTTCTTAGAAAAAACTAAGAGTTGCCTAGCATGATATCTAGAATGCCGGTTGCTACAGATTGGCTGTGGCTGTGACTCACAGGCTTCTTCAAATGACAGAGGGGCAGAGCAAGAGTCTAAGCTGAACCATGTGATCACAGTAAAGTTTCTGCCCAAAACTAAGAAAATTGTATTGTATTCAAAGTGAATGTCCTGACTGTGATACTACACCACAGTCTTGCATGATGTTACCACTGGGGGAAACTGGATAGATACAGTCCATGGCATCTCTCCGAGTTATTTCTTACAGCTGCATATTCACTTACATCTCTCTCAAAATATCAAAAATCTTAGCCTTTTTTAAAAAAAAGTATTTGCCTTACTCAAAGTTGACATGTATCACACTCTACTCACATTCCACTGGCCAACACAAGTCACGTGAACAGGCAGGAAAACATACCTGCCACGAGAAGGCACTACAAGCCACATGGCTCTGGATGGAGGTGGACAGTTCATGTAACAATCAGGATCCTACCCGGAAAACAGAAACCACATTAAGTTTCTTAACACAGAGAATTTAATATGACGAAGTGTTATGTTAAAATCATGGTTGAAACCTAAAATGATAGAAAGAGAACACTAAGGTAGTAAGAATAATAGCTGCAAATACCACCCAATACTAGGGGACAAAGGGAAGAAGTTGGTTTTCACAGAAATTAAAAGCTTGGAGGAGAGGCCCCAAAAAGATGAGACTCAGAAAAGAGTGCACACTGCTCAGTTGGGGGTATCATGGAGGAATTTGAAAGACTTGCTGTAGTTGTTATTTCTACAATTGGTCACAAGACTATATTCAGTAATTATTATTTTGATCTTTTTTTTTTTTTTGTATCCATTCCATGTTTCTTGTCCTCAGTCAGCACCCCAGCTAGTTGGGATTCTTGGTGGGGTGACTCAAACCCTGATTCCTGAAAGACCTGATTCTCAGTGGTTCTAACTTTTTGTTGGTTGCTGTAGTTTTCCTTTGAGTTTTACCAAGAGGACATGGGAACACTAAGAGATGCCCCAGAGAATCCCTTAAGCTCCAACCATTTTGCTCCCTGCCTCGATCATATGGTAGCAACTCAATTTTCTTTGGTAATCAGGATCAATTATCCTAATTTAGTAGGGATTCTACTCTTTACCAGGATAGCTAGGAGATAGTCTCAACTGGCAATGCAATCGAACTAATGTTGTATCCCCACATAGAAGCATTCCTCCCTTGGAAACAAAGTCAGAAGAAACTGCTGATCTGAACATTCTGGGGATAAGAATTAGAAATTCTGTAGGTGGGTTATCAAAATTGATAGTGAGAAGAACCATTTGTGCTTCTATTCTTGATTCTGGGGCCCAGGCATGCTGGCTGTGGGAGAAACAGTACCATGTACTGACCACCAATTTTATTCTCTAAGATAGAATCCCAGTGGTGTCTCCTCACTGAAAAATTAATTCAACCTTTAGTTGGTCATTCTATGACTCTCTCAGGACAGCTGCTTCTGGGTGGTGGAGTATATAATAAATCATTGATGGTACAGCTAATCTCCTCAATCTCCCTTCCTACCATAATGGACTTCACTCTACAGGTGACTATATTATGTGGCTGAGTATTTCTGTTCTAATTAAAACTCTCGTAACTGGAAAAACAACCATAGGAGAGTCCATTGACTCACTTGGCCAATGGTGAGACAGACTTGGGCAAAATTTCATTGATTGCTTGACCACCATAAGGCCCTAGTTGACTAGTGGACCATAGAATTTCTTTGGGTCCTCAGGAATAAGCATAATTTCAGAGCCAGTGTTCACTAATCCCCCATTGTCTGAGTATTTGCCTTTCTCAAGTACCTTCCTCTCTCCTCCCCTTTTTCCATAGTCACTCATAAATGGAAGAGTTAAGTGAATATTTAAAAACAGTAATACAAATCTACTCAACTCTCTTGCTTCTTTTATTTTTCTTCACAGCACTGATTACTATTCAAATTACATCTTTTGTTGTTGTTGTTGTTATTTGATTATCTTTCATCTTCTTTCTTTCTGAGTAAAACATAAGCTCCGGGAGGATGGTATGTCTTATTCATCACTGTTTTTCCCCAGTGCTTAGAACAATGCCTGGACACTACTAAGTATTTAATAAATACTTCTTGAACAAACAAACATTTTTGAAAGGTAGTTTGGCAATATGTATCAAAAGCCTTAAAAATGCATAAAGCATATAGCCTAAACATTAGACTTCTAGAAATTTTAAACTTCTTGAAATTCATCCTTAGAAAACACTAACATTTCAGTAAAATTTAGTATTCAAAGAATTTTTCATCACAGCATAAAATCTGTAAAAGTAAAATAATCTAAACATATGATCAGAGATTATTAATCCATTAATTCAACATATACTTCTTAAGTACCACTAAATATCAGGAACACTGGGCTCGGTGCCCAGTATACTGCAGTTAATAAGACAGATACGATCCCTCAAGGAGCCCAGAGAGAAAGATGTCAAGAGACTATTTTACTTTTTATTTTTAAATGCAGCAAATACACTTATAGATACTCCACTAATAACAGCAATAATAATGAGGATACTTTACATTTGCATAGCACTCCTCTCTTTTCAAAGTAATTCTCCAGCCATTATATTTCTTAAAATTAGGTCATATTAAACTGCACTTGAACTCCATTATTAGATCTTTTCTGAGAAGAGAGTTGAGAGACTGTTGGCCCTTTTACATTAATTATGGACATATAAGATGAATTAATCAAATTCTGCTGTATTTGCTATTAAGGTCAATTGTGTGGGGAAAAAAAGTCACTCTGCAGGGTTTACAGTAGGATGCAGCAGAGAGGATTGTGTAAAAAAAATAAAAGGTTTTCACAATGATTTTATTTTTAAATAAACCCTGAACCCGTTGTCTGGATGAAGCCTCACTAGTAGTCTGCAAGAATACTACCATTTCAGAGACTCAAGTTAACTGGCAGACATAGGTTTACAGTGAAGCTTCGAGGCCTCAAGCTTCGGGGCCCTTTATTTGCATGGACTGTGGGAGAGGACTTTGCAAGGTATTCAATGGCCATATGATTTTGTAAATTTGACAAAAAGATTTTTACCTCCATCAGTCTAGACTGGCACGTGCCTTTTTTCATCGAACTTGTCCTCTTCCACATTTATCTTTTTTTCTTTCTTTCTTTCTTCCTTTTTTTTTTTTTTTTTTTTTTGAGACAGAGTTTTGCTCTTGTCCCCCAGGCTGGCATGTAATGATGAGATCTTGGCTCATTGCAACCTCCGTCTCCCGGGTTCAAGCGATTCTCCTGCCTCAGCCTCCCAAGTAACTGGGATTACAGGCATATGCCACCACGCCCAGGTAATGTTTGTATTTTTAGTAGAGATGGGGTGTCACCATGTTGACCAGGCTGGTCTCGAACTCCTGACCTCAAGTGATCCACCTGCCTCGGCCTCCCAAAGTGTTGGGATTACAGGCATAAACCTCTGTGCCTGGCCCACATTTTTCTTTCATCAGGTGGCACTACAGGGGCCACAGGCAGAGCTTTCCATAGGGTGTGCAGAGCCCCCAAAAATATTTTTGTAAAGCCCCTGTCTATATAAACAGCTTTATGGAATATTGCAAAATGCATGGACCTATAGGAGGTACAGGGATGTATCAACGAAGACTTAGAAAAATGAGTAGATGAGAAATTTATGTATATGTGTGTTGTCTCATCAAGACACATGAATATCCTTTGTAGTATCCAGGGACCATCTTTGCCCATTCTGGGCCAGAAGCCATTTCTTTTTGTTCTATAGAATCAAATGTGTGGTTTCTGGCTAATTTCATAACACCCATCATAAGAAAAAAGTAGCACACTCATTACTCACAATGCATGGCTCAGTGTGTGTGTGTGTGTGCATTGTCTGTTCTGAGACAGCGTCTCACTCTGTAGCCCAGGCTAGAGTGCAGTGGCACAATCATAGTTCACTGAAGCTTTGAACTCCTAGGCTCTTTCTCAGCCTCCCCTGTAGCTAGGACTACAGGTGGGGGCCATCATGCTTGGCTAATTTGTGTGTGTGTGTGTGTGTGTGTGTGTGTGTGTGCGCGCACGTGCGCACACAAGTTCTCACTATATTGCCCAGATTGGTTTCAAACTCTGGGTCTTAAGCAATCCTCCCACCTCAGCCTCCCAAAGTACTGAGATTACAGGTGTGAGTCATTGCTTCCTGCCATGGCTTTTTGAAACCTGTTTGTACTGAAACAATACTGATCCTCTAGCCTCTGCAGTCTCCTATTGCTATTTATTTAATACCATTTACATGATGACTCATAAGCCACATCACCCATTGTGCCACCTAGGGATTCTGGCTTCCAGTGACTCTCAAAGTTGTTATGACATTTATTTGATTATGACCACAAATTCCAGGCTTACCAAAGTATACAGGAAAATGTGAACAATGATTTAGATGCTGGTCATGTTAAATTTACCATTTATTACTTTATAGCTTAAGTACAGAACAGCACACCTACCATCCATTTCTCCTATTAAGCTCTTTAGGCCAAATCATTGTGTTTCTAGAATGTGATCATTTACCATTTTGACTGTACCACTGCCTTCCACACACTGGGGAGGAAGGGGAAGAAGGATCACAGGGGGAGGGAGAAGAGTGATTCCATTCCTACAAAGAATGCCCGTGCCTCATCCAATATGGCTTAAGAATGACCTGGGAGAATGTGACATCACCATATCTCACCATACCACCTTCTCAGGAGGCAAAAGACTGCATCAGTCGGAAGGGCACACTGACATTACAGAGCAATGCTCTTGAGAAACCCTTGGAGGACAGAAGCACAGCCACTCTGGAGGATGCCTGAGAGATGGTGTGGAAACTGCGGAGGAGTTAGAGTGACAGCTCTGGATGCCCATGGCAAAAGTCCTACAAAGCAGACAACTGCTACCATCCCTAATTGCCTTCAGGGGCTGCAGATCAGAGGCAGCCCTGCCATTGGAGCAAGGACTGGTGAGAGCCCATGCACAGGCCCACATCCAGATCTTAGGCCCCAGGGTTAACAGTAGATGGTCAGTAGCTTAGAGCCCTGAACTCATCCTGTGTCACCCAAAATCAGTCTGTCAGCACTATTGTGGTTGCCCAACATCACAGGTTATCTGGAAAAACAAATGTCATACTGGTCAGTGGGTACAGTGTACTCATCAGGCCTCTCAAACCCTGAGTCCTGCAGATCTTTGGGGTATATGGCCAACCTGAAATATGCAGTAGAGGGTCAGAGAACATACCAGGCTGAAATGAGGACCAGGGCACATGCAGGTACAGATCCAGGACTGGATGTGCCCCACCCAGGTGGCAATAGTAGCCCCAGCCAATCTCAGGAACCACAAGGTAACTTCAACAGTTTTGAGGAAGGCACTCCACAGTGCATGGTCCCATGAGGCTCAGTGTTTGGGGGCCCTGATGGCTGGAGTCTAAAAGCAATACTGCAAACAGGTATTTGTGAAAGGCTATTAAGGGGATGCTGACTTGGAAGACACATTTAGTTGGGGTTAATATAGTTATTTGGGTTGCCATTACTTTTGTGTATAATTAAGTTTCTGCCAGCCATCCCAATGCAAAAATGTCTTTCTAGGAATTTCTACTACCCACTGTACCAACTCACCACATACCATGATGTGCGGGAGCAGGGCCAGATGCCACAGTAAGGTGTGACACTGCACCAGAAGAATGTGTCTCGCAGGTAGTGGTGAGAAACCAAGTTTAAAAGTAGGGAGCAAGAGGACAGTCTGTGGGAAAGTTTGTTGATGTTAATATCTCATGGATGAAATGAACATGATAGAAATTTTCCCAAATTTAACAATAATTTACATGAAATTATCAATAATGAGTTGTGAAATCAAAGAAGCTTCTTTGTCAACAGTGAGACTGAACTATTTTCTGTACAGAAAATATTATAAAATACTGTCACATAATAAGATGGCCAAAGAGTCATTAAGGTCATTTTATCAATCTGCCATGTCTTCCGGGTCTTCCGTTTAGCACCCTTGGTACCCTGTGGCCCCTGACATATTTTACATCCAGGCTCCTTCCCACAGGAGTTTTGTAAGGCACTTGCAGTTAATTTGGTAAACTAATTTGAACTGAAGAGTTAGGCTGGTTAATAATGACTTCAAATAGTATCATCTCCCTGTTCTGGTTTGCATTTTAGCCAGCATTTTTCAGTGCTTGAATGCAGCATTTTCTCAATTTGGTTTCAATGAAGATCAACCAAAAATATAGGAAAAAGTATTAGAGAGATATCCTAGTCTATTAATAGAGCTATAATATTTCTGAATTTTGTGATGTTTACAACAGTAACTTTTATATTTTGTAGCTTGCTGTAATTTCTTTTCTCACTCTAAACAAATATTAACTTTAATTCCCAATTTTGAATATACTTTTTTAAAGAAGGCCCTCAAAATTGTACACATTTCTAGGTTCACAATTCCTAGATCCATGCCTGTTACTAGGGCCACATCTTACACAGCTTCAAAATAGCTGAGTTGTCAATTGAAATTTTTGTTAGCTATAAAAAAAAAAAAGACATGTAGATTTATGAGTTCCTCTGACTAGCAAGTACAGCATTTACTCCCCAAAAGGAGTCATTCACATAAAAAGTCAAATAAATACATATATACTTATCAAATGAGACTTTCAGCAGATGTAAACATGCACACAAATAATCCCTAACCTCTTTATTCTGTCAGAAGGCTGAAAAATATTGTGCCTGGCTAAGTTTCCTGTTCCTGAAAATTCATTTTTAATTCCTAAGCAAGGTTTACTTTAATTTCATCTTTGTTTTCCTACCAGCTCCTACTTTCATGGAATTCTCTCAGGAGAAGTTCCTAAAGCATCCAGGACTGTTCTAGCCAGCTGTGCAGGGTTGGGCTAAGGGCCAATGTGTGTAAATATGGGAAGGCCAGGAGGTCAACAGAATTCTGGCTGGGTTCTGCCCAGGCCTCATTCTCTGAGGGGTGGTTCTACACTTCATCACTAGGGAAACTGTCTCCCACAGCTCCATGTGCTGTATATGACCAAAAACACACCACAGTGGAATTTGAATGTCTGAGTTTAGGGTGGTCACTTTTAATGCAGCAGATGGAAGAGAAGAGTAGAATACCAGTGGAAGATATTAGAAAGCTGGAACGCTTTAGTGTTAATCTTACATAATCTGATTTTAAAATAGTTCCCATGGGACAAGTCAGGAGTAAGGCAAGGCCCATCCTGTTGCAGTCAACATGAAAAGAATTAGTTACTAGCAATGCCTTACTCTAGATTTAGTTTCTGCAGCTATACATGTTCTTAGTGTTTGAATTTGCCTCGGTCAAGGAAATTAACATGAACTATACTCACGACCTCTCCCCCACAAAAAAGGTGAAATCTCAGTGGCTTAAAATAAAACTTTATTTCTAACCCACACAAAGTCCAGAATATATGCTTGTGTGACTCTACTCCATACAGTGACTCAGGAACTCAGACTGTTTTAATCATGTGAATCTTCTGTCTGTCTTATTCTATCAAGAATATAACTGGCAGATGGGAGGGTTGAAAAAAAATGCAAGAATGTGCAAGGCTTTCTGTATATGTCAGGATTAGAGGTGAAGTTTGTCACCTCTGCCCACATTGCACTAGTCAGAACTCAATCACATGGCTTTATCTAGCTGGATGAGACACTGGGAAATATCACTGAAATGTGTGCAAAGAAATGAAAGGAAACAGGTTTGGTGTCACACTAGTGGTATCACCATAAACCAGCTAAACTCCGAGTTTGAATATCAGTTCCCCATATACCAAGAAACACTTTTGCATGCTGAGGAAACTTTAAACAACTCCGCTTCCTGCTGGCAATCCTTTATTTGACTTTATGCTTTAAATGAATATGGAAAGATTAGAATCTGATTTTTATGAGTCTTGTTGCTTAAGTAAACTCTGATTGAACATCTCTTTTCTCTTATTTGGTTCTATGTCGATATTACCCATATGAATTGAGGTTGGTAGGGTAAATATTTACTATTCAGGAATGTTCTGTTTATTTTGTTTTTTTTTGAGACAAATTCTCGCTCTGTTGCCCAGGCTGGAGTACAGTGGCATGATCTCGGCTCACTGCAACCTCCACCTCCTGGGTTCAAGCAGTTCTCCTACTTCAGCCTCCAGAGTAGCTGGGATTACAGGCGCCCACCACCATACTCAGCTGTTTTTTTTTTTGGTTTTTTTTTTTTTCTCATTTTTAGTAGAGACGGGGTTTCACCACGTTCGCTAGGCTGGTCTCAAACTCCTGACCTCAGGTAATCCACCCACCTCGGCCTTCCAAAGTACTGGGACTGCAGGCGTGAGCCACCACGCCCGGTCTTCTGTCTTTTACTGCTCTACCATGTCTTCCTGACCTCCCAATTAGCACCCTTGATACTCTCTGGCCCTTGTCACATTTTGTCTCCAAGCTCCTTCTCACAAGAGTTTTGTAAGACACTTGCAGTTAATTTGATAAACTAATTGGAACTGAGGAGTTAGATCGGTTAACAATGACTTCAAGTATTATCATCTCCCTGTTCTGGTTTGCATTTTAACCAACATTTTTCAGTGCTTTAATGCATTTCCTCAATCTGGTTTCAGTGAAGATTAGCCCTATAAAATGTTGGTGGAGGGAGGGGGGCAAATGGGTAAAATCTCTCTTTCAGCTAAGTTTGGCCGGTTGTATGTGACTACATACTGCAGCTCTTCCTCTTAAAGATGCGTAATGTACATGACAATATTACTGGTCCTGGGAAATTCTGCAGTAAAGACTTTAATTTTTTTGTTTATTCCATTTTTTCCAAGCTTTTTGACCATGGAATTTATTTGCTATTTTTTATTTTTTGTTTTTTAGTTTTATCATTTCTTTTTGTTTTTGTATAGCTCTTACTCAAGTCATGAAATATTTCTAGTGTAGGGAACCGAAGCCCAAGAGAAAGCCAGTAAGGGCAGTAGTTGAGATAGGGGATTTTTCACGGCTTCATGAGCTGTCTTCTCTCTCTCTGTGAGGCCATCATTGGTTTCAATTTTTTATCCTTTCTATGGCTCAATTTCACATGTGTTTTTTGAGCTCCTAACTCCGTGTTTTATCCATCTAAATCAGTGTATCTCTAGTGATAAATAAATAAGAAAGAAATAAGAATCTAAACCATCAGTCCCCTTGAGGAGAATTCCAACCTCTCTTCCATTTCAATTAAAGAAATTTCGGCATCATTGTTTTATTTGGTTTGTTCCACATCAAAAAAAAGTTTAAATCAAATTTAAAATTTTCCCACTTCGGGCTTTGCACTTAAAGAGAAAAGAACTTTGTCCTCTCAGAGGGAAGGACTTTTAGAAAAAAATAAACCAAATAAATCCAATAAGCCCCCTACCAGTGATCCCCCTTCTCCTCTGGCTTTTCCCTGCTGGGGAAAAAAATAAACTTTCCGCTTGACTCTCTCTTGCTGACAGTTTCTTCTAACTGCATCACAAATTGAACTTTAAAATAAATAAATGAATAGAGGCAGCTGCTACGGGATGGGAAATGCAGAGATATACGAGTAGGACTTTGTGAGAAAAGAAACCTTAGCATCAATTGATCTGAAAACATCCAGTCAGTGTTTTTCATGTGGCTCTAATCTCAATGGGGAAATAAAGGCGTTTTCAGCAATCATGGGTGATCACATCAAAACGAAAACTTGAAGCTTTGTACAGATGATCCACCAAAATTAGACAGTAGAAAGAAATTTGGGATAACCTTGACCAAGTCTATCTCATGCCAAGTAAAAAAGAATCCACGAAAAAGCAACCCCCAAGAGAACAAAAGACAGCCCCAGCCTGGTTGTTGGTGTTACTGGAATGACTGGAAAGGGTCACTTGTGCTCTGATAAATGGTAGCCCCTTACCTAAAAGTACTTCTCATTGGCCAAACATGATGCCTCCAGCCACATAAGCTTTGAGCAAGTCCCCAAGTAAGCCATAAACTCTCTGGAAACTGGGAGCATTTTCTATACTACTTTATATCCCCCACAATGTTTGAAAAACTTACTTTATTTTTTTCTTTGCTGAGACAGAGTCTCGCTCTGTCAGAAGGCTGGAGTGCAGGAGCACAGTCTTGGCTCACTGCAACCTCCACCTCCCACGTTCATGTGATTCTCATGCCTCAGCCTCCCAAGTAGCTGGGATTACAGGCATGCACCATCACGCTTGGCTAATTTTTGTATTTTTAGTAGAGATGGGATTTTGCCATGTTGGCCAGGGTGGTCTCGAACTCCTGAGCTCAAGTAATCTGCCCAACTCAGCGTCCCAAAGTGCTGGGATTACAGGGATGAGTCACCGCATTCAGCCTGGAACACTTGCTTTATTCAGTAAATATAGTATACAGATTGTGGATCACAAGCTATGATTTCCAGGTCCTTGTCTTATCATCTCTTAGCCATGTAATTTAGGTAAGTCACAATTTCATGGAGCTTGTTTCTTCATCTGTATAGTTAATATCTTAAAAATCTTTAGTCCTTCTAGCACAGAGTTGTTAAAAGAATGGAGTACAGTGCCAGTGGTGGAGGACTGGACAGAGGACAGTAGGCATCATGCAGCTTCAGGACCCCCTTCTCACTTCAGCTCCAGCAGCTCCACTTATGTCTATTTCATATCTTAGAATTCCATGTAAATTTTAGTATAAAGAAAGCATTGCAATGCTTAGAAATATTTGGAAAACATTACTGTGTGACAATGTGCTTCCTAAACTGAGAAGCAGTGTAACTTATTTTTACAGTATTGTATTGAGGTATAATTTACTTAAAGAAAAATATACATATCTCAAATGCACACTCAATGACTTGTTTATGTATGTATGCATACTGTTTGTACATCAAATAAAGGTATTGAACACTTTCTTTCCTTAGAAAATTATTTCATTCCACTTTCCATTTAATAACTCTCTCTCTCTACACACACACACACACACACATACACACACACACATACACACACCTGCCCCCAGGCAACCACTGAGCTGGGTTCTATCACCACAGATTATTTTTGCCTAGTCTAGAGCAATCAAGTGGTATGTACGCTTCTGAATCTGGCTTCTCTCTCTCTCTCAGCATAATATCTATAAGACTTATCCACGTTATTACATATAATTGCAGTTAATTTTTCTCTTTGTTACGTAGTGTTCCATCATATGAAGATGCCATAAATTTCTTCTCTGTTAACATGCTAACAATCTATGGAGCAGTTTCCAGTTTGGAGCTATTGCAAATAAATCTGCTGTCAATATTCATATTCATGCCCTTTTGTGGTCATCTGTTTTTATTTCTCTTGGATAAATACTTAATGGAATTGGTAGGATATAGGGTAAGTATACGTTTAACTTTACAAGAAAGTCAGTTTCCCCAAGTGGTCACATCATTTGATACTCCCACCAGCAAAGTAAGAGCATTTCCATTGTTCACATCCTCGCCAGCAGTGGATGGTGTCGGCGTTTTTAATTTTAACAAGTTGAATAGGTTCAAAATATCTCATTGTGGTTTTAATTTGCATTTCCCCTATTTAAGTACATGCTAATATACACATTACCCATTCTAATAGTCTTTTTGAGGGACTGTTTATTTAAGTTTTTTGCCCATTTAAAAACTGTTGGGTGGTTTGTCTTTTTATCATTGGTTTATAAGGGTTCTTTACATATTCTGAATAAGAGTCCTTTGTCAGATAAACATATTGCTAATATTTTTTCCCTGTCTGTGGCTTTTCACTCTCTTAATAGTGTCTTTGAAGAGCAGAATGTTTTTAATTTTTAGGAAGTCTCATCTAAAATTATTTCCTTATATCAAGATAGGCAAAAAGATATTCTCTTATATTTTCTTATAGAAGTTTTACAAATTTAGTTTTTATATTAAGCACGATCATGAGAAGTATATATTTTGATTTGTTAGTTTCTTATTGGGTCTTAAATAAGATGTCTGAGGTTGAGAAATACCATTTGGGTAACTTGTTTCAAGACTTAGAATCTTGCAGATAGATGACCATTAACACTTGTAATGATCAATAAGAGTATTTAAGTCTAATGTCTTTCCATTTGTCCACCTGGCAAGCTGTAAAGAGTTTGAAGTAGGACACCCTGACAGTGAAAATGCGTGTGCTAGACAACATCCTTAATAATGCCAAGACAAGAGTCTTGCCAGGACTTTCCTGGCAAACTCAGGCATATTATCACTGTAGATTCAGGTCTTCTGACTCTTGGTTAAGTATCATCCTAGATAATTCAATCAACAGTTGTTAACTTCTGCAGAACTGTTTATTTCAACTACTAAAACAGTATTGAGGTGTCAAAAACAGTTGAATACTGGACTCTTTGGTCTTCCCTCTTAGGTCTGGGCCAAGGAACATCAGACATGGTTTGGAAAATCAAGACTTGTAACTTGTGCATCCTTGAAGTCTCACTGTTGAGACTGAACAAAGAATTTTCAACCCTGGTGTTCTATGTCTCCTTTGGGGAGCTCTTCTAAAAAGATATATTGTTACTGCTCCAGTTTGCATCACCATTTGGTTTAATTATTATTCGTAATTGGGAAATAATTAGATAAAACGATGATGTAAACCCCTGTGGAAAATAGACATCTCTTAAGAACTCTAATGTTTTCCGTCACTTAAAAGGAAGGGGATATGACTTACTAGAGGAAAAAACTAATTAGAAAAGCAGACACATCTTCTCCCTCTCCTCATATTTCAGGCATGCTGGCAAGTGCTCAAAAATGATCACAGAGTGGCCTATTTCTCAAGGACCCCAAGAGAGCGTGATAAATTTAAATCATCTCAGGAAAAGTGCCTTGAGCACTTATCTTTGCCATTTTATAATCTTCAGTCAGAAGAGAGAGCTTGGCTCTCCAAACTGGCAAAGCCATACAAAATTTTGGCTAAAGAAAAGCTGAGGTAACACCCACACCAAAGCAAATCTAGGCAAGTTAAGATTCCTGCCAAAAGAAATACATTTGAGCAAAGTGAGGAGACAGAAATGTTTAAGACAATGCTGTTCCCCAGAAAACTGAAAACAAGACTTACACAGGGACACAAATCAGGAAAGTTCAACAGTACAAGGAGATGAGAGGGAAGTGATTAGATGTTCAGATGTGGGTCTAGCAACTTCAAAACCCCAAGTAAATCTCTCTAAAATTCTCTGTCTAGAATTAGATCATTGGATTTTAAAAGGTAGATTAACAATAACAAATAAAAATCAGGTAACTACCCAAGGAAAAAAAAGTAACAATAAAGCAAATATTATGAAAATGACATCCCAATGAAAGTCATATTTAAATATTTCCACTTTAAAATGTAAATATTTATTAATAAATTATAATGTAATTATTTGAAGATGACAAACAGGAAGACTTAGAAAAAAAAACACTAGGATTGCAAATATACAAAATGCTCTTAACCCTTTCTCCCAACTGGTCCAGTTAGACATCCATCCCTTGACAATTAGACTAAAATGTAAATCTGGATTCCCAAGACTCAATTCTTGGCTATAAGTCAGAATTTGTTAATGTTCTTAGATTAGTCTCTCTATAGCATAATGCTACAATGTAAACTTATCTAGCCACAAATATTAATCCTGAATTAAAGAGTTCTGAGAATTCGAGTACAATCTGATCCTGAATAGATGTCCTCTCTTCTTCACTTTCCCCTCATCCTGTATCCACACCAGACCAATCTGGCTCAACTTTTATATAACAGTGTTTTTCTTTTGCCGTGGGCCCTCAGGTCATGTAACCCGAGGATGCCCAGACGAACCAAGCATGCAACCACTGGGGGAACCTAAGTGCTGGGACCAAGGAGCAGGGACTGGCTTAAGTGGACACCATAAGGCAAGATCTATTGTCCAATCAGATGGAGCTCTGGCATCACCCCGTGGTGGGATCCAATCAGATCCTGCCTCCCTGCATCACTTCAACAGTTCATTGCAAGATCTAGTCAGACCATACCTCATTACCCTGTGCTTATAAAACCTGACCCAGCCCCTAGCCTGGGGAGACACTGCTTTGGGAGCTGTCCCTGGTATTCTCCTTACTCGTTACAAGTAATAAAATCCCCTTGCTAAATCCTCCTTGGTTGTGGTCATTGGGTTGATACCCACCAGGCAACTGAACCAACCCATTGTGTGGGCAACAATCCCTTTATGAAAACAGTAAATTCCCAAACTTTTTCCAAGGTGAATGGGAACCCTTGGCTGTAGGACATAGAGCTTACTTGGAACTGCCACTCCAAGTTGTACAAAAATATTTACTGAATCACCACTAAGTAAAGCTCTCAGTCCTTGGTAGTTTGATATATAAGTCAATGAGTATTGCAGACAAAATGAGCTACTGTGGGGAAAGGTTTCTTGGAGGAGTGTGACTTTGGTTTAGTCTTGAAGGTTAGACAGGTGGTAAAGAAGTGAGAGAACAATCTTGGCAAAGGCACTTAGATCTGTTTGTGCCCAACATGTATAAGAGACTGAGAGAGAAGGAGGAGGAATCTGATAAGAGCAAGGCTCTAGTGTGGTGGAGAATTGGGAGTGGGAATGCAGACAGCCTGGGGGTCCAGACCATGGAATGCCTTCTATCACACAATGTGCATAGCTTTCACTAAGTGGTGATGACTCCTTGGAAAATTAAAGGAGTGTCATCCAAGACATCTTGCAAACGTGCCTTTTGAGAATCTTCTTTTCTGTTGGATTTTTGAATAAAGATTAATGACTAAAAACAGCGTGTGGGAGGAAGGGGGAACTGAAGTCATATCTTTACTGAGAGCTTCATGTGAATGGTAAAGAGTCAAATCAAAAGCACTGGACCAGATTATCCCAATTGATTCAGGTTATCCATCAAACTAGGGGTCATTTTCAACAAGGTAAATAAATGCAAATGCCTGCCTCTACTTGACATTATCTATCTGACCTCTACATTGATCCCTATTTGGATTGACATGACTTTAAAATCCATGATCCAATTCTCTTTCCACCAGTTGTATGCTGAAAAACTGGCTCTCTGGGGGGGGGGAAAAAAAAAAAAAAAAAAAAGCCCTGTTTGGTTACATTTTTCAATTTCCATTGTGGAAATATCCCAACCATGACCAATTTCAAACTTCCAACAAGAGGGAGGTCACTAAAAATAGAGTTGAAAAGAGATGCACAAAACTGACTCTTGCAAGCTGGAATAACCAGCTCTATCACACCATTACACTGACTCCTAAATTTTTCATCTTCAAAATGTACTTCTCTTATACCTTTCTTCTAAGGTTTTGTCTCCTTGGGCATCCCAAGGTGAATATTGCTTGAGATGAACTTGCCTGCGTTCCTATGAAATTTACTGAGTTTCTGTACTTCATCCCAAAAAACATCCATAAATCTGGAAATAAGAAGGGCACAATGGCCCATTCACTCTCTTTTCACATCTTTACTAGTCTCGAGAAGAATGGGAAATGAAAGAGTGAGTTAATTTAAATGCATCTCCTCCTTCTAAAGTAACAACTAAAAACCCTCACCTAGCTGAGGGTGAGTTAATATTATTAGGTTCAAAATAGAACATAGTGTGTTGCCTTTTCTATAGTATGCCAGATGTGAAAAATGGCTCAAAGTCCCATTTTGGAAATCTCCTTATTTGTAAAATTATGTTTAGCTTTGTTCATTTATACTACTCAGTATAGAATGTTTGGAAATAAATAGCGCAACATTTGTTTGTTTTCTCTCTTTGGTGATTCTTCTGCAATTAGTGTCACGAATTCTTTCAAAATCAGGAGAAAAAATATGTTAAGACTGTTTTGTTCTTTCTTTGTTGAAACATGGTTTAATGTTTATTATCATAATTTTGATTGCTATTGCACCACCTCAAGTGATGTATTTTTTACTCAGTGAGCTATTATTTGGCTTACACTCACGATTTGTGCATTAATACCATTCAAGATTATACAATAACAATCAGAAATTATGATAATAAACATTGAACCACATTTCAACAAAAAGCGATAAACTCATATGAGTTTTTTTAATCTTTTCATTAACAAAGCATCTTATGCTTCAGTGACACTTTAATTACCAAGAAATCACCCAAGAAAATATGTAATTATTTCTAGTAATTGACAGTGACTCTACATGCAACACTTCTTTATAGTAAAATAATTGCTAAAATGTGGTCCTTTTTTCCCCAGACATGTGGTTTAATTGATTGCATTCTCTCTTTTGAGTAAAATGTTAGTACAAATCTATATATATTATCACTAAAGTACCCAACTAATTCTAGTTCAATTGAGAACTGTTTAGTAACCTGAAAAATAATGTTTTATAATGAGCTAGTATCAATAAAATTATCTTGATAAATTTAGGGTAATTGTTTAGATTTCTTATTCTACCCCAATGTACTAACACATGCTCTTTCTCAGAGTGGCTTTGCTAGTCTTTCCAAAACCGTATGTATATTGCAAAAAACATTCTCTAAAGTGGCTATTCAAAGGATCAAAATCCTTTGCTTATGTACGAACATTCATTAAAAGTAAAAGGAAAAGCTTCTTTCTCAAAATCTAAAGCCACACTTGGGAGAAAATCATTTTGATCTTTGCTATCTTTAACATTTCAATTCTTTATGATTCTATAAAATCTATTCATAACATAGACACATTCTTTAAACAAGGAAAGAAAACCAAGGGTTCAAACGTGTCCATCTCTCCATTTCCTGTTTTTTTTCACCTGACAGTTTGGTCTAACAAGAGCCCTCACTCAAGAGCCTTAACACAACTCTTTCCACAAATGTCTGCTATCTGTTATTTCCCCACTACTTCTTTCCTTCTCTGAGTCAGGGCAAAACATGTACTAAATAAGCTTTTGTCTTCACACACTGTTCCTTTTCAAACTGACCAACAGAGTGGATTTTTTTTTTAATTAACAACAATATACAACCATGACCCAGATGATCACATTGTATCAATATAGTTTAATTTGAAGAAAAATAAATATAGTTTTCCACACTATAGAGAAGGACTAAAATGTTTGTAAACTCCGGGCATTGCAGAACATCCACCTGTACATTTCTATCTTCTTTGTAAAAATCACCTTCAGGAGTCATTCTCCTGCTACAATCTTAGGAGAAAGCCCACAAATCTAAAATCACAGTAATAAAACCCTGACATTTCTGCTTTGTGATCTCCGGATTAGCATGGGAGGCTATTTTGGGAACTATGGATCCCCAAATATTCGTAGAAGCCACTTGAAGGGATGGATAGCGGGAAGAGGCAGAAGACAAGGTGAGCTATGTGTCCCCAGTCCTTTGTCTGTTACACAACCAGTGGCTCTCTCAATTTATCTCTTGTTTACATCGGGTTTTCTTGTTGCTTATAATTTTAGGAAAACCATCATTTTCTCTCAGTTTATAGATTAGAAAACGGAGTTTTTTCGTGAATACAACAGATTTGCCCTGAGTCAAACACCTGCTCAATGGTAGTGTCAGGTCTAGAATATAGTACACGTGACTCTCAGCCCAGAGCTTGTTTTCCTAGATGTCTCTATCCTGAGACAGAAAAGTGCTCCAGCATTTTGTTTCATAGTCTATGGACTGCTCATGAGACTTTCCACCATGTTTCTTCAGGGAGATAAATTCAGCCAGAGAGAGATCCGAGGCAACAAGCATCACTGAACAAAAATATTGGCCCTGAATCAGGACCCAGCTTAATGTAATATACCAGAGCATGTAATCTAATCCTGTCTCTCTTGATCCACGCTCCAGACAACTAGCCAGCCATGCCCTTGGAAGACTATTACTTGACATCTATGATGTTTAGATACAAAGTAGGGCTTACTGCTCCTTATGTAGATACTTTACTACTCATCTGCTGAAATCTTAAGCAGGACCTCCACTGTGTTTAATAAGGACAGCAACAATGCCTCAGGCCTTAAGTTCCCATTCCAGTCCCATCTTCTACTATATATGCTGGGTGTCTCCTTTCGTCCGATCCCATTTACTACAATATTCATCTTCCACCCCTTGCTGATGGAGAATGTGTTGTTCTTTTTTTTTTTTTTTTCCAATGGAATGGGAAGCCTGAAAGCGTAATGCTTGCAGAATAATTTTTCCTGTGTTTGTTTTTCACTTGTCTTGATAAATTTTTAGTTTGACAGGTAGAAAGGGCTTTCTGTTTTTCTATGTGCTAGAGAGGGTCTCATCACTCAACAAATCCCACGAGCTTTTACATTCTCAGCACTGTGTCCTTCTTCTGACCTTAAACTTTCTCACTGCCTGGAAATAAAGCTTTTCATGAGAACTCACAAAGCTCTACCAGCTGAGTTTGACAATGAGACAGGCAATACACAAGGCAGATTATCATTGGAGGAAATGGCAACTTCCTCATCAAAAATCATTTGTTTAACAGAAAACCCAGAAGTCTACTGTAAGTTAACAGACTTGCCCCCTTACCTCCAGCAGCTTATAATTTCTTGGGAACACAGAACACAGTGGCACTTAGAGAACGAAATGACTTTATTTCTCTTTGCATTAGATATATCCTCGCCCTGTTTCTGGCATAGAAGGATTCTAAGTTGTTTTCAGTCTCACTTCAGGGAGAGCCCATCAGCTAGAGCAGAAACACTGTACCCCTTATACGACTTCTGTTTGGGATTCCATTTAAGAGGCCCCAAGAGAAGTAGGAAGAAAAGGGGGCAAGAAGCTCCACGAAGGAGGAGAAAATCGACCTATCCTGAGCACCCCTGGTGGGTTCCTGAGTCACGGCGTGTACTATATGGCTTGCCAATGACTCAATAAGGGACCACTGGAAAGGCCCTGAACCTGCCTAGCTACCATTTCCTCATCTTTAAAGCAGGACCAATTGCACCCGCCTGTGTGCAGCTGCTGTGACTTTCAGGCAGGATAAAGAATGTGAAATGATTGGCTCAGTGCTGTTCCAAGCTTGGTGTACAGTAACTGTTGCTGATTAATATTATTTGATTAATATTATTTGGTGTCCTTTCATCCTCTTAAGAATCCTGAGAAGCGGGAGGCTGAGGCGGGGGGATCACGAGGTCAGGAGATCGAGACCATCCTGGCTAACAAGTGAAACCCCGTCTCTACTAAAAACACACACACACACACACACACAAAATTAGCTGCACATGGTGGCAGGTGCCTATAGTCCCAGCTACTAGGGAGGCTGAGGCAGGAGAATGGTGTGAACTGGGGAGGTGGAGCTCGCAGTGAGCCGAGATCGCGCCACTGCACTCCAGCCTGGGTGACACAACGAGACTCTGTCTCAAAAAAAAAAAAAAAAAAGAATCCTGTGAAACAAGTGTTATTCCCATTGCACAACTGAGCAAAATAAGGCATAGAATGTAAAGGAACTTGTACAAGACAACACACACTTTGGGAAGGTGGAGTGCCAGGTCCCTATACCACGGCCATGCCATGCGTGGGAGCCCAGCAATCTTGTGGGTAGCAGCCCCTATAGAGAAGTTTAGACTCCCGTGATTTTCCAGTAGATGAGCAGAGAAGGAAGGCAGTTAAGCCTACATTTACCCTTGGGTTGCAGGTTCCTAACCTCTTGGCAAGAGGAAACAGCTTAGTCCAGGCATCAAAGAGAAATGTAATCCTGATAAGGAGAAGATCGGATCTTTCTCCAAACCACGTACAGGACTGTCCCACCCAGAGGCTTGGTAGAGTAGACCCTCTCGCTTGCCTATGAGATTCAGGAGCCCACTGTATAGGGAGTCACTAGACTGTAATTGTTTCGTGTTTAATTTTCCACCTACTATGAACTGAATCAAGATTCGGGCCACTGTACTTCAAATAACACCCAAGTTATTGTTCCAGATATTGTGGTTCAGTTATTCGGTCAAGCAAGAATAGCCTACAATATTTAAGTCCCAGGTTCATTGTAAACAAAGAAAATCCATCAAAAAGGGAGTATCTCAAGAGAAATCCTTTTCAGGCTTTCATTACAGACTGCAAAGGATAAAAATCTTTCATCTTGCTGATGGTTTCATGTCCCTGTACGCATTTACAGTGAGGTGATTGTTTTGCTCAGCTGAAGGCTTATCTATCCTTTGAAGAAAGCCCATCGAAACAGCGGTTGTTAAATACGTGTGCAGATCCTGGAAACCCTTCAGGGTCAGCCAGCTTAATGTCCAAACCCAGTATAGTGCCAAAGAGAGAAAATGTTGTTAAACTGTCACTCCCAGACATTCAAGCTCTCTCAGCTACTGGATGGACATTTTATCAAGCAGTTGCCTCCATTTTAAAAACTCTGAGTTAGAAGCAACTTGCTTCCTTCAGCTCTCACAAACTCAGTGTGGAGCCTTGGATTCACTGTGTAACTGCTCCATGCCTCTCTTTAGAGAGTGTAAAGTGGGAAGAGTAACTGTCCTTATCTCTCAGGGCTTGTATTAGCCAGAGTTCTTCAGCAAAATAGAACCACTAGAAGAAATAGTATGTGTGTGTATATACAAATATATATGTATATATATAATATATATATACACACACATAAACACACTCACACACACACACAGAGAGATAGACAGACAGTCAGAGATTTATTTTAAGGATAAGTTCACATAATCAGGGGGAATGGCAAGTCCAAAATGTGTATGTAAAGTCAGCAGGCTGGACATTCCAGTAAGAACTGGTGTTACCATCTGAATTCCACAGGGCGGTAGTAGACTGGGAAGTCAAGCAGGGTTTCTATGTAGCAGTCTCGAGGCAGAACTGCTTCTTTTTGAAAAATCTTAGCCTTAAGGCCTTCAACTGATTACCTAAGACCCACCCACATTATGGATGGTAATTGGCTTTACTTAAAGTCAATGCATTGTAAATTAATCACATCCACAAATACCTTCAAGCAACATTTAGATTCGTGTTTGACCAAACAGCCAGGTACCCTAACCTAGACAAGCGGATTCATAAAATGAACTATCACAAGGCCCTTTTAAAGTTCACATCAAATGAGTTCATTCATAGAAAAGGAATACCGAAGGCACAAAGAATGCACAGAGCTATTTAGTAAATATCAAACTCCTGTGTGACATGGGGCTTTGAGGAATGTAGAGATGAATAAATCAAAGATTCACCTTCAAGGAGCATACCATCCAACTGAGATGCCAAGATTAAATGCACAGGAAGGGAACTGCTGCCCGAAGAAATGCTGAAGGAACAGTGTGAAGACCCAGGAGGCTGCGGGACAGAGACACTGCTGGGGACTGAAGGGTCCTAAGGAGCCTCTTGGAAAGAAACTGCTTTTCTGGAAAGGTCCTTCCAGGCACTCACTCTACCCTCAATCCAATTATGTCTCCTCCGTCCCTCGCTCTCATGAACTTTATTCTTGTGGTTTTTTTTTTAATAACATATTGCAATGCATGACTATTCACTTATTTGCATGGCTCACTGTTTAATAGTGTTCTCTCTCAAATTAAAATTTCACAACAGCAAAAGGGCCCTGTATATTGTTCTCACCACTATCTCCCTAACATTTAACATAGTACTTGGCATGTGATGGTTGTGCAAATTACATACAGTGAATGTTTGAATAAATGAATATATATAAGTTTTTTCTACAACAAAATTTTACCAGCTTTTAACTGTTTAAGAAAAACCAAGTTTACAGTAAAATTGAAAATCGTGCCATAAGCAACCAGACTTTGCTCTCTGATCCGTGTGTTTCTGATTTCTTTATCTTTCTAGTTTTATTGCTAAATCATTTGAAAGTAAGTGACACCAGTCACTAGCTTTCTCCTTTAAATATTTCAGCACACACCTAAAAATAAGGTATCTGCTCTACAGAACCCCAATACCATAAGCCAGTTTAAAAAAAACTAGCAATAATATTTCACTCTCTTCTAATATCTAAACCACATTCAGATCTCACCAACTGATATTTAAGTCTCTTTTTACTTTCAAACTAGCATCTAATCCAGATTCTGGAACCTTGAGGGAGGCTGAGGTGGGTGGATCATCTGAGGTAAGGAGTTCAAGACCAGCCTGGCCAACAAGGCAAAATCCCATCTCTACTGAAAAGCAAAAATTAGCTGGTCGTGGTAGCAGACATCTGTAATCCCCGAAGTTACTACTCCGGAGGTTGAGGCACGGCCCAAGAATAGCTTGAACCTGGCAGGTGGAGTTTGCAGTGCACTAAGTTCATGCCACTGTATTCCAGCCCGGGCTACAGAGTGAGAATTCATCTCAAAAAAAAAAAAAGAGAGAGAGAGAGAGAGATTCTGGAAGCCCCTGTCCAACACATACACAAACATATTATTGTTATCATTATTTTTATTACTTTGTACTGAAATCTTGAAGTAATTCAATTGTCCTCTAGAGTGTTCCATATTCTGGATTTGTCTGCTTGTCTCCTTACGGTGTCATTTAAATTGTTCTTCCAGTTCCCATATATACTGGAAACTAGAAGTCAGACCTAATGCTGTGATTAGATTCAGTTACAAATGTTTTCTAAGAATAACCGATAGGCAATGCTTCTTACTTAATATTGCATCCCAACAGGGTGCACACTGTGCCAACTTGTTCACCACTGGGGATGCCAAGGTTAACCATGAAATCAAGATGGTCAGCACCTGATCTGTCTGTTATATTGGTGCACTCTCCCCCTTCATGCTAGCAAGAACTCATTCAAGCAAACTTTCCAAAATTTGTTTATAATTGAAATCCAAGTTAAATTCTTTTCCCTAGGACTTAATGCAATCCAAAACGCTTAGTTTATTTGTAGAACTTCTTTATCCCTTTTCTTTTGGGGTGGATGGCTGTGTGAAGGGTTCTTCAATTACCTTTGCAGGAAAATGTTGCTGAGCTTACTCAAGTCTTCATGAATTTTAAAATAAAAGCACTCCTCCATATATTTAAAAAGACAGCATTTTGTACAAATCTTTATAGCATTTTTGTTCAGCATTAATTACATTTATCAACTTTTCATCCTTCCTGTAAACTGATATTATTTATTAAACTCACAAGAAAAGACACAATTAATCTTTATGATTCATTGTTTCTCCTGCAAAGAACTAAAGCATCAACTGAGTTGACTTTTAAAGTGTTTTTTTTTTATCTCCTACTGGGGCTGTATAATTGGGTTAAATCAGTACTGTTCAAACCAGAGGACCGCTGGGAATATGCAGCAGAGAGCTGGAGGTACTCCATAAACATGGAGCCTCTTTCTGAAGCATCGTTTTTCCTAGATGGTAAGTAATTTAAAAGATCTTTCTGCACCAAAATAAACTCAGATATACTACAGAAGAAAATGCAAAATTAACATGAATTTAAGGAGAAAACAGAAGGCCATTTTGCATAAGCCACTAGTCACAACCTCCTCTACTTCCTACCACTTTCCCATGGTCTCTTCACGTCCCCAACCCACAGGTGATCACTCTGCTCTGCCCTTTGAAGTCCTTGGTTAACTAAAGCACCTGGCTAACATTTAAATCAACAAAAGAAAAATTCCTCTGAAAAAATTATTGAAGCTTTCTTTTTCTTTTTTCTTTTTCTTTTTGGTTTTGAAATGGAGTCTTGCTCTGTTGCCCAGGCTGGAATGCAATGGCACGATCTCGGCTTACTGCACCTCTGCCTCTCAGGCTCAAGCGATTCTCCTGCCTCAGCCTCCTGAGTAGCTGGGATTACAGGCATGCACCACCATGCCTGACCAATTTTTGTATTTTTAGTAGAGACAGGATTTCACTATGTTGGCCAGGCTGGTCTCAAACTCCTGACCTCAAGTGATCCACCTACTCAGCCTCCCAAAGTGCTGGAATTACAGGAGTGAGCCACCGCACCCAGTCAAAAATTTACGAAGATTTCTAACAGCCAATGTCTCCAAACCTATCCTCTATATGAAAGATGTAAGTGTGGGAACTAGAGATTGGGTATATAAGAACCCTTCCATTTTTTAATGATTCAATAAACGTCATTGACCTTCCTACACTTCCATATGGGAGCAAGATGCCTATGACTCTTGGTTTCTGCATCCTCGTATCTCCTACACACCATCTTTTCCTGAACAAACATTTATTAAGGGTTGGCTGTAAGAAAGGCACCTTTTCAAGCACTTTATTCGTGATAATTCACTTCACATCCACCTAATAAAGTAGGTACTAATGTTCTTGCCATTTTATGGATGAGGAAAGTGAGGCATGAAGAGCTAAGTGACTTGCCCAACATAGTTGGGAACAGCTGAAGCCAGTATTTGAAATGAAGCAGTCTGGCATTTTAATAACACCTGGCCCAGGCTTTGCATTTAGGAAGAACTCAAATAATGTGTGTGATAATTGTGTTGATACAGCAAGCAAATTTGGAGTCATCATTGATTCTTCCTTCTGCCTTACAGTCAAGCAATCGCCAAGCTCACTAATACCTTAAAGAGTCCCTTACCTTCTTTACATTCCCACTGCTGCTGCCTTAGGTTCAGGTCTTCATTCCCTCAATCCTTCTCAGCGGGACACTCTCAGAGTATGTGACATTTCTGGTCTTTAATTCCTTCTCTACTCTAACCCATCCTTCACGCTCTGCCAGAGTTTCTTCCAATGCACAACTCTGATTGTGGTGATCTCTCCCCGCAAACCTCCAAGGGCTCCTCTTTGCTTACAGAATGGAACCGACAGTCTGTTAGTGGCAATCAAGACCCTAACCTGCCTTCCCTGGTGTATTCCCACTGACATAATACACCTGTGAAATGAAACTAAATCTTGGGACCCCAAATCACTAAGCCAAAGGAAAAAGTCAAGCTGGGAACTGCTTAGGGCAAACTTGCCTCCCATGCTATTCCTTGAAAAGACAGCTACTAAGATTTTTAAAAAGCTACACACCCCCTCCCGGGGAATTTCCTTGTGGACAAAGAACAAACAGAACTCAAAGTCATCCTTCTGCTCACTAAGAATAATGCATATCTGATTGCATCCTTTGGAAAAGCTAATCAGAAACTAGAAAGAATGCAACCATTTGTTTCTTATCTACCTATGACCTGGAAGCCCCTCCCCGCTTCGAGGCTTCTAGTTTCCCCACCTTTTCAGACAAAATTAATGTACTTTTTATGTACATTGATTGAGGTCTCATGTCTCCCTAAAATGTATGAAACTAAGTTGTGAAAAATACTATTGAGGACCACAAATTCTTCCTTTCCTTTACAAAGCACAGTGTTTTCAATACTGCCGACTACGCTCCCCACAGTTAGTGGTTGAGTGGGTTATGTCTATCAGTATTTACTCCCATTAGAAATTAAACCGAAATTTTTAAAATATTGAAGCATTAATTTAAAAAGAAGAAAAATCCATTATATATTGATATAAATAACATGAAAAATAACCATTCTTTATGAAATAAAACAGAATGTTGAGTGAAAACAGTAGTTTTATATCTGTGCAAATTTCTCTGCTGTCTGGCTTAACAGAGGACAGTTAAATTCTCCTAAATGCTTCTCTATTCAGGCTCTGGCATTATCACACATCTTGGAGCCTCCAGAAAGCTCCACTGTAGGCTTATGAGAAAATGAAAGTGAAAAGGCAGATAACATCTTAGTATTTTTATAAAAAGAGTTTATTTTTATCTCATGGATGCCCTGAAAACGTAGAGAACCCCTGAAATCCTTGGACCATACTTTGAGAACCATTGCTTTATGTAAATTGTGTCTTGCTTTTACACTGGTTCACCCGAGCTTGCAGCATTTCCTCTCTTTAGAAAGCTCTTCTCCCTTAGTTTCTGCCTATAAATAAATATTCAACCTATGCATCAGTGCTCAAAGTCTCACGTTTTTATGAAACTTCCTCCCTCTGCAGTAAGAATTCCTTCCGTTTTATAGCACTTTGTACCTTGATTTACATTTAAAATATTCAATTACTTGGGCAACAATTACTGAGTGCCTACTATGTTCTAAGTGTCCTACACTTTCCCTACCTACTCCCCCTACATTAAAATTTATCTTCAGCTCAGCCTCCTCAAAGAGACAATCAAAACAATATATTAGTGGTCAACTTTTAGGCCCACTGATATACTGGGAAAGGAGTTGTTTTTTTAAAAGACTCAGGACCTTTCCATAGCTCTGAAATTACACCATATAAACCATCTGTTTCTGTCATTATTGAAGATGTCTACTATATTTAAGCCACACTAAAATAAATTCAATTATCTTTGGTAAGTAGAAAATTAAGAGCAATTCATCTGATAAATGTTTATAAGCATACATTTTTGAGCCACTCTAGCCCTTGTCCAATATACCATGGACATTCAATTTGACAGCTGTTGTTGAAGAATTTGAATTCCAAATGAGTGGGATGACCCTGTAGCCCTACATTTCTAGAATGCTAAGATTCAAATGAGTATCAAGTATTTGAGTAAAGAGATCCAAGTCTGGTACCTCTATAGCAATGGCATGCGTAGCTTGAGGCATGGCCCTTGACATTTCTGGAGCTCAGTGTCTTCCACTAGACTAGAATCCTCTTGAACCCAGAAACCATGTCATTTTTATCTCTGCACTTAGTAAGCACTCCATAAATTTTTGATGAACAAAGGACTCCACGATGAAGAATTATGTTAAATAAACCCCAAAGTCCTTCTCAGTTAGAAGAGCACCTAGCACAGGGCCCGCATGTCATGACCACTCATTAAATATTCAAGGCACACACGAAAACACAATTGAACAGTCTGTAATTTCTGGTTCTATCATAAGCAAGATGTTTCCCTAGGCACCATGCTGTCTCAGTAAGAACTAAGATATTGTCCCTGCCCTCACAGAACTCAAAACTTAGCCCAATATTAGCTGCAATGACAAACAACCAGGGAGCAAACAAAACACCTTAGATTCATGATGTTTTATCTGCCTTGGAACACCAGGATATTTCAAGTTCCACCTCTGACTGGCAAAATCACTTTTTATTTCTGCTTCTAATAGACACATAACTAAAGGCAAGGGCTAATGGCATGTCAAAGCAGTGTCATCACAGCCCCTTAATTGATGTGAAGGTGCTTGCATAACTATTCAAGGCAAAATGATGTTCTCACTGATGGGAGATATAGAATGTACAATTTGCATCTCATCAGAAAAAAACTATTCATTGGTTTCCTCTATGAAGCACTAATGTTCCTCAATACTGCTGACTGTGCTATTTTGAGAAATAGCCAGCATGCCCTCCGCCGTTAGAGAGTAAAAGGAAATATTGCCTCCCCAGGTGTCAGATTTCCTTTCTATAATGGAAGGATGTGTGGGACAGCATTTCAAACATAGTCACAGAGGAAAAAGGAGGCTGACAAGTAAGATGGATGAATGAGAGGGAAAACATGTGTTGAGAAGGAAGCTGTCAGATGTAGATCCCGTTTGTGCATCAGAAGTGTCCTAATTAAAAGTGCCCATCATAAGAGTCTTTGGGGAGGAAAGAAAAAAAAAAAGGAAGCCCACATCTTTGCAATACAAGAGATCTCAGAGAAAAGGCCTGGCTCAGGGGCTCCACTGAACAGCAGCATTCACATTGGTGGCTGTATCCTGGCATCTTGGATATTTATTGCTTCTATAACTCAACCCAGGAAATCTGCATCCTCACCAAGGAAGCCTTTAAATATAAATAATATCACAAATTTAGTTGACGTAAAGAAGTTGGAAACACTGGGCTGTTACCATGCAATTTGGAGCTCAGTTTTTCCAACTTCTCATCAATAATGATTTTTTTCTTTCCCACAATTGGAGTCCTGAGCCTTCTGTGTTTACAGTGACATTAGTCAATTCCCTAGACACACTGGGTGAAATTAAATAAAGGACTGCAGGGAAATTTATCTATAGAACATGAATCTTTAATGGGCCTTCATCCCTATAACTCGTATACCAGAAAGGGACTTGCAGAAACAGATCTAGTATCTAGCCACCCATGAAGGCTAGGTGGATGTGAACAGATAATTGAGTATCTCTATTCCTCTTTTGCTTTATTTATAGCATAAAGGGACTGGACTCAATAAACTTTGAGTTCTTTCCACTCTGACCTTCAGACTCTGTCATTTTTCTCAAATTTCCCTCCTCCTTCCTAGGAAGTACATAGGGGCCATTGTTAATTTGTGGTGGATTTGTGGTGGGAGGGAAGTGGTGGTAGTTAAGAATGTGGGCTCTTATGTTAGACTGCTCAGGTTCAATCTCATCTCTACCACTCACTATCTGTGTGACTTAGGACAAGTTACCTAAACTCTCTGTGTCTCCATTTCCTTATCAATAAAGTGAGGCAATAATAGTACCCATACCTCATAAGGTTGCTAAGATCTAATGGAAAAATATATACAAAACAGTTGTTACAGTTCCTGTTACATAGTAAACATGCAGCAAGCGTTTGCTGATCTGAGAGAATACAATCACTGCACACATGTGAGAGGATACAATCTCTGCCACACATATGGCCAGAGGCAGACCTGCAGAAGTGGAGTAATTGCAGGAATTAGGAGAGGGATCCTTTGTTACAAAATAAATAAACTCTACTTGCTTATGTCAAGATTTCTTTTACAGTGCAAAAGGAGAACAATAGCACACCAGTTTGAGTTCATATTCTGCTGTAAATAGATGTATTAGTCTGTTCTCATGCTGCTAATAAAGACATACCTGAGACTGGGTAATTTATAAAGAAAAAGATGTTTAATGGACTCACAGTTCCACATGGCTGTGAAGGCCTCACAATCATGGTGGAAGGCGGACGAAGAGCAAAGGCATGTCTTACATGGCAGTAGGCAAGACAGGGTGTTGCAGGGGAACTGCACTTTATAAAACCATCAGATCTCATAAGACTTATTCACTATCATGAGAACAGCACAGGAACACCTGCCCCCAGGATTCAATTACCTCCCACTGGGTCCCGCCCACAACACATGGGGATTGTGGGAACTACAATTCAAGATGAGATTTGGGTGGGGATACAGCTGGACCATATCAATAAATTTTACTTATTTATTGATTTATTGAAAATAGGCTTATAAAAAAAGTATTTAATGGAAGAAAGAGGAAGAATACAAGGATAAATAACAGATCTAGCAAGGGGAAAATATATGAATGAAAGACCAATTTCTGTTACCTTTAATATTGCTTGGCTTCACTGTCAATCTTATGTTTATTTATGGATCAAATTGATTTGTATCTTTATAAGCACCTTCTTCAAAATGATCCAGAAGACTGAATTTGGGGAGGCTATATTCAGTCTATATTCATGATTAGGTCATGTTCAAAAGTTTGGTTTTATTAAGACAGATCTCATCCTGAATCACAAGAAGGGTGTTTCCATTGGCAGCCACCCTTGTAGATTTTTACATACTCTAAAATATTACTAGTGCTAAATACAAGTGAGTCGTTCAGAGTGTCCCTGAGGGTTTGACTCCACCAGCAGCCCTGCTATAAACCTGAGAACATTGGGCCAAAGGCCATATCTTGAAAAAATACCTTAACACTGACTAGAGTGCTTTATCAGACACAGATGTCTCCAGAATTAGGCAGTATCAAACCACATTCACAGATTTCAGCCAAATACAAACCAAAAGATATTCAAAAGTCCATGGGTTGTATGGCTACCTGATTTCTGGCTCCTCATTAAGAGTAAATTGATAAAATATACCTGAAAGGCATGAGGTTTGGCAGAGAAATACCAGATTAAGATTATAACTCATTAAATATTTAAAAACTCACCTACATTAGTATTTTTCAGCTGGTAGGGTCATCAATCATATTGAACTACAGTTTTTATGTATTTTGCTGATGCAAAAACATCATAACAACACAAGCCAGAGTGACACAGGAAGCTACATTAAAACAAGGGAAGAAGACAAAGAGAAGGAGTGAAAAAAGGACAGAAGCTTAGTTTCAAAATTAACTCAAACAAAAAGTGAGCAATCCAAGAAATAGCAAAACCTATCTACAGTCAAAGGGAGGTTTTTATGTGCTTCTGTATGTCAAATTCATTCAGATGCCATTGCTTGCCTTTTCTAATGCCTTATTGACTAAATCATGTCAGCCAAACAGTCAATTCAATCAATTGTTTAAAAATAAGCTGATGACCTCTTTCAGTGATAGAGATATTTTGAAAACACCATTTTTAGTCTAGTGCAGAATGCAATATCTTCTACAAAGTTGTTATCCAACAATAATTTGTTGATAGATTCATCTAATAATGAAAAATATAGACTGATAATCCAAATAGCACTTTTAAAATCAAAAGCTACATATACAATGCCATATTAACAAACTTGAACATTCTTTGAGAATTTTGATTTCTAAGAACCTAAAAAAAAGAAACTCCAATTTTTTTTTAATGTGCTGGTTGTCTTTCAATTGGTAGGTATATACAAGTACAGGAAACATTGAATATAACTACTTTTGAAGGAATTTTGGCTTTTATAAATTCTAGTAAATGACTTATAAGAGCAATGGCAAGAGGGGACTTACCTCCCCTCGTGTTATCTATTAAAGAGTAAATGAGAACCTGCACTATTAAATTGGTCCTTTTTAATCAATGTTTAATTACGTAGCTTATGGAGAATGTACTAATGGTCCTTTTATGAATTAAACAAGCAGAAATATTCTCTATCCTGGAGTGCAGAATAAGGAATCAGTCATGAACATTACTTAGCCAGTTTGCATGAGATAGATATTTAACACTTTCACTGAAAATTAGCACATAGAATTACATGCTACATCTACAGAGAAAGCAGAGGTATTTGTAAAAGAATAAACTGGATGGAGGAAATAATGGAGCCAAACATTTCAGGTGTTGTTTTTTTTTCCTCCTTTGTAGATTTACCTAGTGCTCGAAGATAGACACCAAAATGTAGTGACTGCTAAAGTCAAATAGACCTTGAGGCAAATTTCTTCAAACTTTGAAGGAGTACTCCTAAAATGAGTAAGAATGTTGAGAATAATCAATGATGAAAGTCAAGCAAGAAGAAATGAAAAACATGGAGATTATTAAAATAGCATCAGAAAGAAAATGGCACATTTTGAAAGCAAACAAAGATCCAACATACACATAATTGGTGTTTAAAGATACTACAAAATCTGGAACTAAAACATTTTTTCCCAAAAAGATAAAAAAAGAAAATATTCCTTAAATAAAACAAGACCAAAATGTACAGATTAAAGACCACATCATATTCCAAGGAGGGATAACACTGACTGAAAAATGCAGACTTGCCCTGTTTACATTACCAGACTCTTGTGGGCATGATGTCAAGGACACCAAATCAACTATGGGAGTAAAAAATCATCAGCTTAGGCTTAGCCTTCCTATAAGCCACATTCGATGCTAGAAATTGCTAAACTTTCTACAAAGTTCTGGGGAAAAGAAAGTGTGGTCTTAAAAGAGTATATTATTATATACTTGCAACTAGAAAGGCCAAAGATACATGCCCTCATATATTCCAAATTTCAGATATAGTTTCCATGGACACTGCTTGGGGAAACGACTTGCAACTAAACCTCAGGCAATCAAGACATGAATGGAGAAACCATAGTGAAAGACTGGTTGTGAACACTGAATAAATTTAAATATAGGATTCAGGCTAAATAACTGTGAGAAGAGGATATGAGTTTTATAGACCAAAGCAATGAAGAAATATTATACCTAAAAATGTTGAGCAGTAAAGAAAGGAGGTAAGAGAATAGAGTAAATAAGCTAATCTCCTCTTTCCAAGTTGGGGTCAAAAGACACAGTTTAAAGCAGATAAATCTCAGGTTTCAGTGTAATATGTTTGAGTACAAAATAACTCCTAGATAAATTAAGAGAAATAATATAAACTATAAACAACACAAGTTGAGTTGTGGAAGGGAAGGAAGAAAGATAGGAAGAATCATAAATATTAATTTTCTCATAGAGATAAAAAGGAATATTTAAAGATGATAAAAAAGAAATTATAAAATATTTTTAAATAATTAAAAACATAAAAATGAAATTAAAAACAATATAAGCTAAATAGTAAGAGGTATAAAAAATATAAACAAAAGAAATATTCCAAATAAAAATACCAGAAATGTAGCTTGTAATCACAAAAGTAAAATCAATAAGGCCACCAAAAGGGAACTGATTCAATAACTTTTGCAAAATCCACACAATGGAATACTATAGAATTATGTAAGAATAGAGATGGAGCTTTTTTGAAAACAACTTCCAAGGTACTTGGTAAAGGAAAAAAACAAAACAAAATGTCAAATAGTATATGGAGGATTTTTCCGCTTGTGTAAAAAAAAAGATATTCACTGTACATACACACAGACACATATACAACAAATGTGTGTATAGGCAGGGCATATTTCTGGAGGTATGTAGAAGAAAGTGTTAATAATGATACTTCTTTCTTGGGTGCAAGAATGGTATAAAATTGAAGAAGACTTCCTTTTCCTTTTCTTTCTTTGGGTACAGTTACTAGTACTTTGAAAAGGGTAAAATAAAACCAGTCAGTGTGAGAAAACGCATATATATACATATATATTCACATACATATGTATACATATATAAATATGTATTTATTAGCATTTAATAAATGTGTGTACGTAAGAGTGTGTGTGTGTACATTCAAAGAAGAATCACAAACTAACAGAGTAAATAATAAGTTGACCAATAAATTTTGCTAAAAAATAAGAAAAAAGAATCAGGTTAGATTTTTTACATTGTATTAAAATAAATTCCAAACCAATAAAAGAGATAAAAGTAAAAAAAAAAAAAAAAAAAAAAAAAAAAGGCACAGTGTTGTGTTTGTGTGCCTGTATTCCCAACTACTTGGGAGGCTGAGCAGGGAGGATTGCTTGAGCCCAGGGGTTTGAGAACAGCTTGAGAAACATAGAAAGATCCCATATCAGAAAATGAAAAGAAAACCAAAAGAAACTGTAGAGGAAATTTTTATGTATATCTAATTGGGAAGTGATTTTCCAAATATTATAAAAAGACAAAAAAAAATGAAGAAGCATTTGCAACAATATGGCACTCAAACGGGTTGATTAATATTCTTAATACTTAAAAAGCCCTTATAAAGCCGTGAGAAAAACATATTCTTATCTGAAAGAAGAATGGCCAAGAAAATAAACATAGCTAATTCAATAGATTTTTATTTAGTTAGTGAACTTGTGGTATTAGGCTTTGAGAGTTTAGAGGTAAGCTAAGAGCTCTCAGGGAGTTTACAGTTTAGTGGAGAAAGTACATTCTAGAATTAGACGAATTCTCATTTTCTAATTAGTTGGTCAAAATGATTGACTTCATAATTATAAAAGATCCACAACTGGTTACTTTCTTTTATGATCATTTAAAGCATTTGGGGCTGGGTGCGATGGCTCATGCCTGTAATCCCAGCACTTTGGGAGGCCAAGTGGGAGTGGATCACCTGAGGTCAGGAATTCGAGACCAGCCTGGCCAACATGGTGAAACCCCATCTCTACTAAAAATACAAAAATTAGCTGGGTGTGGTGGCAGGTGCCTGTAGTCCCAGCTACTCAGGAGACTGAGGAAGGAGAATCGCTTGAACCCGGGAGGCGGAGTTTGCAGTGAGCCAAGATCACACCACTGTACTCCAGCCTGGGCGACAGTGAGACTCCGTCTCAAAATAACAATAATAATAATAAATAAAAATAAAGCATTTGGAAGCCAGGTGCTATTCATAACTAATTAGTTTGGATTTATAACAATATCAATGCATACAGCAATACCAATTCATCCCTCAGGCTCTGCTACCTACTAGGCTATAGAAGTGCATGATTTCATTTTGTCCTCACAGCTATAGGAAACTGCTTTTTTATTTTTTCAGTTTTTCCTATGGGAAAACTATGGGGCCTAAAGAGATGAAGCAATTTGTTCAAACACATTCTTTTGGTAAAAGGCACCATCTAAGTCCTTTTCAACCCCCAAATCTATGTTAATAAGGTGATGATATTTGTAAAGAGCAAAATTGGTCACAAGCCTACTAGGTCAGATAATGTGTTCCCTAAACATAGCTCTCTATAAAACATGAATCGTTGATTTTGCAGTATAGATGAACTTACTTTATACATTTCTTGACTTTCTGTAAAATATTTTCACCATAAAATATATATATACACATATATGTGTATGTATGTATATATGGTGTTTTCATTTTTGTTGGTTTCATTTTGCTTCTGATAGTCATTAATGTGCTGCAGTTTGATTAAACCATACAATTGCCCTTGAACTCTCTCTATATTCCAAGGCAGCAGAGCAGGAAGAAACATATGGCACCAGTGCCGTGGCAGCACAATTTAGGCCTCCTCAAGAATTATGTGGCCATGGTGGTGATTTGCTATCAACAATTTCACGACTCCTAATTCAGAGCAGTGGATTCATGGCCTTAAAATGTGAACCTGTCGTTCAGCCAGGCAGCCTCTCACACTCTGAGCAGTCTGACTTTTCAGCAGACAGCTTCTGAGTTTCCCTGCTCATGACCACTGCAGCCAGGAAAATTTGGACCAACTCAGCATTCAAGGACAATAGGACAGGCGTGTGCTCTGTAAATGGCACGTGGCATGATTATCAGAACAGCAGACTTTGTATGAAGCAAAAGGAAGAAGAGTGCTTTTTGTGTGTTTGTGCACATGCACACATACACACACTTTCCATGCGCAAAACAAAAAACTGTTTCACGATCATTTACAAAATCTGGTAGTCATTGATTGACTAAACGATTACTTTTGCCATTGCAAAGTTTTGTGTTTGAAAAATAATATTTCATCTCAACATTACAGTATCTGCATTGGGAATTCTTTTCAGTTAAAATCTGAAGTGCCCACAATTCTCATCAGTATATTTCTTCCTGTTTTTATTTTTTCTGGACAGCTTTGCTGTAGCAATAAATTTTTATTGTATGAGGCTCTACATTCTAGCAAATTTGTAGTTGATTATCCTAAACTCATTCAGGGCCAAATTTCCAGGGACAGTTAGCTATGACTTTGTGAAGCCAAATGTGGGATGATGATTTTTTTTTTTTTTCAAACTCAGTAAACCTCTTATTATACTTGTATGAGAGGGAAAAAAGCACACTTAGGAATTAAAAGTTATGTTGTCTTATGAAAAATATATGGAGCCCTGCTTTAGACAATGCTGTTAAACTCATCAGTGGTTTCCCTTTTTCTTGGACATGCTATACCCTATAGCCCTTGAGTCCTGATAGAAAGTGTCACCACACTTATTTTCTATTACAACATACATGTGTCCCTTTGTAGAATGTATTCTGGTTTTTGAAATGGCTCCTTATCACGCATTCTTTGTTAATCATCTGTTGAATTTTGTTGGGCCAATAGACAATGGACACCTTGCAGTCACTAAAAGGCAGGGATTGCGGGTGATAATGGCATGACCACAACCAGACACTTCTCCCTTGTCCTGCTCCATAACTGTCTCACCCACTCTCCTGAACCAGGATGCTACTCGAAAACCGAATGCAGTATTCTCCCACAGGCCTGTTCTCATGAGTTATGGTAAGAAAACACAAAAGGAAGATGACATACATCCTGGTTTTAAATAAGAAAGGAAGAGAATGCCAATACTGATATTATTCAAACATCATAGAACATGAAGAAGGACAGATTGTTGAAGACAGCAATCAGGAAATTCCAAATATTGTCCTTCATCAACTCAGATGCCATAGCCTTCGACCTTGAGCACTGAGAAGCTCACTCTGACAGTTACGCCTGTTTAAAATCCCTCAGAGGTTCCTTCACCCACAGGGTAAGCACCAAGGGCTTTAACCAGGCACACATGAGTGGTGTCCGTGACCTGGGTTCAACTCTGTTTCTTGTCACTCCTTGACCATTTGTGTAAACTTTTCAGAGACCCCACATATCCCAGGCTGTTTTCCCTTCTGGACCTTTGCTTAGGTTCTGCCATCTGTCTAGAATCCCCCCAACTGCCGTCCGCTGGCTAACATTGGATCCTGTAATAACCATTCTCCCAGACCTTCCTTCGCTTCTCTTCACTCCCATAATATCTTGCACATGGGCTTCTCATTTCAGTGAGATGAATTCCTTACCACTGCCTATTAAATTGTATGTTTCCCTGAAACACTGTGAGGTCTCCAAAGTCAAGGACTAGGTCTTATTCATCTACACACTCTGAAGCCTGTAGAGCCTCTGTTATATACTAGGAGTTTAGTAAATATGGGTTGAATAAGTCCCCAAAGTCAAGGACTGTGTCTTATTCATCTATATACTCTGAAGCCCTGTATAGCCTCTGGTATATACTAGGAGCTTAGTAAATATGGGTTGAATAAGTAAAGTATCTTTACAGGCTTCAAGTCCTTATGATAACTGTATCTTCAAATATCAATTAAGGGGAAAAACTGAGACATACAGCATCAGCCTAATGTTTTGGTTCTGTTACCTTGAACAAGTTACTTTTCCTTAGAAGCCCTAATTTCCTAATCTGTACAATGGGTACAATATTACCCACCTCAAAGAGTTGTGACAATTACATAAGAAAATGCCTAGAAAGATGCATATAATAAGAATTAAACGAATGTTAGGTACTACAAATGATTAATGTGAAAAATGAATGTTAGGTACTACAAATGATTAATGTGAAGTTATCCCTTTGACTATCCCTTTGATAACCAACAAGAGGCAAATTTTCATAATCATTTGTTGTTTGTTCTTGCTGGGGTAATTTTTTGTCTCTTTTTGAGAGTTTTGCTGTTTGGTGTTACCCTTTTATCTGAATCACACTTACCCCTTCCTCAATTTTCTTCCTCTCCGTATTACAAGAAATAGCCAATAAAGAAATAGCCAATAATTCAGGTGCCCAATACTTCAGGGTTGAGTAACTCACCACACATTGAGTCAACATGGATTCTAATTTAGAACCATATCAACAGATATCATCCTCTGTAAATATTTCAAAAATTGATGGACATGACTGTTTTCACTATTCCAAATTACCGTATGTGTCCATCACTCAAATTTGTTTCCATTCTCAAATAAGCTCTATGATGTTATTCCTGAAAAGAAAGGAACCACAAATCCAAATTTCCACATACATCAGTTTTAGTCATTCTCATTTCCATCAAGATTTGGCAAGGGAAGGGGAGGTTTATAAACTGATGATAGGAGTAAATTATGCATAATCCCATAGGTCAGCAATGTCTTAAAGTATGTTAAAAAGTAAAGGTCAAATCCCCAAAAGTCAAAGTTATTTACCAAAGGCAGCAATCTTATTTTACTTCTTTTAAGACCACAAACACTCTTATTTCCCAAAAGGTCTTGAAGATTTGCTTCTATCGTAAGTAGAATTGGAAATAAAGCTAACTTTGGTCCTCTACTAATTGCAGACCACCCTGCTGTTTGTGGCAGGGTGGTCTCTTCCTCGTGCCACAAATACACCAGGCTCATTTCCATTTTCTCGCTTTTACTCAATTTTTTTCCATCCTCTAAACTACGACTCTCTCAGTTCAAATCCTGGGCTGCACCATTTATTAGCTCTGCGATCTTGGAAAATGTATTTAACATTCTCTAAACCTCAATATCCTTATCTATAAAATGTAGATGTTAATAAAAATAGTATCTATCTCAAATGGTTGTCATCGTGATTAAATTGGACAGTGATTTAATTTTTTAAGCCCCTTTCCTGGCATTACATAGCATACACTTCATGACCAAAGATATTGTTGCTGCTGTTATTCTGCCTCGTCTATTCCACCCACCTACAAAGGTCTACCCTATACTTCTCACAGGTAGTTTCTCTCTTCACTGTGTGTACTATATGAGTTGCACTCAGCACTTGATTATGTATATATATAGGTGACCCGTGAACAACAAGGATGTGAACTTAAGAGTACACTTACACCTGGATTTTCTTCCTCCTCTGCCAACCCTGAGACAGAAAGACCAACCCTTCCTCTTCCTCCTCCTCCTCTGAGCCTACTCAGTGTGAAGATGAAAAGGAGGAACACCTTTTTGATAACCCTCTTCCACTTAATGAATAGTAAATATATTTTCTCTTCTTTATGATTTTCTTAATAACATTTCTTTATCTCTAGCTTGCTGTATTATAAGGACACAGCATATAATACATCTCCAACATAAAAAATATGTGTTAATTGACTGTTTATGTTATAGGTAAGGCTTCTGATTAATAGTGGGCTATTGGTTAAAGTTTAGGGGAGTCAAAAGTTTTCTTTTCTTTTTTTTTTTTTTTTTTTTTTGAGATAGAGTCTCACTCTGTCACCCAGGCTGGAGTGCAGTGGCACAATCTCGGCTCACTGCAACCTCCGCCTCCTCCTGGGTTCAAGCCGATTCTCCTGCCTCAGCCTCCCGAGTAGCTGGGATTACAGGCACGTGCCACCACACTGGCTGATTTTTGTATTTTTATTAAAGACAGGGTTTCATGATGTTGGCCAAGCTGATCTCAAACTCCTGACCTCAGATGACCCACTCACCTCAGCCTCCCAAAATGCTGGGATTACAGACGTGAGCCATTGCACCCAGCTGAGTCAAAAGTTTTATACAGATTTATTTTACTGCATGGGGGTTCAGCACCCTTAACTCCCACATTATTCAAGGGTTAATCTGTATCTTCTTCATACCATAGTAAATGCCAATACTCTGTTCTCCTCCTTTTAGGCACACAAGGGAATTGTCCTTTCCCACCCTTCCTGCCATTTGGGGTGGGGGAAGCCCATAGGAGTAGTTCTGGCCAATGAGTTGTAGTCAAAAGTGACATATCACTTACAGGCTACGGCATTTAATTGCTGGTGAGAGACCCTCTAGAGCCCTTTCCCCAGCCCCAGTCATCAATCCTGGAAGCATTTGTTGAGACAAGGCCCCTATCAGCCTAGATCCTAAGTGACTGTGATAAGCAGAATCTATACTACTCCAACAATAAAATGAATGAACTACTGATACACACACTAATGTGGATGAATCACAAAAACACGTTAACTGAAAGAAGCTAGTCAGAAAAGAGTATATTCTGTAGGATTGCATTTCTATGAACTTGTGGAGCAGATAAAATGAATCTATGGTGACAGAAATCTGTGGCGCTGGATCAGTGATTGCATAGGGCAGAGGATGGGGGCATACTGTGAAAGGATACCAGGAGAATTTTTTGGGTGATGGAAATGATCTATGTATAGATTATGGTGATTTGTCATAACTCATGGGACTGTATTCTTAAAATAAATCCAGTTCATTGTGTGTAAATTCTACTTCAATAGAGTGATTTAAAAACAAACCAAACCAAACAAAAATAAGCAGAATCTCCCCGATAATTCTTGCTGGATTTGTAATTTAATAAGAAATAAATCCTGTTTTTTAAGTTTCTGAGACTAGAAAGGAAAGTTGTTTGTTACTGCAGCCTATCCTAACTAACATGTATACACTGATTTTATCCTCTTGACCAGAATGTAAACTTTTTGTGGAGAAGGAGCAAAGTCTTACCCCTTCTTTCTACCGCACAGCACTAATCACAGGCCTAGATACACAGTATCTTCTACTTGACTTGGGTCAACCTACAAATTTCAACATTGCAACTGAGATCCAAAAGGAAAAATGCTCCCAGAAACCAGTTTCTAGTCACTAAGGTGGAAATGTGTTAAACTAAATAGCAAAAAAACAAAAACAAAAACAAAAACAAAACAAAACTTAAGCAAGATCCTAACTCCTATATTCAGGTTTCTTTCAAGAGAGATTCTGAGAGTATCTAATGGCAAATCCCCAAAACCAGGTATGGTAGAGCTGTAAACAAAGCTGAAGTAGGTCATGTGACTCAGGGAAGCATGGACTGAAGATGTTACTATCAGGAAAGAAAGTTCAGGAGTGGTTGCAAAGATAAGAACGTCAAGGCATCGTTTCTTGAGATCAATTCTTCAAGAGGACATCTGCCTAAGAAAAAGGACCATTTGGTCATTAGAGAACTGCAAATCAAAACCACAATGAGATACCATCTCACACCAGTTAGAATGGCAATTATTAAAAAGTCAGGAAACAACAGATGCTGGCGAGGCTGTGGAGAAATAGGCACACTTTTACACTGTTGGTGGGAGTGTAAATTAGTTCAACCATTGTGGAAGACAGTGTGGCGATTTCTCAAGGATCTAGAATCAGAAATACCATTTGACCCAGCAATTCCATTACTAAGTATATACCCAAAGGATTATAAATCATTCTACTCTAAAGACACATGCACACGTATGTTTACTGTAGCACTGTTTACAATAGCAAAGACTTGGAACCAACCCAAATGCCCACCAGTGATAGACTGGATAAAGAAAATGTGGCACATATACACCATGGAATACTATTCAGCCATGAAAAAAAGAATGAGTTCATGTTCTTTTCAGGGACATGGATGAAGCTGAAAGCCATCATTCTCAGCAAACTAACACAGGAACAGAATACCAAACACCACATGTTCTCACTCATAATTGGGACTTGAACAATCAGAACATATGGACACAGGGAGGGGAACATCACACACCACAGCCTGCTGGGAGGTGGGGGGAAAGGGGAGGGAGAGCATTAGGACAAATACCTAATGCATATGGGGCTTAAAACCTAGATGACAGGTTGATAGGTGCAGCAAACCAACATGGCACATGTATACCTATGTAACAAACCTGCACATTCTGCACATGTATCCCAGAACCAAAGTAAAATATTTAAAAAAAAAAAAAAAGAAAAGGACCATTTGCTTAATCTCTCAATGATATTTCTGATGCTGTTCAGTATATCTACAAAATAATTGTTTGGCGCAAGAAGATCATGGGTTTCCTGGAGAAAATAACATGACAGTTATGGACAAGATAGAACAGTTCAGATAACCCAGAGGTTATCTTGTTTTCTAGGTTATGTGCTAATGGCAGGCCTGATAATGTCCCACACCAATATCCCAATCCTGAGTGGGGATGAGTCATACACCAAGGCTTAGTAGGGTGATTTCAGACAGCTACAAACAAGGTAAGAGAGGGCTGACAGCCAGATGAGAGGAGACTGAGAATCATCTAAGTATGTTTCAAATTAAAAGAAAACGCACATAAATAAAGTTCTCCTCCAAAGGTTCCCAGACTTAGTAGACAATCAGAATCAATAGGCACGCTTCTCTTTTTAGAGACAGGGTCTCACTCTGTTGCCCAGACTGGAGTGCAACGGCACAATCGTGGTTCACTGGACTCTCCAATTCCCGAGCTCAAATGCTCCTCCCACTTCAACCTCCAGAGTAGCTGGGACTACAGGTGCACATCACTGTATCTGGCTAGTTTTTTTGTTTTTTTTTTTTAACGGAGTCTCACTCTGTCACCAGGCTAGAGTGCAGTGGCACGATCTCGGCTCACTGCAACCTCTGCCTCCCGGGTTCAAGCAATTCTCCTGCCTCAGCCTCCTGAGTAGTTGAGACGACAGGCACACACCACAAGGCCCAGGTAATTTTTGTATTTTTAGTAGAGACAGGGTTTCACCAGGTTGACCAAGATAGTCTCAATCTCTTGACCTCGCGATCCACCCGCCTTGGCCTCCCAAAGCGCTGGGATTACAGGTATGAGCCACCGCATCCAGCCTACCTGGCTATTTTTTAATATTTTTTTGTATATACAGGGTCTGACTACGTTGCCCAGGCTGATCTCAAACTCCTGGCCTCATGCAATCCTCCCATACAGGCACATTTTTAAGAATACAGATTACCAGGTAGCATCCCAAACTGACATACTCAGAATCTCCTGGGATAAGATAGAGGCTGAGAATACATGTTATTAATAATATTGTCAGTTAAGTTTGATGATCAGTTCAATCTCGGGAACCTCAACTATATTTTCCTGGAAAAGAATCATTCCTTCTGCAGCTGGGGATCCTCTGGATCCCAGAGAGAAAATAAAGGTGCTGCCCATCCTGTAAAGAGAGGCACCTGGAAACCTGGGAGAATAACGGGAGACGCTGGTAGGAACCATTCCAACTTTCCCTCTTGCCATTGGAGACCCAAGAACTATGAGGAAGTAGGGACTCCAAGGAAACCCGGGTGGTCCCCACCTTGTTTTAATTATGTAACTCCACTGTCAGGTGTTTTCCTGAGGGACAGAGCCTCCATGCAGTTACTGACAAACCTGAGAGGCATCCCTGGGAGTCTTTCAGCCTTCCATACTCTGTCATTTTACCTGCATCAGGAGAAATTTCAAGGCAATGTAAATAATGTATATCTTTTCTTTAAAAATCAGTGTAAATATTTCATAAACTGTACAGTAAATAATAAATACATTTGGAAAAAAACAATATAAATATTTGATAGTTTGCAGAGCAACTGTTAAGCCTGGATTACATATGAATGTTCAAAAAAATCCAATAAATCCTAAATTACATACAAATGGTTGAAAAGTGACCCAAACACAGTCATGGATGCAGTTTTAAAAATTTCTGTGTTTCTCTCTTCACCAAGGGAGTGTTAAATCAAGATGTCACCGTCTGTAACTGCCAGCTTGTGAATCATCTGAAATTTTGGTAACTCCCAAGTGCCTATGCCTTCTGATAATACTTGGCTTGCATCTTAAAATAATAAAAGCATCCTCTACCTATGAGAGAAATTCAGGAATACCACGCTATGCAGCTGCTGCTCTTAAGGCAAACAATTTCCAATCTTGCAATGGTTGCTCCATAGAAAGATTGAATAATAAACATCAAATGCCTCTTGCAAACCAGGCAGGTAAAATTTTTCAGACCCATCGTCGGTGGGTCGAATTTGGAGGAGGAAGCTTCAAACAGTTAATTTTTTTTTTTTTTTTTTTTTTTTTAGGTAATCAGGGACTTGTTTTATATTCATAAAATAATCAATCCCTTCTGCCGCTGGCTCCTGGTCCTCGATCTGTTCCACCTTCACATTTCTGTGCTCTTCTATAATGATACGGAACTCCACGCAAGTTCATCTGTGTCCTCTTCCATTCGATTACTTCCTGCCATGTATGCCCGTCAAGACTCAGTCCCAGGAGGGCTCCCCTGGGAGATCATTCTCACTGAAACTTGCATGTGCCTCTATTGTAGCATGTGTCCTAGAGAATTCAAAGAGGGGTTTACATTATTCACTACCATATCCTGGAACCTAGAAGAGTGCCTGGCACGTAGTCAACTCCATAAATATTCGTTGAACAAATGAATGAAGGGGTGCATGCATCTCTGTCTTACCTAGTGACACAGGACATTTTTTTTGTTTGTTTTTGTTTTGTTTTGTTTTGTTTTTTGAGACAGAGTCTCTCTCACTCTTTCACCCAGGCTAGAGGACAGTGGTGTGGTCTTGACTCACTGCAACCTCTGCCTCCCAGGTTCAAGCAATTCTCCTGCCTCGGCCTCCTAAGTAATTGGAATTACAGGCACACATCACCACTCCCAGCTAAGTTTTTGTATTTTTAGTACAGACAGCATTTCACCATGTTGGCCAGGCTGGTCTCAAACTCCTGACCTCAGATGACCCACCAGCCTCAGCCTCCCACAGTGCTGAGACTACAAGTGTGAGCTACAGCGCCCGGCCCGAGCACAGTATTTTTATACATCATGTTCTCAGAGCCTTTTCCAGTACCTCACACAGAGTAGGTGTCCAATAAAGATATCTTGAGTAGATAAACAGACCTAACCAGGTAATGTGTCAGTGCATTGTGACAGGAGATGCAGTGTGCAAAAGAGAAAGGAAGAGGGAGAGAAGAAATAGGGATGTTCCAAACTCCAGCTTCACTCTATCGAAATATACACACCGCTGGGGAAGATTAATAGGCACATGCCTTAACAAAGGGTTATGAGGAGCAGAAAGGGAACATTTTATTTTCAAAAATAAATCTCTGTAAGTTTTAAAAATCTTTCTGGTTACACCCATATAGTATTTATATAGTAGATACTTCTAAGAAGCTCAAAGCATAGCCACGTTTGGTACATTTGATTTTGCATCAACCCACTCCTGTGTGGTTAGTTGGTAGACGTCATTTATTCCTCTCATTTTCCCCTTGAAGGAAGCAAAGGCAAATTAAAGAAAAAGTTCTAAAGACTTGTCCAGAGGTTCTCAAACATGCAACAGTGGATCCAGCATCCTTGCCACAGCCCTTTGGAGCACATTGCCCCAAAAGGTTAGGTGCGTAAGTCTGGTATTAAGAAGCTCCAGTTGGCCGGGCGCGGTGGCTCAAGCCTGTAATCCCAGCACTTTGGGAGGCCGAGGCGGGTGGATCACGAGGTCAGGAGATCGAGACCATCCTGGCTAACATGGTGAAACCCCGTCTCTACTAAAAAATACAAAAAAAACTAGCCGGGCGAGGTGGCGGGCGCCTGTAGTCCCAGCTACTCGGAGGCTGAGGCGGGAGAATGGCGTGAACCCGGGAGGCGGAGCTTGCAGTGAGCCGAATTGCGCCACCGCACTCCAGCCTGGGCGACACAGCGAGACTCCGTCTCAAAAAAAAAAAAAAAAAAAAAAAAAGAAGCTCCAGCTGTCCATTATCTACTAATCAACAAAAGTTCATGGAGTCTTAGCTCTTTGGACAGTGTGGAATAAGCTGATAGAACTGTGCAGTGTATGCAGGTGTTCCAACACATCCTATTATTTGTAGGTAAAGAAAATTTTCAGTTAGGTTCAGTAAGGAGTGGTGTAAGGGAGTCGCTCAGGTTTATAATTCTTTAAGTGTTTTAGCTATTTGTAATAAAACGCACCCGAGGACATTGACAGGGAGAGGCAACCAGAGAAAAATAAGATACGGTTTCTGACCTCATGGAGCAAAGAATCTAGTTGACTAATAGGATAACAGGCTAATACAATAATCTAGCTAAAGAATCTAGCTGACAAGACAAGTACTCAGGAAATGCTTAAATTTTAATGCATAGCATTAGATGGCAGGTTTAATTAAATGAAAGAAATAATGCATCATTTAGGGTTCTGTTTGTTGCATGAAACAGTGACTGAAGTAGAAAAGAAACTTAAGTGTAAGCACATGGAGTATCGTGGGATAGAAAAGAAGGCTGAAGAGGCATGAAGCCTCAAAATGAATTAACAGTTCTTTGTGTCTTCCAATATTTTATTCAAGATTCAAAGTCTCAGTAGAAAGAGTCCAATGGGCTGGTCCCTTTGGCCATACTGGGGCAATAATAGGAAGGATCTAATGGAAAAGACCTGTATGGATTTCTCAGCCTCTCACATAGGAGGGCAGAGCCTCTGGGTTTATCATTTCTCTGCAACTCCACCCACTGAGTAATTCCCCCAAAGGGCACTGAGGTGCTATCAGGAGGGAGGAATGCAAGAAGAGCGGCCAAAAGGCGGCAAATGCTCTTTACCATGAAAGAAATTCAGCAGAGGGGGAAATCTCTGGACATGAATCAGAGAAGAATCATGGAGGAGGTGGGACTTGAGGTTGGTAGATGTGTTCCCAGCACTTAATTAGATGGAGCAAGAAGAAAACTTATGACTGATACAGGAAGAGGTGAGGTTGGGACAGTAGATAATACTGTCAAATAATAAAGTTCATTGGGCTTAAATAGTAATAATAATTTTGTGTGTGTGTGAGAGACGGAGTCCTGCTCTGTTGCCCAGGCTGGAGTGCAGTGGCGTGATCTCGGCTCACTGCAAGCTCCGCCTCCCAAGTTCAAGCAATTCTCCTGCCTCACCCTCCCAAGTAGCTGGGATTATAGGTATGCACCACCATGCCCAGCTAATTTTTTGTGATTTTTTTAGTAGAGACGGGGTTTCACCATGCTGGCCAGGCTGGTCTCAAACTCCTGACCTCAAGTGATTTGCCCACCTCGGCCTCCCAAAGTGCTGGGATTATAGGCATGAGCCACTTTTCTTGGCCAATAAATATATTTTTAAAAAAAAATTTACAAGTTTATTTGGTTGCCAAGCAAGAGAATATACTCCAGTGAAGAAATGTACTAAACTAGGTGAAAGGTAAAATTTGGGAATTTTAAGTTTGACTATTCCATATCCAAAATGCTTGCGATCAGAACTGTTTCAGATTTTGGATGTTTTTAGATTTTGGAATATTTGCATTAGACTTGCTGATCGAGCATCCTAAATCCAAAAATCTAAAATCCTAAATGTTCCAATGAACATATCCCTTGAGCATGATGTTAGTGCTCAAAACATTTTGGATTTTTGAGCATTTTAGTTTTTCATTTTTACATTTGGGATATTCAACCTGTATTTGCAAATGAGTTGATAGTGATTACATCAAACTTGCTCTCTGCACAATGTGGAATGAGGCAATAGAGCTGTGCAGTGTACATGAGTGTCCCAACACATCCTATTGTTTGTAGGTAAAGAGAAGTTTTCAGTAAGGACTGATGTAAGGGAGTCATGCAGGTTCAAAGTTCTTTAATTGTTTTAGCTAGCTGTAATAAAACACAGCATTCCTTTTCGATATCTCTTGGGTAGGAGGAAAACTTGCCTTTTAGAGTGCTTGGCTACAGTTTTAATCACATATCAGAATAATAATGTGTATATGTGCATAACAAATACACTTTAAACTTTAATGTTTACCAATTCTTTCACAAATGTCAGCACAACTGAGCCTCACCAAACTTCTATGCCATATCTATGACCTCTGTTTCTGTTTGCATTTTACAGAAAAGAGCCAAGTTCAGAGAGGTAAATGACTTGCCCAAGATAGCAACCAGGGTCAGTCAGCTGACTACGTATTTCTTTTTCCAAGTCATGCTTCATAAGGGGGTGGCAAAATATTGCACCACATATGAATTTTAGTAATCCATGCTTTCCTAAGATCTAGATGAAATTAAATAACCTAATAAACATTTATATATATTTTCAAGATAAAGATAAAATTCCTCTGATTAAAAAACTAATAACAACAGCTCTTTTAATGGGAGAAACAATTACGGAGAGCATGTGTCATCGGGTATCAAATATTTACTCAGTGCTTCATTTTGGGCAAACTCTCCTCCAAGACAAGCCAGGACCCGCAGCCGAGAACCTGGGGAAAACCATGAGAGTCAGACTGGGTGGAGAAATGAGAAAGAGGAATGACTGGCCTGCAACCAGAGTTTTAAGGGCAAGGAATCCAAAGGATTTCATTGAAGGCAAAGCTGCAAACCAGAAGGAAGCAGGTGATTGAACCAAAACTTCTCTGCAAAAGCAGAAATGGCAGAAAGAAATCAGAGAGTTACAAGACTAAAGCCAGAAACCTCAAGCAGAATGGTGGGGAAGAGACTTTTGGAGGGTAGGGAGTTTCCCCAAGACTCGCTGTAAAGAGAGATGTTGGAAAGAGGGGAACAGGCTCCCAGAACCTGATAAAAGGGAGACATAAGAAAGCCTAAGAAAGAATCACCCTTAAATAGCTCTGAATGAAGCTGTAAAGATAAAACATAAACATTGAAAGATACAGTTAATAGCAGAGGGCAGGAAACCAATAACAAACAAAAGAAGTTAATGGGAGACACAGGAGGTCAGGAAAGAAGACCATTCCAGGCTAGGTCAGCCTCTGAAAATTCCATCAAGGAATGACACAGACCTTGAGAAATGCGCTTATGGCCCATATCTCTTGCCAATTTGCTTCGAAATGCACTCCCAGGCTTAAAACTTGCTTTTCAATTTATCATTCTTGGGGAGTGTAGCCCTGGCTCCCTTCATTTTTAGTTTTTCTATTCCTACACTAGATGATTTTTCTGAAAGCCAGCCAAAGTATCAGATCACTCTGCCTTCATTTCACCGAATTTCAACAGACTTATATTGAGTGCCTCCACTCTGTGCTTGGCACTGTACAATGTGCTGGACTTAGAGAAATTAATAAGGGACAGGCCCCTATCCTCAAGAAACTTAGAGTTATTCGTTCAGGAAATACAGACATATACACAAATACTTATGTAGGAAGGTCTACAAAGGGAAACAGTACAAAAGCTAAGAGCAATGAATTCTATCATTAGGAGGAAAGACTTTTTGTCATTCATTTATTCAGCACATTTTTGAGCATTGACCAAGTGCCCACCACTATGATGAGCATTAAGAATCACTCACTGTTTATTTAGTAAGCCACAGTGCTTCCTGAGGAGTCGTTTATATTTTAAGTTGGGAAGAAGTCCATCTGAGTGAGAACCAAGAAGAAATGTTTTGGTCATCCTGAGACTTTAGTATGAAAGGATAAAGAGTTGCAGAATGCAGAATGGTTCTAATATGGTGATATGGTTTGGGTCTGGATACCCACCCAAATCTCATGTCAAATTACAGTCCCCAGTGTTGGAGGTGAGGCTTGGTGGGAAGTGATTAGATTATGTGAGTGAATTTCCACTTTGGTGCTGTTCTCATTATAGTGAGTGGGCTATCTAATTGTTTAAAAGTGTGTAGCACTGCCCCCTCCTCTCTTCTTCCTCCTGCTCCAGCCATGTAAGACATGCTTGCAGGATGTGCCTGGCTTCCCCTTCATCTTCCGCCATTATTGAAAGTTTCCTGAGACCCTGCCCCCTCTGCCAGCCATGCTTCTTGTATAGCCTGCAGAACTGTGAGCCAAATAAACGTCTTTTCTATATAAATTACTCAATCTCAGGTATTTCTGTACAGCAGTGCAAGAAGAGACTAATATATTTGGTATCATCATGATGGACTTCTTGCTACATGACCTATTCCCCTATATCCCTTCCAAACCACACATGGTCCTCTTAGGAATTTGCCATGAGCAAAAGTAACAATCCCAAATACCTGTCATTTAAACAAGATTCCCGTATTACATCAAAAAGAGTATTCACTACAGCAGAAAAGTCTGTGCATGGGCAGAGATGGGCCACAATTCAGGGTGGCATTAACTCTGCCTTGCGCCACTTGTGTGCATTCTGGTGCAGGCCAAGGGGAAGCCAGCTAGAGGGTCTATAGCCCACCACCCAGAAACCACTCCAGGTTCTTAGCCTCTGTCAGACTCAAAGAGTTTCTGAAGGACTGGATGACTACCGCTCAGAATCATCTCTGGCCACTGATTACTACCTACCCCATAGATTTGTTAGGAGGATTCACTGAATTAATAAATTGCAGGGTTTGGAACTACCTGCTGCATAGGAAGTATCCTGTAAGTAACAAATATTTTACCGCTATTATTCAGTAATCAGTCCAAATATGTCAAGCAATTACTCTTTAAATTACAAGCAAACAAAGAGAGAAAGGGGAAATCAGTTTATTAAACTGGACTTGAAACGTAGGGAAAGTGTACAATTGGCTGCAAAATTCTGATTGTTTGAAAACTCAGAACCATGATTATCTCCCTGGTTATAAAATCAGAGTGGCCATGCCCTCCTAGTTATTAGTAATGGCAAACACCATGTATGTATGTGTTAATTCATGTGCATATATGTGTGCCATGTACATGTGTGTGTCAACTGTTTAAAGCAGCCATAGAGACAGCTATAAAAGCAGCCTTCAAGCATCTTTTTAAATATGATAAGCAGTTTTTTGTTTTCTCCAAAATGTATGTCAAGGAATTCACATCTTCATTTCTCCCATCCATTCCAACCTCATCTGAGTCTCCTTTTCACCTCTTATTCCAAAACTCTAGAATGGGAATGACATTTTGGGTATGTCTTCTGATATATTTTCCTTTTCAGTAATCAGATTCCTGCCCCCACCAAAAATAAAAATAAAAATAAAAAAACTATCCCATTAGTACTGCCTAAAGGAGGATAGAACATAAATCCCCAGGCTTGAGAAGGAAGTGGTGGGAGCTCCCAGACTGATTTGGGTGATCCCCAAAGGGGAGGGTACCTGCCTCTTGCTTTTCAAGGTGCACATTAGAGAAAGCGTTAGCTTCCTTGAGAAGATAAAATTTGGACATACAGTCAAATGGATGAGGTAGGTATCCAGGCAGATCTTTGTGACCAAGCGTCGCATCTGAGAGCCCAGAAATTTCAGCAAGCCCTGTCAGCAAGGAGTGCTATGGGGACCAATGGGCTTTCATAGTATTGAGGTTGTAGGTCAGAGAAGGCATGGACCATGGTCTTTAGCAAAAGCTGCCAACGTGATTCCCTCAAACCAGGTGAGCCCACTTACACTCAGTGGGTCATAGCACAAGATGCCAGCGACCAGAAGGGACAAAGAATCTCTCAAAGGAGTCCAGCAAGGACCCACCAACACCTACTATCCAATCCCCACCCTCCATAGCTTATACAGACTTCCTCTTTCACTATGTGTGATTGGGAAGAAGGAAGAATAGAGGAGATCTCTTCAAAGGAAGAACACTTGCTTGGATTGGGGGGCTGAGCTTTCAAATGACAATCTGAAAGAAACTAATAGCAATGCCACTGATTGAATCATCTTTAATTGTGAGATCAAGTCCCCCGCCATTCCACCATAAATAAAACTAAGGAGTTTAGAGCAAGGTGAGGCTCATCATAAAAGCAAAGTTGCATGCTTTTACATATCTGGGTAAAAGACTATGCATAAAGAGCCCAGAGTTATAGTGATGGGGTTTTCAAATTTTCTGGGACATCCAGTATTATCTATAGTTTATCCCATTGTCCTGATAATCTTAACTTTAACTTAGAAAATATGAAGATTATCCAAAGAGTATCATCATTTTGGAAACTGTTAATTTTTTTTAAGGAAAGAACCATCATGCATTTCTCAACTAAAAGGGAATGTTGCTCAACATGTAGAAAACATATAATGTAGGCTTCTCACAAGCAAGTGAAACTTCTACTCCCACTGCCTTTGGAGAAAGAAAATTTTTCTCTTGGCCTACTTTTAAATAAAAAGAAAAAAAAAGAAAATCTGCTATACTACATATATACTCCTCCCAACTTATGAAGAGAAGGTAAGTGCCCAATATAAATATTACAGCTAAAGAAAACCAGAAAGAATGAAAATTATTACAGAATTAAAGTTAAAATGACCACAAAAGCCAGGAAAGCAGAGCCGATCTTAAAATGGAATTTGGGGTGCAAAGAAGCATATTAAAGGGTCTTATTTCTTTACTAGATAGAGACTACAAGATCCATGCTTTTCTGTCCTCAAATGTTTCCCAAATCCCAGAGAAGCCTGGCTCTTTTCCAGGGTGGGAATTTGAATATTTTAAAGAGTGCACAACTCGAGATGCAACAAAAGATAAACAGCCTTCTATTTACCTTAGGTCAGCATGAGAACTTGAAATTGCCATTGCAAAAAAAAAAAAAAAAAATAGTAAACAGATGATAAAAGATAATTTTCCCTTTTAATGGGAAAGAAATGCAAAATAAAATAAAGCAGAGGTGTGATCTTACAGTTTCAAAATCAAGGAGTAAAATATTTTTAGTGATAATATGCAAGTTTGATGAGGTTTCAGTAATGCAAGGACTGCTGGCAGCCTACAACTTTTTGGTGAGCAATAGGGTAATCTATAATGAGATCCATAGAGATGTCCCTGGTCTCTAAACAGCAACACTATTATCCAAATTCTGAGAACTAACATAAAAGAATTCAGAAGAAGCAAATGGCTATCTACACAAAGATATTTACTGTAGTCTTTCCTATACTGCCAAAGCAAACAAACAAAAAACTCAAAAACTAGAAAAAACTAAATGTCCAAAACAGGTTTATGACACATTAACATAATATTCTGCTTCCTTGAAATTATTTTCAATGCAATCCATATAAAAATATGAAGCTATATTTATTATATATTGTTAAATGGAAAAATAGGATATCAAAAATAGGAAATCAAAAGCCATGAAAATGCATACAACATGAAAATAATAAATACAGGTTTACTCTATAGCAAAGTTCCATTTTCTTACTTTAAAACTCCTTAATATTGTTTTTGTGATTTCAATAAACAAACTATTCTGTCTCTTCAAAAGCATATTTTTTAAGAAAGTCTTTTCAAAAAGCAGTGTGTCTCTGATATAAATCCAGAGGGTAAAATTACAGTGTAAAGAATTCTCTTTTAAAGGTAGAAAACTTAGAGATTAACAAAGAAGAGAAGTAAAATGGTTGGAGTGAATAATATTGTCCGGGAGAATCCAGTCTCACTAGTAACCATTTCTTAACACAGGAAAGCCAGGCGGTAGAATTTTTGTATTTTGTTTCATTTTTTTTTTTTTTCCATGTCTGAAGCTTTCTCTCTCTTAACTATGGAAGGTAAGAGATTAAAAATAATAATAATAAAATAAAAACTCTCATTGGTTAGCTACACTACAGAACTCACTGCCAATTCTCAACAGAAAAGAAAACACCAGCTTGGACCAGAGTTAACACTAAATAAGATTCTTACACCTAAGAAATTAATGCCCTTACCAAAAGTATTCATAGGAGCTTTTAAAATCAAAGCTCAAAGTAACGTGTGGGTAGCCCCGCCTTGGACAGAGCCCAATATTTGAAGGTTAAAGTGTTTTCTAAAGAGAGAATGGAAACCAAACTCAATTAAGGAGAGATGGATAGTAAATTGAATTTAGTGCTCAAAGGTGCATTATACTTTGGGAGTTGTACTTCTTTAAATAATCAGCACGGTAGAGTAGAAAAAGCACTACACCGGGCATCAGAAGATTGGGTGCTAATCACTGCTTTGCCACTAACTACCTGATGGCCTGGGAGAGGAAAAATGCTTGTGTTTGGTTTTGTTTCATTTGAAAATTGAAGAAATTGGATTAGATGGCCCAAGTGTACTCACAGGACAGGGCTGTTCCTGGTGGGACTGCTTAGGAGGCTGATACTAGATATTTGAGAGACTGCAGATTATGTCAAGAAGTGTTGTTGTCACTGAACGACTATTTTGCAGAGAATAGGTCCCCATTGCTAATGTCCTCCAGCCCAAGAGCACCAGACATACACCTATATTCCACAAAATCGGGCTTATTGGCTCATTACATCGAAGGACACACCACACTATGCAGAACCATGAAATGGGCGTCTCAGTCAGAGGGTTTAGAATGGGCTTGTGTTAGGATTTGGCTTGTTAGGTAACTTAAAGGAAGGCTCAAGAAAGGACAGTTTTGTTTCACATCAGAAAGCAGGGCAATTCTGGCCAAGCACAGTGGTTCACGCCTGTAATCCCAGCACTTTGGGAGGCCAAAGCAGGCGGATCATGAGGTCAGGAGATTGAAAATAGCCTGGCCAACATGGTGAAACACTCTCTACTAAAAATACAAAAATTAGCTGGGTGTGGTGGCGCGTGCCTGTAATTCCAGCTACTCAGGATGCTGAGGCAGGAGAATCACTTGAACCAGGGAGTCGGAGGTTGCAGTGAGCCGAGAATGCGCCACTGTACTACAGCCTGGCAACAGAGCGAGACTCTGTCTCAAAAAAAAAAAAAAGAAAAAAGAAAATGAAAAAAGAAAGCAGGGCAATTCTATCATTAGGTATCTTAATAATTTTTTTTCTAATAGGAGGAACAGTGAGGCTAAAGCTATAATTGGTAAAGAAGCAGTAATCACTCATATTAGCCCAGAAAGGGAAATGTTTGGCCATTTTGGTCTAGACATGCTCTTGTCTTTGACTCTGCTCAGACATGTTTAGAGTTGTTTTGTTTTTGTCTTGCTCCATCCACGATTGGAGACAGGTATGGTCGAATACTGACATTCTGTGAAATTGTTCACGTCCTATAGAACGCTATGGTCTAGCCGTTACAACCAGACAGCTCCAAGCAGACAACAGTCAGAGGCTGTAGTTTTCTTTCTTACCATGAAGGAAATAATTAACTCCAGGGGTATGTAATTAGCTGACAAGCCAGAAAAGGAGGCCCCAGGCTGGAAACTATTGAAAAGTACTCAATCCATAAAGTTGAAGCTCTAGGAAAATGACCCAGAAAACAAGTAAAAGGTATTGACTTGGAAGAAAAAAAAAAAAAAAAAAAAAGACATATGTATGAGCAGGTGACACAGGATGGCAGTGGAGCTGACTCCGGGAATAGAGGGCTTCCACTAGATTGTTCCATTCATGCGGAGGTGCCCAGAGTTCATTGTTGGGGCAGATTTTTAAAGGGATTAAGCATGGTCAGACACAGTAACATCTCAAGTATTTTCCAGCTCTATAATTTTATGAAACCTTGCTCCAAATGCTATTCTAGTTTAAACACAAAATTGATGTGTGTTGAAAATAACAGATGTTGGTTGGTCTATTTTAACGATTTACTAAAAACAGAATGCAGCCATTAGATGGTGTGCTCTATTCGATCTCTCAATTGTCTATGCATGGATCAGGGGGACTCCCATTTACCATTTGAAAGTCACCAGAAGTATAGAAATAATATTCAAGAGGAAATAAGCTTACAAAAGTGGGAAGAATATGCATTTCATATTATATGGAGCCTTTCTGGTTTCACAAAGTCTCACTTTCCAAATAATGCATCAGTTCATATCAGAGCGTGTTCTCAGATATTTTTCTCAAATATTGGAAAGCTTGTCTTGCCAATGCAGATCTATTTAGTCATGCTAAAATTCACAGTCCGTAATGGTTAATTGGTTTCACATTCTGGTAAGCATCTGTAAGATAGGATTCTGGATAACACTGAAAATTGTTTAAACAGCACATGCTGAGGCACAAGCCTCTCCACCACACATCTCTGGATCTCCTGGGGTGTATGCTTAGAATACGATGATACTATATGCCACACAGGGTTATCAGTATCCTAAGAAGCCCAAAAACAATTTTTGGAAGTTGTAGCAGTATGCATGGCCTGCAGAATGACAGATTAGAGATGGTGTTAGTTCCAGTAATTAACTTTGCAGCATCAGGGGCAGGAAACCGCCTGCTGAGGGCATCAATAACTCCATTCCTCAAGGGGAAGTCTTGCTGGTGCCTGGGTGGATCTGTGACCTTTGGCAGATGGAGTAGTATTTGAATACACAAAATCAGGAAAATAAAAACGATAAAAGGAAGGCAATTTGCTAAATGAAATGTACATAAACTGAACTGCCTGTAACAGTTCATCAGAACCTGCGAGGATCACCCAGAAGGTTTTTAACCACCTCCACAACAAATGATCCTGAAATACCCCTTTTGGTTTTCATTTCTTTCTGGAAAATATGTACAACTAGTAAATAGAAATACACTTCGCCCTCACCCATTTCAGACGTTGTCTCCTGGTCTCCGTATTATATACACATATATATACATGCACATATATGTTTCACTTATTTATAATTTTATACCCATTGTAAATTTTATCTGATAACAGAAAGCAAAAGAATATGTCTCCCTTTCAGGGAAAACCTCCTTAAGAGTTTTTCTGAACAAAGTTTAGTGAAAAGAAGAAATCATGTCATTATGAGCCAACTAGCCATTCTTAGGATTCAAGTTGAGCTGCTTTTATTTGTATCTCAATTCAGCCTTTGTCACCTCAGTCCTCAGTGATGGGAACATTGACCTTGGAAAAACTCCAAAAGTTTCTAGCAGCTCTCAGATGGGTAATGTGAGGCTCTTGGAGGATAATTCTCTACACTGCATGCTCACACTCAACAACCTAGATCCAAGGGTGCACGTGGCCCCTGGGTTAAGGCAGAAGTTCATGGGTTAAGGCAGAAGTTCTCACACTTTGCTACATGTTAGAATCACCAGAAGACCTTTGAAACTCCTGATATGAGACCTTAGAAAGGCATCAGTACTTTTTAAGGCCCCTCAGATCATTCTAATGTGCCACCAAGTTTGAGAAGAAATGATTTAGGGTTAAGGAAAAAAACGCCCAAAGGTCAGTAAACACCTCATTGTTGTGACTTGGTTGGAATGGGGCCAAGCTACCACCCAATGATGTTTTAGGGTCAGCCACCCCTAAGAGCCAGGGAGGAAATAAAAGGACCCGGTGCAGTTTGAATAGAGGCCCATTGACTGCTACAGTTTGTTTGTGCAGGATACCATACTCCACCGTGAGTTGGGTAGGACTGAGTGAACCTTTCTTGCCAAGCTTAGAAAAGAGAACAAGTTGAGAGAAAATGCAGGGTGAAGATGCCTCTGTGGCTCTCAGCACTCAGGCAGAAATGATTTCCGCCTTCTTAGGCTACAACCAAACAACATCCATAAAACCTTTTTTGGGGTATGAAAAGAGTCCAAGGTTACGGTTCTCATTTCCAGTTTTTCCAGACCCTTCGCTTATTGGTTCCACTTTCCTACTTCTGTTTGCATGCCTTTTTGGGGTACAAGGCACCTGGGAGCAAAATCATGGTGACAAACAAGCTTTGACTTCAGAGAGCCAGGTGTGTGAATGCAGCTGTCAGGCCTCTGAGCCCAAGCCAAGCCATCACATCCCCTGTGACCTGCACATATAAGCCCAGATGGCCTGAAGTAACTGAAGAATCACAAAAGAAGTACAAATGCCCTGCCTCGCCTTAACTGATGACATTCCACCACAAAAGAAGTGAAAATGGCTGGTCCTTGCCTTAAGTGATGATATTATCTTGTGAAATTCCTTTTCCTGGCTCATCCTGGCTCAGAAAGCTCCCCCACTGAGCACCTTGTGACCCCCACTCCTGCCTGCCAGAGAACAACCCCCCTATGACTGTAATTTTCCTTTACCTACCCAAATCCTATAAAATGGCCCCACCTTTATCTCCCTTCGCTGACTCTTTTCGGACTCAGCCCGCCTGCACCCAGGTGATTAAAAAGCTTTATTGCTCACACGAAGCCTCTTTGGTGGTCTCTTCACACGGACGCACATGACATTTTGGTGCTGTGACTCAGATCGGAGGACCTCCCTTGGGAGATCAATCCCCTGTCCTCCTGCTCTTTGCTTCATGAGAAAGATCCACCTACGACCTCGGGTCCTCAGACCCACCAGCCCAAGGAACATCTCGCGAACATCTCACCAATATTAAATGGGGTAAGCGGCCCCCTTTTACTCTCTTCTCCAACCTCTCTCACTATCTCTCAACCTCTTTCTCCTTTCAATCTTGGCACCACCCTTCAATCTCTCCCTTCTCTTAATTTCAATTCCTTTCATTTTCTGGTAGAGACAAAGGAGACACGTTTTATCCATGGACCCTAAAATGCTGGCGCCGGTCATGGACTGGGGAAGGCAGCCTTCCCTTAGTGTTTAATCATTGCAGGGATGCCTCTCTGATTACTCACCCGCATTTCAGAGGTGTCTGACCATGCTGCAGGGACGCCTGCGTTGGTCCTTCACCTTTAGCGGCAAACCCTGCTTTTCTGGGGGAGGGGCAAGCACCCCAACCCCTTCTCTCCCTGTCTCTACCCCTTCTCTGCTTTTCTGGGGGAGGGGCAAGAACACTGACCCCTTCTCTCCCTGTTTCTACCCCTTCTCTGCTTTTCTGGGGGAGGGGCAAGAACGCTGACCTCTTATTTTTGTGCCCCAACCTCTTTATTTTTGCGCCCCAACCTGTTATTTTTGCACCCCGACCCCTTTCCCGCTTTTCTGGAGGACAAGAACCCCCGAACTCCTTCTCTCTGTGTCTCTACCCTCTCTTTTATCTGGGCTTGCCTCCTTCACTATGGGCAACCTTCCACCCTCCATTCTTCTCTTCTCCCTTAGCCTGTGTGCTCAAGAACTTAAAACCTCTTCAACTCACACCTGACCTAAAACCTAAACTCCTTACCTTCTTCTGCAACACCGCTTGGCCCCAATACAAACTTGACAATGGCTCTAAATGGCCAGAAAACGGCACTTTCGAATTCTCCATCTTACAAGACCTAAATAATTTTTGTCGAAAAATGGGCAAATGGTCTGAGGTGCCTGACGTCCAGGCATTTTTCACACTTCGTTCCCTCCCTAGTCTCTGTTCCCAATGCAACTGGTCCCAAATCTTCCTTCTTTCCCTCCCGCCTGTCCCCTCAGTCCCAACCCCAAGCGTCGCTGAGTCTTTCTAATCTTCCTTTTCTACAGACCCATCTGACCTCTCCCCTCCTCGCCAGGCTGAACTAGGTCCCAATTTTTCCTCAGCCTCCGCTCCCCCACCCTATAATCCTTTTATCACCCCTCCTCCTCACACCCAGTCTGGCTTACAGTTTCGTTCCGTGACTAGCCCTCCCCCACCTGCCCAGCAATTTCCTCTTTAAAAAAGTGGCTAGAGCTGAAGGCATAGTCAAGGTTAATGTTCCTTTTTCTTTATTCGACCTCTCCCAAATCAGTTAGCATTTGGGCTCCTTTTCATCAAATATGAAAAACTTAGCCCAGTTCATGGCATGTTTAGCAGCAACCCTGAGATGCTTTTCAGCCCTAGACCCTGAAAGGTCAGAAGGCCGTCTTATTCTTAATATGCATTTTATTTTATTACCCAATCTGCTCTCAACATTAAATTAAATTCCGGCCCTCAAACCCCACAACAGGACTTACTGAACGTTGCCTTCAAGGTGTACAATCATAAAGGCAGCCAAGTAGCAATTTGTTTCTGAGTTGGAATTCCTTGCCTCCACTGTGAGACAAACCCCAGCCACATCTCCAGCACAGAATTCCAAACGCCTGAACCATAGCTGCCAGGGGTTCCTCCAGAACCTCCTCCCCCAGGCGCTTGCTACAAGTGCCGGAAATCTGGCCGCTGCGCCAAGGAATGCCCACAGCCCGGGATTCCTCCTAAGCCGTGTCCCATCTGTGTGGGACCCCACTAGAAATCTTGCCTGGCAGCCACTCCCAGAGCCCCTGGAGCTCTGGCCCAAGGCTCTCTGACTGACTCCTTCCCAGATCTTCTCGGCTTAGCAGCTGAAGACTGACGCGGCCCCATTGCCTCAGAAACCTCCTGGACCATCACAGACGCTTTGGGTAACTCTTACAATGGTAAGTCCATCCCCTTCTTAATCAATACAGAGGCTACTCACTCCACATTACCTTCTTTTCAAGGGCCTATTTCCCTTGCCTCCGTAACTGTTGTGGGTATTGATGGCCAGGCTTCTAAACCTCTTAAAACTCCCCAACTCTGGTGCCAACTTGGACAACATTCTTTTATACATTCTTTTTTAGTTATCCCCACCTGCCCAGCTCCCTTATTAGGCCAAGACATTTTAACTAAATTATCTGCTTCCCTGCCTATTCCTAGGCTACAGCCACACCTCATTGCTGCCTTTTCCCTCAGTTCAAAGCCTCCTTCACATCCTGCCCTCGTATCCCCCCACCTTAACCCACAAGTATAGGACACCTCTCCTTGGTGACTGATCATGCACCCCTTACCATCTCATTAAAACCTAATCACCCTTACCCCGCTCAATGCCAATATCCCATCCCGCAACACGCTTTAAAAGGATTAAAGCCTGTTATCACTCACCTGCGACAGCATGACCTTTTAAAGCCTGTAAACTCCCCTTACAATTCCCCCATTTTACCTGTCCTAAAACCAGACAAGGCTTACAGGTTAGTTCAAGATCTGCACCTTATCAACCAAATCGTTTTGCCTATCCACCCCGTGGTGCCAAACCCATACACTCTCCTATCCTCAATTCCTCCCTCCACAACCCATTATTCTGTTCTGGATCTCAAACATACTTTCTTTACTATTCCTTTACACCCTTCATCCCAGCGTCTCTTTGCTTTCACTTGGACTGACCCTGACACCCATCAGGCTCAGCAAATTACCTAGGCTGTACTGCTGCAAGGCCTCACGGACAGCCCTCATTACTTCAGTCAAGCCCAAATTTCTTACTCATCTGTTACCTATCTCGGCATAATTCTCATAATTACACACTTACTCTCCCTGCTGATTGTGTCCAGCTAATCTCCCAAACCCCAATCCCTTCTACAAAACAACAACTCCTTTCCTTCCTAGGCATGGTTAGTACAGACAGAATTCTTACACAAGAGCCGGGACCGTGTCCTGTAGCCTTTCTGTCTAAACAACTTGGCCTTACTGTTTTAGCCTAGCCCTCATATCTGTGCGCAGCAGCTGCCACTGCTTTAATACTGTTAGAGGCCCTAAAAAATCACAAACTGTGCTCAACTCTCTACAGTTCTCATAACTTCCAAAATCTATTTTCTTCCCCCAACCATTGCTCAGGACAAAGCTTATGCTGATGAGTTAGCTAAAAAAGCAGCTAGCATTCCGACTTCTATCCCTCACGGCAATTTTCCTTTTTCACATCGGCCACTCCCACCTACTCCCCCACTGAAACTTCCACCTATCAATCTCTTCCCACACAAGGCAAATGGCTCTTAGACCAAGGAAAATATCTCCTTCCAGCCTCACAGGCCCGTTCGATTCTGTCATCATTTCATAACCTCCTCCATGTAGGTTACAAGCTGCTAGCCCGTCTCTTAGAACCTCTCACTTCCTTTCCATCATGGAAATCTATCCTCAAGGAGATCACTTCTCAGTGTTCCATCCGCTATTCTACTACCCCTCAGGGATTGTTCAGGCCCCCTCCCTTTCCTACACAACAAGCTCGGGGATTTGCCCCTGCCCAGGACTGGTAAATTGACTTTACTCACATGCCCTGAGTCAGAAAACTAAAATATCTCTTAGTCTGGGTAGATACTTTCACTGGATGGGTAGAGGCCTTTCCCACAGGGTCTGAGAAGGCCACCGCGGTCATTTCTTCCCTTCTGTCAGACATAATTCCTCAGTTTGGCCTTCCTACCTCTATACAGTCTGATAACGGACCAGCCTTTACTAGTCAAATCACCTAAGCAGTTTCTCAGGCTCTTGGTATTCAGTGGAACCTTCATATGCCTTACCATCCTTAATCTTCAGGAAAGGTAGAACGGACTAATGGTCTTTTAAAGACACACTTCACCAAGCTCAGCCTCCAACTTAAAAAGGATTGGACAGTACTTTTACCTCTTGCCCTTCTCAGAATTAGAGCCTGTCCTCGAGATGCTACAGGGTACAGTCCATTTGAACTTTTGTATGGACGCACTTTCTTACTCGGCCCCAACCTCATCCCAGACACCAGCCCTCTAGGAGACTATTTTCCAGTCCTCCAGCAGGCTAGACAGGAAATTCCCCAGGCTGCTAATCTTCTCTTGCCTACTCCAGATTCCCAGCCATATGAAGACACCCTAGCTGGACGATCAGTTCTTGTCAAGAATCTGACCCCTCAAACTCTACAACCTCGATGGACCGGACCCTACTTAGTCATCTATAGTACCCCGACTGCCGTCTGCCTGCAGGATCCTCCCCACTGGGTTCACCGTTCCAGAATAAAGCTGTGCCTATCGGACAGCCAGTCTAATCTCTCCTCTTCCCTCTGGAAGTCGCAAGTACTCTCTCCTACTTCCCTTAAACTTACTCGTTTAAGGGTAAACGTTAAGGGAATAGTAATAACCCTCACGTGCCTAATACATCCCTTCATTCTATTAGGTCTGTTCGTCCTTACCCTACTTTTTACAACAGGGCTTTACAAAGTCACTCCCACCATTGGATCGAGCCTCAAAATCTAGTCATCCCTACTATCTTCTGTCTATTCATACTCCTATTCTCGGTTCTCAACTACTTATAAATGCCCTACTCTTGTTTACACTGCCGGTTTACACTGTTTCTTCAAGCTATCACAGCTGATATCTCTTGGTGCTATCCCCAAACCGCCACTCTTAACTCCTTCTTAGAGTGGATAGATGATCTTCACCCTGAGGAAGTTCTATTCTTTACTTTTATACTCACTCTTATTCTCATTCCCATGCTTATGCCACCCTCTACCTCTCCCCAGCTATCTCCACCACACTATCAACCTTACCCATTCTCTCCTAGCTGCTTCTAATCCTTCCTTAGCCAACAACTGCTGGCTTTGCATTTCCCTTTCTTCCAGCGCCTACACAGCTGTCCCCGCCTTACAAACAGACTGGACAAAATCTCCTGTCTCCTTACACCTCCGAACTTCCTTCAACAGCCCTCACCTTTACCCTCCTGAAGAACTCATTTACTTTCTAGGCAGGTCCAGCAAGACCTCCCCAGACATTTCACATCAGCAAGCTGCCGCCCTCCTCCGCACTTACTTAAAAAACCTTTCTCCTTTTTTATATATATATATATATATATATATTTTTTTTTTTTTTTTTTTTTTTTTTTTTTGAGACGGAGTCTCGCTCTATCTCCTGGGCTGGAGTGCAGTGGCCGGATCTCAGCTCACTGCAAGCTCCGCCTCCCGGGCTTACGCCATTCTCCTGCCTCAGCCTCCCGAGTAGCTGGGACTACGGGCGCCTGTAGTCCTGTAGTCCTTATATTAACTCTACTCCTCCCATATTTGGACCTCTCACAACACAAACTACTATTCCTGTGGCCACTCCTTCATGTATCTCTCGGCAGAGACCCACTGGAATTCCCCTAGGTAACCTTTCATCTTCTCGATGTTCCTTTACTCTCCATCTCCAAAGCCCAACTACAAACATCACTGAAACAATTGGAGCCTTCCAGCTCCATATTACAGATAAGCCCTCTATCAATACTCACAAGCTTAAAAACGTTAGCAGTAATTATTGCTTAGGAATTACCCTGTATTTCGCTCCATCCTTAGCTACCTTCCCCTTGCTCGTCAGACTCTCCTCCCAGGCCCTCTTCTTGTTTACTTATACCCAGCCCCGAAAATAATAGTGAAAGGTTGCTCATAGATACTCAACATTTTCTCATACTCCATGAAAATCAAACTTCCCCCTCTACGCAGTTGCCCCATCAGTCCCCATTACAACCTCTGACGGCTGCCGCCCTAGCTGGGTCCCTAGGAGTCTGGGTACAAGACACTCCTTTCAGCACTCTTTCTCACCTTTTTACTTTGCATCTCTAGTTTTGCCTCGCACAAGGTCTTTTCTTCCTCTGTGGATCCTCTACCTACATGTGTCTACCTGCTAATTGGACAGGCACATGCACACTAGTTTTCCTTACTCCCAAAATTCAGTTTGCAAATGGGACTGAAGAGCTCTCCGTTCCCCTCATGACACCGACACGACAAAAAAGAGTTATTCCACTAAGTCCCTTACTGGTCACTTTAGGACTTTCTGCCTCCACTAATGCTGTCAGTACTGGAATAGCAGGCATTTCAACCTCTGTCATGACCTTCCGTAGCCTGTCTAATGACTTCTCTGCTGGCATCACAGACATATCACAAACTTTATCAGTCCTCCAGGCCCAAGCTGACTCTTTAGCTGCAGTTGTCCTCCAAAACTGCCGAGGCCTTGACTTACTCACTGCTGAAAAAGGAGGACTCTGTATATTCTTAAATGAAGAGTGTTGTTTTTACCTAAATCAGTCTGGCCTGGTATATGACAACATAAAAAAACTCAAGGATAGAGCCCAAAAACTTGCCAACCAAGCAAGTAATTACGCTGAACCCCCTTGGGCACTCTCTAATTGGACGTCCTGGGCCCTCCCAATTCTCAGTCCTTTAACTCCCATTTTTCTCCTTGTTTTATTTGGACCTTGTATCTTCCATTTAGTTTCTCACTTCATCCAAAACTGTATCCAGGCCATCACCAATCATTCTATATGGCAAATGTTTCTTCTAACAACCCTACAATATCACCCCTTACCACAAAATCTTCCTTCAGCTTAATCTCTCCCATTCTAGGTTCCCACGCCACCCCTAATCCCACTTGAAGCAGCCCTGAGAAACATCATCCATTCTCTTTCCATACCACCCCCTGAAAATTTTCACCACCCCAACACTTCAACACTATTTTGTTTTATTTTTCTTATTAATATAAGAAAGCAGGAAAGTCAGGCCTCTGAACCCAAGCCAAGCCATCACATCCCCTGCGACTTGCACATATAAGCCCAGATGGCCTGAAGTAACTGAAGAATCACAAAAGAAGTGCAAATGCCCTGCCCCGCCTTAACTGATGACATTCCACCACAAAAGAAGTGAAAATGGCTGGTCCTTGCCTTAAGTGATGATATTATCTTGTGAAATTCCTTTTCCTGGCTCATCCTGGCTCAAAAAGCTCCCCCACTGAGTACCTTGTGACCCCCACTCCTGCCCACCAGAGAACAACCCCCTTTGACTGTAATTTTCCTTTACCTACCCAAATCCTATAAAACAGCCCCACCCTTATCTCCCTTTGCTGACTCTCCTTTCTTTCAGACTCAGCCCGCCTGCACCCAGGTGATTAAAAAGCTTTATTGCTCACATGAAGCCTGTTTGGTGGTCTCTTCACACGGACACATATGACAGCAGCCAGAATGCAGAAATGGGCAGCTGCGATTATCTCTGAAATCCAAGGAAATATTTTGTCATACACTATAGCCAGCTAGTAAGATTCAATTCAGAGTTGTGTATTCCACTCAATATTTAATTTACACAATCAAAGGAAAATTACTAACAAGTTTGCTTGAATACCCTGCTATTTATTGACATTCCCAAGATCCAGAATCATACCATATGACCCGAGTTACAGCTACATATTGAATTCTCAGTTTTTCTGGCTCCTTCTTTTCTGATTGGATGACGTAAGCACTTTATATCTTGGGCATTTGATATTTAATAATTAATAAACATTCATTGACTAGGTGAATAATAGTGTATTAATATGGTATTTACTATGGGCCAGGCACTGTTGTAAGTACTTCATATATATTAACTCATTTAATCCTCAGTAAGCCCTAGGAGCTCTGTACTAGTATTAGGCCCATTCTACAGTTGAAGCTACAGAAACATAAAGACGTTAAATCAGATTTGGGATTCCAAGCCAGGCCAGCCAGCTCCAGCAGTTGCCTCTTTGCAAAGAGTGAGTGAATGATGAAGACTTTTTCTTATTACTGCAGGTTTCTTCCTTTAGACCAGGTGTCCCAACCCCAAGACTACAGACCAATCTGTAGCCCGTTAGGAACTGGGTAGCACAGCAGGCAGTGAGGGGCAGGCAGGCAAGCATTAGAGCCTGAGCTCTACCTCCTGTCAGATCAGTGGTAGCATTAGATTGTCAAAGGAGTGTGAGCCCTGTTGTGAACTGTGCATGTGAGGGATCTAGGTTGCACACTCCTTCGGAGAATCTAATGCTTGATGATCTGAGGTAGAACAGTTTCATCCTGAAACCATTTCCAACCCCACCCTCCCCACCCACCCACCATCCATGGAAAAATTGTCTTCCATGAAACCAGTCCCTGGTGACAAAAAGGTTGGGGACCACTGCTTTAGACCACATGCTTCCTAAAGCAATGCTTACTTTTGCAGCCCAACTTATTTGTAAGACTTCCATGTTGCTATAGGGAAACACGGCACATTGTTTCTGACTATTGTGTTCCATCAAAAACACAGAACAGATTTGAAAAAGCCATTCCTCCAGGGATGGAGTCCCAGGTTACTCCCAACTCTTGCTACCATAAACAGTAAGCAGGGCATATCCTAATTTGTATCAGTCTCTTGAGGACTTCTACAAGAGTTTCTGAGGTGCCCACCCAGGAGTGAAATTTCTAGGGTATATAGCAATCACATATTTAAGTTTGTACACATTATACCATTGTCCTCTCACCCTCCAGGAATGCTACAACAGTTCACCCTCCCATCAGTGATGTGTGAGTAAGAATAGTTAGCACTTTATAGGGTCTGTGACCAAGCACAACTAAATAACTAAAAACAATTTAGAATCTATTACTTTTTAATTGCCACAGTTCTACTTAAACCCCTTTCAGCTTATGCCAATTTTGTTAAGAATTGTTGCAATTATTTTTATTCTCACTAAAAATAGATTATATATTACATAGTGTTAATACCACATTCCAAATTCCACTTGTGATTTTAAATATGACTTCATTCTATGAATATCTCATAATGTATAAAATCTGCCATGTGTATTTTTGTTTTCTGTGTAACAATAACTCAAAATTAATATGAAAGTTACAATATACCTATTCCTACAAAATATGTACGAATATGTAGTTGGCAATAGTGCACTGCTTGAGGAAACACCTTAAGAAATGTCAGTCCCACTATAAAGTATGCTGGAATTTAAAAGGGTCTGAGGGCAGCAGCAGAGAAGAAGAAAGAATAAAAAGAAACTATACCCAACATTTGAACCACCAAGAATGTGCTGGCCAGATTCGGATAGTTGGCAGGAAAAGATTTTTATAATTTCTTTTCCATAATCTAGCCTAGCTGGATAATTACATTTAAAAAACTAAGAGAGTAACCACAGATGTGTATGTAATGGAATTTTAAAATGTAGATATATCCCTCATGGAAATAAAAGGGGCAATAGAAGGCTATCATTATCAACTTTAGAACAAAAGTTGTGTTCACTCCAACCCAAAGAATAATTAAAATCAGTCAAGACAACATGGAATGCCAATCTTACACACTTGTCATTTCAGAAAGCTAGCTTGACAGTTGTACACCCACTCTGGTTGACAGTCAAATACGTTTCTAAGGAATAGATGAGCTTTTACAGGGGTTGGTAGCAAAGTCTTTCTATCCAAACCAGTTTCCCTCAAAGAGTTTGAAAGTTTGTTTGAAGCAGCAACTTTGGCTAAAATCATTCATAGTTCTCCATAAATAGTTGAAACTGTCCATGAAGGCATTGTGTAGAAAATAAAAAGGGTACAGGCTTAGGGTCATCTGGGTGACGGTTGTACTAATTATATGATCCTAGGAACATTGTTTAACTTCTCCTTCTGGAAGTTCCAGAGGAGAAATCAGTGTCCTTGCCTTTTCCAGCTCCTGGAGGTCACCTGTGTCCCCTGGCTCATGTCCCCCTTTCAGCAATCACATCACTCTGCATCCATCCTCATGTCTCCTTCTCTTCCTCTGACCCTCCCACCTCCCTCTTTTTTTTATAAGTGTAGTGGTTTACCTTATGTAAACCTTAGTGATTTACATCAGGGCCCCACCCAGATAATCCAGAGTAATCACGGCATCTCAAGATACTTAATGTAGTCATATCTGCTAAATCTATTTTATCACGTTCACAGATTCCAGCAGTCAGGGCACGGACATCTTTAAGAGCACTATTCTGCCGACCAAATCAGCCGTGTACCATTTGACAAGGTGCAGTCTTGCTGGACCTCAGTTTCTTTCTATGTCAAATGAGGAATGTTCATTACATTGAGGATTAAATGAAATAATGAAGGTCAAGTACTCAGCACAGGGCCTGACTCACAGAGCAAGTGCTCAGTAAGTGCAACCCACAACAACACTAAAACAAAAATAGAACAACAAGAACGATGCAAGTGGCCTGAGCGCTTTATAACTATAATTATTTTAATTTTTTCACTGTCCACCTGTGAAAGACATCTTTATGATCATATGGAAACAATGTCTCTTGATTTTTTTTGTTAGCAGTGATCAGAACTGGAATGTATTGTAAGACAGAAGGATTGCTTAGAGCTTTAGTAATAGACTAAAAAAAGAGCTTAGTAGAAAAAAGTTAAGTAAACCATACCAAAGCTCAAAAGAAAGATCAAAATTGGGGAACAGGGAGCATATATCAAAAACCTCAAAACTGCACATTTCCAATAACCCATTTAGCCAACGTATTAGAGTATATCAAAAGGACACAGAAAAACTTAGGGACAAGGGTGTTTGTAACAACATTGTTTATAAAAGGAAAAAAGAATGAAAAACACATTGTTAATCATGGAAAATTTAAGATAAATTAAGTCTATATTTAAAAGAAAAAAAGGAAGAAACAGAAAAGAGAAGGAGCAGCCAAAATGTTTAAACTATTGCATTATAGTAAATTGTGGGTAATTTTTATTTTTTTTCACTTGCTTAGCTTTCTGTTCCAAATGTTCTACAGTTTTCTCCTTTGTAATACTTTCAGTCTGATCTTGTTTGTCGGTGGAGTCTGTTGATTTTACATTGCAACACGGAAAGATGGAGTTCGGTTAAAATCTGCCTGAGCTGGGCCCCCCCACCCATGAACCAGTTGATCTACATTCTGAGAGTCAGACAAGAGATAGTGCTTTCCCATTTCTTAGGAAATTTAAGGTACATTTAAGTCAGACATAAAAGCAAGCAGGAATCAGAGGAAGGATAGAGGGGTTTTAGATAGTCAAAGAAACTAAATTTTTTTTTTAATCCTGGGTTGGATGCAGACAGAACTTGAGTGGTCAGAGTCCTCAGAAATAATGGATCCTTTGAATAAAAACCTGCGTTACTCATTCTATGTAATGCCATTGTTAATATTAGCATCCATTCCACACATGTATTTATGAGTGTGAACCAGACATTCTGTTGCATTCAGAAGCATTGACTTGAGATTATATCAGGGATGTAGTAGGCAAGGGCACAGGGAATAAAGGGGAGAGACTTCTGATGTTATAGTCCAACAACAGAGCTGCAAATAATATGATCGCCCTCGAGGAACAACACCTGTGCCCTAGATTCATCATTCCATTAATTAACTATGTGACCTTCAGCAGATCAATTATCCTCTCGGAACTTATTTACAGGGAAGATCAAACTAGAATCTATGGTTTTCTAACTACTATTCCTGGAAATAGCAGGGGGCTGGAACGAGGAGGATGAATGGGAAAAACTCTACTCTATCCACTCTTGCTTAAAACCAGAGCGATTATAGTTTTTATCTCTTTTATTCATTTACATTTTCTTGTAAGATTTTGTTTAAAGAGTCCTGCTGTCTTTAAACAACAGTTTGAAAACCCCTAACTAGATGACTTCTAATATGTTTCCAAATTATAGCCATCTCCTTATAAGGACCTCAGGTGGTTGCCAAAATGTCAGGATACAAAGGAGTCTCAGGCCAGATGCCTGAAACTTGAAAAGTACAAGGTGTTGGCCAAAAAACAAAGGCCGAAAGCAAGGCAACACCCATCTGGCAGCTGGGAAGCCAGTGTATCTGGTTCTGTGTCCTGTCTTTCCACATTTCCAGTAAGCTTCTACCACCCACATTTCTTAGGAACTGGATTTGCTTTATTGTGGTTATAGAGGCAAAGTCAAATGGGCAAATATTGGCCGTGATCATACCATACCCCATAGATTTAGGTGTGAAAGAAAAGGACTAGAGAACATGCACGTATCTTTCCGTCTGTCGCTTCTAACTCAGTGGTTACCAAGAATAGAAGAAAGGGCCCACAAAGGGCAGAAAAGTGTCTGTATTTACTCAGCCATAGCCATGAGAATAAAAGTCAGCACTCACTCCTCATTATCCTTCTTTCCCACCCTCTGAAAACCTGTACACCTAACTCCCTCTCAATGCTGGATATTAACAATAATGGCTTGCACTTAGCTAGCACCACTCGTAGGTCAAGAGCAGTGTTAGATGTTCCCCATTCATAATCTATCATACTCCTACTTAGTAGGACCCCTTTTAAAGATGGTGAAAGCATGATTCAAGAAATATAAATAACTTGCTCAGGATCTCAGATCTAGTCAAAGAAATGTGCAGGACACAAACCTTGACTTTCCTGGCTGCTATGCCTGTTTTTACAACTTGCACGGACCACAGGGTTTATTGAATGAGCTGCTAGGCATGCAATGCAAAACTAGGGAATTCATGCAGTAGTCAAATAAGTAGCAGTTTGCTCCCACTAGCTAATTATTCTTTGTAACAAATGCATTTTGAGTAATAACAGAGCACATAATTTCTTTCTTCAGAATGTCTTCTGAAGGTCATGACTTTTAGCAGAGGTAACTATTTTCTATTTTGGTCTGGTTTTAATTTGGGTAATAGTGTGATTGAACATAGATATTTATGACATTTATTAAAAGCTTTTATTACTAATTTTCCCCAGAAAAAAATTCTAATGGAGATGTATTGGAGAATTTCCATAAAATTAATGTCCAGACTTAATGGATGTCTAAGATATCATTATTAACGGGAATGTTCCATATACTAGGATCTTTTGATTAGAGATTAGAGTTAGATCAGACCTTATTTAAAACTGGATACATGCCAAAGTATCCAGAAACTCAATTTAAACACATTCTAGAGGCTAATGCTTTATTTAGGTTGCGTCTTTACGATGCCAAATGAAAGGCTGCAGTTACAAAAAAAATCAATTGTTCTGGTCAACTGTTAGATGATCTAAAGACCATATCATGCTCAGTTTGATTCCTGCTGATGCCTACACAAAACCAGTTGGTTGAATTAAGATGAATTTTCCATACGTAGAAATTGACTGCCACCCATCCAGAAGGGCCTTCCTACTGGACCAGCAGCCTGGGTCTCACATAATCGTTCACTAGCCCAGGCTACACTGATAGATTCAGTGAGATTTTCTGTCTTTCCCAAGACCTCAAACTCAGAATTGTGATTCTAGACAATGTGGTTAAATCCCATGTCTCCTGCTTTCATCCTACAAAAAGCATAGCCAAAACACCTGGGTGTGGAGGCTTCTTCCTAATACATCTTCCCCTAATCTCGAAACTCTGAGAGGTCATCCCCTTTCCCAGATTGATAATCCCCTATTTAAAGCTAGTTTAAACATGTGCATGAAAATTGGCACATGGGTGTGTATCCACTTTAGTTCCCTCTTAGGAGTCCTATGCCATTCTCAACACCCTTAAGCAACTCACACAGCCCAAAGGCGGCTAGAAATATTTGATTAAGTAAAAACCTCAGTATTTCTAACCCAATCACGAACAGGATTGAGTTTCAGTCCTCTCACTACCTGCCGATAAGTTTCTGTATTGGTAGGCATGGGATCACCCATCCATAGAAACCTTTATAAGCAAAGCAGAGGCTAAGCCACCATAGCCCACAGTCAGCAAGTGATTTTGCTTATGTTAAGACTTGCCCTGAAGACTCTCATTTTCCAGACCCTGTCTTCTTCTTAACTTCCTGGACCCAAAAGGAAGCATCAAACCACAGTGGGCCATGGCTGTATTTTGTTTGGTTCACAAGTAGTGGCCCAAACAATACTTAAAACAAATTGACAAAAAACTGAATTCATTCCTAGCTCTCAAAAACTCCAAGAATTCATAGAAAATGTGAGTTCCCAGCCTCTCTGAAAAAATTCAGAATATATGGTACTGCCGAGCACACACTTCCCCATGGCGGCATTCAGCAGCAGTGCTCAGTTTACCAAGTCTCCACTCCTTTCAATTGTCCCTGATGCTGAGATCAAGTTTTTCTCACACTTAGCTCACTCGTCGTATTACTACTACCTGCCAGATTTCTGCAGGCGTTTGATTTTGCAACACCACTCCAAACCGAAAAAGTCTAATGCAATCTTAGAGACCACCTTCTCCAGCCACCTCCTTCTCTAAATGAGGAATCGGAGATTCGGAGAAAGGAAATGACTTGCCCCAAATTTTCCATCTTGCGAATGTCAGAGCTGCCAGTAGATTACAAGTCTTGCCTTAATCTATTGATTTCATCTCCATGTAAAATCAATCCCACGGACACCCTAGCCATTAATACCAAAAATAACCAACATGTATTGACCCCTTACTATAAACCTCACAATGTGCTTATCTCCTTTTTAATGTGATCTCATTTCATTTTCATAACAATGCTTTGAATTAGGTGCTCATGTAAATTCCATTTTGCAGATAAGGACACTGAGATTTGGAGAGATTAAAAAACCATCCCAGTGTTAGGCAGTGAGGGACAGGCCCATAATTGAAATCTCATAGCTTAATCTTTTAGCTATAATACATACTGCTTCACCTTCCTCTACGTTCTGATCATTCACTCACTCATTCAGCAAATCTGTGAGTCCTGCACTTTTCTAGGTGCTGGGGATATGCTAGTGAAGACCCAAATCAGCCGTCCTCATGAAGCTTGCAGTCCACTGGTGTCTCTGGCTGCATGTATCATCATTAATCTTTTAATTTCATGCCGTCTCATGTGGTCATATAAGTCTTATCCATCTACAAACCTTCTGCCTATACATTCCATTAAATTCCAGAATTTTTCTTCTCTCATGTTTTCTACAATGTCATCTAGCACAGGGATTGGCTTCTTGTAGGTGTTGTATAAATATCATTTATCCGAATACCAATGAACACAGAACAGAAAGGATAATACAGGCAGCGAGCCAGGCTTTCATGCTCGCAGGGATCTGGCTGGGAGGACAGAATGGATGTGCGCGTATTGTTTCCGTCTGCTCCCCTGAAAACAAGAACATGCCCATCTGACCCACAATACCTGCTCTGACACCTCCGTGTTCAGAGGCCTCCTTCCTGACTTGTGCAGCCTTCCCCATGCTTTAGACGTGATTTGGTCTAAAAAATAAAAATGAAAACTGTTTCAATGCTTCATAGAAGACAATTCTGCTGTCTTCAACGGAAACACAGGTTCCACCCCCCACCCCCTTGGGCCTCTCCCCAGTCAATCTGCTGATGGATGCAAAGATACCAGCTCAAAGTAACTAGAAGCACCCATGTGCAATTTGATTAGAAGAGGGCGCCTGATTACATCCTAACCAGAAGAGAGCTCTTCTTTGCCCAGGAAGTGGACAAAGTTCCAACCTCCTCTTTGTGATGAGATCATCTGATCACTTTGTGATGAGAAATCCCCTGGGCCCTCAGCTGACAGCTGCTGTCAGCCCAAAAAGCAATTGCTGAGCCCACAGACTGCAGGTGCCCTGGCCATTAACTCGGGTGGTGTGAGAGCCAAAGCAAGACACATGGGGAAAAGGCGTACAATGTTTCTTTAATCAACTCACAGTCACCTACACAACCTATGAATTTCTTCACTTGACTGAAACATCTCTGCAGCACCAAATACACAAACATGCAAAGTGCATCAGAGAAAAAGAGGCCAACCTGGTTAGTTTCCTGGTTCAAAAAAAAAAAGACACCACAAAACAATTTATCTTCTAAATCACTGATTTATTAATAAATTCATCAATCATCCATTCTAAAGCAAACAAGGAGTACCTAGTATGCTCCTGGCACACATATATCCCCTAACCACTTCAAGTTCTTTAATAAATCTTCATGGATCTGTTCTCCTTTAAGTTAATGCTTTCAAACTTTTCAGAAATATTTACCTGAGTGGAAAGAGCTTAGACTTTGGGATTATATAGACCTATATTTTATTTCAATTCGAATGTTACTTTTTTTCTACCACTCTCCAGTCCTGTGACATTTATCCACTGGCAACCTCTGCAAGGTTCAGTTTCTTTAAGCAACCCTCTGAGGTGTGGAATTAGAACTTTACATCCTAGCATTGTCCTGAGATTAACTTAGGTCACATATGTAAAAAGCTAAACAATGCTTCATGCCCAGCAAAGCACTCAGTGAATGGAGGTTTTGATTTTAATTGATTATATTATTAAATATTATTTAAAAATTGTCTTCCCACCCAAAGGAAAAAGCAGAAACAGCCACATTTACTTCAAATGTTTATGTTGATAAAGGATTAATATTCACCTGTGTCATTGAAGGCAGAGACCCTTAAAGCCCCAGTGGAAGCTATGTAAAGTCAGGAATGCAGAAGAGAGATACTTGATCCTACTTCTATTTTATGATTGTTAACAATTGCATATTAAAGAAAATAATACAATTATAAAGAAGCTTTTGAAACTGAGAAATCTCTTAAAATCAAGAGTCATGGAAAAATGATCTAAAGATTTCAAGATGGGTGTTATCGAAAACATGGAAGTAGTGAAGAAGAGAATATATATGCAAAAGAGACAAGAATTAAAAGTTATAATAAAGATTCTCCAATCTAGGTGAATGACAATAGAAAGAGAACAAAAGATAGACCATCAACAACCAGATTAATAAATTAAAAGGACAATAGAAAATAGAATATTTAATTTGCATTACTAGCAAAAGTGAAAACAAAAACATGTATGTACACCAAGTATCAGGAATAAAAGTCTAATATAATAATCAAAACTCCAGTCTTATCAAAAATATCTTAAAATATATGTAAATATATAGAGTACTTTTAAAATAAGTTTCTTAAAAGAAAACAACAGATCACACTCTAATCTCAGATTTGATTTGATGGTATAATAATGCATGAGATGAGATGAAATAAGATCCTTCTTCTAATCTTCTATTTCTACTGGCTTTTAAATTTCTTTGCAAAATTAAGTTCAGATATTGATTCTTCCACTTATTCAGTATTTTGTGGGATGGCTGGTATAAATGTGCAAAATGCAAGTGAAAATAGGTTCAGTATCTAAATTATTCAGATACAGAGGCATTTTCCATTATTCAAAGCAATTTTCTGTTGCCTTTTCTATAACATGTAGATATAAATGTAGTATTCAGAGTATCTTCAATTTGAATTAAAAACTAGTATCTGCCTTTTTCGTACAGAAAGCAGGTGCTAACATGGAAACATATCTGATAAAGAATATCATTGCATAAATTCCTGTGATAGCCCCCTGGGTGTTTTAAATATAATGGATTTTTTTAAAAGTCTTTACTAGTAGAAATTTTTGCTTTTCTCTTTAGGTTATTTTGGTTATGAGAAACAGAAAGGGAATATTACTAAAAGATAAAGCAGTATCTCACAAAATTCAACAAAGAGTTAAACAAACCAGGCTAAGAAAAATTGGGAAATAGGAATGCTCTGGGGGACCAACCATAGGAATTTTCTCTCTAAACATACATGCTCAACAGGGGTGTGAATGTCCTCAAGTTAGCAAAAATTGATTCCTGGGGCAGAGAGCAATTCAGATTATATCTCTCCTTCTCCTCCTTCTTCTCCTTCTTCTCGTTCTTCTCCTTCTTCTCGTTCTTCTTCTTCTCTTTTCTTTTCTTTTCTTCTTCTTCTTCTTTTCTTCTTCTTCTTTCTTCTTTTTCTTCTCTCCTTCCTTCCTTCTTTTCTTTCTTCTTTCTTTTTCTTTTCTTTTTTTCCTTCTCCTCCTCCCCCTCCTTCTTCTTCTCTCTTTCCCTCCCTCCCTTTCTCCTTCTCTCCCTTTCTCCTTTTCTCCTTCTCTCCCTTTCTCTCTCTCTCTCTCTCTCTCTCTCATGCTCTCTCTCTCTCTCTCTCTCTCTCCCCCCACCATGTGAGAATACAAGAAGGCCACCATCTGCAAGCCAGGAAGAAAGACCTTACCATGAACCAAACCCCACCAGAACCTTGATTTTGGACTTCCCAGCCCCCAAAACCATGAGAAAATCAACTTCTGTTATTTAGGCCATGCAGTCTATGATATATTGTGATGGCAACCCAAGCAGGCTAAGACAAGAGTTGTTTTTCTGTTGTTTTAAAATCTGGACGTGAATCCTTTCTTGGTTATTTGTATTGCAAATATATCTATGCTGTGGCTTGCCTTTTTACTTCCTTACTAGAGCTTTTGATGAACAGAAGCTCTTAATTTTAACTTAGTGCAATTTATAAATCTTACATTTTATGGTTAGTGCTTTTTGAGTTCTGTTTAGGAAATTTTGCCTACCCTAAGATTGCAAAGACATTCTCAAATGTTATCTTCTAGCAGCTTCATTGTCTTAGCTTTTATGTTTAGGTTACTGTTTCCTCTGAATTTGACATTTTGTATGGGGTGTGAAATAGGGGTAAAGATTTTTTTTTCCCCTTATTGGTTAGAAGTGAACACATTTATTAAAATGGCATTCCTTTCACCACTGCAATGCAGTGACACCTGTATTATAAATCAGGTGACCACAAATGTGAACGTCTACATTTGTACTCCTTACTCTGTTCTACTGCTTTATGCTTGTGGCACTATTATCACATTTTAACTCATTTTGGTTTATATTAAAATCTGATATCTGGTATTTTAAATCTATTAGCTTTGTTATTCTTCAAGATTATTGATCTTATTCTTGTGTCTGAATTTCTATATAAATTTTAGACACAGCTTGTCAATTTCCATGAAAAGAAAAACCTGCTGAGGTTTTTCATTGGGATTGCTTTGAATTGATCTATAAATCAATTGAAATTGTTATAAGTTTAAGCCTTTCAATACATGAACATGGTATATTCCTCCATTATTTAGGTCTTCCATAGTTTCTTCCAATAATCACCATTAGTTTTCTTTGTTGGGGTTATACATATCTTGCATTAAGCTTATTTTTAGATATTTAATAGTTTCCATGTGAAAATGGTATTGTTTTAAAGCGATTTCTTAATCTTTCTTGCTAGTTTATAGGAAACACTTTGTATACTGACCTTACATTCAATTACTTTGCAAAATTCTCTGACTGATAATATTTCTTTCAAATATTCTACAAACTGAATAATATTTTCATCAAAGAAAATATATTAATCTCTTCCATTCCAATCCATATATCTTTTATTTCATTCCTTTCCTTATTCCACTGACTAGGCTCTTGAGTACAGTGTTAAATAGGAGAAGTAATAGTAGTCAACCTATTTCATTCCCTACCCCAGTTGCTCTAGATTTTCTACAGCTACCTTTTACAATGAGAAATTTCCCTCAGTTTCTAGTTGGCTAAAAGTATTTTTTAATCATGAATGAGTATTGAATTGTATGAAGTTGATATAAACTCTTTTTTCTTTTATTCTATTATTATGAATCACATTGATTAATTTTCTAATGTTAAGCTAGCCTTATATTCTCAGAACAAATTCAACTTGGTGGTAATAGTGCTGTGCATGTGTGTGTTTGTATGCACAGTGTATATATATACATATACACACACACATATATATATATAAATTGTACTGCATTACTTAGTATTTTATTTAGGATTTTTGCATCTATGTTCATTAAAAATGTTGATCTGTGACTTTGAGTTTTTTAACAATACATTTATCAAGTTTTGGCATATAAATTATGCCATCTTCATCTTCATAAAACAAGTTGGGAAATGATGTCCCCTTTACTATCCTCTAGAAGAGTATGTGAGAGGTTGGTGTGAATTCTTTCTTAGATATTTAGAAAAAGTTACTCCTGAGGTCATCTGAGCCCATCATTGTCTTTGGGGAATTTTCATCACACGTTTAATTTTTTAAATTAAACTAGAAAAATTCAGATTGTCTATTTTTTCTTTCAGCTTTGTTAATTTTTTTTAGGAATTTGCTCATCTTGTCAATTTTTTTAATTTATGGGGTTATTTGTTCATAATTCCCTCTTATTACATATTTAGTATCTATAGGATCTCTATGATAATTCCTTTCTTCATTCTTGATATTGGCCATTTGTGTTTGTTTGCTTTATTAGTTTTCTATGGTTTTCTCAATTTCATTAGTATACTTAAAAAACCAACTTCTGGTTTGTTGATTCTCTTTATTATATATTTGTTTTGTATCTCATTGATTTTTAATCTTTACCATTTCTTTCTCTATTTTCCTAGCTTTTAATTTTCTCTTCTGTTTTTAATTTCCGGAAATGTAAGATAACACCTTTGATTTTCAGTCTTTCCCCTTTTAGACACGTTCATTTAAAGCCATATATTTCCCTCAAATCACTTGTTAACTTTATCCCAGAAGTTTTACTATGTTGTGTTTTCATTATCATTCAGTGAAAAAAAAATGTATTTAATTTTTATTGTGATTCCTTCTCTGACCCATGGATTTACTTGAAAGCGTATTGCTTAATTTCCAAACATTTGAGGGTTTTCTAGTTATCATTTTGCATTTATTTCTAGCTTGATTTCACTATGGTTAGAGAATATACTATGCACAATCTTAATCTTTACACATTTGTTGAGACTTACTTTATTACCCAGCATGTGGTCAGTATTTGGTAAATAAATGTTCTGTGGGTACTTGAAAGTAATTTATCTTACACAGTTGCTGAGTAAAGAATTTTATACATGCCAATTAAGTCAAGTTGGGAGACAATGTTGATAAACTCTTCTATATCCTTATGTATTGTTTGTCTGCACATTATAACAGTTGTGTCAGAATCCTAACCACAATTGTATTAGAATAAGTTGTATTAGAATAATTACTTATTCTAATAGTTTTGACTATTTAGTCTAACAAATCCAATTATAATCGTGGATTTGTCAACATCTCCTTTTACTTCAGCTGGATTTTGCTTTATATATTTGGAGTTCTATTATTTGGGTCATAAAAATTTAGTATTATCATATTTTTTATATTTATTTTTTCATCAGTTATTGGGGTACAGGTGGTATTTGGTTACATGAGTTAGTTGTTTATGGTGATTTGTGAGATTTTGGTGCACCCATCAATTGAGAAGCATATGCTGAACCATAGTTGTAGTTTTTTATCCCTCACCCCCCTCCACCTTTCCCCCGCAAGTCCCCAAAGTCCATTGTATCATTCTTATGTCCTTGCATCCTCATAGCTTAGCTCTCACATACCAATGAGAACATATGATGTTTGGTTTTCCATTCCTGAGTTACTTCACTTAGAATAAATAATGTCTCCAATCTCATCCAGAATGCTGCAAGTGCCATTAATTCATTCCTTTTCATGACTGAGTAGTATTCCATCGTATAAATATACCAGAGTTTCTTTATCCACAAGGTATGTCCCTTCTATGCTGATTTTGCTGAGAGTTTTAATCATAAAGCGATGCTGGATTTTGTCAAATGCTTTTTCTGCATCTATTGAGATGATCATGTGATTTCTGTTTTTAATTCTGTTTGTGTGGTGTATCACATTAATTGACTTGCATATGTCAACCATCTCTGCATCCCTGATATGAAACCCACTTGATCATGGTGGATTATCTTTTTGATATGTTGTTGGATTCACTTAGCTAGTATTTTGTTAAGGATTTTAGCATCTATGTTCATCAAGGATATCGGTCTGTAGTTTTCTTTTTTTGTTATGTCTTCTCCTGGTTTTGGTATTAGGATAATGCTGGCTTCATAGAATGAATTAGGGAAGGTTCCTTCGTTAGCTATCTTGTGGAATAGTGTCGAAAGGATTGGTACCAATTCTTCCTTGAACATCTGGTAGAATTCTGCTGTGAATCCATCTGGTCCTGAACATTTTTGTTTGTAATTTTTTAATTACCATTTCAATCTCTCTGCTTGTTGTTGGTTCATTTAGGGTATCTAATTCTTCCTGATTTAAGCTAGGAGGGTTGTATTTTTCCAGGAATTTATCCATCTCTTCTAGGTTTTCTAGTTTATGTGCATAAAGGTGTTCTTAGTAGCCTTTAGCAATAGAATGATCTTTTGTATTTCGGTGGTGTCAGTTGTAATATCTCCTGTTTCATTTCTTAATGAGATTATTTGGATTTTCTTACTCCTTTTCTTGGTTAATCTTGCTAATGGTCGATCAATTTTATTTATCTTTTCAAAGACCTAGTTTCTTGTTTCATTTATCTTTTGTATTATTTTTTTCAGTTTCATTAAGTTCTGCTCTGATCTTGGTTATTTCCTTTCTTCTGCTGGGTTTGGGTTTAATTTGTTCTTGTTTCTCTAATTCCTTGAGGTGTAACCGCAGAATGTCAGTTTGTGTTCTTTCAGTCTTTTTGATGTAGGCATTTGGGGCTATGAACTTTCTTCGTAGCACTGCCTTTGCTGTATCCCAAAGGTTTTGATGGGTTGTGTCATTAGTGTCGTTCAGCTCAAAGAATTTTTTAATTTCCATCTTGATTTTGTTTCTGACCCAATGCTCATTCAGGAGCAGGTAATTTAATTTCAATGTCTTTGCATGGCTTTGAATGTTCCTTTTGGAGTTAATTTCCAGTTTTATTCCACTGTAGTTTAAGAGTGTGCTTGACATAATTTCAGTTTTCTTAAATTTACTGAGGCTCATTTTATGGCCTATCATATGGTCTATCTTGGAGAAAGTTCCATGTGCTGTTGAATAGAATGTGCATTTTGTAGTTGTTGGATGCAATGTTCTGTATATATCTGTTAAGTCAATTTGTTCCAAAATATAGTTTAAATCCATTGTTTCTTTGTTGACTTTCTGTCTTGATGACCTGTCTAGTACTGCCAGTGGAGTATTGAAGTCCCCCACTATTATTGTGTTGCTGTCTATCTCATTTCTTAGGTCTATTAGTAATTGCTTTATAAATTTGGGAGCTCCGGTGTTAGGTACATGTAAGTTTAGGATTGTGATAATTTTCCTGTCGGACAAGGCCTTTTACCGTTATATAATGTCCCTCTTTGTCTCTTTTAACTATTGTTGCTTTGAAGTTTGTTTTGTCTGGTATAAGAATAACTACCCCTGCTGCTTTGGTGTCCATTTGCATGAAATGTCTTTTTCCACCCCTTTACTTTCAGTTTATGTGAGTCCTTATGTGTTGAGTCTCCTGAAGGCAGCAGGTAGTTGGTTGGTAAGTTCTTATCCATTGTGCAGTTCTGTGTTTTTTAAGTGGAGCATTTAGGCCATTTACATTCAATGTTAGTATTGAGATGTGAGGTATCATTGCATTCATCATGCTATTTGTTGCCTATGTGCCTTGTTTTTTGTTTTTTGTTTTGCTTTTTAACTTGTATTTTTGTTTTAGAGGTGCTGTGTGATTCATGCATTAAAGAGGTTCTGTTTTGAGGTGTTTCCAGGATTTGCTCCCAGATTTAGAGCTCCTATTAACAGTTCTTATAGTGGTGGCTTGGTAGTGGCAAATTCTCCCAGCATTTGTTCATCTGAAAAAGATTGTCTCTTTCCTTCATATATGATGCTTAGTTTCACCGGATACAAAGTTCTTGGCTGATAATTGTTTTGTTTGAGGAGACTGAAAATAGAGCCCCAATCCCTCCTAGCTTGTAGGGTTTCTGCTGAGAAATCTGCTGTTAATTTGATAGGTTTTCCTTTATAAGTTACCTGGTGCTTCTGTCTCACAGCTCTTAAGATTCTTTCCTTCATCTTAACTTTAGATAACCTGATGACACTGTGCCTAGGCAATGATATTTTTGCAATGAATTTCCCACTTATTCTTTATGCTTCTTATATTTGGATGTCTATGTTTGTAGTGAGGCTGGGAGAATTCTCTTCGATTATTCCCCCAAATATGTTTTCCAAACTTTTAGATTTCTCTTCTTCCTTAGGAACACCGATTATTCTTAGGTTTGGTCATTTAACATAATCCCAGACTTCTTGGAGGCTTTGTTCATATTTTCTTAATCTTTTTTCTTTGTCTTTGTTGGATTGGGTTAATTCGAAGACCTTGTCTTTGAGCTCTGAATTTCTTTCTTCTACTTGTTCAATTCTATTGCTGAGACTTTCCAGAGCATTTTACATTTCTATAAGTTTGTCCAATGTTTCCTGAATTTTTATTGTTCTTTCTCTATTTCCTTGAATATTTCTCCCTTCACTTCTTGTATCATTTTTTGGATTTCCTTGCATTGGGCTTCACCTTTCTCTGGTACCTCCCTGATTAGCTTAATAACTAATCTCCTGAAATCTTTTTCAGATAAATCAGGGATTTCTTCTTGGTTTAGATCCATTGCTGGTGAACTAGTGTGATTTTTGGAGGGCATTAAAGAGCCTTGTTTTGTCATATCACCAGAGTTGGTTTTCTGGTTCCTTCTCATTTGGGTAGGCTCTATCAGAGGGAAGGTCTAGGGCTAAGGCTGTTGTTCAGATTATTTTGTCCCACGGGGTATTCCCTTGATGTAGTACTCTCCCCCTTTTCTTAAGGATGTGGCTTCCTGTGACCCAAACTGCATTGATCGATGTCTTTCTTCTGGGTCTAGCCACCCAGCAAGTCTACCCAGCTCCAGGCTGATACTGGGGGTTATCTGCACAGAGTCCTGTGATGTAAATCGTCCATGGGTCTCTCAGCCGTAGATACCCGCACAGTATCTGAGGTGTCTCCTGGGTCCTGCAGAAGCAGTCTGCTTCCTTCAGAGGGTCTGTGGGTCCTCCTGGATTGCTGGTTTGTTCTTGCAATCAATCTGGAGCTAAAATTTGCAGTGCAAGTCTCCACACGCTTCTCTATCCATCCAAGTTGTAGCTGCAATCTAGTCCTGCCTCCCATCTGCCATAATCTCTCCAGTATTATCATATTTTTTAAATTAGTCCCTTAAACAATAAATGTCCTCACTTACCTCCAGTAATACTTTTTTTCTTAACATCTACTTTGTCTGATATTAATATAGATTTACTTTTGGTTAGTGTGTGTATAGTATATATGTATTGGGGCATTCTTGTATTGCTATAAAGAAATACCTGAGACTGGGTAAGTTATAAAGAAAAGAGGTTGGCCGGGCACAGTGGCTCACGCCTGTAATCCCCCAGCACTGGGAGTAACTGCTGCTGGCTGTGGATCACCTGGAGGTCAGAGTTTGAAAGTAGCCTTGGCCAACATGGTGTACCCGTCAATTAAAAATACAAAAATTAGCTGGGCATGGTGGCATGTGCCTATAATCCCAGCTACTGAGGAGGCTGAGGCAGGAGAGTCACTTGAACCCAGGAGGCAGAGGTTGCAGTGAGCCAAGATAGCACCATTGCAAATTCCTGTTGTAGTATTATAGGCAACAGAGCTGACTTTTATAAAAACAAAGAAAGAGAGAAAGAAAGAAAAGAAAGAAGAAAGAAAGAAAGAAAGAAAGAAAGAAAGAAAGAAAAAGAGAAAGAAAGGAAGGAAGGAAGGGAAGGGAAGAAGGAAGGAAGGAAGGAAGGAAGAAGGAAGGAATAGAAGGAAAGAAAAGAGGTTTAATTGGCTCATGATTCTATAGGCTGTACAGGAAGCATGGTGTTGATCTGCTCTGCTCACCTTCTGGGGGGCCTTAGGGAGCTTTTACTCATGGCAGAAGGTGAAGCAGGAGCAGGCTCTTCATATGGTGAGGGCAGGAGCAAGAGAGTGGGGAAAAGGTGCCACACACTTAAACAACCAGATCTCATGAGAGCAGCACCAAGGCAAGCCATGAAGGATCTGCCCCCATGACCCCAACACCTTCCATCAGACCCCACCTCCAACACTGGGAATCACAACTCAACATAAGATTTGGTGGGGACATATATTCAAACTATGCCAATATCATCTTTCATTATTTTACTTTCAACTGTTCTATATCCTTATACTTAAAATATGGCTCTTGTGAGCAGCACATAATACAGCCCAGTAGGATGGGTGCCAGGAGTTAAAATTAAATCAATTTAAAGAAAATAAAGAAAAGCAACATTTCCTGCACACCTGAGCTTATGAAATAAGATCCATACTGACTTTACCTACATGTAGGTTTGTGTAGAGGGGGGTGAGTACCTGACTCAAGAACAAGGAACTTGGGACTAGTTATAATAGCAAAGTGGTTTAAGAGTACAGACTCCCTCCTGGCTCTTCCAGCTTCTTGCCAACAGTGGTCAGGACAGGGGTCTCACAACCTATTTGCTTAAACCACAGAAAGTTGTATCCCTGAATAGTATGGGAATGAGGAAAAGGGAGACAGATTTTCCTAAAACTGGAGAAAGTTCTTTGCATGAGACACTGTGCACATGGTAGCAAAGAAATATATCTAGAAGAAACAACTGATACCAGTTTCTTTAAAGAGAGAGAGAGAGAAAGAAAGACAAGGTCTCACCATGTTGCCCAGACTGTTCTCAAACTCCTGGACTCAAGGGATCCTTCATCTCAGCCTCCCGAAGTGGTGGAATTATAGGTGTGAGCCACCACACTTAGCCACAATATCAGTTTTCTTAATGGGAAAAAATATTGTTATACCTCAGTCATGCAGAATTTTTTTAATTATAAATCTCCTATCTGACTCTCTTGTTACATTTTAAAATGAAGAGGATTCTATTCACGGTTATTACAATGTAAATAATGCAACCCGAATTAAGCTCTGCCCATGTCTTATATTTTTCACATCATCTCTAGGGATGATAAAACCTCCTAAAATAAATAACACAACAAAATTCAGAAAATCCATCTTCCTCAAAATATGATTTGGTGTAGAAACCACCAGGAAGTGAAAGTTGTTCAGTCATAATCCACTTAGTTTAAATGATCTAGAGAGGGCCGCAGAGCTAAACACTGACAAGACCACACTCTTTTTATTTCTTCATGTTAATTAAAAAGACCAGGTCCATACATATAAGGGATTTATTTTTCAAACTATTATCACAAGAAATATTTGAATGTAGTAAGTATGTCAATGCAGCTGTATGGTTAAATGTTATAACCTCTAAAGTCAAGAAATTCAAATTTATAGTTGCCACATTAAGCATAGATGTTAAAGCATTAAAGTTAACACCATATATAGTCATATAAAATATTGCATGTGCAAAGGGGCTGAGTTATGTTCATACTGGGAGCCATAATTTAGAATTTCCTGACTTCTGAACATGTAACACGTCATAGTAATTGATCTAGCTCCTTGGAGCTAATATAAAATATCTTGTTAACATGTTTTCTATCCAATTCTTTCACCATTTACCTTTTGGCTCTTGGAGAAACAATTAATCATGCTCAAATGTTTTCACACACCTGCACAAAGCTAATATAGCAATGCATCCAGAATTAAGCCAATGCAATCAGAATTGAGTGAAAAGATTTGTAAATCATGTAAGAATTTTGGACACAACATTAGTGTGGACACAATCTGAATCATGCAAGATGACATGTCTTGAGATTTAAAGCTCTGTTTGCTTTGTCTTGTCATAATGATGGCCTCATAATTCTTATGGATATAGTGGGGTACAGGGTATCAAGGGAGCTTATGCATGCAGAATATCTATAGACTGTTCATTCATAAAGCTAATATGGAAGAGAAAGGGAGGATAGCCTATTTCATGATGGGACATGACATGTTAATTTCCCAGCACCACAAGAGAATTACATTCTTTAAATTAATTCTCTACCAAGTACTGGGGCTATGTGTACCTCTACCCAGTTCACCCCTGTTCTTATTTTTTTTTGACTGAGCCTTAAATTTACTACCTCCTAACCCACTTTTCTTAGTGCACAGCCCCTGCTGTCTTGCTCCATGGCAGGCAAAGAAAACCAATAGCCAACGGTTCAGAAATCACCATATTATAGGCACTTTTTAAAGCACCTTGTGGCCATTGATTCATTTAACCCAGTAGAGCAGGCCTTGGCAAAATACAGCCCACAGGCCAAATCTAGCCTGTCACCTCTTTAAGATGTGTTTTAGGAACATGGCCATACTCATTCATCCAAGCATTGTATATGGCTACTTTCATGGGATGACTGCAGAATTGAGCTGTTATTGCAGATGTAGCTAGGAAAGCTGAAAATATTTGTTATCTGGCATGTATAGAAAAAGTCTGCTCAATCTGTGGTTGTGTGGTCAGAAAACCTGACTCTCCAAGTCACATGTGAGAAATTAAGAATTAACAGAATTATTGGTTTACAGGAAATGGAGGAAGTCTCAGTGGGGGCACAATTGTCCATGCCTAATATTTATGCCTTAAGACACATCAGGTGAGTCTGGGAATTCTGCTTGGCACAAGTCCTAGTCATCATTTTTCATCTTTTTGTATTCTGCTCCTCACTCATTTGACTTTGTGCAGACTTTACTTATTGCAATTTTCAATCACAAATTCAACAGTGGGTACCAGCATCCGAAAGGAGGAGGACAATTGCACACTAGCAGGGGGAGTTGCTTCCTATCGTCTGTTTACAGCTACAAGAAGGGGGTTATATGCTTTTCATAAATCTCCATGGGCCAATGTCTTGCATGTAGAATTCTATTACCCTCTTTCCAAAAAGAAACATGAGCTTCCCTGGCATGGAAGAGAAGGAAGCTTCTCCTGGCCCCTCCTGAAATTTCTCCCTTTGCCCAGAAACTATACTCCCTGGGACAGCCACAAGCACATATCGGCTAACTTTTCACATTGTCAAAACATCTGGGGTGCAAAATGCATTTACCCATTCAGATTATTTTCCCCTGAAGCAATGCCAAACATCTGTCTAACTAGAAACAGCTGTGTATTAGTTTGCTTGGGCTGCCGTAACAAAATGCCATAGACTGCTGGCTTAAGCAAAAGATGTTTATTTTCTCACAGTTCTGGAGACTGAAAGTATGGGATCAGGGTGCCAGCATGGTCAAATCCTGGTAAGGGCTCTCTTCTTGGGTTGCCGAGGGCCGCCTTCTCACTCTGTCCTCATACGCAAGAGAGAGACAGCAAACTTTCTGGTGTCTCTTTTCTTAAGGGTACTAATCCCACCATGAGGGCCCAACATTCACAATCTCACCTAAAGTTAATTACCTCCCAAAGGCCCATGTCCAAATACCATCACATTTGGGATTACGGCTTCAATATATAATTGAGGGTGTCGAGGAATGCAATTCAGTCCATAGCAGGCTGCATCTAAGCATTAAGTAGGGCAGACTTTGATGTTCATGGCGGATCCTGTAAGCAAAGATTCAGTGAACCAGAGCACCAGAAGCTGCATGACCCCTGGCTTCATTATAGCCCTCATTACTGCTAACCGCATCCTCCTAGGAGCCTCTCTCTGACGGATGCCACACCAGGACAATACCCATGTTGGTACCACAGTTTTTGAAAGGTTTTCCTGGGATCAGCATAAATCTAGCTCAGCCAGGATAAAGGTGTGCCAGACACTTTTTCCGCCATTCAGAATGCAGGGACTTGGGGAATATGTAGCAAAATCAAGATCACATGACTAGACACCATTATAGTCATATTTGTTGTCAGTTTTGAGTAAAAAAATCACTCCAAAACTCATTGGATAAAAACAGTAAGCATTTATTATTGCCCAGCTGGGTGGTTAGCTGACCTAGGGCAGACACGGCTGACTTCTGGACTCACTCATAAGTCTGCAATCAGGTGGCAGGTGGGCTGGGAAGTGGCTGGTCTAGGATAGCTGCAATCTGGGATGACAAGGGAGGCTGGGCTATGTGGTTGCCCAGGCTAAATCTCAAGATGTTGGCACATTTCCAAGAGAGAGCAGAAACATGCAAGCCTCTTGAGGCTGAGGCTTAGAACCGGTAGAGTGAGACTTTGGTAACCTCTAAGAGTCAAAGCCGGTCTGAAGGCCAGCCTAAATTGAAAGAGTTGACAATGCATACTGCCTCTTGATAGGGGAAGCCACAAAGTTGCATACTAAATCATATGGATACAGGATGGGGTAAAGAACTGGGGCCATCTTTGCAATCTCCCACAGAAGTGGAATCTGGGAAACAGTGGTTGCTTAACAAATAAAATAGCTCTACATAATCATTCACTTCTTCCTCTTCATGCCTCTTCCTCACTAGGGAATGAACATGGAGCATCGGGTGGTGGAAAAGAAAATAAGCATCTAGGAGACCAAGAGATGGAAGGACTGTGTTGTTTGTTTGTCACCCTGACATCAATGAGCTGTGTCACCTTGAACCAATCACTTTCTTCCTTTGAGTCTCTGATTTTTTCATCCTGAAAAGGAGTGTGATAGACTACTTAAGTTTAAAGCCTGACATCATTTGGAGGTCCTACAGTCAAGTCAGACTATTCCTTCTAGACCAGGGGTCACCAAGCCCCAAGCTGCAGACCAATATGGGTCCCTGGCCTGTTAGGAACTGACCGCACAACAGGAGGTGAGCAGCATCTGAGCAAGCATTACTACCTGAGCTCTGCCTCCTGTCAGATCAGCAGTGGCATCAGATTCTCATAGGAGTGCAAACCCTATTGTGAACTGTGCATGCGAGGGATCTAGGTTGTACATTCCTTATGAGAATCTAATGCCTGATGATCTGAGGTGGAACAGTTTCATCCCAAAACCATGTCCCCCGACCCCAGTCCATGGGAAAAGTGTCTTCCACAAAACCAGTCCCTGGTGCCAAAAACGTCAGGGACCAGTGCTCTAGACTTTTCCAATTAGCCACCTACCCAAAGTGTGTGTTAGAGGTGCAGACATGGGTATTCTCTAGCAAAGAAATGCTTTGATCAGAGTAATGCCGGATGCATATTTATTGATAGACTGATTCTAAGTCTGCCCCTTCCACCAAGATTGTGATTAGAACAATCAGACCTCAGAAAGACAATCCTGACTAGGGGATTTGATGGGAACAATTTATTTATTTATTTTTATATCCTTGAGATGAGTCCACACCAGCAGGACAACTCAACATTCTTACAGCTTGGAGGGTGGAGGATGAACACTGGGAAGAGGGCAGCCTATTTCTGACTTGCCTTCTGCTCATGAACTTGGTCTTGCTCCTTCCTTTTCTCCATTTTCTGTCCTCTAACATGTGAAAAATATTTTGATAGGTAATTGACACATTGTCCAGAATATAACATACTGAATTTATAAATTTAAAGAGGTGTGTAATAAATACAATTTCCTTGCTTAACAGTATGAATATTTGCTATATTTGCCCCATCCATGTAATATGCATATTTTTCATAAAAGCATACACTTCATCAAGTCCTCCATACTTACTAATACTTTCTAATCCCCACTATTGTACCTGGCGCATAGTATGTGTTCATTAAATACTTTATTAAATTTGTCTATTTGAGAAAAGCAAAAGAAATTTACTGACTATATTAAGGTTGTGTTTACATGTTACCAAACCATCTAGTTGGAAAATGAAAACTCCAATCATTTTGATGCCAACTTATGCCACACATTCAGACATCTGGGAAGCATTTGAAGCATTTTACTTTACCCTTAAATGTCTTGGTGTCCTGTAGAGACAAGCCTCAGGAAATGGCTGTGGGTGTTTGTGGTAAGGGGAGTGTGCAATGTGGGAGGTAATATTTTGAAAGTGGCTTCTGGGAGGGAATGTGCTGGTAAAGTTGAACTGAAAATTGGTTCACTTCCCTATGCTGATTGTCATGTAAATTTGGGCCAGCTTTTTGGTTACTATAAGGCAATTAAAGCAAGAGTGGTCACATAATCTATTACCCTTCACTCAAAAATCTCACACCAAAAATTCAACAGGGCATAAAGTTTAATAGAATTATCCTATAGCAACTCAATGGGATAGCTCTCATCTATTAGACATATAAAGCATGAAGGCTTTTGAAGCCACATGGAAAAATATTTATAAATGGCTAACTAAAAAAACTGGAAGGTAAAATGACCTCTATGCATTATATATATATACATACACACACACACACACACACATATATATACACACACACACACAATGGACATATATTATATAATTATGAAGCTAACTCATAAGCTAATTACAAAGGTAATTCCACTCTCTCCCTAAACCTGTATCTAAATCTTTATAATTTTTTGTCTTCATATCCCAACCAATTATTTTTCTCATTTTGTAGTTTATATAAGAAAACCAGACTGACATGCTTATACTCTTTCCAAGTTAAACATTATATATTTTCAAAATTAAATATTATAATACAAAATTATTGGGACATACTGCCCCACCTGGGGATCCATCATTTCACCACTTGCTACCAATGGAAAGTTACAGAGAACGAAAGACCCAAGATTTACATTTAGGGAGCCTATTGCCTACTGCATTTGGAGATCACAAGGTCCCCATGGCTGGAGACAGCAGAGAACTGAGGATTGGCCCTAAAAAGTTGCCATCAGGAATATAAGGTATGCATAGGCATTAAATATATACCATTTATCAGTTCCCCAAATGCCTTTGATAACTAAGTTCATCCCTAGAAGCTGAAGAGTCAGGTTCAACAGATTCAGGGTGTCAGATTCAAGGGAAATTTCTTAGCAGGAACCCCCTTCTCACCTTCATTTTATTTTTATTTATTTTTTCGAGACGGAGTGTCGCTGTGTTGCCCAGGCTGGAGTGCAGTGGTGCGATCTCTGCTCACTGCATCCTCCGTCTCCCAGGTTCAAGCTATTCTCCTGCCCTAGCCTCCTAAGTAGCTGGGATTACAGGCATGCGCAACCACGCCCCGCCAATTTTTGTATTTTTAGTAAAGACGGGATTTCACCGTGTTGGTCAGGCTGGTCTCAAACTCCTGACCCTCATTTTATTTTTTAAAATATTTTTATATAAGATAGGTCTAGTTAAACTGATTATCAAAGGACACCAAAAGGAGTTAGCATGAAGACTGTGTAGAAGGATTCTGGGACCATAGTACAAGGTAGAACCATAGGACAAGGTAGTCTTTTGTGATTTAGTTTAGACACGAGCCCAGATATTATTTATTACCAGTTATCCTGTGCTAAGTCTTCCCCCCGCAGCCCCCTTACAGTAGCCAGGCTAAGGCACCACACAGGAGGCCCCAGAAGTCGGGACTCAGGAAATCATCTCAATTTGTCATATCCCAAGGTGACTTGGATGGTAATTAAATGATAATCTCTTTGATATATTTTTTAACTGGTAGGTTTTTTTTTTTTTTTCACTTTAGGCCATGGCAGAAAAATTATGTGACAACAGTGTAGCTGCTCAAAGAATGGAAAAGTCATTTAAGGACAAAAAGAAGGTAAAAAGAACATGTAAGTAATCAATCTATTATGGGTAAGAAAAAAATTGGCACATTTCAAAATGGAAAACAAAACAGTATTGAAGAAAAATACAATTTTCCATAACTCCAATTGCACTTAATTTTCCAAATCTGTGTTCTTTTAAATGATTAAGGTTTTTAACAATCCAGACTAAAAAGAGCAAAGAGTAAAAGAAAATAAATCTTTCTATGTTTGAAATTCGCAATATTAAAACTAGCCAACAAAAACACGAGATTGGTTGAACCAGCTCTTGGCCATAATTAAATTAGAATGTGTTTAAATTCTTAATGGCATGGTATTTTACACAGAGCTTGAAATATACACCTAAACACTCAAGCCATCATGAGTTATTAACATAAAGTACCCAATAACTGGAAAAGTATTGCAGCATATTATCACTCCTCTCTGACTAATGAAACCAATCATCCTCTCTAGTGTTTTAGCCACACAAACCAGAATCACTCTCCTCCCAGCTTGAAAGGTTTCAGAAAGCATCGAAGCAGCTAAAAGGCAGTCTTTTTGCCTGATGAAATGACCAAAATAAATGTTGTGCTGTTTTTATTGGAGCATGGGTATGTATTTTCTTTTAAGCATTCGACTTGTCCACTTGTCTGCACAGAAGAGGATCTATTCAGATCCCAGAGGCACATGCAGCAGGACCACAGTTTACTAATTGTTTTCAGGAAGCCTCTGCATGACAGGAAGATCACAGTTTACAGAGCTAAGCTGGCATATTTATGTATTTATTGGGCTTATTTTGACAAGGATTTGCTGAAATGTACATTCAGGTTGAGTATTCCTAATCTGAAAATTAGAAATCCAAAATGCTCCAAAATTCAAAACATTCTGATCACCAACATGATGCTTAAAAAAATGCTCATTGGAGCAGTCAGGATCTTTAGATTAGGGATGCTTAACCATAAGTATAATGCAAATATTTCAAAAGCCAAAAAAAAAAAAAAAAAATCAAAATGGAAACATTTCTGCTCCCAAGCATTTCAGATAAGGGATACTCAACCTGTATTAAATAGCCCTTGGTAATAGTTTATGGAAGTCTGCAGAATTCAAATGGGTAAGAAATAATATAGATATCAAGCAACTAACTGCAGAATCAAGCTTTCAATTAAAGCTGGCTGAACCCTTTAACTAGCAGAATTCATGGGCCAGCAGTGGGACTAAGGGCTTTGGCAAGATCTTTGGTCTCTCTCTCTAGACATTTTGGCATAGACCCAGGGCAGTTTTGCCAAAAGTGTTTCAGTCTGTTCTACCTATTGATCAACGATCCTCCTAATCATTAGACCAGGTCCTCTAGTGCTTTGAATGTGTCCCCCAAAGTACATGTGTTGGAAACTTAATCCCCAATCAATAGTGTTGAGAGGCAGAACCTTTAAGGGGCAGAGCCCTCATGAATGGAGTAACATTATTATAACAGAGGTGGGTTAATTCTCTCAGGAGTGGGCTCCTGATAAAAGTGAATTCAGCTCTCTCTTGCTCTCTGACATGCTCTTTTGCCCTTCTGTCTTCCTCCACGGGATGACACAACAAAAAGGCCCTTACGAGAGGCCAGCACCTTGATATTGGACTTCTTAGCCCTTGGAACTATGAGAAATACAACTTTTTCTTTATAAATTACCAGGTCTGTGGTATTCTATTACAGCAACACAAAATGGACTAAGACACCCAGTAAAGCAATCTTTATAAAATTATGCGCCAGAGAGTGACAGAGTCAGAATCAACAAAATATTGCTAATACTATGAGCAGCAGATAGCTAGCAGTTTTCTCATGATGAGGACAAGAAGAATGATCCTAGAATCCTCTTACAGGCCAAATAAATCAGCAGAGATGAAGGGAGATCATCTAAAGAGTATAATTAAGTATCCAAGATGGAATTTGGTACCAAATAGATATTTGGAAGTAATAAATTTTAAAAACAATTTGATTGATCAAGGACTTTCTAATGACCAAACCCAGATCATGGCTACATTTTGTCTAAGCCCTTGTTGGGGGTCCCAGAGCCCAGCAGAGGCCAGGGAAAAAGCAGAAGTTCATAGAAGTCAGAAGATAAGGTAAGCTATGTACACAGTCCCCAAGTTAAAACAGAAGGATCAGGCTGGCCACCTGATCGATGATCCTTAGGGACATGTACAGAGCTAGGAGTGCAAGGCCAGGCTGAGAAATCAGCAGCCAGAAGCCAAGGAACACAGCAGATACAGAAGAGCAAAAGAAAGCATGAAAATAAGAAAGTCCAAGACAATTGCTGGCATTGAGGCTGTGGGTCACAGGCTCACCTTTGTTGGGTCTCAGCAGCTTAGAACCTGGTTTAGTTAGGCTCCTTTATAGGTATGGCACTGGGTAGAATATTTATGTTAGTTTTAATGGTTTCTTGTGACAATAAAAATAATCAAAATAACCATTACTACTACATAATGAGCATAAACTATTCTAGACATTTTCTTAGGGGCTTTTTAAAAATACATTAGAATCAATATTAATAGCAAAAAAAAACTACCATTCATTGAGAACTTACATGTGACCACAACTGTGCTAAGTACTCTAAATGTATTATTTGTATTTAAGCTTCTAATATGTCTTCCATGTTGTCATTTATGTATTATTCCTATTTTACAGATGAAAAAGCTGAGGTTCAGAGAAGCTAAGAGACTTACCCAAGTTCACACAGTTTGAAGTAGCAAAGCCAGCCTTGAATTAGTTTTTGTCTGAAAGACCATGTTATTTCTATTGGCTGAGTGATGGTCTAGACAATAGAGACAGGAAGACTAATAGGTATGATATGGAAGCTCAACAGTTTTGAGGCTATCAGAGAAGTTACCCCTACAACCATTCACTTGTTCCATACTTTGGGTGGTATTACCAATGCCTTTCCACCTATTTCCTAAATAACAATGTTTCAAAACCCTTTAAGAGGACATATAATTTTCTCTTCATAGTAAAGAACACAGATTAAAGATAGCCCTAAGATGGATGGCAGTATGCTAAATCCATGTGAAGATATGTTAAAATCTAAAGAAATCATCTCTAGAAGTGCTTTTGATAAAGACAGAGACAAAGAACTCGAAGAAAGCAAGATGGAGGGAGGATGAACTGAGGTAAGGAAGGAAATGGTCATTCAGTCTCCACATATTTGCTAAGCTTCATCTATGACCCAAGCCATTTATGAGTTATCCCTATTTTCAAGCATAGAAACTGAGGCTCAGGGAGGTCACACAATTAGTAGTTGTCCAGCCAGCACCTGAGTCCAAAGCCAGTTATCTTTCTGCTTCATCTAGCATGGTAGAAGCCAAAGGCCCCAACAACTTCCTAAGTAAAAGTGAAAGTTCTCTGGTGGAATACCAAGGCGCTGCTCATTTAAGGATCTCCCCCAACACCACAGTTGTGGCCCAACACCAATTTCCAGAAAAACTCTCTGGTTTCAAACTTTGCTTCCTGAAGATGCCAATAGTCATTCCTGGTTCTGATCATGATAATTCACATGGGGAACAGAAAGCTTTTTCAAGGGTGGCGACTTCACATTACTCACGGGCTGGTAAACACTCATGTACCTCGTTAGTCTCAAAGTTTTGTAACTAGTTCATCCAAAATTTCATGAGACATTAATATCAAAAGCCAACTGAATTCCATTTAGCAATAAATCTCTCTCCTCACCAAAGGAAAGAAAAGCCAAAACTGCTAACCATTGAGTGAAGGTGGATCCACACAGCGCCCACAGAGAGACTTCTGAGGTTCACCGACCTGGGCCTCTCCTCTCATTGACCACAGTGTCTTCTTTCCATGTGCTCAGGCTATGTCCAGGGAGAGAGGTGCTAATATCTCCTAAACAACCTGTGGCTTCACCCATCGTTGCTTCACTAGAGAAGGTGGTGCCTCTAAGCATCATGGCTACAAAATGTGCGTGAAAATTGACTCTTTTAACTATATACCAGAGAGAAAATGGAGAAAGCACATAGTTACAAAGTGCATCAACACTAGCTCCTGTTTGTTCTTACCACATTTCCCCCCCAAATTTTACCTAGTCAAAGAGAAGTGAATGTATTACTCTTAAAGAGAGCACAAATCGCATGAATATTAACAAGAGGTAGCCTGGTAGTCTAACAAAGGTTTAGTGAATGTGCTGAACAATCCCTTGAGGGGGCATTTAAGTCATCACAGTTGGTACTAATTATGGAAGAAAACCACATCTTTTTCTTGAAGACTTAGGAGAAATGTAACTATTTCAGCAAATGCCAGAAACAAGTTAGCTGTATTCTGACTTCCATTATCAGACTTGATTCCCCCAAAACAAGATTTCCTCTTAAAATCTGTTATAGGAGGAATTGCATCTCGCCAAAATGTACATGTTTACCCTTAACCACCAGTACCTCATAATGTATTTGGAGGTAGTGTCTTTAAAGAAGGATAGCCTAAGGCTGGGCACGGTGGATCACGCCTGTAATCCCAGAATTTTGGGAGGCTGAGGCAGCAGGATCACCTGAGGTCAGGAGGCCAAGATCAGCCTGGCCAACACAGCAAAACCCCATCTCTACTAAAAATACAAAAATTAGCCATGCGTGGTGGTGCACACCTGTAATCCCAGCTACTCAGGAGACTGAGACAGGAGAATCACTTGAACCTAGGAGGTGGACGTTGCAGTGAGCTGAGATCACGCCAGTGCACTCCAGCCCAGGAGACAGAGCAAGACTGTCTCAAAAACAAAATTTAAAAAAAAAAAAAAAAAAAGGTCAGGCAGGGTGGCTCATGCCTGTAATCCCAGCACTTTGGGAGGCAGAGGCAGGTGGATGACAAGGTCAGGAGCTCGAGATCATCCTGGTTAACATGGCGAAACCCCACCTCTACTAAAAACACAAAAATTTAGCCAGGCATGGTGTTACATGCCTGTAGTCCCAGCTACTCGGGAGGCTAAAGCAGGAGAATCGCTTGAACCCGGGACGCAGAGATTGCAGTGAACTGAGATCGCACCACTGCACTCCAGCCCAGGTGACAGAGTGAGACACTGTCTCCAAAAAAAAAAAAAAAAATTGCCGGGCACAGTGGCTCATGCCTGTAATCCCAGCAATTTGGGAGGCTGAGGTAGGAGGACCACCTGAGGTCAGGAGAAGACCAGCCTGGTCAACATGGTGAAACCCCCCATCTCTACTAAAAATACAAAAAAATTAGCCAGGCAGGGTGGCAGGTGCCTGTAATCCCAGCTACTCAGGAGGCTGAGGCAGGAGAATCACTTGTACCTAGGAGCCAGAGGTTGCAGTGAGCTGAGATCACGTCACTGCACTCCAGCCTGGGCAAGAAGAGCAAAACTCCACCTCAAAAAAAAAGAAAAAAAAAAAGAGAGAGAGAGAGGTTGTTAAGGTAAGCTAAAATTAGATCGTTAAGAAGGGCATTGGTCCAATATGATGGATATCCTTTTAAGAAGAGATTAGAGCAGACACACATGGAAAGAAGACAATGTGAGAAACAAGGAGAAGAAGATGGCATCTACAAGCCAGAGAAGGAGTTTCAGAAGAAATCAACCCTAGTGACACCTTGATCTTAGACTTCCAGCCTCCAGAATTGTGAGAAAATAAATTATTGTTGTTTAAGCCACTCAGTCTGTGGTACTTTGTTTTGGTAGCCATAGCAAACTAATACAGAATCTGTATTAGTATGTTCTCACACTGCTATAAAGAACTACCTGAGACTGGGTAATTTACAAACAAAGTAGGTTTAATTGACTCACAGTTTTGCAAGGCTGGGGAGCCCTCAGGAAACTTACAATCATGGCAAAAGATGAAGGGGAAATAAACATGTCTTACATGGTGGCAGGAGAGAGAGAGAGTGCAAGGGGGGACATGCCACACTTTTAAACCATCAGATCTCGTGAGAACTCACTCACTATCATGAGAACAGCATGGGGGAAATCCACCCCCATGATCTAATCACCTCCCACCTGGCCCCTCCTTCAACAAATGGGGATTACAATTCAACATGAGATTTGGGTGGGGACACAGCCAAGCCGTATCAGAATCCTAAACTGTAGGTGTTTGACGTGGATAAATCCGTGACAGATCGGTTAAAGTAAATCTGTAAAACAATTGCTTAATTTCCATGATCATTTTAATTCAAATCTCACTACCGCTGACATAAAAGAGTACTGCCATCCTGGAACTAGATGAAATAATATCTTCTCCTCTGAACCTGTGAAACTCCAGGGATGAGATGGAGTTAGGTCTGTAGAGTTTATGGGTCTGCTCTCATATCTAACAAATTCCACTGCTCATAATTAAACTCTCCTGACTAACGCAACAGCCTCTTTAGTGGTTTCCTCATTTCCATTCTTATCCCTTTCAATCCATTCTCCTCAAAGCAGTAAAGTGATCTTCTCATCATTTAGAAATTACCTGGTTTACAAGCCTCCAGCGGTTGGCATCGCACTTAGAATAAAATCCAGACTCCTTAGTGTGGCCTCACCAGCCCTCTGTCGCCCAGCCCCGCTCTGTGTCTCCTCCCTGGGTTTGAGCCTAGCGCTTTCTACTCTGTTCTGCCTCAGGACCTCGTAGCCACTTGATTCTTCTGCTTGGAACACTCTTCCCAATGCTGTACATAGCCAAGCCCTGCTTATCTTTTTAGGACTCAACCTGACTGCCTGACTATGACTGCCTCAGACAGACATTCTCCAATCATTCTCCTAAAATTCATCCTCTGCATCCATACCTATCATTTGCCATTCTACCCTACGCTTAATTCCTTCATCGGAGGTATTATATAACTTTTAAGTATTTTATTTACTCTTCTGTGTATTTGTTTTTCCCTAACCACAAGGTCAGGGGCTCTAATTTATCACCATTGCAGTTTCATGGTTGAATGAATGAATGAATGAATGAATGATACAGAGGGTGAAAGCACTTTGTAAATTCTACGATGCTATATAAATGCTAATTGTAATTATTAGATTTTTAAGGCCTATTAAAGCAGAACCCATGTATTCTTTTCTTCCCATGCCTCATCTCAGTAAAAGATAACTGAATTGATTAATTTGTCCATTATTTGAAAATGATGTTATGAATGGATTGTCATCACAAACAACTTATGATTTATAGGAATGTATGGATTTTAAAATGGTGTCACATATTCTGGCTCACATTAATCTTCACAACCGTCCCATGAGTCATCCCATCCAAATTCTCGTTCCCATTTGACAGAGGGGGAAACTGAGCCTGAGGAGTTAAGTAAACCACTTAAGGCTACACAGATAATAAGTAGTAGACAGAAAACATTTTTCACTGTCCCACTGTTGCTATCTCAGTCAAACGGCGTAGTAAACACCCTTGCAGGCCAATGGTGACAAATGAAAGGCAAGGGATGCGTGTGCATGTTAACAGAGATTGTCCTGTGGGTTTTTGATAACAGAAAAGAGTTCTTTCTTTCCTTCTTCCTTTCCTTCTTCCTTTCCTTTCCCTTTCTTTCTTTCCTTCCTTCCTTCTTTTCCTTCCTTTCCTTCCTTCCTTTCTTCCTTTCTTTCTCTCGCTCTGTCACCCAGGTTAGAGTGCAGTAGTGTGATCTCAGCTCACTGCAACCACCACCTCCTAGGTTCAAGCAATTCTTGTGCCTCAGCCTCCTGAGTAGCTGGGACTACAGGCACGTGCCACCACACCCAGCTAATTTTTTGTATTCTTCGTAGAGGTGAGGTTTCACTATGTTGGCCAAGCTTGTCTTAAACTCCTGACCTGAGATGATTTGCCTGCCTCAGCCTCCCAAAGTGCTGGAATTACAGGCATGAGCCACTGTGCCTGGCCCCAAGAGTCCTTTCTTGAAATGGGTTTTTTTTTTTAGCTACTAAGGGAAAGTTTTCCTTAGTACTCTATTTTTTTCCCCTTATATATCAACTCTTGAACCTGAGCATATTGTGCTATTACAGTCTAAAATATTTCTATCTTCATTCTAATTTTCAGCAGATTTCTCCAAAAATATGTTGTTTAAGGTATATTTTTATACTCTTGGCCAATTAAAAATTATATTATTATGTCTTCCATGGTTAGCTCTCTCATATACTGAATTAGGTATTTTTTTCCCTGAAGACGGATAGCTCTGTGAATATTGGCTCATTCATTAAACAGATGTTTATTTAATACTGTTATCAGACCAACATTCATAATAAATTACATTGTTATAATTATTTACATAAGTAAATTTATAATTATATAAATTGCATAAATATAACTATATTTATAAATATAACAAATTATATTGTTATAATTATTTATATAAGTAAATAATTTATATAAATTATATAAATATAAATATAAATATATAATTATAAAGTATATAAATATAAATATATAATTATAAGTTATATAAATATAAATATTATAGAGTATATAAATATGACTATAAATATAATTTATATAATTATACTTATATAAATAATTAAAAATATTTTAGAAATAATTTTGTCAGAAAAATGAATTGTGTAGTCAAAGTTGAAAGATAAATGATAGAATATGTGAAAAAATAATTTGTAACACATACAATGGTCAGCGTTAATCTCAAGTATAAGAAAATCTCCTACAAATGAACAAGAAAAAAACCCAACATTAAAATGAGCAAAACAATGAACAAGAGTTCATAGAACACACGAAATTGTATAGCTAATAAACAAACAAAAAGACACACAATATCACTAACAAATTAATACATATTGAAGTAGTACTTGTCTGGAATAGTGGTTAAAAACTTAAAAGTTGGAAACATCTATACAAGCAAAAGCATTTTGTGGGATAAATTATTACAATTATTATGGAGGGTAATTTTACAATATCCATTTAATTTTAAAATGTGTATACTCATGATTGCATTTCTAGGACTTTATCTTCTTGAAGTACTAGCATAATTATATGTTAGCATAACAAACCATTATTACATTTAAATAATTTTACATTTTATTCAACAAATAAATGCCATTTGTATTCATATATTTGGCAACAAGTATCTGGCCATAGTGGATTCAAGTTTTCGTTTGGAAATTTTACTCAATAAAAATTGAGTAGAGGCTAAATGATAAACTCATATTGGATAGGATTGAAAAAATAATTGAACAGTCAAAGCCACAACAATATATGTTGTATAGAAGCACTGCCCTTCCCTTGAAACAAGGTCTAATGGAAAAAAAAACAGTCGGTCTTGTGTGAGTCATATGTGAGTTCTAACTCTTATTCCAATGCTTGTTAGCTATGTGACTTCAGGATGGTTTTTTCAACTTTCTTTTTTTTTTTTTTGAAATGGAGTCTAGCACTGCTGCCCAGGCTGGAGTTCAGTGGAACCATCTCGGCTCACTGCAACCTCCACCTCCCAAGTTCAAACAATTCTCCTGCCTCAGCCTCCCTAGTAGTTGGGATTACAAGTGTGTGCCACAAAGCTCAGCTAATTTTTTGTATTTTTTAGCAGAGACAGGTTTCACCATGTTGGTCAGGTTGGTCTTGAACTCCTGACCTCAAGTGATTCACCCACCTTGGCCTGCCAAAGTGCTGGGATTACAGGTGTGAGCCACCATGCCCAACCTTTTTCATCTTTCTAGGCCTTAGTTCCCACATCCATAAAATGCATGTAAAAAAAAAAAAAGGCGTATCTTTAAGAAAAAGCTTATATCTCAGTTTGCCATTGGTTGTAATAAATAAAAAATAGCAAAATTCACTGCACATAAGATGTGATCAACAAATATTAGCTTCCTATATATTTGTAGTCATACAATCTGTAGACCAAGGATCTGTGTAAAAAGGAAGTTGAAAGCAGATAATTCTTTACTACTCTGGGAGTTATTTATTTTCCTATATTTGCTTATCAGCTCGTTGTGAGAGATACAGCATTAGTTCTATAGGTGTAATATATAATGGACAGGTTTGCTGTCAAGTAACTATTTCAATGTATAATTTGTAGCATATCTTGTTGTTCAGACCGGACTGGAATTCCTCAGAAACACCAATAGAGAAAACAAATGGCCTTGTAGCAAGGACAATTGAAAACAGCAATATTGATAAGAATAATAATATTGAGATTTCAGTATCTGTCAGGTGCTGTTCCATTTACTCTAGGTGGATTATCCCATTTAATTCTTCAACATTTTGATATATGTTTCAATACTATAGGTCTTCATAGCCAATGAGAAAGAAATTTGTCATTGCAAGGCACCAAAGTGACTCAAACTTTTCGATGTGTCTAACATAGTCTAGGCCCCAGTTCAAAGCAAGCAGCTCTAAAATGGACTTATATTAGTTTCTATAAATATAGGCTATAAATCAGTGTGATCCAGGAGAAACTCTTGATCAAGAGGAATAAAAACTACCACCTGGCCGGGCGTGGTGGCTCACGCTGGTTATCCCAGGCCGAGGCGGGCAGATCATGAGGTCAGGAGCTTGAGACCAGCCTGGCCACTATGGTGACACACCATCTCTACTAAAAATACTAAAATTCACCAGGCATGGTGGCGCATGCCTATAGTCCCAGCTACTCAGGAGGCTGAGGCAGAAGAATCGCTTGAACCTGGGAGGCGGAGTTTGCAGTGAGCCAAGATCACACCACTGCACTCCACCCTGGGCGACAGAGCAAGACTCCGTCTCAAAAAAAGAAAAAAAAAAAAAAGAACTAAAAACTCATTTTTTTTTTTCTAACTGATCAGATTTTATTAACATTAAAACAACCAAAAGGCAATGATTTGAACCACGTAATGGATAACACTTGACTTAGATCAGAGCCTGCCCACCTGGGAATCTCTACAGAGGAAATACCTGACTCACATAGGCTAATTAATATCATGGTTCAAAGTTCATCATCTGTTTATTTAATATTTTTTGTGACCAACTTCCACAATCTAGGTGCTGTTCTGGACATTGAGAACACGGCAGTAAACAAAACAGACAAAAAAAAAAATCTGTCCACATAAATCTTATATTCTTGCATGGATATACAGACACTAAAATAAATAAAATATACATATTAGCTGAAAAAATTGATATGAAGAAAAATAAATGGTAGGTACCTAAGTTGATTTGTGCTGCTATAGCAAAATACCACAGACTGGGTCATTTATAAACACTAGAAATTTATTTCTCATGGTTCTGGAAGCTGGCAAGTCCAAGATCAAGGTGCTAGCAAGTTTAGTATCTGGTGAAGACCTATTTCTAATAAATGACACCATTTAGGTGTCCGCACATGACAAAAGAGTGAAAGACAGGGAACCCATTCCCTCGAGCCCTTTAATAACAGCTTCACCCTCATGACTTAACTATCTTCCAAAGACTCCATCTCTTACTTCTGTCACATTCACCATTAAGTTCCAACACATGTTTTTTAGGGGTATACATTCAGACCATAACAGTAGGGACTTAGGAGCTCTGATTGAGGGAAGGGGTGGGGAACAAAAATATTAACCTGTATCCATGACATCAATAGGTCTAGGAAGGTCATCTCAATCTCCAGATTAGTAAATGTACCAAATCAATCTACCAGGTGAAAAGCAAACAGAATTAGAATAGAGATAATGAAGAAACAAATAGATATATTACCATTTTTATACCAGGTTTTCATGTAAGATTCTTGATTAGTACTATAAACACATTAATATTGTATGAGTGTTGCCTGCTTTCTAAAGTGTTTAAAACATTTACAAGAATATGATGTTAGACTTATAATTTTAATTAAATATTTAGAAATCTTAGATTTAACCAGTAATTATTTACATGTTTGGGAAAATGTAATTTGTTACATTCATCACTTTTAATTTATTTGTTGTATAAATAGTATATAAAGCGTTAGAGGAATGTTAAGCTTTTATATTTTTAAAAATACTCATTGATTAATACATTCTTAATGCTAATAATTGGATACTGAGAAAGTGCAAAAGGAACTGAGTGCTCCTCTCCGTGAACAAAAGCCCCTCAAACACGTTACACACGATAAAACAGAGGCACACTGAAGTTAAGTAACTTACCCTCATGAGTTTCAAAGCTACCAAGGATTTGAACATGACCACTAACCTACCACTTTCCCAATAGTTATATTAAATGCTTCACGTGTGTAGCACAAAACCTGGAACAATGGAAGCACTTAATATTTCTCTCCTGAATCAAACTATAGTTGACCCTTGAACAACATGAGTTTGAACTGTATAGGACAATTTATCTATAGATTTTTTAAAATAAATATTTTGGAAAAATTTTTAAAGATTTGCAACAATTTGAAAAAACTCAAAGATGAACCACAGAGCCTAGAAAAGTTAGGCATGTCATGAATGCATAAGATAAATGTACATACCAGTCTATGTACATTTTAATTGACTATTTATGTTATCAGTAAGGCTTCTGGTCAACAGGCTATTAGTAGTTAATTTTTGGGAGAGTCAAAGTTATATGTGGGCTTTCAACTGTGAGGGGATCAGTGTCCCTAAACCCACATTGTTCAGGGGTCAACTGTACAACTGTAGTCAAAGTAATCAAAAATTCCACCAAACGGACATACACACACACACACACTCATAGGTTATTCAAACTGTTGTGAGGTAGACCTAACAAAGAAACTTCCTCTGCTCCCTTTGCTCCTGCAAACTTCAAATCCTTCTGAATACAAACATTTGTGATTTAGTGTGATCATTTCACCCATTAAAATGATCTGAGTAGGGAAATGAACCAACTGCTCAATGATTGTGGTCAGCAGTCTCCAAAGATGGCCCTCCAATGAGCTACGCATTCCTCTACTCATCACTGTGGATAATCTCGTCCCATTGAACTTGGACTGGCCCCATGACTCACTCACAATGGACAGAATGAAGCAGAAATGATCCTCCAGGAATTCCAAAGCCAGGTTCACAAAAGCCTTGCAGCCCCTACCTTGGTCTCTTAGAGCATGTCCTCGGGAGGGAAACAAGCTGCCATGTGAGAAAACTGACTACTACTTCCACTTCTTCACAACATGAGACACCCCCATGCTGTGCACAAGACCAGGCTAGCCACACATTGAGACCATCAGAGAGAGAAAGGTCCAACAGCCCCAGGTGTTCCAGCCTCAGAGTTGGACATACAAGGAGTAGAAGCTTCTACTGATGTCTCCGCATCAGCAACTTTCTGACTGCAACCACGTGAGGGACCCCAACAAGCAAGAACTGCCCAGCTGAGTTCATCAACCCCCAGGACGCAGGAGAGGAATGAATCATTGTAATCAACGTAATGCATCATTGTTTTAAACCACCATGTTTTGGAGTGGTTTGTATACTTCAATAGATAAGCAATGATCACCCTGCAAACACTCCATCTAACGTTGTTCTCTCATTTTAGTTAATGAACACTGTGTTTTCCTAGATATTAACTCTCTACGCCTAAATGATCAGTCAGCCATGATCTTATTCTACTCTATACTCAGAATAGCAATAACATGTACTTTATCTAGTATTTCAAAATTATCACCTATTATGATACCCAGACAAAGAATATTTTTTTTTCTCCTTTTTCAGGAAACAGTTGAAACCTAACTTAACAATGAACATTTTCTAAGCAATGTTCCACTCTAAAACTCACGGGAGTTATAAAGTAACCTAAAACTAAGAGGGTAGAATGGCTCACCCTTTAAATTCTTTATATCTTGAAGTCTTTGATTTAAATCATTATTTTTTAAAAAATCAAATCATACAGTGCTCTTAATAAAGCATTATTATTTCAAGGAAAAGGATAAAACTTTCCAAATGCAAATGTTTAGCTGGGGTAGAGTTGTAAAAGATTCCAAGACATTAGTCAGGAGATGGATTGCTTTGCTATTGTAAGTCTGGGTTACAGTATCACTGGAACCAAATTCCCGTCAGATTAGTCTTTACTCAAAATGAATGTTTGTAATTATGAAATGAAATAAGTTTTAATTTGAATTGCCTAAAAAGGGGAAACCAAATATTGTGTAATTACAGGAGAAGAAATTTGAGATGGAAAACAAGATAGCGTTATTTACAAGTAAAAAGGCTTTTATGGGATTATGGGGCTTTAATGTGCATATTTGTAGGATTTGGGGTGGCAGAATTTGGAACTCAAATATTTTTCATCAGCGTTTATTTACAGTGTGCATGCAAGAAATGGAATCCCAGACACATCTGATATTGGTCTTATTTAAACCTTTTATATCCCTACTAAATCTGAAAAGACTCAATGTTAGCCACACATAATGGAGGTAATCATGGAGTGTGATAAAATAAGTATTTGAAAACCACATGCAACTTTTAGGCTCAAATCCAGAACTATAAAATCCACCTAGAGACATAATGAGCCTGCCTCTCCTTCTTGAAGGGGTAAAAGTAGTATAGGGGAAACATGTCCTTATTCTTTCCCCACAGCTTGAGGCACCTGAGCAGAGCCCCCAAATGGCTAGTAAGTTCTTTATTGCAAAGGCCGCCCACAAGCGCCATTTTGCTCCTTGGAGGGCAGCCATTTCTTTCCCTTGGAAAAGTGTGACTTCGGTGACTTCATGTCTCTATCTCGTATTTCTTTTGTCCTGTCCTGAAGCACCACTTCTCATATTGAGGAGTCCAGGACTGTAGGACATAGGCTTGCCCCAGCTCTCTTTCCCACAGCTGGACTGCATTGCTCAGCTTTGATGTCTCTGAACCTTTTACCCCAACCTTTTCTAGGATAAAGCCTTCCTGTTAAGGATCTCCTTTCTCCGGCAGGGACAAACTACTTTACACTAAGTCATCCTTCCCTGAGGTATTGTCTCCTTGAAAGTATGGCAAAGACATCTCATGCTTCACAACATATTTATGTTCCTCTTCATACATTGCACATTGTTACTAGAAAGTGCCAACTGGACATGACATTTCCCAGAGTCCCTTGCAGTGTGGTGTGGTCATGTGACTGAGTTCTGGCCAGTGAAATATAGAAAAGAGCGATAAGTGCTGCTGTTAAGAAACCTTCCGTGCAGCTCATGTTCCTTTCCCCATTCAGCTGACTGGGAGATAACCCCCAGGCGATCTGGCAAACCTCTCTTAACCTGAATTCCCTGAATTATTTAATGGAAGATAGCCATCCCATGTATTAACACATAGTTTCCCTCCCAATGTGATTAAAGAGCAAGAAATGCACATTTGGGTCCTCGTTTTTTTAACTGTAGTTATACTACCCTACATACTAGTTAATCCAGAGGAATCATGTCCTAACCAGAGAAACTCAATTAGGGGCAGATTTTCAAAGGTCAAAGAAACTTCCCATTTCCCTGCAGAACACCTAGTTCAAAAGTTATGGAAGAATAGAAGCATTTTAATAGCCCTCCCAGAAATGTTGTCATCAGTCAAAGACAGAAACTCTTGTACATGGATGCCCACATGAGTGAGCTAGAGGCTCTACCTTCTGGATTTCTTCCCACCCAAAGACATTCTTTCACCTAGTTCCTCGCTGTTCACACTACCAGTCGTTTCTGAGCCTCAGATAATTTCAACAAGATTTCCCAGCATTTCCATTTAGAAATTCACTTATCAATAAAAATATCTTGTCATAATCTTATCATTTGTTCATTATTTTATTCATTCATTCATTCAGTTATTAAGAACCAAAATATTAAGCATTGAGCTAGGCACTGACTGAACACAGACAGCTTACTGTTCGTGGCCCCAGTAGGTGGAGGAATAGTCATGAGAATAGACAAGAGTTGTAAAATAATAAAATAGATAACAGTATAATGATCATTATGGAAAATGTATCGAGCACATGTTATGTGCCAGACACTGTGCTCAGAACTTGATATTCCTTATTTTATCTAATCATCACAGCATTTCTATCTCCATTTTATAGATAAAGAAATCAACACTTGGCATGGTGGCTCATGCCTGTAATCCCAGCACCTTAGGGGTCCAAGGCGGGCATATCATGAGGTCAAGAGATCGAGACCATCCTGCCCAACATGGTGAAACCCCATCTCTACTAAAAATATAAAAATGAGCTGGGCATGGTGGCACTTCCTTTTAGTCTCAGCTATTGGGAGGCTGAGGTGGAAGAATTGCTTGAACTGGGAGGTGGAGGTTGCAGTGAGCCGAGATCTTTCCACTGCGCTCCAGCCTGGCAACAGAGTAAGACTCTGTCTCAGAAACAAAAAGAAAGAAAGAAATCAAGACTCAGCAACATTAAGCAACATGCAGAAACTGCATGGGTAACTAACAAGAATGGAATTTAATCCAAGTTCTGTCTGACTCCAAAGTCATTTACAAACTGTATGACTTTGGGCAAATTGGTTAAGCACCATAAATCACCATTTCTAATCTGAAATGCCATCTTGGTCCCAAGGAAAGTAATTTCTACTAAGAGTTAGATTGCTTGGTTGGGATGTTTACATTCTCACTGCCCACAGTATTCTTTATGTACATTATGTGTAAAAATCTAGCCTCTTGAATAATTTGCTTCTGAAATGGCAGTGGGAGGTTGGGGGAGCTTAAATAAATATTTACAGTGTTTATATCATGGGAGAATTTTCCAAATGGTGTGTCTTGAAATGCCACTTGCTATTACACAAACTGAGACTCTCTAGTCAAGGCATCTCTAGACTTCATTTTTACAACATGAACCAGTGGTGACAAGGTGGTCACCAATTATCACATGGCCCAGAGGGCTGCTGTTCCCTGAGCCCACATAGGCATGACTATGGCTTTGGAAGGACAGGAAGAAAACATCCCCTGAGAAAGTCCCTGAGCTGTGCGATTCACCCTATCAGGAGCTCAGTGGGTGACTTTGCTGCCACGTGTGCACTTGATGGGGTCCCTGTGCCCCATGTGCTTATTCAGGCTCAACTGTGGACTGACAGCCAAGCATCCACTGGAGAAGTGGGAAATACACATTTGGAAGAGACACGGAAACTGTGCTGATAAAACAGCCAGAGAGAAAAGCTGCTGGGCAATCAGGGAAAAAAGCCAATCCGTGCCTGTGGTCTAAGGACGAAGGCACATTTGGGACTTTGTCTCCCAGGCTGCAGCCAGGAGTGGAGGAGTTATTCAGCTCACAGAGATGAAGGAAAGTGATCCTCCTTACAGGTGCAGTTATAGGAATATAACCAAAACAACAACAGAAGTATTTTTTAATAAAGCTATAACACTACTGCTATCTAAGAAGAATGTAGTATGCTTTTTAAAAAATCTTTCATTCTTTCCCTTTTTTAAATCTTTCTTTTCAGCTGAACTGGGTTGTAAGGTTGTTAAGAGTGGGACTTCTAGAGTCAGGCACCTAAGTTCAAATCTTTACTACTTCCTAGTTATGAGATGCTGGACAAGTTTTTAAACCTCTGTAAACCTCAATTTCCTTCACTGTAACTAACAGTAATAATTATACCTCCCTCCCAGGGTTAGCAACAATTAAGCACCTGGAATTTAGTCAATGCTCAAGCAACTTCAGATATTTGTATGGCAGAATTGGGAGAGAAACCTAAGAGATGAATCGCTGTTAAGTAGTAGCTCTCAAAAGTTTTAGTCTCAGGATCAATTTATACTCTTAAAATTATTGAAGATCTCATAGAGTATTTGTTTATGTAGATTGTATCTGTCAATATTTACCATACTTGAATTTAAAACTGAAAAAACTTTTATGCATAAATATAAACAAGTTCATTTAAAGAAAGATAAATCCATTATGTTTATATGACATCTTTTTATGAAAAATAACTGTATTTTCCAAAACTAATCATTTATTAAGAAGAGTGGCATTCTTGTACATTTTTTTCAAACCTCTTTATTGTCTACCTTAGTAGTATCTGCTGGATTCTTATATCTGCTTCTGCATGCAATCAGTTGTGATGTATCAATTTCATTAATATATATGAAGAAAATCCAGCCTCATCCAGATGTTTTGTGTGAAAAGGGTGAAGTACTTTACTAGCCTTTTCAATTAATTGTGGATGCAACACTGCAGACTGCACACACAGTCTTTGATGCAACATCAAAACTCCGCAAGTGGTAGTTTGTTAATGTCTAGTTACAATGAATAATCCAAAACTGTAACAATAAATTTACATTTGGATCTTTCACTTATGCATGACTTTGTAACATCTTACATAGATCACTTGGGAAATGTGTCAACATTCATTGGTTCAACGCTCATTAATTGATTAAGAAAATCATAGCTCTGTGTACTTCAAGTTATATTAAGTTAATCTCTGTTAAAGTTAGAATTCGAGATTAGCCCTTAAAAATACATCTTCACCACCTAACAAGTCAAAGATTTATGAGAATGTTCTTATAAGTTCTGACCTGACATCTTCCTGAAGACGACTGGTGACACATACCCAATATTTTGCTACTCAAAGTAGCAAGCGGCTTATTAGGAATGAGAAAGTCTGGCCCTACCCTACACCTTCTGAAAAAGAATCTACATTTTGACAAGAACTTCAGAGGATTTGTTTGCATATTAAAGTTTGAAAAGCAAGGCCCTATTTCCATACTGGGGAGAGGCTGGAGAATCATCTTCTTGATGCATAATACTACCCAAATAATTTCTTGTGTAAATCTGAAGATTACTTTGTATATTTGGAGTCAGTTTGGGTCTATAGGTAGTAACTACACACACACACACACACACACACACACACACATTGAAAGAAAGGCATTATCCCTGCCCTGCAGAATTTTTCAGTGTAGTGAAGGACTGATATGTTTCAAAAAGCAACCACCATTCATTGTGATGGTGCAATACTGATTGTGGTTTCAAGTGTGAGAAAAGGGTAGAAGGCCGGGCACGGTGGCTCATGCCTGTAATCCCAGCACTTTGGGAGGCCAAGGCAGGTGGATCACCTGAGGTCAGGTGTTCAAGACCAGCCTGGCCAACATGGTGAAACCCCCGTCTCTACTAAAAATACAAAAATTAGCCAGGCTTGGTGGTAGATACCTGTAATCCCAGCTACTCAGAAGGTTGAGACAGGAGAATTGTTTGAACCCAGGAGGCGGAGGTTACAGTGAGCCAAGATTATCCCATTGCACCCCAGCCTGGGCAACAAAAGTGAAACTCTGGTCTCAAAAACAAAAGGGGCGGGGGTATAAGAAATCTCCTGGGAACTCAGAAACTTTGGCAAAAAAGAAAGAATAGTCAAGGCCTTTTCTTTTTTCAGTTTTAAGACAGAAAACTCTTTCAAAGAGGCTTAAACCAAAAAAGGAATATATTGTTTCATGTAACTAAACATTCCAGAAGCAGCTGGCTTCAGACATAGCTGTATCCATGTGGTGAAATCATGTCCTCAGAGATCTCATTTTTTCCATTCTTATGCTTTCTTCTGCTTTGGCTTCATTCTTAAAGAAGTTCCCATCAGGACATTATCACAGAAGCTTCAGGCTTACGTCCACTTTTTGGGATTCCCAAGAGAGCATCTCTCACCAATTATTTCTAAAATCTTCCATTGGCCTGGCTTTCAGCATGTGATTATCCCTGAAACAATTACTGTGGCCAAGAGATCTAAGTTCAAACCTCCACTCTTATTACTAGCTCACTTAACTAATTGGAACTTCAGTGTTCTCCTTTATAAGATGGCACACAGTAATGCCCAGTTTGCAGTAGTAAACATTATGAATGCTCACGAGTTGGTAACTACAATTATTATCATCATTATAGGCCTGTATTTCTAAATAAATTGATTTCATTTTCAATATGAGGAACTTATATATTTGTTGCCTACACAATCTTCCAGTTATAAGTTTGTGCAGCCCGGCCCAGAATTCTATAAACACCTGCATCTATTCATCATAAGTCCTACAAAGGCAACACTGTGATCACACCAGCTGGCCCCATGTTAGACCCAGGAGCCACTGGAAGAACATGAGGTGAGTTACTTTAGATTTTAAACAGATCTCAGATAGTGACTTTTAAAAAAGAAGAAAAATTTAAAATCCTCAGAGTCACAAAGATTTAAATGTCATTTGTCTGTGACTCCTATTGGCACTTCTGATTCTGATTTGAATCTTTATTCCATGGGAGAAGGTTTACAAAGAATTTTATCTCCTTCCAAGTCAGAATCTCACTGTCTATCACTTCCTCCAATTTCTGCACCTTGTTTTCATTTTCCAAGTGGACACTAGCCACTGCACCACCTTGATGCCATTTCCACATGGAGCTTGTCCACTTCCACTGGACAAGCGCCCCTAAAAAGGCTCTTCCCAGGCTCTGTGGATTGAAGCCTGGGGAGAAGGGGAGCTATAAAATGATGTGTCCTTGGTCAGCTGGAGTTGCAGAAACGTGAACCCCGTCCTTGTAAATATAAATAGATTCAGAACACGTTTCTGTAGAAACAAAGTAGGACAAGAGACCATCATCAACCCAAGTAGGACAGAGGTCCAGCCAGGGCCTCCCTACACAAAGATGACCTGAGGGCCAAAAGTTGCACTGTACTTCTACTGTCAGCATTAACCATTTACATGAACTTAAACCTCCTCCCCCAATGACAATCAGACACTGGCAATGGATGATAATGTGTTTGAATTTCACCTGACTATTGGAGCAATTGATGGGGTCTCAACTGATATTCTCAGGGACAGATCAACGGAAAACAACCTTCTTATTTATGCTAACAAAAGGTTATCTACAGAATCCATATAAGCACTCTGTTTAAGAAAACAGATTATCTAAATTACAAATACAGCCAGCCTGCAGGAGACAGATCTTCATTCTCAGAAAATATGTGTTAAATTGAGTTCAGCCTAAAGCTGCCTCCTTTGGTGTTTTAAGTTTGGACTAGAGGTTTCTCTGTACATCATAAACTATAGCTTAAGTGGAGGTGTAAACAGACTGTAACCTACTCTTGTGCCACTCACTGAGTTTTGGTCAATCATAGGAGGCCAACTGTTCAAACTCTGTTCAAATAAGGCAAACACTGAGCTGAAACCAATCCAGCTCTTTCTGCACCTCACTTCCATTTTCTGTACATCACTTTCCTTTTTTTGTCCATAAATCTTCCACCACGTGGCTGGCATGGAATCTTTCTGAGCCTACTCTGGCTCGGGAGGCTGCTGGATTCATGAATTGTTCTTTGCTCAATTAAACTCTGTTAAATTTAATTTGGCTACGGAGTTTAACATATGTAAAAGGAGATGTAGGGGGAGAGGGACAGAAAGAGGGAGAGCAAGAGACTGCTCCTGTAAGCAGCACTACCTATGGTTTGGATCACTAGAACCTCCTTCTCCTCCCATGGTTCCACCTTTCCACTTTCAAGGAAAGTGCTTGCTGTAGGATTAGCCTAACTTTCCCATTTAATAGAAGAAAAAAAAAAAAGCAAAGGAGAAACACCAAATGCATAACAATGGTGACCTTCAAATGGCTAAGCTTAGAAGTCCAGCTTTCTCTCTGTGCTTGTAGCAAACTCTCAATAACTGATTAAAGGATTAACCAGCCAATTTGTTCAAAAGAACACAAGATTTATATACTTAGAAGGTCTGGGAAGACATACATCTGAATTAGCATAACAATAACCTACACCAGAGGAATCAGACAGAAAAGTCATTCACATTTATAGTTTGAATTTTAAAACTAACTATAAAGTAGAAAATAGGGTATACCTTGCCACTAGCCCCAACAGCATTAAAGAATATGTGTTGGTGTTATCTGTATTTCTCAAGCAAATATGTCTAAATAGAAATGAAAATTGCACATCAATTGAATGCAGGTTAACAACTGACATATCTACACATATTTTGTCTGGGGATCTTAAAGGGATTCTGTCTGATTATAACTGGCATGCAAAAGAGGTGAATTCCAGCTGCAACAGAGCAGAGGACATTAAACACTACCCTATATTTCAAAAAAGGTGGGTCAGACTAGAAGAATGTCATTCTGAGCAGTGAGCTCACCCCAGGGAGGTTGGTGCTAGAGAAATAACATAATTCTAGACTTTTGTTTTCTAATCTGGCTCCACCCTCTACTGTATAGAACTGTTCACTCAAAAGAACAAGAATCATATTCCCTGTGTCAGTACAAGTGAAACACACCCTTTCTGGGAGGCTCGAATGACTTGGTTCAGGTATAAGAATTGGTTTGTTGCCCTCAAAGGAAGTCATCTCAAACAAGTCAGCACAGGCAGATGTGCCCTGGGAACTGGCAGCTGACTCCAGGCTGATCTGTCTGCTGATGTCTGGTAGTCCTCACTGGGAGATGAAAGGGCAGGAGAGAACCCAATACCCTACTTCTGACCTGCCACCAAAATAAAAATCTGCCTTGTGGGGACCAACCTCTAGCTGCTGGTTCTAATCCGTAAGTAGGGTTTCATCATGGAAGGGAGAAAAAAAAAGAGGGGAATTAGATTTTTAGTATCACAAAGACTGTACACTAAAAACCATACCTATGAGCAAGCAAAAGGAAAAGAATCAGTGTGAGTCCGGTGTTCAGGTTTGTTAACTGATCTGGTTTGACTGTGTTGCCACCCAAAATCTCATCTTGAATTGTAATAATGCCCACGTGTCAAGGGCAGGACCAGGTGGAGATAATTGAATTATAGGGGCAATTTCCCCTATACTGTTCTTCTGATAGTGAGTTCTCATGGGATCTGATAGTTTTATAAGGGACTTCCCCCTTTGCTTGGGTCTCATTCTTCTTCTCCCTTCTCATGTGAAGAAGGGGGTGTTGGCTTCCCCTTCTACCACGATTATATGTTTCCCAAGGCCTCCCCAGTCATGCTGAACTGTGAGTCAATTAAACCTCTTTCCTTTACAAACTACCCAGCCTTGGATATGTCTTTATTAGCAGTGTGAGAATAGACTAATACATTGACTTTCCTCAGGGCTAGGAGATATCTTGTCCATCTTCTGAAATTTTCCTTCATCTTTTCAGCCAGGATGCTAATTTAACCAGTCCTTAACTTCATTTTAAATTTTAGCTCCTCAAGATGTCTCCTTCATAGGATTTCATCATCTTCTTCTGACCTTCTGAACCTTCCTGAATGTCCTCACCTCCTTCAGAATTCAAGTTCATATTCTCCACCTACCCACTCCAAACTGGTTGCTCCTGCCTGGGCTTCCTCCTTCTCTCCCTGAATCTATCCCTATGGCTCTACTTATAGCCTTTCTTCTTCTAAAGGCTGCTTGAGTGGAAAAACGAAGAATCCTTTCCAGAAATCTCTATCACACTGCTAAAGTAACTCTAACCAACTCTCCTGAGCAGCTGCTCATTTGTCTGACTCTGGGTAGGGCTCTGCTGTTTTACTGTGTCTTTATTAGTGATTATTGCATGCCTTATGATGGGGTACCCCACACACACCCCTCCAAGGAAAATTCCATCTCTTCGCTGTTATCTAAACATCTTCAGTCTCCAGCACTGAGCTCTGCCTGTTAGTTCACTGGAAACCAATAAATGCCCTGTGTGTCTGGGCCGAAATGGGTAGATCAAGGACACACAGAAACAAGCTAATCCAATTAGTATCAAGCTCAACAATCAAGCTCATCATCCAACTTCAGCCACTAATCCAATGTGAGGAGTGAACCTAAGTTAATGAGTTTTCGTTGTTGTTCTTGGTTTGGTTCTGATGAAGATACGTAAACCATGTTGTTATACCGCAATACTTCTTGATCTTCTTTTAGACTTAGCTTGAATATTCTTTCTGTACTATTGGACATAGGTCTGTAGTCCCTGGGACTCCAATTTCTGAAACCAGAATTCAGTAGCACAGTCTGATGAAGGAATTTTTCCTATGTGTAAACTGACATAAAAGGAATCGTTAGAAAAGTATCCCAATGACATAAAATTACTCTTTATTTTTACATTATCAAATTATCTTTTTAGATAAGAATAAATTATATTAATTTGAGAATTTGAGAAAACCAAGAACATCTGATCACTAGTAGAGCAAAGAAATTTTTAAATTCCTGTAATTTTTCTACAGGCATCTAGAAAATAAGCCTGGTCCCATGATGAGTAAGAGTCTGAGATTAGTGAGAGATGCACTTGTAGATCTGTTTATTTTATGTCTCTGACCCGAACTCTTTGCTGCAGAAGAAAAACATGAGAGTGCTTGTATGTTTTGGAATAAATCCCTGGCACCCCATCAAAACAAACCCAAAACGAGGTTTGGGACCAGCCAGACAGTGGAGCAGAGCATGCCGAGGGGACAACCAGAATCAAGTTCAGAGTTTTAGTGAATGGGAAATAAGCAAGAGGGAGGGACTGAAGGGACAAGGACAGCAAAGATAATTCAGACAGAGGCTGTGCCCAGCTAACAACTCTCATTCTCACAAATGGCAGAGCACCACTGGGGGCTTTACAATGTAAGAATAGCCAAAAATGATCTTTTCTGTGTGTATGTGTGCTGATCAAAGTGATTTCCCAGCGGGACTGCTTTAAAAAGCACCACAAAAGTGAAAATGTTCTCAGAACCACCTCCTTTTTGTGCTCCTGAGCAAGCTCAATCTCAAGAGTTAACTTCATGGAAGTACTCGAAGCGTCTGTGTATTAACATTTATCTCAGACACAAGCAGATTTTGGCCACTGGTTTTTATACGGCAGTGGAGAGGGAGTTCTAAGGAAACACTCGTGATTTATAAGATGAAACCATTTTCTGATCATTTGCCACTAAAGGGAGGAAAGAGATTAATTGGCATGAAGCAATTTCCAAGGTCGGCTCAGTGACTTTTCACTGATGGGCAAACCATATTCCTAGCATCATAGAATTTTAAAGCTAGGCAGGACCTTGGAGATCATCCCACCAACTTCCACATTTTCCAGATGAGTTACCAAAATCAGAGATAATCAGCAATTTTCACAAGGTGACATGGTACTATTGGCAAAGCCAGAATTGAAATAAAGGTCCCAGACTCCACATATATATTCAGCTATATCCTGTTGCCTTCTTATTAGCTGAGAAGCCACCTTGGCTCATCATCTCTAGGGAAAATACAATGGCCCCTGACTTATAGCACAAAGGCTGTTTAAAGGCTACCTCAGCCACTTCCCTGATATTCTCATTAATGGTTTGGCTTCTTCTATTTATAAAGGCCTGTGTTTCCATACCTGAAGTTACTCATTTCTGTGAAGAACACAGGCAGATTTATTGTTATTCTAAACACTGACATTATAAGCGAACCCACCTGCGGACCCCTCAGGGAGCCCTCACAAATTTGTGGAGAGCCAGCCACTTCCACCAAGTCTCCTGGACTAGAAAACTACCTGGAGAATCATCGCATGCTAACTTAGGCATTGAAAATCAGTTTTTTACAAACACTGATCAACTCAAATAAAACACTTCATCAAAATCATCTGACTGCTGTGATCCTGGATACAACATTTCTTAAATAATTTTTCAACATTTAGGTAATTCAGTCTATTACAAAAACAAAACAACAACAACAACAAAAAAAAACCACTTCATTATTTCAGTAAAAGGACAGAACTCTGAAGACCCAGAACCTTCAGGCATTTGGGCTCTTGGATTCACACACATTTCCTGACCCAGGGCCAGGAACAGCTGCCACTTAACCTTGCATTAAACGTTGGTGGCAAATGCTGAAATTCCAGGCCTCTCCCTTTCATGTTGTCATTTGAGTAAAGAGACAGCTGCTCACCATTACACTCAAGATACCCTTCATCTACGTGGAGAGTGTGGTAGTGTCATTCCCACATGGCTTCCTGCGGTTCCCCCAGCATGCCTAGCACTTGGCCTGTGTAGCTGAAAGACAGCTAAAATTCCACTCAGTGAACCATGTTCATGCAGGTTAATCACCCTTTCTTTTCACACTTTTCCAGAGCTTTCCTGGTTCCCCATTTCCAGTTCCTTGTCCCTATAGCCCCATCTTGCCCTCTGTTTTTATTTCTCAAATAAAGTGTGATGAAGGGGAAGTTTTGAAGGAGAACAGAGGAGACCAAAGCACAGAGACCATGGCTGTTCAAGCCTCCCACCATGCTCATCTCAGAGGGTTTGTGTAGCCCAGATCTTTCAATCTTCTGTCAGCATTGTGGGGCGGGGGGGGGGGGGGGCGGTGTGTGTATCTGTTTTGGACATACTTTGACTTCCCCAAAGACCTGACACACAGACTACATCGAGTGAAGATTTTATTAAATGGAATAAAATCCAGTGGCATTTTCATTAACATATTTTGGGCTCAAGTCATCAGATATATTATTTACAGTTTATATTAATACTTCTCTGGACATTTTTATGACTATCCTAAGAAACTGTTTTTTGATTCTTCACAGGCTGCAAATTCAAATGACAGGATGGAAGAATAAGTGAGAAGAAAATCAAATAAAATGGAAAAGAGCTAGAGAAAAATAAAATGAAAAGGAATAAGATATATCATAGAAAAAGATATATAGAAAAGTGCTAAAATGCCTGTTTTTAATAGCGGATTCCACAAATTCTTTCAGACTCATTTCTTTAGCCCTAAAAATGAACATGCCATTTGACTGAGTGTTGCTGTGGAGTACAAGTCGCATAGCCTACACAAATGTGCTTTAAGGGCCATAAAACACTAGCAAGTATAAGGAATAATTGTTAAAGTGGCAGAATGCTTAAGTTCAACAGTCAACTTGTCTGGGTTCATCTAATCTTACCTTTGCTTCTTGTTAGCTATGTGACCTTGGACAAATATGTTAACTCATCTTAACCTAAGTATCCTTGTCTATAAAATGGGCATAAAAAGAGTAGCTACTTCTTATAGGGTGTTTTAACGACCAAATGAGATCATCCATAAACCTAGCACAGTGTTTGGAACCTATAACGTACTCAAAACTACTAGCTATTTTTATTATTGCCATCGGTTTAGTAGCCCAATAATTGTCAGGCCTCTGACTCAAAGCTAAGCCATTATATCCCATGTGACCTGCACGTACACATCCAGATGGCGGGTTCCTGCCTTAAGTGATGACATCCCACCACAAAAAGAAGTGACAATGGCCTGTTCCTGACTTAACTGATGACATTACCTTGTGAAATTCCTTTTCCTCGCTCATTCCAGCTCAAAAGCTCCCCCACTGAGCACCTTGTGACCCCCACCCCTGCCCGCCAGAGAACAACCCCCTTTGACTGTAATTTTCCTTTACCTACCCAAATCCTATAAAACGGCCCCACCCCTATCTCCCTTCGCTGACTCCTTTTTCAGACTCAGTCCACCTGCACCCAGGTGAAATAAATAGCCATGTCGCTCACACAAAGCCTGTTTGGTGGTCTCTTCACATGGACGCACATGACAATAATAATAATAATATTAATAACAAACACATAGTGCTTGCCATGTGCGTGGCTCTGAGTGTTTTATACATACAAATTATTTAATATCAGATAAGCATTTTAACCGCCTCTTGGGAACGGAATCATGGCACAGAGCATTCCCAGCCCTAGAACTGTCAAACTGTCAGCCTTGCCCAGTCTTCAAACAACATATGCATTTTCCCATCACAAAATTTCTTCTCTGCCCCTACTCCATCAAAATCATGTTCTTACCTTTCCTGGATAGGGAGAGGGTAAGGGTTGGGGAAGAGGGTACAGCAATGGAAGCTCCCTATTGTCATGTACCTCCGTGTGAAGAGACCACCAAATAGGCTTTATGTGAGCAATAAAGCTTTTAATCACCTGGGTGCAGGCGGGCTGAGTCTGAAGAGAGAGTCAGTGAAGGGAGATAAGGCTGGGGCCATTTTATAGGAAACGGAAGGTTTCCTATAAAGGGTAAAGGGTAGGTAAAGGAAAACGTAGGTAAAGGGTAGGTAAAGGAAAATTACAGTCAAAGGGGGGTTGTTCTCTGGCGGGCAGGAGTGGGGGTCACAAGGTGCTCAATGGGGGAGCTTTTTAAGCCAGGATGAGCCAGGAAAAGGAATTTCACAAGATAATGTCATCGCTTAAGGCAAGGACCGGCCATTTTCACTTCTTTTGTGGTGGAATGTCATCGGTTAAGGCGGGGCAGGGCATTTGCACTTCTTTTGTGATTCTTCAGTTACTTCAGGCCATCTGGGCTTATAGGTGCAAGTCACAGGGGATGTGATGGCTTGGCTTGGGCTCAGAGGCCTGACACCTATACCTTCCAGATGATAAACAAAACCAATTCTGCAGCATTTTCCAAAATTAATAACTAATTATCTGATTCTACGGACACCAATTGAGTATCCAATAATTCAGTTCAATTCTGACACTATCTACCTGGGTGGAGATGTGTAGGGCAAGGTAAGACGGGTGTAGTGGCGGGGAACTTCCAGACTCTCTCCAGATACAACATCCTCCCAGCACCTCAATGTTCTCACCAACCCAAAAGCCAAAATGATGACCAAACCTACCATCAGGCACCAATTCAAGAGACCTGAGCAGCATTGCCAAAGCATGTTCCCACAAAATAGGGCCCCCTAAGAAACTCCCTGCAAAAGGGATGCTGCGGAATTGAGAAATCCTGCACACAGTGACCTTATGAGTATTTACATTAAAATATTACAGACCCTAAGAAGTAAAGACACTTGTATAACTTAGATTACCTGAAGATTCCCAGATTCAGTTGACCATGGAATTCTTTGTTCTGCATTGACACCTCTTAAACTAACACAGTTTGGGAAATGTTAAACTGAGGACTTCTCTGTCCCTCCAGGTAACTTGCACCTTTTTCTAAAAGTCTTTATATACTTTGCTAAACATAAAAGAGTCCCTCTGGTGTTATTTCAAGACCACAACGTCAGAAATTGAACAGTCAGAGTAGATGGTAGAAAAAGAGCACACAGCCTGGCAGCAAATCACACCATGAATTGGTCATGACTGTTGTTCACTAAATTAGTCCAAGCATAGAGCAGTGTTGTACTTCTCTGTCCTTTTTTTTTTTTTTTTTGACAGAGTCTTGCTCTGTCGCCCAAGCTGGAGTGCAGTGGCGCGATCTCAGCTCACTACAAGCTCCGCCTCCGGGATTCACGCCATTCTCCTGCCTCCGCCTCCCGAGTGGCTGGGACTACAGGCGACCACCAGCATGCCCGGCTAATTATTTTGTATTTTCAGTGGAGACGGGGTTTCAACGTGTTAGCCAGGATGGTCTCAAGCTCCTGACCTCGTGATCCGCCCGCCTCAGCCTCCCAAAGTGCTGGGATTACAGGTGTAAGCCACAGCGCCCGGCCTTCTCTGCCTTCTTAATGTTAGGTTTCATCACATGTCATGTGACTTTTCCAGAAAGAAGTTTAAAAGCTAGTATATAAGACACCACGTCCTTTTCCTGTTGGCAAAGGGATTGCAGAAGGCTGTGTAGAGATGTAGTCTCCATCAGCCTGGTCCCTTTTGGACTATGATGCAGAGTCCCTGTTATAAACCATGCCAGATACATAGTCACAGAGAGAAGTAGATCTTTGTAAGCCAGTGAGATTTAGGTATTGTTTGTTGTCACAGATTAACCTAGTCCAATACCTGCCACCAATTTCACTACTTACTCTACTGTATTTTTACCTGGCCCTTCCTCAATGCCTATCTCCCTCCATCCCCACATTTAGCTGGAGAAACCGTCACTATTCATGGACTGAATTCACCCTACAAAACCTGCTCTGTACAAGATTTTAGATAAGAGAATCTTTCAATACTCAGAAATTCCCTATTCTCCATTCAATGCTTCTCCCACTGTGTGGAGAGGATTGGCCTCAATCGTTTAGAAAGATTCATGCCTAATTTTATTGAAAAGGGAAATCAGTGCATTCCCTTTGTAGATGGTGTAACTGAATAATTCATTGAAAGCTTCATTATCTATAATTGTGATAACATACACTTTAAAATAAAGTATTGCACATATCAAATATCCCTGATCCATTTTTGAGCAAATATGTGCACATATGTAATCAGCTGTGGTAATCAACCGCACATCAACAAAGAATCGGAGTGTTTCAGGGGTGTAAAGATGCCGCTACAGTGAACAATCATTTGGCAGTGTGGCTTATTTTAATAGACACATCACTTTAAAATAAGTCTTCACCATCTGCTGCAGCCTCTAATTACAAATGCAACAAGAACATAATTCACAATTGCATCATTAAAAAGTAAGACATAAGGGATTTAATGCATGCCTATGTCCTTTTTTAATGCAGAAGACGTCTGTTCATCTTGTGTTTCAGGCACAAATTGGCGGTAAAACTTTCTTTCTCTCCATGCTGAAATTTCTTGGAGAGGAGAGTGCTGCAGGAGACAACAGGAAATCCATATAAGGGTACTTAGTTGTCATAAATATTCATAGGCTATAATCCTGTCGATATTAGATTTACTTGTCAACACTTTTTCACATGCAAAAAACCTATCTTTAAACAATTTACATAAGAAGACTTTTTAAGTCTATTCAGCAAGAAGTGCAGATAAAACAACTTCATCTGACCAATGTAAATCGCTTAGAAATTCATGTCTGTCTATAATAAACTAACCTTTTAACAGCCCGCATTCCTAATGTTCAAAACTGGCTTGAAGATCCAGGCTTCTGTTAGGCCCATAATCCATATAAAAATATACAGAACTAAAGCACCTTGTTTTAGGTCAATTCTCTTTGTTTTTCTTCTATATCAAACACTAATTATTCAGAGTGCTATGGAAAAGAGATACCCTGTCATAAACCATCAATTTAGAAATCTGGGCTTATAAGACTGTACTTTGCCTAAAATAAGGGTATCCTTCACTAGACAGATGAGAGTCATGGAAGTGACCTTGAGGTCTAAATCACAAGATTATTAAATAAAAAGTATAATATACTCAGATATGCCTTTAAAAATAAAATAATAATTTTTAATTACATACACTTCAATAATAATAAACACACTTTATTTTTAAAAACAAAAATAAACACTCAACTTTATTACTAATCACCATAGGAAATTCAACAGAAGCACATGGAAAAAAAACAAGTATATGTATGCATGTGTGAATATTTATGTGTGTATCTATGTGTGTTCACATGGTTCTTTTAGTAATTTCTAATCCTCAACAAAAGGCATTGATAACTTAATCCAGCCCTTGTAGATTTCGTTATCTACTGACATCATCTCCACAAAAGTTGATGTTTTTAAAAACTAGATATGTGACTATTTTCTAAGCTAAGAAAAGAGAAAAATATGCATTGCCTTCCTGGTGTCATAACATACATGTGCAAGACTTCATGATTTCCTCCAGGTATTTTGTGTCATGTTATGTTAGCAGATGGCATTTATTCCACTATCCTGCACTCCTGGAGTATTTGAAATACAAGACAAATATTCTTACCACAAAGTTATATTAACAAAATATGCTATATGATCTGTACCTAACATTAGACTGAGAGATGGCCAACAGTACCTTTGAATTCCTGGCACTTGGGTCTGCAAAATGCATTAACCTCATCCACAACCACTGATGGTTTATTACTACTTTTCTGAGAAGTTAGCTTGGGGTGCACTCACTCTATATTTGGTCTCTTAGCATTTCCCAGGATTTTGTTGAACATAATTACTGGGAAACAACCTAGAATTTTCTTTCCGTTCCTCTTTAGTTCATAGCCTCCTTCTGCATACTAGATATCTTTGCTTCTTTCTTCCTGAATGCTATGGTCCCTTCTTCACAATTACTGCCTCCCCCATGATGCCCGCATGCTAGAGGAGCAGAGAAAGCAGGGTAACTCTCCCAATCATCAGAGGGAGAGCAATCTCCGCCTGTTACTGATGATTGCCATCTTGGTTCCATTCATGGTAACCTTTTCCTGTTTTAATCAGAGTCACTTCCTGTCCTCTGGGATGATCCAAGAGACCTGTCTTTTCATTCAGTCTCCCATCCCACCTGTTTGGTGCAATCCTTTATTATAGACTTGTAGCCCTAGAAATCACAATCAGTTATACGATTGCCTGCATTTTTCATACGTATGTGTATGAAGCTATCATCAAAGGTTCTTCATTTATACAGTCTGTATTTTATTTGTCCAAAAGATTGTAATTACGTTTTTGCTATCATAAAAGATCATTTTTTACCTCCTCAACCTTTAGATGTTTCCTCCTTTGGAGTGAAAACTTCCATTATTCCAAATTTAAACCCATGATCCTTAGGAGTCATCACGGTGACCATTTTATTCACATAATTGCAAACACACAAAACTAATTCCTTAAAAAATTCAGACTTACAAAACCTAGGTCAAAGGAACGCAACAATCTTTAAACCATTTAAACAACACTAAAGTTTTAATACTAAAATATAAAGCAACTTCTCAACAAAGCTTTATCATTCCCTTTTCCAAACAGCATAATTTCACTTTCGTACCAAAGAGCAAAACAGAATTTTAAAATGTCATAGAGTCGTAGAAATATTAGCCTAAAAGAGTCCTTGAGAGGGTGAAAACTCCTCATTCACCTTTGTGTCTTCAGTCAGAAAGGAATGCACTTAAACCACCTCAGAATGATAGCTTCTTACTACATTTTCTTTCAGAAACTTCAGAGAGGGCTGCCGCCACCACATACACACTTCTACAGTCCCTCACTCCCCAAATTGTCTTAATGTATTTCAGGGCCTCTCAGCCCCCTGTGGATGAGAAGTTCTTCCTAAGCTCCCTTCTGTGTTCCCAGACCTTTCTTTTTGTCAGTGGAAAGGGAGAACACAATCCATTCTTCAGCACAATAGCCGTTCCTGTACTTTAAGATTTACTTACTGAGTTTCCTCCAGCCTCACCTTCTCTTGATTAAATAAGGTAAATGCTTTTATCTTGTCATCATTTTCATTTCATTGGTATTATTTGGTCAGCATCAAACCTTTTCCTTAGAAATTTTGTAAAAGTATTTTGAAAATCAGGTTATTTTTAGCCAGATCAAATTTTAAGTGACAGCTTCTGCCATCTTGAGATTTCTTTACGTTGAGAAAGTTCAATTTTCCTAAATCAAATTTTGCACGTCTAAATTTTGTCAAGAAGATTTAATTTTGCCATAATTTTTTCTGGTAATAACAAATTCTACTTGTTTTAGTCGTCGTCAGTTTTATTTTGTTGCCATCAGTTCTACTAGTAATAGCTATTATGAAGTTGATAAAAGAAAGATAGCTTGTATTTATTTCTTAGCTAACCCATGAGAAAATCGTCAGCAGTTTTTGTGAGGCAGAAATAAAGGCAAAAAGCAGAATGTAAAGAAAAAGGGAGGAGGGGGGAGACAAGAGGAAAGACCCACAGATGTAGAAACAATGACACACTCTAAAGGGAAACCAAGAGAGAAGCTACAGCAGTCTTTGCTGTACAAACAGTTCCACTCCCAAATACACAGTGTTGTCAAAGTTTTCTCCAGCCAGAATGGTTTCAGGTTTGCAACAGGTTTTCAGTTACTGCTCAGCTTTATAAAATTATATTTTAAATCATAAGGATGGAACCTGAATATCATACTATCCAAATGGTTTGGTCAGTGCACTATGAAAAGAGAAGGTGTGTCTACAGTTTGTGTTCATTCCATGTGTTTGTTCATTCACTAAAGAAATACCACATGCTTACAACATACCGGGGATCAGGCTAAGTACTGAAGATACAAGAATATGGAAGACAGCCTAAGCCCCTGCCTCCTCGCATGGGCAAGACATCACATTTTGTGACAAACAAATGAATTAAATACATGCAAATTGTGATCAGTGCTCTGAAGGAATACATAGAGTGATGAGACAGTCAGTGGGAAAGAAAGCCTCTGGGAGGAAGTGAAATTGGTGTTAAAGCCTAAACGATAAAACACAGAGCTAGGAAATGACAGATGGGGCAGAGAACAAGTACTTCAAGGCAGGGAAGAGCTTGGGGAGTCTGAGGAGCAGAAAGGAGGTGAGCGTGTTTGGAGATTAGTGAGCAAGTGAAATATTCCAAAATAAGATGTCTTCTCTGACAAGTGTAAATTTGCAAACAGACAAAATGTTTCTTTTTCAATAAATTTAGAATCTAAATGTTCTAGACAAATATTAGAATACTGAAGTCAGAAACATTCATTTCAGTTTCAGTTTTCCACCCAACTGGTTTTCAATTCACCTTAAGTACTCAAAACAAAAAAAAATTAAAATTATGTAAGTATGCAAGTGATATTTCATATTAACAAGTCTAAGATTACATTTTTTAATCTGTTTGAGGGATAATTGGAGGTCTGCTCTTACTCAGAGTTCCTGAAACATAATTTTCCCTATTGGTTTAACCCAGTATGCAAAGCCCTGAGGAATATTTCAGCAACAAAGACCTTCCCCCATCAAACACAGGAAGAAAACTAACTTCATTTCCTCCTGTTCCTTCCTGCCACAAATCTACCTTCATATCAGAAGATAAACTGACCCCCAAACACAGGTGTAATTCAATATTCTATTTCAAATGCCATCAGATTTGAAACCCAAGTAATTAACAGCTCACCAGGGACCCTATTGAAATAAAACCAACTTTGATCCTATTCCCAAATCCCTTGCCAAATGGATGGGCAGCGCAACCCCCTCTGTTTTCAGATTAATTGAAATGAGTAACTGTATCAGAAGAATGCTGCATGTAGAAGAGCAGGTTACAAGTGGGGAGGTGTGTTTTCCAGCTTGATTATTAGAGGAGCTAATTTGAGTGTTGGGATAGGATAAATATTGACATGCACAATTATTCTCCATCCTGAACTAAGCCAGCATCTTGGCTGTCTGGTGTCTGGGAGGAACAGAGGCGTATGAGATGTGATACATGGTAACTTCTTTAAGGTACAAACCTCTGGTTCTTTTATTGTACCCCAGAGAAGGGCCATATTTTATTTCTAACATTTTAATGTACAGAGAATGGCTTTCTGACCGGTGGATGACTATATACAAACTATTACGTTGGTGCAAAAGTAATTGCGTTTTTTGCCATTACTTTCGATGGCAAAATCCATGGTTACTTTTGGACCACCCAATAATTTTTAATAATTTGTTCCTCTTTTGTTCAAATGCTTTGATTATTCACAGTGGTTTACACAGCATGGTCTGAATAACTTATCAGCTTTATTTGTAGAAGCAACTTGGATGAGGCCAAAGGGTCCCTGATTATGAATTACTTTGAAATAGATGAAATGGGCGACATAGTTCATGGTTACCAGTACCTATCACACAATAATCATAACCATTTATTGAAGCCCCACTTTCTTCCAAGCACCATACTAATGACCCCAGGCTGTTTTCTTCTCTGCTCTGCTGTTAATCACTGCTTCAAGGCACCTCCCAGCTACAGCACCAGCACGAGTCAGATTCGATTCTAGGTCTCCCACTTTTTAGTCTGTGACCTTGCACAACTCACTATGCCCTCTCTAAGCCTCAGTTCCTTCTGCTACATAATAAAGATAACAAAACCTACCTCAAAGAGCCATGGTGAGGGTCAACTGAAATTCAAAAATAAATAATTTTCAAACAGCGATGTTCTATCTGAATATAGCACATACGTATTACCCAATTATTGTTATAAAATACCTACAAATTGCCAAGTAATGAGCTGGATCCTTTACAAACATTTTCTCCAATATCCACACAACATGAAGAGTAAGTTTTAGCCTCACTTTTCAAAGGGAAATGGATGTGCAGAGAGGAGAACTATCTTGCCTGAGGTACAGCCTGAATAAAATTTCTGTCAATAATGGCAAAATATTCTGAGACTAAGCCTGCAAAAGACAAGACCAGCTTCAAATACCTATTGTCTTCTGAAATTTTTTTGAAGTTCCCGGAAATAATCTCCAAATGTTGCATACATGTGATCCCAATGTGTGTACAAAAAAATGCACCTCTATAATAAATGCAGAAGACTACCAATCACACATAAACAAAGTAAAATTTGTGCACAGAGAGTGAAAAGTCATTGAGTCAACCCGCGTCTTCCTGTGCTCTCTACAGACAATTAAGTAAAATTAGCATGTGCTGAGGTGGAGAAGGTGCGCCACTGGGGTTGTAAATTTCCCTCACATGTCAAAGGTACAGCAACTCCTGGGTGAGATATGGTACCTTCCCATCTGCTGGGGACATTCATTGCTTTCCAAATGGCCTCAGTCCTTCCTAGGCCGGGTAACGGCATAATTGAATTGGGTGACAGCTTCTGCCCAGTTATTTCTATGGCCCCTGTAGAGTTTAACAACATGTTATCCTTTCTCATTCAGAATTCCCAAAGTTTAAGTGAGGTTATATCAAGGAGGAAGAGGAAAGTTGCAAATAAATTGTATCATTGTAGGAAATACATCTATAGGTATCAAGGCTGTTTATGCAATTCCATGAACTATAGGCCACTCGTCTGAGTCAGGAAAGGCTGGCCCAGGCTGGGAAAACAAACTCCAGAGTTTCTATGGCTGAATACAGAAAAAGTTTATCCCTTTAGGCAAAATCCTCTCCTGGTTGGAGCAACTCTCCAGGGAAGCCTCCCTATTTTCTTCTTGTGGCTTTGTCATCTCAATATAAGACCTCCACAGTCATCAAAGCAGAGGAGAAAACGGTGGAGGGTCACACAAGATCTTTTCATTGCTTCAGCCTAGAAGTGATCCATGTCGAGCTCATTTCATCAGCTAGACCAAGGCACATGGCCGCGCCACAAGGAACAGGGACGTCCCATCCTATGCTACCCAAAGAAGAGGAAAGAATGAGAGGAAACATTCCCATACCCACCACCACTTCATTCCAAATGAAAAGGTGCCGTGCTGGGTGCTGGGATTCAGAATAAATTAGACCCAGTTCCTGACCATAGTGCCCTCACATCCTTATAAAAGAGATAGGAATATGTGAAGTTTTCCATAAAACAAGGCACACCATAATTTATTCTATAATCCAGCAATAAACATGGGGCATTGGAAGTGCAGAGAAAGGAGCAATTAATTACAATGGGAGCATAAGAGAAGACTTCGCACAACAAGTGGCATTTGAGTGAAAATGAAACTGACTTTTATATGGCACTCATCAAAAGTATATTGTGACAATATCTGAAACAGGAAAGCAGCATGGGGTGCTGCCAAGCTTCTCAACCTCTTTCCCAGAATGGTCCCCAACAGCACAAGGGAAGCAGTAGGCCCCGGAGGCAAGTCCTGAAACCCGGACTGTCTCACCCTTGCAGGAAATGCCATGTTTATAACAAAAATGTGTGCACATTAACATAACACTTTGATTTAAAGCAAACAACACCATTTCCCCCATAATTAAAATTAGAAGTAAAATTAATTCTGCATTAATCTTAGCTTGCTCTGATTCCTTTTCCTTTTTTTTTTTTTTTTTTTTTTTTTAGACAGAGTCTCGTTCTATCGCCCAGACGAGTGCAGCAGTGCAATCTTGGCTCACTGTAACCTCCGCCTCCCAGGTTCAAGTAATTCTCATGCCTCAGCCTCCCAAGTAGCTGGGACTACAGGCATGCACCACCATGCCTAGTGGATTTTTGTATTTTTAGCAGAGATGGGATTTCACCATGTTGGTCAGGCTGGTCTCGAACTCCTGACCTCAAGTGATCTGCCTGCCTAGGCCTCACAAAGTACTAGGATTATAGGCATGAGCTACCACACGCAGCCTGATTCCTTGTACTCTTAACACAACCCTGTGTGCCTTCCTGCAAGCCCAGGGACTCTGAAGTGAAAAGTGCTGAATTGAAAATAATCTAGAGCCAAGAGGCCAGCATTATTGCCCTGACTCTGCCAAGAATGAGCATTGTGGCTTTTAGAGGAGTCACTTCACTTCTCTGCACCTCAGTTTATACACCTGTAAAATGAGATACTACATATGTAATTTTCAAAGTATCTTTCTACAATATATTTTCCTATAATGATATTGTAACTCTGAAAATTTATGCAGCAGATGCATAAAAGCCATCAACAGTTGAGGTGGATGTGTGAACTAGGTCCTTAAACCTCTATGCTACCATCCTTTCAGTTAGAGAGGTTGAAAACCAAAAGCTATGTTTCCCAGACTCTCTTGCAATTGGGGCTCTGCCTGAAGCCTGGATGCACTCCTGTAAGATTTCAAAGGCAGGAGTGAGGCGGTGACCACCTACCTGCTCCTCTTGGTTGCCGTCCCCCTGACCAGCACAGTCCAGGAAACCTGAGGCTTTTCTGCAAGTGTGCAGGGTCCCTCCTGCAGCTTCCTGGGCAGTTACACAGTCATAGCAGTGATGGCAGCTTCTTGATTGGATGTACTCTTGGATATATGAATACAATAGCTACAGAGGTGGTCCTCTGGAGGGTCAGCTCCATATTTTTTCTGGAAATCGTTCCTGAAAATCTAGCCTAGTGGTATCTGCTCTGTGGATTTTATAACCACCTTATTCCTTCTATTAAATGTCCTTCTACTTAAAATACCTGCAGTGGTCTCTATGTAATGCACTAATTAAATAGTCTTTGGTCCTCCTGACCTTTCTTTACCTGAAACTCCCCAGTCTGTAAAGGACAGTAAACTTGAAAAGGAATCAGGTCTTAGAATGTGTCTGGGCCACCTAACGAGCCAACCTCAGGTTTCAGAGATTTTTACTTTTTTTTTTTTTTTTTTTTTTTTAGATGGAGTCACCCAGGCTGGAGTACATTGGCACAATCTTGGCTCACTGCAACCCCCACCTCCCAGATTCGAGCAATTCTCTTGCCTCAGCCTCCCGAGTAGCTGGGATTACAGGCATGCACCATTATGTCCGGCTAATTTTTGTATTTTTAATAGACATAGAGTTTCACCATGTTGGCTAGGCTGGTCTCGAACTCCTGACCTCAGGTAACCCACCCACCTCAGCCTCCCACAGTGCTGGGATTACAGGTGTGAGCCACTGCACCTGGTCAAATTTGCTCTTATTTCATCAAAAGTTGTATTAGTCTGTTTTCACGCTGCTGATAAAGACATACCTGAGACTGGGTAATTTATAAAGGAAGGAGGTTTAATTGGCTCACAGTTCCACCTGGCTGGGAAGGCCTCACAATCATGGCGGAAGATGAAGGTAGAGCAAAGGGACGTCTTCGATGGCAGCAGGCAAGAGAGAACTTGTGCAGGGAAACACCTCTTTATAAAACCATCAGATCTCATGAGCCTTATTCACTAGCACAAGAACAGCATGGGAAAGACCCGCCCCCATGATTCGCTGACCTCCCACTCGGTCCCTCCCACAACACGTGGGAATTATAGGAGCTACATTTCAAGATGAGATTTGGGTGGGGACATAGCCAAACTATATCAAAAGGGATGAATAAGGAAGGGCCTTACTTAAGTATGAAGAAGTAGGACAAGAAACCCCCAGGACAGAGTTCTGGGCAAAATACCCACTCAAAATGAAAGGGAGCAAAATGCATACACCCAGGGTGAGACTGTACACAGAAGAGCATAGGTCCTAGGCTTCCCTCCCCAGCAATCAGCCTGGCCATGAGTAGCTGTGGGATTGTTAGGACAGACCTTTCTCATGTTCTAAAAGTCTGGCTGGATATAGACACACCCTGGGATAGGTGAACTCCCAAAGGAGCAAGAGGGCTTTTTTTTGTTTCTGGAGACAATAACTAACTTTAATTTGTTCTTCAAGAAGAAGGAAGTTGAGTATATAGGGGAATGGCAGAAGTGCTCACAGATGAACCATGAGAAGCCTGGTCTTTAAGAACATGCTGAGGAGGAAGCAACACAGACTCCATCACTAGGGTGAAGTACCTGAATAGAGCACTGGGAAAGGCCAGTCTGTGGTCCTAAGGCCAGAGGAGATGCCAGTGGTCCAGATTCCATGGCCCACAGAAACAGAACTGACCATATTTGGTTGCTGGCCAGTGTTCCATAGACCAAGATGGCTGGTAGCAAGTATAGATTCCTCTACAGAGCCTGACGGGGGAAGGGGAAGGGGAATGTAGCACACAGGATTGAGCAGAAGAATAAGAAAATCTCCTTTTCCCATGTTGGTGACAGTGAGTGATCTACAGTGCTGCTCAAAGGATTGTGATTGTGTGAGAATTCCTGTCTCAATATGCAATCTGCCCAGAAAACACTGTGATGGTTTCCATAAAGTAACCTCTTTTCTTATCTCTAATTTCACAAGACTCTTTAAATGAGAGTGGTAGGATGTATTCTTTCTCACTCAACTAAAACTGTGGTTCTGCCTGGAAAAAAGCGACATATGCAACAGAGAATGCTGGTTAGGCCAGGTAAAGAGGAGTTGTTTGTTGCTTATCTAGGTGGCCACCATGTGGATCTTGAGCACCTCCAGAGGCTTATGCATTTGGGAAGGTGCTGGGGAACCTACAGATGGAGAAAACTCAAAAGGGCATTGGTTTCCACAAGTGCCTTCCTTGCACTCTATACCTGGAATTTTGAACGTGTTGGGGCTCGAGACTGCCACCACTGCTGCCAAGAGGTCCAGGCTTGATTGGCTGTTGATTAGGCTTCTTTCCAGGTTTTCCACCTACCCAGGGAACATTCCTCCAGATTCCTGGTTCCATGTCATTTAGGAATTTTCCTGCTCCCACACGCACAAAATTGACCATCCAGCACTGTCATCACACTGGACTGACTGACTGCAGCCACTTGCTTGTGAAGACTGTCAATGACCTCAAAACCAGCCTTTTAGCCAGACTTTCATCCTTGGATTCATGTAGAATTTGGCTTAACTCATTTTCCCAAATCCCTTACATGCCTGTGTTTTGCAGCTTTTCCTCTCAGTGCTAAGTGGTTCATAACAGTCAGCTCATTTGTGTCCCATCATGGACACCAGGCCAGAGCAGAGATGGGGTGCAGGGAGTGAACCGGCAGCACAGAGTCTTATGCACCTGGTAAGCACCACTCTGGAGCAACACAGTGGTATCCTATAGCAGACACTTGGCAGGGAAAGGGCTTGACTTGGCAAATCACCTAACCTCTCGGGCCCTCAGCTCCTGCACTTGAAACTCAGCTTCTTCGATTAGGACTACATGAACACAGATGTCCGTTTCTGAGTCCTAATATCCCATGTTAACAAAGTGGAGAGCAAGAAGAAGAGGAGTTTCCATGTTTTCTGTCAATGGTTTACAGCAACCTGCTTATTAGGCCCAAATGTCAGATAATCACATCAGAAGGAGCATGCCCTGGTTCAAACCACATGAAAATAGAACACAACACCTTCTGATACAAAATAGCAATAATAGTCACTTGCCTTTCTGAAGTATCCCACCCTTTTAAAGCACTTTTGAGAACATTTATCTCACCTAGTCTACTTCACTCTGTGAGACAGATGAGGAAACAGGCTACAATCTGCACTTGAGGTGCTCGGTCTCCAGTGTGCTTTAATATAGCAATATCTTCATGATTAAAATTGTGTACTGCTTCTACTCTAGGTTTCTGCTGGTCTCAGACCTGTCATCTAGAGTTCTCATTTTCATTGCGCGTAGAAAATGATCAGAAGGAACTCTCTCAGGACAGACTGAAAGCCGCAGGAAGCTCTGCCCATTGGAGCCTCCCCATCTCCAGCCATCAGAATGGAGATTCTCCCAGAGCAAAAGCATCCTGCGGGAGCACAAGACAGATATTGGAGGGAAGGTCCCATGTTTCTGCCTGAGACTGGGGCTCTGGCAGGAAGCTTCAGAGGAAGACACGCTCTGGAAGAAAGCATGCTAAACCTACTTAGACATCAAATTCACAACCAATTGCAGCCCCCAAAGGGAAGGTCTCACTCACATTTTATCTTGGGCTGAGACACAGGCTTTCCCTGGGGCAATTCCCCTTGTAGTGCCCCATCTTGCTCCCTTAGGCTCCTGCATTTCTCTCTGTCTCTCCCTTTCCAAACTTCTCCCCAGGATTTCCCTTTTCTTCTCTCATCCTCTTCTTTTACTGCCACTCTCTATAGCTCTTCTCCCTGTAGCTTCTCCTTTCTTCCCTTCTCCCCCCATCCCCCGCAAGAAGCTGATAAGCCTGTGGTGTTTGTTTGTTTGTTTGTTTTGAGATAGAGTCACTCTGTTGCCCAGGCTGAAGTGCAGTAGCGTGATCTCAGCTCACTGCAACCTCCGCCTCCCAGGTTCAAGCAATCTGCCTGCCTCAGTCTCCCGAGTAGCTGAAATTACAGGTGCGCACCACCACGGCTGGCTAATTTTTTTATTTTTTTTATTTTTTTTAGAGATGGGGTTTCACCATGCTGGCCAGGCTGTCTCGAACTCCTGACCTCGTGATCCACCTACCTTGGCCTCCCAAAGTACTGGGATTACAGGTGTGAATCACCGTGCCCGGCCAAGCCTGTGTTTTAAGTCTCAGTGGCATTAGTGGGGATTAGATGCTTAGAAAACAAAATAATTCGCAACACTAGCATCTGCCTTCCAAGGGATTCTCTTGCTGATTCCTTCTTACCCAGACCTAGCTAGTGGATTATACATTGGGCTTGCTGTTTTCCTTTCTCCAGGAAGTTCTTAAAGAAGTCTTGTATTACAGTGCACATTTAATTATTCACTGCTGCCTACCCTGCTATTTATCTGTTTATTTTTACCAAATAATTCTACAGATGTCTCAGTAACTGGCTAGTTAAAACCCTTCTGCATTCTCTTCTTCTTAATGAAAGTCCAGGCCTCCCTGTATTGGTAGAGTCGTCTTTTATACATGTGAATAAATTGGCAAACTCTATTTCTGAAATGTCCTCAGACTTCCCCTTCCAACCTGCTCTCAGGGAGTTATTTCTTGGCCTTGGGCTTATCTGGAAAGGATGCTGTGTTAAAAAAAAAAAAGGGGGGGGGGCATTATTTTTGTTTTCAGAACTCTTCTGGGCAGAGAGACTTGTTTTTATTTATTTTGTAATTAGCTGTTCTGGAGCTATTTTTCAAAATTATCCATGAAAAGAGGCAGAGAACCCTAGTGTATCACAGTGAGCCTTTCATCATGTGCCCATGCAATCAAGCCGTTCTGTGACCAACCAGGAGGTCTATGAGAGACAGCATCCCCTTGTGAAGTTTTGAATTTGAACACTGCATCCCTTTCCTGGCTTCACGGTCCCTGGGGGTTTGGGAATGGCAAGTCATAGGGCCCCTGAGCTCCTCTACCATGTGACCTAATGACCAAGGGGAGTGGCAGTCTTCATGCCCAGGCAAAGTCAGTCTCCACGGTTTGCAGATTCTTAGATGATTCACAGCGCTCCTGATTAATATCACAGAAGCCTCAACAGTGCTGCGATTTGGCAATCTTTGTGGGTGGCTGGGAAGTATGCGCATGTGTGTGCGTGGTGTAGAGTTGCACATGCTGCAATGAGGAAAACCCAGATCCCAATTTCTCCCTTGGGAAAACGTTTAAGCACAGCCGAAATAACCAACAGAACTACACGTGTCTACACATCAATATTGAGTTTTATGAAATTATACAGTCTGAATCAACAATTCTGAATGCATCAAACCAGTAAATACATAGTAGCAGCTGTTAAGCAGAACAATCTCCTCACTCACAGTGAACGCACATGCTGGCTCAATTCATAGACTTTACCTGTCCCCGAGTATAGACATAAAGTTTTTCATTTTAAAGCTACACAAAGATTATGAACACAGAATCTTTTACCTCCTCAAAAATAAAATAATATTTTTATTAGATCCTAATAAAAATATTTTGTCCCAAAAAAACAAACTTCCACCAGGCAGAGTTGATTTTTATTTTGTATTATGCCCCTAGAATGTGCTATGCCTTTGAATGTATGGCATCTTAACAAGAACACTGCCTTATGTTTCAGCCACTGTCTTCCGTACACAAAGTACTTTCATATTTATTACCTCATTTTTATTTTGAATCACACAACAATTCCATGAAGCAAGTACTACCATCTCCTTCATTTCACAGATGCTTGATCTGAGGTTTCCAAAACATAAGTACCATGCCGAGGGCCTCAGAGCTAGTTAGAGCAAAGCTGAGACTCCCATCCCAGGCTCTCCAACTTGACGTCCAATAGTCATTCCACTCTCTGCCATCTACCTCCCCAGTAAATGTTATAACAAAGCTGTACTCTTGACAATCAGGGTGGCAAATGGGAGACCTTAAATTGCCTCAAAGGATTCTCTCTTCTGTATTACTTTTCAATAGCTATCAAAAATGGTCACATATCTGAAAAAATGAACCAGCACACAGCAGAGCAGAATCTTGCACCATCTGAAAGATAAGAGGCAATTCCTAGGGGTGGAAGCTTCCCTTAACCCTTGAATCGTCTCAACCTTGATTCACATTTTCAAGGCCACATGACAAATCTCACATCAGATCCTGAGACTTCTGCAGGGAAGGCAGCTAATCTTTACAACATGTAGTCATAAATCTGTAGAAGTCCAAGATCAGGGGAACAAAGCAGAGACTCTGATCACCAAATTATCAAAGGATCATAGCTGCTTAGTTCTCTGCATTCCTAGAGAGTTAGGGGAGGCATATTTTCCGCTGCTCAAAGGTAATAGTCAACATGGCTTGGTAGTAATTACCATTCTTGCATGTATATCTCAAAAGATGGGAAACAAAACTAAGAAATAGAAGCAAGAAAATAAAGAAGTAACTGTTGACAGCTGCGTCTAGAAACATAAAAAGAACTGAAGGAAAAACAAGTCACGTCTTAAAAGCTTGAAGGCATTACAGAAGAATGTTAGGGTGTTGGTTAGGATGAAAAACTACTTGTGCCTAAGGTTGATGTGTAAATGCAACTTCTTGCCACTTCCTCTTCAGGCAGGTTAAACCCCAAGGCCATTCTATAGTATTTTCTCTGAAACCCTGGGTCTCCCAAAAATCTGAGACTTGTTGGTACTTCCTAGGCAAATAAGGCAGTGATTAGTGCTTAATATCAAGTGTATATGTATACATATATATATGTGTGTATATGTGTGTGTGTGTGTATATATATATTTATACACACACATACACTTTCTCTGTTTCTCTCCTGCCCACTGCTTCTGTTTTTGTGTTGCCTTCATTCTCTCCCTCTCACAACATTCCCTCCATTAGTGAGGATAGTCTGAGAGGGTGCTAGGGAATGCCCTATTAGACAATCCAGACCTATAATATCTCAGCTAGCAACCAAAGAAAAGTATGTCCATACAAAAAATTCCATGGAAAAATTCTCATTGACTTAGTTTGAGTCTCAAATCCATCCCTGGGCTGATCACTACAACCAAAGGGATGGGGTACTAAGATTAATCTGGTCCCCATCAGATGACCACTTCTATGTGCTATGCCTAATGCAGTTGTCTCACCATCAAAATCCAATAAAATAGTTTGATATGGTTTGGCTGTGTCCCCACCCAAATCTCATCTTGCATCCTAGCTCCCATAATCCCCATGTATCATGGGAGGGACCCAGTGGGACATAACTGGATCATGGGGGTGGGTTTTTCTTGTTCTGTTCTCATGATAGTGATAAGTCTCATGATATCTGATGCTTTTATAAAGGACAGTTCCCCTGCACATGCTCTCTTGCCCGCCACCATGTAAGACATGCCTTCGCTCCTCTTTCACTTTCTGCCATGATTGTCAGGCCTCCCCAGCAAGGTGTAACTGTGACTCCGTTAAACCTTTTATTCTTTATAAATTACACAATCTCAGTATTTCCTCATTGCAGTATGAAAAGGGACTAATACATGATGGAAGGGAATCTTCTCTCCACCCACACACCCCTATCAAAAGAAGTAAGAATATCAGAATAAGGGTTACATGAAGAAATTCAGAGAAAACCTACATATATTCTCTACGAATCACAGTCAGAACAGTTCATCCTTACTTTCCAATTCATGCTTCCCAATGGAAAATCAAGGAGTAAAAAACTAATGCATGCACCTTGACCTGCCCTGCATTTTATAAGATTCATTTTCTTCATTCTCCAATCAAGAAAATCCAAGATACAATCTAACCAGGCTACTGTTGAAAACTGAGAGTCGCTAAATTTTGATAAATCTACGTGAGTTAAATTATTCCTTAGTCTACAACTCTACATAAATGCCATTTGTGGATGCATAGGGAAAACTAACTCTGAATCTACCATTTAAGAAGCATATTTTTCTTAGAAAATACAGGTGAGTCCTTATAATTAGGGAAGTATTATTATTCCCTAATACATTACAATGAAACCAAGCCAGCAGCAAAGCTGGGAGGTTAGGAGGACAGAGGAGTGAGAAAGCAGTTGCTTTCTCTGATGGCATTCTTAAAAGTTGCCCTTTAAAACACTTTTAAAAGTAATAAATTAGTTGAAAGACTACACTGAAAATAAATGAAAGTAAAAGAGTTGAAGCAAAGCCTTAACATGCAGAAAGTAAGTAATCAAAAGGTAGCACCAAACTTACATGCTGCTTTTCCAGGGAACTAACAGCTCAAGGCCCTTGTCCCAGACCTGGCCTCAGGCCTCACCTCCTGCCTTTATCAGAAGATGTTTATTCCCCTGAACTAAGTTATTTGTGCCAGAAAAGTGAAATGAAGCATTAAGATCATTATTTAGATACTGAAGGCAGAACGCACACAGAAAAGAAAACCAAGGAAAATTCCTATTCACTTAAATTAACTGAGATGAGCATTTATTTTTGGTTTAAATTGACCCTGTAATTTTTGCTACTTCTTTTCTCATGAAATATGTGGAGACCACACCTCAAGGGCTAGTCCGTTTACAGCAAGAAAGAACTCAGCACGGCTGAGATGCCCTGCATCATTCACCCATGCAGGTCATACAATTGATTCTCTTGCAGAGACCGGCCATATGGATTGATTTAACAGCATTTCACCACTGCCTAGAGACACGGCTTGAGTTATCCTGTATAAATTACTTAACTCTCCACCACAAAAAGGAAAAAAATGTTTTCTTGCACAGCAGTCGCAATTAATGTTCAACATGTTTATGGAGTTTAATAATATACAACCCAGCACCAAGCTCTGTATGCAACACCATTATCCTGAGAGAGAGACTTAGGTGGTGTCATCAGCATACAAGACACGGATGATTGATTCATCAATAACTGGGCCTGGCCTTATTACAGCAAACAAATTAGACACCGTGGAATATATTGCCATATAGACAGGACTTCCTCCTCTTCAAATACATGTCATAATTGATAGTGGTGACCTTTCAGCAACACTGAAAAACAGTTTGCAATTAACAGGCTTTCTCTTCTTTTAGTGTCTGCACACATAAGTGGATATTCAGAGCTTGGCCCAGCTTGGTGGAGTGGAAGAAGACCTAGACAACAGTTTCCCAGGGAAGCGTTTACCAGGAAGGTCAGTCACTTCTTTATCTTTCTCATATTTCATTCTGAAGTAATGCAAAAAGGAAAGCAGTGAGTCAGCCAACAAATATTTATGAAGCCACCTCTGTGTACCAGGAACCGTTCTAAGCACCAGAGACAGAGCAGAAAACAAGAGAGTAGATTGCAAAAATTTTCTCCCATTCTGTAGGTTGCCTGTTCACTCTGATGGTAGTTTCTTTTGCTGTGCAGAAGCTCTTTAGTTTAATTAGATCCCATTTGTCAATTTTGGCTTTTGTTGCCATTGCTTTTGGTGTTTTAGACATGAAGTCCTTGCCCATGCCTATGTCCTGAATGGTATTACCTAGGTTTTCTTCTAGAGTTTTTATGGTTTTAGGTCTAACATTTAAGTCTCTAATCCATCTTGAATTAATTTTCATATAAGGAGTAAGGAAAGCATCTAGTTTCAGCTTTCTACTTATGGCTAGCCAGTTTTCCCAGCATCATTTATTAAATAGGGAATCCTTTCCCCATTTCTTGTTTTCGTCAGGCTTGTCAAAGATCAGATGGCTGTAGATGTGTGGTATTATTTCTGAGGGCTCTGTTCTGTTCCATTGGTCTATATCTCTGTTTTGGTACCAGTACCATGCTGTTTTGGTTACTGTGGCCTTGTAATATAGTTTGAAGTCGGGTAGCGTGATGCCTCCAGCTTTGTTCTTTTGGCTTAGGATTGTCTTGGCAATGCGGGGTCATTTTTGGTTCCATATGAACTTTAAAGCAGTTTTTTCCAATTCTGTGAAGAAAGTCATTGGTAGCTTAATGGGGATGGCACTGATGTCCATCACTGACAGACTGGATTAAGAAAATGTGGCACATATACACCATGGAATACTATGCAGCCATAAAAGAGGATGAGTTAATGTCCTTTGTAGGGACATGGATGCAGCTGGAAACCATCATTCTCAGCAAACTATCACAAGAACAGAAAACCAAATACCGCATGTTCTCACTCATAGGTGGGAACTGAACAATGAGATTACTTGGACACAGGAAGGGGAACATCATACACCAGGTCCTATTGTGGGGAGGGGGGAGGGATAGCATTAGGAGATATACCTAATGTAAATGACGAGTTAATGGGTGCAGCACACCAACATGGCACATGCATACATATGTAACAAACCTGCACGTTGTTCACATGTACCCTAGAACTTAATGTATAATAATAAAAAAAAACTATACATGACTATTTAAAGCAAAATTCATAACATAATTTGTTAGGATTGTCAATGTATGTAGATGTCATGTATCATATAGGAAAAGGACTAAAGAATCTATATGTTTAAAAAAAAAAAAAAAAGAAAACAAGAGAGAAGGACCCCTCCCCACACAGGAGTGCAGAATGGCAATTATATTAGTCCATTCTCACATTGCTATAAAGAACTACCTGAAACTGGGTAATTTATGAAGAAAAGAGGTTTGATTGACTCACAGTTCCACAGGCTTTACAGGAAGTATTGCTGTAAGGCCTCAGAAAACTTACAGTCATGGCAGAAGGATGAAGGGGAAGCAAGCATGTCTTCACATGGCAGCAGGAGAAAGATAGAATGAGGAGGGGAGTGCCACACACTTTTAAACCATCATATTTTGTGAGAACTCCCTCACTATCATGAGAACAGCAAGGGGAAAATCCACCCCCATGATTCAATCACCTCCCACCAGGTCCCTGGCCCCAACATTGGGAATTACAATTCAACAAGAGATTTGGGTGGGGACACAGAGCCAAACCATATCAGTGATAAACATGTAAAAAAATAAATAAAAATATTAAGTTCTGATAAGTGGCATGCTAAAGATAAAATAAAGCACCCTTGAATCCATGTATTTTTGAATACCACATAGGAATTTTAATAATAAGAGATATTTTATGCACTCAGCATCCCCATGATTAATCATCAATGTAAATAAGATTCTATTACTTTTATACTTTCTCTTCCCCAAACCTTAAAAATGTAAGCAGCAATTCTGAATACAGATGTGTATTGTTCATGATTCAATAATTTTAAATTTTTTCAAGGTTTTAAAATAATTATTGTGGAATTTGTATAGCCAAGATTAGACAAAAATAGATGGATACTCCAATGCTTCAAAAAGAAATTATTTTATGTTTTTTAAAAGCTAGCATGTTAGTCATAATGTTCAACAAATTGTTCCAAGCCACATTAGAGTCACAAGAATAATGTACTACATTTGTTTAGGTTGAACCATTCATGGAATGTGAGGTCTGTGTAACATTTTTTCCTTATAAAATGTTTTATCTCTTGTAGTATGATGTAAGTTATGTCTATACAAATACATTGAAGTTCATATTTAAGGCAATTGTCAAATAATGTAACTCCATAAAAATGAATCTTTTAAGCTAAAATACTGTCACAGGATCCTTGGGGGTGTCACTTTGCCAGCTCCAAACCTCTGTGACAGGTGACGCCTTTGTATGAGTTTTGCTCAGGCCCACTGGGCTTGTTCTGCCCACTCAGTCCAGCAGGCTGTGCTCAGCTCCTGCTACCAGCCCAGATCCCATGCCTGCTATGGATGAGCCAGGTGTAGAGCAGTGAGGGATGTGTGAGTAAGCACAGGGTCCAGCCACTGTGCACAGCCAGGCACTCTGGCTGTGGCGGGTGGTCAGCTCCAGGTGCTGGCATAGGCGCCGGCTCCTTGTGAGGCTATGGGTGGACCATGTGTACTGCAAGTGGCTTCCACTGAAGGCACCAGGGAACATGGTGGCACCCAGAAGCTTGGAGACACCAGCAGCCATAGATCCTCAAAGAGGGTGTCATAGCCCTGGCTCAGGAAGCTCCTAGGTCTGGAGCTGCAGCGCTTCTCTCACTCTCTCTTCTCTCTTTCTCATCACCTGCAACATGGCAAGCAAGGGGCATGTTTCAGCTCTGTTTGCATTACAGCTCTTTCAGTCCCACTATTTGGTGGGTCCCGAGTTCTTGTCCCTCATCTAGGAAGAATGAGGTATGCAGACAACTGGAGGGTGAGCGAGGCAGAGAAGAGCTTCACTGAGCAACAGAACAGCTTTGAGGAGACTGGAAGTGAATAGCTCCTTTCTACAGGCAGGTCATCCCAATGAGTGTCCAGTTCTCAGCAGAGCAGAGACCCACAGTAGGTAGCTCCTTTCCACAGGCAGGTTGTCCCGAAGAGTCAAGGAGACCCAAAGTGGGTAGCTCCTGCCTGCAGCTGGTAGTCCCCACATCTGTTCAGTCTGGCTAAGGCTGGGGTTTTTATGGACTCAGAAGGGAGGAAGTGCATGCTGATTGGTTCATGGGTGGGCCCAAAAATAGCACCATAAGTTTTCACTTCCAGCCACAGACTCCACCCAGACCTGGCAGTGCAGCCCCCAGGCTTATGGTTTCACCAGGGACTCACCCCTTTCCACCTAGGAACCTCTCTGCCTCCTGCCATCAACATGCCATTCATAGAGCCTAGGCTGTTTGTGCCGAGAGGCACCTACAGGCATGCCCTGAGCCACACTTAATCCCCGTTTGGGCTCCCTCCTGTGCTTGTCAGTGCCCAAGTGTGGAGGGTGCCAAGGCACCAAGGGGCTGATGTGTCAGCACCACCCTGAGCACATGCACAGCCAGCCAGATTGCGATAGCACCCAGGCTCGGCCACATCTTTGCTCCTCTCCAGACAGGGCACCAGGAGCAGGGAGAGGCCGGGGATTGGGATCAGGCACTTTCAAATTTGTGGGGGCAGGGGGCTTCCTGGGGCCCCCAAGAGGGTAGAGATGCCCAAGTCCAGAGCCATTGCTGGGTGACTGCATCTGTGCCCGGGAGCATGGGGCTCTCACCCCATCAACTTGGTTGAGGGCAGGGCTCCCACCTGTTCCCAGCTCCTGCCAGCTCCACGGAGTGCATAGCCCTGGCTGCGCCTCCCCCACTGCAGCTGGCATCCCTGCAGTGGCTGCTCCAGGCAGGGCACTGCCACTATCAATACCTAAATAGTTAAGTCCTTCTCACACAAAGTCTCTAGAATCTTCCTTCAATGTTTTGCTCTAATTTGTAGACCTCACCTTGGCCCATTTATACGTGGAGAATCTTCTAACCATGTCTTGCAGTTCTCAACCTCTAAGTGATGATGGTAAACTTGGACAGTTGGGTTGGTTATGAAACTTGTCTCTGTCATAGGTGATTTCTCTGTTCTGGGTCCCATAACAATGCCAGTTTTCACACCTGTGAATCCCAATGTCCTTCTTGTGTGGGGAATGAGAAGATATGTGCACTTGTAATGGTTAATATTCCTGGGTGCATTCATGATATTCACAGAGATGTGATCTGCAAGTCCCCATCACCTTATCTGGATGTCACAGACAAAAACACTGTCATGAATACCTACACTAAGTAAATACTGATTGAAGGAAGAAATGATTCCACATGCTACTTTAGGTAGCTTTCCTTCCTATCTGTCTTATTTTCAGAATGAAGGGATCCCAGTGAGGCCACCTGTTTGCCCTCAGACCCTTCATAGCCCTTCCACTGCTCAGTTCTACATCTCAGGGGACTGCTTGCCACAGGCTGCATTAGTCAGCCTAACTGACTTCCGGGCTGGATTCAGCCAATAGGAGGAATGCGCAGGAGAACGTACAGCAGACAGCAGGAAGAACCATGGCATTTCTCTACCCATCTCTCTTGCTTGGGCATCATCTTTTGCAGTGGAGGTTCCAGCTCTCTCCAGTTAGACCCTCCTTGGTTCCAGCTTCCACTAAGCAGCCTCAGCCCTGTACAATTCTACAGCCCTGGCAACTCTACCTCCTACCAAGGTTGGTCCAATTTCCTGCTGTAGCTACTTCCTGATTTGCCTCATTGTTCCATGTTTGGCTTCTAATCTTTTCCATTATTTGTGCAATAAATTCTTGGTATTAAATTCCTCTATTTTCAATATTGAGTGGTTTCTGCTTTTTCTTTTGGTTGTACACTAATTGCTATGAAGGGTTTGCAATAATTCAGTTTATTTTTCCTTCAGCATTTACCACATGCCAAGAAGCATGCTATCAACTGGCGAGATGCATAAGCCATCATAACTACTTCTAAGGAGGTCTGAATCTAGTAAAGAGATCATTTCAAGATGATCTCTTGCAACCATGACAACAAGACCCATGGCCAGGGGGTTTTATAAACACTGAGACTGGCCCATTAGCTGGATCTGGTGGTCATGGAAGGCCTCTTAGGGAAGACTATGGTTGAGCTGAACCTTTTGGGCTGAGAGTTAACCAAAAGAAAGGATACTGGAAGGGTCTTTCAAATAAAGGAAGCAGCATGAATAACTGCACCGAAGTATCCAATTGAATGTCTTGTGTTTCCTGGGGTGGTGTCCAGGTAGGGAATGATGGGGCAGACACAGGCAGGAAACAGGGCAGTACTACTAGACCAGAGAGCATGAGGCCAGAGAAGAAGAAATGAGGGCAGGGATATAAGCAGGTAATGGGCTTGAACTCTCTTCAGTGTGCAATTAGGAGTAAATAATGATTTTTTTAAATTATACTTTAAGTTCTGGGATACATGTACAAAACATGCAGGTTTGTTACATAGGTATACACATGCCATGGTGGTTTGCTGCACTCATCAACCTATCATCTACATTAGGTATTTCTCCTAATACTGTCCCTCCCCTAGCCCTCCACACCCCAACAGGCTCTGGTGTGTGATGTTCCCCTCCCTGTGTCCATGTGATCTCATTTTTCAACTCCCACTTATCACTGAGAACATGCAGTGTTTGGTTTTCTGTTCTTGTGTTAGCTTGCTGAGAATGATGATTTCCAACTTCATCCATGTTCCTGCAAAGGACATGAACTCATCCTTTTTATGGGTGCATAGTATTCCATGATGTATACGTGCCACATTTTCTTTATCCAGTCTATCATTGATGGGCATTTGGGTTGGTTCCAAGTCTTTGCTATTGTGAACAGTGCTCCAATAAACATACATGCGCATGTGTCTTTATAGTAGAACAATTTATAATCCTTTGGGTATATACCCAGTAGTGGAATTGCTGGGTCAAATGGTATTTCTGGTTCTAGATCCTTGAGGAATCGCCACACTGTCTTCCACAATTGTTGAACTAATTTGCGCTCCCACCAACAGTGTAAAAGCATTCCTATTTCTCCATATCCTCTCTAGCATCTGTTGTTTCCTAACTTTTTAAATCGGTAAAATAGCATGGTCACATTTACAATTTGAAATTTAGACGGATCACTTGGGCCACATGGTGGTAAATGGTAGCTCTATAAGAGACAAGAATAGAGAAAGGAACAAAAACATTTACCAGAGCCAGATCATACTAATAATTCAATTCAACCTACCAGCCTTAGCCCCTGAGGGCCAGCAACTTACCGTGCTGGGAGGAAGAGAAATGTGAACTTTTGAGGGATATACTATAATCATCTCCTAATTTTGTGTGGTCCTTCAAAGTTTACCGCATAATTTTAAACACTTCTCATGATTCTCATAAAAACCCCATGAGGTAGGTATTAGAATCCCTATTTTTCAGATGAGGACACTGAGTCTCAGAAGGTGATATAATCTAAGGTCATTTAGTGAGTAAGAATTAAACCTTGCAGTTTCCTGACTACTGAACTTAATAAGATAATTTTCTTCTTCCTATTATGTAATCAGATGAATTGAGGTCACTGAAAGACGAATATTCAGTAGCTAAAGAAAGAATGTGGAGACTCCCATATACACATACCTCGAGCTATTTCAGAATGAATATATATCCCATCCCAGGCATGGGCTCGTTTTAGGGACTTTTTTTGTTTGTTTGTTTGTTTGTTTTGTTTGTCTTGATTACTACTCTCAAGGCAGATTCTAGTTCCTTAAGGAGATGAGCATGATCATAGGTAATTCACTTATTGATGAGGACTGGCAGAAGATAGCAGGTTGTAGCCTGTGGAATCTCAATAAAAGTTAGAATTCTAAGATTCTGCAACCTTTCCATTCTTCCCCCATGCATAACAGAGGCATGAAAATACAGAATATTATCCCAAAGAAAGTAATACCAGTTTTGGATGAAGTATATACATGGAGTCTAGCGAACAACAGAAAATAATTATTTTTTCTACTGAGTGGCCTTTAAGTCCCTCCAGCAGAAGGCAATATCCTAGAAACTATCACTGCAGACTTCATATCAGGAAGGTGGTGATGGTGATACTTCACCATTCGTAGTAACCCAGCCCTTCAGAGGAGCAGACTTAGGTCCTCCTGGTTTTCCACATCATTAAACTTCCCTCTTGCTAATACCAATCCCCTCTCATAACAAAATACTAATGCATCCCAATTGGGGTTAAAAGAGAAAAACAATGAAACCAAGAGGAGGTAGATAAATCAATGCCATCACAGCTGTAATTCCCTCTGGAAAACCTGCTTCTCAACTCACTTCTTCCTTTTCCTCAGACAACCACTCCCAAGCCAGGAACAAAGATGTTGACACACTCAGCACCTCCTCAGGTGTGAGCCAGTGATTTACAGGCTTATTTCCGCCCCAAATGACTCCCATCACTAACAGTGATTCATTTGGGCAGCCACAATTCTGCCCACATTTGAGAATCACATTTTGACTTTTATGTGCATGCATTCATACTCCACATCTTTGTCATGAATAAACTCCCTGTCACCACACGGGAAGTAGATGTTGGGACAGTTGTAAAACAGAATCTCTTATCTTTGGAAACCATGTGTCATGAGGCTAACCATGTGAATAAGACTCCAGGGTTCCATAAGCTCTGTAAGTACAGGGATCTTTCCTATCTTGCTTACTACTGTATCCTTAGCATCTAGTATCTTCCCTGACACATAATAGGCACTCAGTAAATGATACTAATATTTATCGAGCGCATAAACACCATTCTAAGCATTTTTTACAAATAAGTTCATTTGATCCTCAAACAACCCTATGAGTTAGGTACTATCATCTGCACTGTAAAATATGCAATTTGTAGTGCAAAAGAGTTATGTAATTTGCTTATGACATATATACAATTAAAGAGTTTGGGATCTGAACTTAGGCAGTCTGGACAAAGAGCTAGTGTTCATAAGCATTAAGCTACACAACCTTTAGTTGATTAAGTAGCTGGGCGTCCTGGTCCATAAGGGAGATTATGCTTATCCTCCTTTCTGACCTATCCTCTTATGAGTCTGAAGAGGTTAAGAGCATTGATTTAAATAGCGCATCCTGTCTAGGTGACAGTCCATCTTCAAAGGAATTTTATTCTCATGCTTTGTCAGTGGCTGTCAACCTTGAGAGTTAAAAAAGAAAAAAAAAAAAAAACCTTCAGTAGCCCAGGCAGCTTCACTTTCTCTTTTATGAACCTGTAGTTTGTTTTGTCCCTAGCTCCCTTGGCTATGCACAGTGTCCATAAGTTTTCTGAAATAAAACCAGAATGCTGGATAGCAATTTGTCACTTTTAGCAAGACCAGCATCTTCTTTCAGAGTGGCTTTGTATTTCACAAGTTTCTTAGTAATCATGTTCAAGCTGGATTCTGATGAAAACAAAACCCCTTGGATATGAAATTTCCTCCTCTCCAAATATCTGTTCTTATTTCTCATCAGAAAAACCAGGGGAACAAAATAAATGCTCTCAGCTTGGGCTGAATTTACACTGAAAGTTTCCTATCTCAGTAGCGCTGTGGTCTTTAAATGTGCGTGTGCCTTTTATAATGGTTACCCAGGTGATTTTAGCCTCTCCAGAACATTTACCTTCTGATCCTGTTTTAAAAGAGATGATACCACTAAAAAGCTGCTTTAAACTTGAAAGCAGACTCTCAACACTCAGAGGAAATGCTTATAAGGAAGAAAGATGATTTTGACCTATATACGAACAGTTGGGACTAAAGTGGTTATTACTCTTCAAGAGCCCTGCAAATAGCCAACTTTTCCAGAATTGAAGAGAAAATTCAGAGACGTCATTCTTCCTGAATGCTGGACACCTCCCTTTGTTTTCTAGCAAGGTAAATACTACATCAAGCACCATGCCTATAAATGTAATTTGATCTCATAAGTTCCCCATGCCAGACCCAGCTAGCTAGAGCCCAGGTAACCCAGTTGGATGAATTCATTGGCCACCCAACTGCAGCATGGTGAATGTGTAGAGTAGGAGAGGACTGTGAGGAGAACCAGACTTGCTTCACCTCTAAGCCCTCTCTTTCACCCATATCCCCCTGTCCACTCTATCAGCAAGTCTTAGCACCTTTACTACCTAAACATACTAACATAGTGGCCAAATCCATTCATTTTCTCCATCTCCATAACTACCCCCAAAGGCCAAGTCTGAGATAACCACTCATCTACTTCCTATCTTTGCCTACATATAGAATCATATAATACATTGTCTTTTGTGACTGGACTCTTTGACAGCATACTATCTTTGAGGTTCATCCAACTTGTAGCATGCATCAGTACTTTATTCCTTCTCATTGTCCAACGGCATTCTATCGTATGGATGTGCCACATCTTGTTTATCTGTTTACATGTTGATGGGCATTTAGGTTGTTTCCACTTTGGAGCTATTGTGAATAACCCTGCTATGAACATCTCTGTGATACAAATTTTTGTGTAGACACACGTTCTCATTTATCTTGGGTAGACACAGAGCGGAATTCCTAGGTCATACGGCAAATCTATGTTGAACATTGTGAGGAACTGATAAAATGGTTTTGCAAAGTGGCTGCATTTTACATTCCCAACCAGCAATGTGTGACGAACAGTCCTAATTTCTCCACATTCTCACTGATACTTGTTATTATCTGTATTTTTATTATAGCCGCCCTAGTGGGTATAAAGTAGTACTGCATCATGATCTTGATTTGCATTTTCCTAATTTTAATGATGTGGGGCATATTTTCCTGTTCTTACTGGTCATTTGCATAGTTTCTTTGGAGAAATATCTGTTCAAATCCCTTGCCCATTTTATAATTGGGTTGTTCGTATTTTTGACATTGAGTTGTAAGAGTTTTTCTATATTCTAGATGCTCATTTCCTATCAGATGTATAATTTGAAAATATTTTCTCGGCTGGGCGCAGTGGCTTACGCCTGTAATTCCAGCACTTTGGGAGGCTGAGGTGGGCAGATCACCTAAGATCAGGAGCTCAAGACCAGCCTGGCCAAGATGGTGAAACCCCGTCTCTACTAAAAATACAAAACCACCCGGGAGTGATGGTGGGCACCTGTAATTCCAGCTACTCGGGAGGCTGGGGCAGGATAATTGCTTGAACCCGGGAGGCAGTGGTTGCAGTGAGCTGAGATTGGTCCACTGTACTCCAGCCTGGGCAAAATGAGCGAAACTCTGTCTCAAAAAACAAAACACAACAAAAAAAGGAAAAAAGAAAAGAAAGAAAAGAAAATATTTTCTCCCATTCTGCAGGTTGTCTTTTCACTTTCTTGATGGTGGCATTTGAAGTATAAAAGTTTTTAATTTTGATAGTCTTATTTATCTATTTCTTTCTTTTTCTTTTTTTTTTTTTTTTTTTTTTTGAGACGGAGTCTCGCTCTGTCGCCCAGGCTGGAGTGCGGTGGCCGGATCTCAGCTCACTGCAAGCTCCGCCTCCCTGGTTACGTCCTTCTCCTGCCTCAGCCTCCCGAGTAGCTGGGACTACAAGCGCCCGCCACCTCGCCCGGCTAGTTTTTTGTATTTGTTTTTTTAGCAGAGACGGGTTTTCACCGTGTTAGCCAGGATGGTCTCGATGTCCTGACCTCGTGATCCGCCCATCTTGCCCTCCCAAAGTGTTGGGATGACAGGCTTGAGCCACCGCGCCCGGCCCTATTTCTTTCTTTTTTACCTTGCCCTTTTTGTGTCATAGCTAAGAAATAATTGTCTAACCCAAGATTATTAAGACTTACTCCTATTCTTTACACTAAGAGTTTTATAGTCTTAGCTCTTCTATTTAGGTCAGTGATCCATTTTGAGTTAATGTTTGTGTGTGGTATTAGGAAGGGGTCCAACTTCATTATCTTATATGTAGACATCCAGTTATCCATTTGTTGAGATGACTATTCCTTCCCCATTGAATTGTTTTGCCACCATTGTTGAAAATCAGTTGATGATCAATGAAAGACTTTATTCCTGGACCATAAATTATATTCATTCAGCTATATGTCTATCTTTATGCCAGTGTCACAGTCTTGTCTTCTGTAGCGTTGTAGTAAGTTTGAAAGTGAGTCTTCCAACTCTATTCTGCTATTTTCTGCTTCTATTCCATCAAGGAAAAAAATTATTTAATAATATTATTGAAGCCTGGTAAGGAAGACTTTATTCAGAACCAGTGAGATAGGTAGAAGGATCACTGCAATGGATCTTGCAGGGGCAGAGAAAGATTGGGCTCAACTCTGAATATGGCTTTGGCAAGTGGAAATTTATAGCCAGGGGGTAATATGGAAGTCAGTGGACAAAAAATTACTAAGAAACATTAGGGTTAAGAGAGATTCTGACTAAGCCAGCCTAACGGGATTCTTGCTGAAGACAGGCCAGGGTGATTAAACATCACCTTGGGGATGGTGGAGGATTAGGAAACTGATCAGATATTAAGGATGATCAGATATCAAAGGTGAGAAGGATCTTGCTAGATTGACAGAGCAGGCCTCTTTCCTAAAACTGGATTTTACAAGGAAGTACACAGATGAGCCTAGAAGATTCAGAAACCTGACTACAGTTTGGCCAAGCAAAGAATCTTTGTCAATTCTTGCTACAGCATGGTAATTGTTTTGTGTGTGGGTGTGTGTGGTGGCGGGGGTATATATACCCACATATAAAATCTAGACCTTGTCAATGTCAGGAAAGTACATATTTTTTTTTTATATAACAATTTAAGAATATATTTTGATATTATATTCTAATATCATTGTTATCTTTTGTATTTCCACTTATGCCTAGAATTTTGAGGAGATTTTTGTACTTAAAAACACCTTCTCCTAGGCCAGGCATAGTGGCTCATGCCTGTAATCCCAGCACTTTGGGAGGCCAAGGCAGGCTGGTCACCTGAGGTCAGGAGTTCAAGACCAGCCTGGCCAACACAGCAAAAACCCATCTCTGCTAAAAATACAAAAATTAGCCGAGTGTGGTGACAGGTGCCTGTAATCTCAGCTACTCAGGAGGCTGAGGCAGGAAAATCTACTTGAACCCAGGAGGCAGAGATTGCAGTGAGCTAAGGGTACACCACTGCACTCCAGCCTGGGTGACAGAGTGAGACTCTGTCTCAAAAACAAAACAAAACAAAAAAACAAAAAAACACCTTCCCTTAAATCTACTTTCTACTCCACTGTCTATAAGCCACCATCATATCTCTTCCCTGCTGAAACCCTCCAACTGCCTTCAGTCACACAAAGTACAATTCACAGTCCTGCCCTGGCCCCGTTCACTCACTGACCCATCTACATTCACTTTTCCCATACTCTCTTCTCTCAAGACTCACCAGCCTCTTTCTAGTCTTAAGATCCCAGGCACTTTCTCACTCAGGGGCGTTTGTTCTAACCACCTCCAACCCCTAGCCTGGCATTTATTTCTCCTGATCACAGAAAGTGAATCTGCTAATCAGTCAGTCTCAGCTGCAGTCCAGGCTTCCTGACCTTACAGTGGCATCGATCCCAGGGGCAGTCTCAGAAAGCCTACGGGCACCTTCTCAGAATAATGTTCTTAAACATCTAAAATAAAACACAGCGACTAATAATAAAGAAAACCAAGATTGGAATGCGGTTATCTAAATATTAAAGAAACAGGTGATATAATATACAAGCTTCTTTATTGTTACATTAAATAGGAAGATCTAGTCTAATAACTATCATTGACTTTGAGGTAATAAGGAGCAGCGAAGACATTTCAAGATACCCACAAACACCACAGTGTGATATGAAACCGTCTGTGATTTCCATGGGTGACAAGTCACAGGCATTGCTAATACCACTGTGGCTTGTTGCCTATTATCATAACGGCTAATATTTCAATCAGAGATTAGAGAAAATAAAGGGCTTTTGTTTTTTGTTATTGTTGTTTACCATCAAGTTAAAAGGCATCCTGAAATACTTTCTGGCTTAAGGCTTCAGTAAGAATGGAGTGGAGCCAGGAATCTGCCTTTGTAACAGCTCCCAGGTGGTCCCACCTGCCACGGTGCTGTGTAAGGCCCTGGGATAAACAGTGACGGGAGGAATGTCACATATTGGGAAGTTGTTTGCCTTGCATTGAGTTTCCCCCTTGTCCCATCAAGGGGCCTACAATGCCATTATGGACTTGGGCCTCAAGGACCTTTCAAAAGAGCTAAATTGAAAAGCAGCTCTCCTTACGCATATGCATCTTCTGCTAAACCCAAGGAGGAGAAGCTAAGCCACAGAAACTCAGAGTGAAGCATCGTTCATCCACACAGAAATCTTACAGACCTCTGAGACACCGTGGGCTTGTTTACAGAGAAGAAGCCGTACCTGTAAGCCAGCAAAGGAACAGGCCTCATGCCTAAGACAATGCTGAGGACAAATTAAAGGGTTGGGGCACTGAATAAAAGAAATGCATGGGCCCCAAAATACAAAAGAAAAAACAAACAAAGAAAAAAGAAATCTGTGAAATATAAAATTAACGTATGGTTCAATTAAAAGTCTACACTGTAAAATTTAGTAAACTAGTCAACTGCAACTAAAAATAAATTAAATTACAGTCATGTATGCCTTAATGACAGAAATACATTCTGAGAAAAGCATCGTTAGGCAATTTCATCATCACATGAACATCGTGGAGGGTACTAATGGCACGCCTACGTTCTAGGGTATCAGCCATGGCACCTAGACTACAAACCTGCACAGTATGTCACTGTGCTGAACACTGTAGACCAGGGGTGTCCAATTGTTTGGCTTCCCTGGGCCACATTGGAAGAAAAAGAATTGTCTTGGGCCACACATAAAATACACTAACACTAACGATAGCTGATGAGCTGGGAAAAAAAAAAAAATCACACAAAAAAATCTCATAATGTTTTAAGAACATTCAAACACTTGTGTTGGGCCGGATTCAAAGCCATTCTGGCCCGCAGGCCATGGGTTGAACAAGTTTGCTTGTAGACGATTGTAACACAATGGCAAGTATTTATATACCTAAACATATCTAAATCTAGAAAAAGCACAGTAAAAATACCGTGTTCTGTTATCTTATGGGTCCACCGTCATTGACTGAAATGTTCTTGTGCAATGTGTGACTGGACATGTAAAGGATACTTTCAAAAGTCAATGTGGGCCAAGCGCAGTGGCTCACACCTGTAATCTCAGCACTTTGGGAGGCCAAGGCAGGCGGATCACCTAAGGTCAGTAATCCAAGACCAGACCAGCCAACATGGTGAAACCCCATCTCTACTAAAATATACAAAAATTAGCCAGACGTGGTGGCACATGCCTGTAATCCCAACTGCTCTGGAGGCTGAGGCACAAGAATCGCTTCAACCTGGGAAGCAGAGGTTGCAGTGAGCCGAGATCACCCCACTGCACTCCAGCCTGGGCAACAGAGTGAGACTCCATTTCAAAAAAAAAAAAAAAAAGTGGATGTACCCAGAAACAATAAGGTCTTAAAATGTCTCTAATACCTACAACTATCCTTTCACCACCCCTCAGCCCTACCCCACTCCAAGCTAGGAAGCACTGCGCAAGACAAGTGAGACCCAAGGCTGTCATTTAAAGAAACTTCAAATCTCTGAGCATGGAATGTTCTTCCATTTGTTTGTGTCCTTTTATTTCACTGAGCAGTGGTTTGTAGTTCTCCTTGAAGAGGTCCTTTACATCCCTTGTAAGTTGGATTCCTAGGTATTTGATTCTCTTTGAAGCAATTGTGAATGGAAGTTCATTCATGATTTGGCTCTGTGTTTGTCTGTTATTGGTGTATAAGAATGCTTGTGATTTTTGCACATTAATTTTGTATCCTGAGACTTTGCTGAAGTTGCTTATCAGCTTAAGGAGATTTTGGGCCGAGACAATGGGGTTTTCTAAATATACAATCATGTCATCTGCAAACAGGGACAATTTGACTTCTTCTTTTCCTAACTGAATACCCCTGATTTCTTTCTCTTGCCTAATTGCCCTAGCCAGAACTTCCAACACTATGTTGAATAGGAGTGGTGAGAGGGACATGGATGCAGCTGGAAACCATCATTCTTAGCAAACTATCACAAGAACAGAAAACCAAACACCGCATGTTCTCACTCATAGGTGGGAACTGAACAACGAGATCACTTGGACTCAGGAAGGGGAACATCACACACCGGGGCCTATCATGGGGAGGGGGGAGGGGGGAGGGATTGCATTGGGAGTTATACCTGATGTAAATGACGAGTTGATGGGTGCAGCAGACTAACATGGCACAAGTATACATATGTAACAAACCTGCATGTTATGCACATGTACCCTACAACTTAAAGTATAATAATAATAAATAA